>NC_090933.1:60544249-61165415 GCF_040938575.1 Ambystoma mexicanum
GCAGGGAGACAGGGAGTGGGGGCCTGGTGGAGGGTGCCCTGCACTGCTGGGGGGTTGGGGTGCAGGGAGACAGGAGTGGGGGCCTGCTGGCAGGTGCCCCTGACTGGGGGGGTGGAGTGCAGGGAGACAGGAGTGGGGGCCTGCTGGCAGGTGCCCCTGACTGGTGGGGGGTGGGGGTGCAGGGAGATAGGAGTGGGGGCCTGCTGGCAGGGGCCCCTGACTGGGAGGGGGGTGTGGGTGCAGGGAGACAGGAGTGGGGGCCTGGTGGCAGGTGCCCCTGACTGGTGGGGGGTGGGGGTGCAGGGAGATAGGAGTGGGGGGCTGCTGGCAGGGGCCCCTGACTGGGAGGGGGGTGTGGGTGCAGGGAGACAGGAGTGGGGGCCTGGTGGAGGGTGCCCTGCACTGCTGGGGGGTGGGGGTGGGGGTGCAGGGAGACAGGAGTGAGGGCCTGCAGGCAGGTGCCCCTGACTGGAGAGGGTGGGGGTGCAGGTAGACAGGAGTGGGGGCCTGGTGGCAGGTGCCCCTGACTGCTAGGGGGTGGGGGTGCAGGGAGACAGCAGGTGCCCCTGACTGGGTGGGGTAGGGGTGCAGGGAGACAGGAGTGGGGGCCTGGTGGAGGGTGCCCTGCACTGCTGGGGGGTTGGGGTGCAGGGAGACAGGAGTGGGGGCCTGCTGGCAGGTGCCCCTGACTGGGGGGGTGGAGTGCAGGGAGACAGGAGTGGGGGCCTGCTGGCAGGTGCCCCTGACTGGTGGGGGGTGGGGGTGCAGGGAGATAGGAGTGGGGGCCTGCTGGCAGGGGCCCCTTACTGGGAGGGGGTGTGGGTGCAGGGCGACAGGAGTGGGGGCCTGGTGGAGGGTGCCCTGCACTGCTGGGGGGTGGGGGTGGGGGGAGACAGGAGTGGGGGCCTGCTGGCAGGTGCCCCTGACTGGAGGGGGTGGGGGTGCAGGTAGACAGGAGTGGGGGCCTGGTGGCAGATGCCCCTGACTGCTGGGGGGTGGGGGTGCAGGGAGACAGGAGTGGGGGCCTGCTGACAGGTGCCCCTGACTGGGGGGGAGGGGTAGGGGTGCAGGGAGACAGGAGTGGGGGCCTGGTGGAGGGTGCCCTGCACTGCTGGGGGGTGGGGGTGGGGGGAGACAGGAGTGGGGGCCTGCTGGCAGGTGCCCCTGACTGGAGGGGGTGGGGGTGCAGGTAGACAGGAGTGGGGGCCTGGTGGCAGATGCCCCTGACTGCTGGGGGGTGGGGGTGCAGGGAGACAGGAGTGGGGGCCTGCTGACAGGTGCCCCTGACTGGGGGGAGGGGTAGGGGTGCAGGGAGACAGGAGTGGGGGCCTGGTGGAGGGTGCTCTGCACTGCTGGGGGGTGGGGGTGCAGGGAGACAGGAGGGGGGGCCTGCTGGCAGGTGCCCCTGACTGGGGGGGAGGGGTAGGAGTGCAGGGAGACAGGAGTGGGGGCCTGGTGGAGGGTGCCCTGCACTGCTGGGGGGTGGGTGTGCAGGGAGACAGGAGTGGGGGCCTGGTGGCAGGTGCCACTGACTGGTGTGGGTGCAGGGAGACAGGAGTGGGGGCCTGCTGGCAGGTGCCCCTGACTGGTGGGGGGTGGGGGTGCAGGGAGACAGGAGTGGGGGCCTGCTGGCAGGTGCCCCTGACTGGGGGGGTGGGGATGGGGGTGCAGAGAGACAGGAGTGGGGGCCTGGTGGCAGGTGCCCCTGACTGGTGGGGGACGGGGGTGCAGGGAGACAGGAGTGGAGGCCTGCTGGCAGGTGCCCCTGACTGGTGGGGGGTGGGGGTGCAGGGAGACAGGAGTGGGGGCCTGCTGGCAGGTGCCCCTGACTGGGGGGGTGGGGGTGCAGGGAGACAGGTGTGGCGGCCTGGTGGAGGGTGCCCTGCACTGCTGGGGGTGGGTGTGCAGGGAGACAGGAGTGGGGGCCTGGTGGCAGGTGCCACTGACTGGTGTGGGTGCAGGGAGACAGGAGTGGGGGCCTGCTGGCAGGTGCCCCTGACTGGGGGGGTGGGGGTGCAGGGAGACAGGAGTGGGGGCCTGGTGGAGAGTGCCCTGCACTGCTGGGGGTTGGGGGTGCAGGGAGACAGGAGTGGGGGCCTGCTGGCAGGTGCCCCTGACTGGTGGCGGGTGGGAGTGCAGGGAGACAGGAGTGGGGGCCTGGTGGAGGGTGCCCTGCACTGCTAGGGGGTGGGGGTGCAGGGAGACAGGAGTGGGGGCCTGCTGGCAGGTGCCCCTGACTGGAGAGGGTGAGGGTGCAGGTAGACAGGAGTGGGGGCCTGGTGGCAGGTGCCCCTGACTGCTAGGGGGTGGGGGTGCAGGGAGACAGGAGTGGGGGCCTGCTGGCAGGTGCCCCTGACTGGGGGGGTAGGGGTGCAGGGAGACAGGAGTGGGGGCCTGGTGGCAGGTGCCCCTGACTGCTGGGGGGTGGGGGTGCAGGGAGACAGGAGTGGGGGCCTGCTGGCAGGTGCCCCTGACTGGGGGGGGGTGGAGTGCAGGGAGACAGGAGTGGGGGCCTGGTGGCAGGTGCCCCTGACTGGTGGGGGGTGGGGGTGCAGGGAGATAGGAGTGGGGGCCTGCTGGCAGGGGCCCCTGACTGGGAGGGGGGTGTGGGTGCAGGGAGACAGGAGTGGGGGCCTGGTGGAGGGTGCCCTGCACTGCTGGGGGGTGGGGGTGGAGGTGCAGGGAGACAGGAGTGGGGGCCTGCTGGCAGGTGCCCCTGACTGGAGGGGGTGGGGGTGCAGGTAGACAGGAGTGGGGGCCTGGTGGCAGGTGCCCCTGACTGCTGGGGGGTGGGAGTGCAGGGAGACAGGAGTGGGGGACTGCTGGCAGGTGCCCCTGACTGGGGGGGGTAGGGGTGCAGGGAGACAGGAGTGGGGGCCTGGTGGAGGGTGCCCTGCACTGCTGGGGGGTGGGGGTGCAGGGAGACAGGAGTGGGGGCCTGCTGGCAGCGGCCCCTGACTGGGAGGGGGTGTGGGTGCAGGGAGACAGGAGTGGGGGCCTGGTGGAGGGTGCCCTGCACTGCTGGGGGGTGGGGGTGCAGGGAGGCAGGAGTGAGGGCCTGCTGGCAGGTGCCCCTGACTGGTGGGGGGTGGGGGTGCAGGGAGACAGGAGTGGGGGCCTGCTGGCAGGTGCCCCTGACTGGGGGGGTGCAGGGAGACAGGTGTGGGGGCCTGGTGGAGGGTGCCCTGCACTGCTGGGGGGTGGGGGTGCAGGGGGACAGGAGTGGGGGCCTGGTGGCAGGTGCCCCTGACTGGTGGGGGATGGGGGTGCAGGTAGACAGGAGTGGGGGCCTGCTGGCAGGTGCCCCTGACTGGTGGGGGGTGGGGGAGCAGGGAGACAGGAGTGGGGGCCTGGTGGAGGTTGCCCTGCATTGCTGGGGGGTGGGGGTGCAGGGAGACAGGAGTGGGGGCCTGCTGGCAGGTGCCCCTGACTGGGGGGGTGGGGGTGCAGGGAGACAGGAGTGGGGGCCTGGTGGAGGGTGCCCTGGACTGCTGGGGGTGGGTGTGCAGGGAGACAGGAGTGGGGGCCTGGTGGCAGGTGCCACTGACTGGTGGGGGTGCAGGGAGACAGGAGTGGGGGCCTGCTGGCAGGTGCCCCTGACTGGTGGGGGGTGGGGGTGCAGGGAGACAAGAGTGGGGGCCTGCTGGCAGGTGCCCCTGACTGGGGGGGTGGGGATGGGGGTGCAGGGAGACAGGAGTGGGGGCCTGGGGGAGAGTGCCCTGCACTGCTGGGGGTTGGGGGTGCAGGGAGACAGGAGGGGGGGCCTGCTGGCAGGTGCCCCTGACTGGGGGGGTGGGGGTGTAGGGAGACAGGAGTGGGGGCCTGGTGGCAGGTGCCCCTGACTGGTGGGGGGTGGGGGTGCAGTGAGACAGGAGTGGGGGCCTGCTGGCAGGTGCCCCTGACTAGTGGGGGGTGGGGGTGCAGGGAGACAGGAGTGGGGGCCTGGTGGAGGGTGCCCTGCACTGCTGGGGGGTGGGGGTGCAGGGAGACAGGAGTGGGGGCCTGGTGGCAGGTGCCCCTGACTGGTGGGGGGTGGGGGTGCAGGGAGACAGGAGTGGGGGCCTGCTGGCAGGTGCCCCTGACTGGTGGGGGGTGGGGTTGCAGGGAGACAGGAGTGGGCGCCTGGTGGCAGGTGCCCCTGACTGGTGGGGGGTGGGGGTGCAGGGAGACATGAGTGGGGGCCTACTGGCAGGTGTGCCTGACTGGTGGGGGGTGGGGGTGCAGGGAGACAGGAGTGGGGGCCTGGTGGAGGGTGCCCTGCACTGCTGGGGGGTGGGAATGCAGGGAGATAGGAGTGGGGGCCTGGTGGAGAGTGCCCTGCACTGCTGGGGGGTGGGGGTGCAGGGAGACAGGAGTGGGGGCCTGGTGGAGGGTGCCCCTGGATGCTGGGGTGTGGGGGTGCTGGGAGACATGCGTTGGTGGGCAGTAGTGCAAGGTGACATGTGGGTTGGCTGGGGGGCATGGCCATGGTGGATGGGCTGCCTGCGGGACATGTGCAGGGGTGCAGGGTAGTCCCCTGTGGTGTGGGCCGCCTGCAGGGGCCGTGGAGGGTGTAGAGGGAACAGCTGGGAGGACCCACACGGGCAATTCACGTGTGGGACTTCCCGGCACCCCCGAAATACACGTAGGCTGCTGGATTCGCGTGTGGAATTTGCTGCGCACCCCGAGTACACGTACCCTGCTGAAATTGCGTGTGGAACTTCACGCGCACACCGAAATACACGTACCCTGCTAATTCGTGTGTGAAACTTTTTCCGCGCACACCGAAATACACGTACCCTGCTAATTCGCGTGTGAAACTTCACGCGCACCCTGAAATACACGGACCCAGGGCAATCGCGTGTGGAACTTCCCGCGAACCCTGTAATACACGTAACCTGCTGGTATCGCGTGTGGAAGTTCACGCGGACCCATAATACACGTACCCTGATGGTATCGCATGTGAGACTACCCGCGCACCCCTGGAATACACGTACCCAGGCAAATCGCACGGCTGGGGGGTGGGGGTGCTGGGAGACAGGAGTGGGCGCCTGGTGGCAGGTGCCCCTGACTGGTGGGGGGTGGGGGTGCAGGGAGACATAAGTGGGGGCCTGCTGGCAGGTGCGCCTGACTGGTGGGGGGTGGGGGTGCAGGGAGACAGGAGTGGGGGCCTGGTGGAGGGTGCCCTGCACTGCTGGGGGGTGGGAATGCAGGGAGATAGGAGTGGGGGCCTGGTGGAGAGTGCCCTGCACTGCTGGGGGGTGGGGGTGCAGGGAGACAGGAGTGGGGGCCTGGTGGAGGGTGCCCCTGGATGCTGGGGTGTGGGGGTGCTGGGAGACATGCGTTGGTGGGCAGTAGTGCAAGGTGACATGTGGGTTGGCTGGGGGGCATGGCCATGGTGGATGGGCTGCCTGCGGGACATGTGCAGGGGTGCAGGGTAGTCCCCTGTGGTGTGGGCCGCCTGCAGGGGCCGTGGAGGGTGTAGAGGGAACAGCTGGGAGGACCCACACGGGCAATTCACGTGTGGGACTTCCCGGCACCCCCGAAATACACGTAGGCTGCTGGATTCGCGTGTGGAATTTGCTGCGCACCCGGAGTACACGTACCCTGCTGAAATTGCGTGTGGAACTTCACGCGCACACCGAAATACACGTACCCTGCTAATTCGCGTGTGAAACTTCCCGCGCACCCTGAAATACACGGACCCAGGGCAATCGCGTGTGGAACTTCCCGCGAACCATGTAATACACGTAACCTGCTGGTATCGCGTGTGGAAGTTCACGCGGACCCATAATACACGTACCCTGATGGTATCGCATGTGAGACTACCCGCGCACCCCTGGAATACACGTACCCAGGCAAATCGCACGGCTGGGGGGTGGGGGTGCTGGGAGACAGGAGTGGAGGCCTGGTGGAGGGTGCCCCTGGATGCAGGGGGGTGGGTGTGCAGGGGGACAGGAGTGGGGGCCTGGTAGAGGGTGCCCCTGACTGGTGGGGGGTGGGGGTGCAGGGGGACAGGAGTGGGGGCCTGGTGGAGGGTGCCCTTGGATCCAGGGGGGTGGGGGTGCAGGGGGACAGGAGTGGGGGCCTGGTGGAGGGTGCCCCTGGATGCAGGGGAGTGGGGGTGCAGGGGGACAGGAGTGGGGGCCTGGTGGAGGGTGCCCCTGGATGCAGGGGGGTGGGGGTACAGGGGGACAGGAGTGGGGGCCTGGTGGAGGGTGCCCTGGATGCTGGGGGGTGGGGGTGCTGGGAGATATGCGTTGGTGGGCAGTAGTGCAAGGTGACATGTGGGTTGGCTGCGGGGCATGGCCATGGTGGATGGGCTGCCTGCGGGACATGTGCAGGGGTGCAGGGTAGTCCCCTGTGGTGTGGGCCGCCTGCAGGGGCCGTGGAGGGTGTAGAGGGAACATCTGGGAGGACCCACATGGCCAATTCACATGTGGGACTCCCCGGCACCCCCGAAATACACGTAGGCTGCTGGATTCGCGTGTGGAATTTGCCGCGCACCCAGAGTACACGTACTCTGCTGAAATTGCGTGTGGAACGTCACACGCACACCGAAATACACGTACCCTGCTAATTCGCGTGGGAAACTTCACGCGCACCCCGGAATACACATGCCCAGGCCAATTGCGTGTGGAACTTCCCGCGAACCCCGTAATACACGCACACGCTATTTTTCACACAGCGGGTGTCCGTGTTTGTCGGTACCCCTTTGCATCTCATTTGTCCTAGAGGGCCACTGTATGGACCATTCATCATAGCTGTATATGGGTGCTTTTTGTTAGCGCACATTTTGGCGCACATTTATTCCAGACGCAGGGACGCTACCGCCTGCTTTCTTGTGGCGTTCTTGTTTGGCCCTGTGCACGTCTTTCACTGTGCGCTGGTTTGCCCTATTCGATTCCATGAATACGAGTTGTAGGCGAGCGTGTGGGCGTTCCGCACAGTTGCCTCCTGTACTTCCCCCGTGACGCCCATATTTTCATGCGTTGTTCCCCATTCCGAGTGTTACGCCCCGTGTTCCTGTCATGCGCCGCCTCACCTGGCGCATTTGGCCACACAGACGAGTGTATTCCCGTTAGCACTTTCCCTTTCTTCCGGGTGCGGGTATGGGTCTAGTCTTTCTTTGTTTACTTCTGCTCTTAAGCCCCGCCTTTCCGTGCTGACACTGCGTTGCAACTCACTGCTTTCCTTGTGAGTCTGACGCTGTGTTGCTTTCCTCTTACCTTCCGTTTACCCTTGCCTTCCGTTCCTTCTGTGGTTTCCCTTGTCTTTCTCCCTCTGGCCCCCCTGGCGCTGCTTCCCGTCCTTTTCTCTGGTTTCTCTTCTCTCCCGGTTTTCTACCGTTCACACGGCCCTTGTTAACCGCTTGCGGGGACTTCGGCTGCTTTCTGTCCGGAGCCTTTTCCCCTTTTGGCTTCCACCTTGGGTCTCCCCATTTGGTTTAGCCATTCCTCTGGACATTTGCAAGTTTCCACGATCAGCCTTCTCTCCTGGTTCATACTTACTTCTGCTGCCTGCTGCTGCATTCTGGGAGTCATAGTCCTTCACCGCCAATCCACAGTGAATTCCTTACCTTCCATCTTCAAGAGGTGTTTTTTGCCGGCTGGCTTTTTTTCCTTGTGTTGGACTTCGTCGGAAGGGGGCCCCTCCTGCTTGCCATCACAGAAAGGCAGCAGAGTGGTTTCCGACCGAGGGAGACCCTTTCTCTTCGATCGAAGGTCTAGGAGCAAGAAGAAGAAAGAAGGACAAAGACCGGACAACACCGTTACCTCAGGTGAGAAGGAGGAGGAGGAAGGGGATATTGATTCCTGTTGTGGCTCAGAGCATAGCACTGACTCAACTCCTGAGACCAGTTCTGAGCATTTTGAGAGTTCCGCCTACTTTTGTAATGTGCGCCGCGCTATGTGCGATTTCGCAGCGGCCGCGGCGCACGCCATTGGATGACCTGTGCGCCGGCGTGCGCCGCGCACTTTTTCAGCGCACATCCAACATTTTTCTTGCACACAGACTTCCATGAATCGATGTGCGCTGGTTTCCCTGCGATTTTCGCAGTTGCACTGCGAATTTCGCATTTTTACTGCGAATCACACGTTTTGGCACCTCTGCGCCGGAATTTTCGGCACACATTAATTCCATGAATCGGCCTGGAAATGTTTATAGAATATTCAGCAATTGCCATATGAACTCTGAAAGTCATTTATTTTCTTTTATCTCTATCCGCAAATCTGTAAAAGTTTGTCGTGAGTCACGCGCTGTTCCTTTATGGTACACAGGGTGTTGGTTTTCGTTCAAAGAAGCACTTTTGTTGCACGTTGAACCGCAAGGCTGTTCCATCAAGTAGGCACTAGGCCAGCATAAAGGTTGATATGTTGCTTCTTGCTGCTAGTACCGCGTAAGGGCATATGGGCCCCTGGCGATCGTCCCATAAGATCATCAGGATTGTGCAGTTGTTTACATTAAGCTGCAGCTGGCGGTTAAAAAAAACATCTGCCGGTGTCAGAAACTGGTGGTAGTGGCAAAAGGGAAGGATATACCTGTTTTGAAAACATAAAATTTATAATTAGTCTCGCCAGCCGATCTTTATTAATATTATTCATTTTATTTATTACGGCCGAGCTGAAACTATTTGCTTTCAAGGATAGTGCAATGGAGTATGTTCGGCTCTAAAATCAATGCGAAAAGTAACTAAATAAATCGAGGTTAGCACACAATGAGAAACAACTGTTTGTCTACATGCGTGTGGAATGTGGACCTGCATGCCCATGTGCCCGCTACAAGGACGATCCCACAAACGTTTTCCTAGCTCTTCATTCATTCATTTATTCATGCATCCATTCATTAATTCTTCATTCCGGTATAAAGGTGTCTAAAGAGTTACTTACATTATATTTGCAATTTCCATTGTGTCTCTGTGTAGTGCAGTCCGTAAATCCCACTGTGCTCTTGACAACGATTTTTTCGTATACTGAACTAACATGAAACTCGGTCTAATTTCAGAATTTTCTGCCTTATCGTCTCTTACGTTATTGCACCCCCCACCGGCCCCCTTCAAATGAAGTTCTTTCGGCATGGTCCCTGTCTCTCAAGGTAAAAAAACAATAGAACCTTATACTGCCAGTGCGAGTTGTGGGCCTCTTCAGGGCGCGAGCTGAAAATCAAAGCCACTGACCTTCACTAGAAATGAGCATACATTCTTTCTTTGCAACATCCCGTAGTAAAGCCATCTGTGAGAACTTGAAGTTTCTAATCCATCTATGTAGTGCGCCTCAATGTGAAAATGCGAACTGGCTTGTCTCCCATCTGTAACGGCTCGCTTGGCGCGTTCTAAGGCCCCCAATTTTGTCCTCGTTGTCTGCGAGCTTTGAAGCCCCAAAGAACCATAACTATTGAGACTTTTAATTTTTTGGGGAAGGTCAGGGAAAGTATAAAGTACCCGAAGAGTTGAGTTGAAAGTGAGATTTATTGTTTGTTTGTTTTATTATTTACAATACGCAAGCCTCCCCTCGGTTAACAGTGCCCAGCATTTGGAAGAGATTGCGAAAATTAGTTACATCAACAAAAATATATACATACACATATAGACAAGGTCGGCAATATGAGGTGAATAGAGAGAGAATTCAAAGATGACACCCAGGTTGTTCGGCACCCAGGATGGTGAAGGTAGGGGTTAGGGTTAGCGTACTTTGTATGCACACTGTACAATAACATTTATTTATAAAAAGACAATTGTATTACAATTATTTAAACCGGGATTTGTACTTCACAACCAGCTCTCCTTTGGGTGGACATGGCACAGTGGCAATGTTGGGTGGCAATGGATCAGTGCTCTGCACAGAAACGTTCAAAATTCCATATCTGTGCTTCTCTAATACAGCAACAATAAGGCTTTTGACAAAGTCGAACTCCATTTCCTCATAGACTGGTTTGATCACCTATTGCTTACTTCTTTTTGAAAAGGCCTTAGTGTAGCGAGGCATCCTTACATTACCCTTAGTCCTAGATTGTTCACGGCCGAGATTCTCGTTATGGGCCAAGACCGCTAGTAGAGTCCTATGTCTCATGCCCTGTATGCTGAAATGCAAGCGCTTTGGCCTGTACTTTAGGCACATATTCTGAAACACCTCCAAACCTCCTGTGTGATAGAATTCTGTCAGTCCCCTCAAATCTCTTGATAGAGTTTTATCGAAAACAATCTTCTCAATGGCTTTGTGTGTCGGTGAAGATGGATTCAACCAATTCTTCTTCCGTGCCTCCACTGGGGACAAAGGGCCATGTTCACATTGGTGGAAATGTAGGTTTTCTGACCAGCGGTGCATGTTGGTACAGTGGTGCATCAGTGACCACCATTTTTCAAGTAGTATTTCCACTGACCCTTCACAAGTTTTGGAGCTCCACCAAAGATGGTTGCTGATAGACTGGGACCACTCTGAAATACTTTCCAAACCTTTTTCTTTCCTTGCAGTCGAGATTTTCTTATTGATTGATTTAGCAAGATGCCATACGTCAAATTGATGTTTAATATGTGGGAACTGCTCTCTCATTGTCTTGGCAATTGAAACGTGTCTGTCCGTGGCTATGAGGTCGATGTGCATTCCCCTCGATTGCAGATATTCCACTGATTTTATAAATCCTAGTTTCTCCATGGCCACTGTTGTTGTACATTGTGTTACCTGCACGACCACCGAACTCACAATTTTCTTACTATCCATGTTCTGGAAGTGGTATGTGCAGTACTTGGCAGAAAATCCAGGGCTGTCGCACTGTCCATCGCCGGCTGGCCTGAATCATTTGCCTTCAAATGTACTTGCTATGGACAATTGTTCAATTTTCCAAGCATCACTAATGGCCGGAAACAGATAATCATGTTGGTATTGTAGTACTGCAATAAATGAAATTGAGTCCCACAAACTGAAAGAAAGACTTTAACTTTCTAAAACTGGAGCCACTAACAAGTGATGCAGCTGCACACAGTAGATTACCTGCTAGCAGTTTCCCCAGCATCGGTTGTGCAGACCATGAGAACTTATGATGTAATCTACAGGCGGCATGTATTGTGACGTTACTGCCTTGTTTTTGACGAGTCACATGAATCAATGGCTTCCCACATACTTTCCCTCTGACGGAATGCCCACATTTCAGCATACTTATAATATCCATCAAACAACTGTCGAATACTATGTATTTGCCCTCTTTCATTAGACTGTCATCCTGCGTCAAAGTTGTTTCGGCCTGTGACGTTGAGGACATTTCACCACATTTGAAAGAAATATCGCTGTTATCAAGTTCTGATGCGCCGATGAATGCTGCTGCTGGTTCATTCTCTGTCATTTCAACATCTGCTACTTCAACATTGATGGGAGAACACAATGTCGACAGCTTTTTTGGTGGTAATTATTTGGCGGGTGTAGATTGTGTAAATTGATCTGCGAATACTTCAGAGCTATCTTCAATACATCCAGTATTATGTTGTTGTGGTGGTGCGTTCGTACTGTAGCAATGGTCCTTTACAACTTTACTGGATTCTCCGGACACATTACTTTCATTTTCTGTACATTTGACATGAGCATCCTGAGTCTCAACATGCCGCGTCTGAATTAATAGTTCCTCCATGGCCTCCATAGTGTAAATGGTCTGGCAAGCAACATCTCTCATTCGCTTCACTGTCTGTGTATGTATAGTTCGAGACCCACGGGTAACTAGAGGACAGATTGGAAAAGGGATGTTCAGTTTAAACACAAGATAAAGTATAGTACAATTGACTTGAAAAAAACATAAAATAGTCCCCAGCACAAAAAACTTTCTAAAGTTATGAACTGTTTGTGACTAACCTTATTTTTGTTTCTTTTCTTTGCAACTTTTTTGACTCGACCTTCAACATCTGCACGCTGTTGCTCCGACACGTGTGTCTCCCCTTCCTCTTGCGCTGCAACGACTATATTTTCTGTATCCGCATAGACAGCACGGAATGAGGCTCCATCATTACTGTGTATCAAAATATTGTTAACATAAAACACACCTGAGGACGAACACACATGTACATCTCAATAGCCAAACACGATTTAAACATTGTGTGGAACAATCAAACGACAAGTATTCGAGCTCTGATGACCTAGTTCGATGGAGCTGTCAGTATCCATACCTCTGGCTCTGCATGGACTGCCACGAATGATTGTATTGAAGAGGAGGCACCAGCAACTCCCTGAAACACAGTACTTGCGTTAGTATGGTTTTCAATATTGTAAACATAACACACACTTGGGGTCGACGGCACAGGTACATATAAAGCGATAACCACAAATGTTGCATTGTCTAAAAGAATCAAGGAATATTTAAATATGATCAGATTTAATCGACTTATTTCTCTGATTTCTTTACATCTGCATCATCTAAATGGGATCTTGTGATTGTAGTGGAAGCTCCATCGTCTCCGAGAAACACTACTTGCGTTAATAGGGAAGAAAGTATAGAAAATGGAATCACGTTATATGATCACGCTCGATGGAGCTGTCAGTATCCATACCTCGTGCTGCTGAAGAATATCTAGGGCTGTTGTCAATGTGGTGCGCACTTCCGAAAGCTGTTGCGCCGATTCGTATCTGCATGGTCCTGCTTCCACCGGAATTACTTGAATGTCAGGCTCCACATCAAGTGCGTGGGTTGACGATTCAACAACTGCCTGAAACATAGTATTTGCATTAGTAAGGATTGCAATATTGAAAACACAACACACGCTTGCGGTCGACCGCACAGGTACATATCAACGGCTAACCACGAATGAAACATGGTGTAGAACAATCAAGCGACAAGTGTTCCAGTCCTGATGATCACGGTCGATTGAGCTGTCAGTATCCATACCTCGTGCTGCTGAAGAACATCTAGGGCTGTTGTCAATGTGGTGGACGCTTCAGCATCTCCCTGAAAGACAGTACTTGCATTAGTATGGATAACACTAATTATAACTGAAAACAAACACCAGGGGACGACAACTAAGGTGTATATCAATTGGAAAGCACTAACCAAACAATTGGTAAAATAATCACACGATACATACAAACTCTTACTTGACATGCATAAAACAAGTCTGTAGCGGAATAGCCAAGTATGATTACCTGATACGCGCTAGAAGTGGTTGATAGCTGCGAGCATGTGACGGAGGTAGAATGTTCTTGCTTCAGATTCAAGGGATAGTCAAGAAGTTGTAAAGGTAAATTGTTTGATAATGAAAAGCCAACTTTTAAAATTGCCATGTAAGGAGACAGAATACTTGAGTAATGCGCAATATAGCACAGTTCCCTGTGCCCATATATAGATTTCTGTTTGTGGGTTATGAAATCTAAAAATAATATATTGATAAATGTAATTATTCAAAAAGCTATACACTCATATCAATGTCGAAAGTATTACAAATTGGAAACAACACCTAAAATATCAATGAATCCATTCGGCTACCTACACACTACTGCAAGGCCTAAAGCTAAAAACGGACTCTTGACTCACCAGTGGCGGATTGTGGACGAATAGAGTGGGAATAGCGTTTGCGAGCAATTTTCGTGTCGATCGCCGTTTATTCTTCATTGTTACCCAAGATGTGGTGTGCATGTTCGAGGGAAAGTGCCGGCTGCAGATGTGGTATCGATCACCCCTTTTGTCCTCAAAGACTTGTTGGACTCTACTTTCCAGCTCATCCAGTGGATATCCGCAATGTCTGACCCATTCTCTTATTCAATCAACAGTTTTCTGGAATACATGCATTGTAGTGCCTTCAGATTTAGCATGGGTCTTCGAAGGGCAACCGCTAATCGAACAGGCAGGCATTGTTGAAAATTCTGAAAAGTAAATATCAAGATTATTATAAAACCTTGATGAATAAAAAAGTAATACGCGGGATACCTTTTGAAGTGTACATGCTGTTTGGCACCTTGGCCCTTTGCGCCCGTGACAGCCCCCCATGCCAGCGCTCATCCCCGGGTGCGAACCCCCTTTGATAGAGGGGGGTGGGATGGATGGATGGGCCTGGGGCGTGCAGGGAAGTGTGTGGGAGCGAGGGGCCATCAGGCCCCTCTCATCCTTTACTTCTCGGTAGAAACTCGTACCAAGTGCCTCCAGTAGTGGGTTCGCCCATTGCCCTTATGTGATGTTAACTTTGGATGACATTCGCGTAGATGGGAACACTGAGCAGGACACAGGGCATCCATTTTTGTACCCCCTTTCCACTCCATCTTGGTGACCAGGCCTCACTGCGATAGTACAGCGCGCAGAGCACATGGCCCACACCCTCGTTCCCACTCTGACTGGAAAACTCCAGAGGTATTTGCAACAGCTAATAAATGTAACACATCACTCTTCCTCTGAGATCACGGTCCTGCATCTGAACCAGCCTGAACCAAGCACATAGCTCGTTCATCTCCACAAACATGTCCTTGTCCACGCACCTTCGCCAGTGGAAACCTACTGCCATTCTGACCCTGTGTCCCTGCAAGGTATTCTCTTCATGTGCCAGACCACTGACCACGCCATGATGCCCACCTAGCAGATCCCCAACTAACATTAGACCCCCACTGCAGTATATCGTTGCCTATCGATAACAAATGCCACATACCGGAGATTCTTGTGAGCACAGACACACACTTCAAACAGTGTATTATAGTGGTCAAGACCCTTGACCCAAGGCCTGTATAATCCAATGTTAATTGATAGTATAGATATATATGTGTGACTTTTATAGAGACATAACCGACTGAAAGACTTTGAACAAGTGTTATTTAGTGCATGCATTATTGATAATATATTATGTTAGCTTAGATAGTGACCACCCCGCTTCACAGCGACCTGAACTTCACCCATTCCGAGCACAGATGTCTGACGTCCATCCTTGAATGGAGACACACTTGATTCATTTAAAAAATCGAAACAACTGTTGTTAAAATATATGTGGTGTTTTATTTTGTATCTTATTTTGATGACACAAAAATACAAGACTTTAAACTTTGTACAGTTCAGGTTGCAGCACAGCGAGAGAAAATTCCCTGTACTGACCGCTGTCAATCGGGAACGTTTCCATTGTGGCATGAACGGCACAGGCGGGTATCACTCTTCGAACACAATGTCCAAGCCTCCCATGAAGCCACCATGTAAAAGAACGATAGGCCACCAGCCTGTACCACCTGTGAAAAGGAATGAACCAAACTGTTTTTAAATGACCAAGATAAGTTTAATAAACGTTTGTTGTCAATGACAATTCTTGTAACTAATGGCATTCTGCTCGGACAAATGCTATCTAGACACTGCACAATATTGAACGACTTTCGTGCATTACAATGATATGTACATGTAATTTTGGATATAGTAGAAGACCATGAAATAGGAGTGGCATGACAAGCAGAGTATACATACTCGTTACTCGGATTACGAGGATGAACAGTTGCGCGTAGTTCGTGCATAAGCACCATCATTATCCTCAACACGGTCCGTGTGAGGCAGGCTGCCCTGAAGTCTGGCAGCTCGGTGATGCATTGCGGTCGTGGCTCGCCTTCCGAAATGTAGGTCACACATCCAGAATTTTCACAGCAGCAGCAGTTCTCCTCCTCGGTTGGCATTAGCTCGCACCGATTGCATGTGCACCAGGTGGAAACACCGTCCATGCGACTAGGTCCAGGCTCTTCAGCTGTTGAATCGTCCTCCCAACTGCCATCCGAAGACCCATCGTTTTCGCGTGTTTCCCTTTCCAGTAGTTCCTCCTCGGTATACTCAGGCTCGTACATGTAGGGCATTATTGTAGCCATTGTGTGTTCAGAGCACAGAAACGAATCACAGAATACTCAAAGTAACACAGAGAGAGGAATGGAATCAAAAATCTGCTGCTGTGTGTTGTGAAACGGTCTGTTTATACTTATTGAGGAAAGAGGCGTCCTGCCATTTCCATGGCGACACGTCATTAGCTGAAGCGCAGCGAATGTTGACACTGGACGTGCTTTGGCGTTGTGAAATGGGCAGTACTTGTCTGCTGATGACAGGCTCAGGGGCGGGGGATATGATTTAGTGCCGCAAAAGCAGGTCAGCCAGGGCGATGCGGCAAGTGATAGGATTATCACAAAATGGCGGCGCCCTACTGCCTGTTTTCGCGTGCGTTTAATGGACGAAAACTCAGGTAAGGTCCATAGGAAATTTTTCTAAAATCAAGCGATTTAGGCTTAAAAACACATGGCCGACCCGTAGGGGCAATAACATTTTTTGACCGAACCATTCCTTTAAGGTTTGGGTTCTTCACAAGATATAGTTGGAGAAATCTGGTTGGAAACTTGCATTAAAAAATGCATGCTACATTGTTGCAAAATCAATAGCCCACCATTTTGGTACATTACAAAATGGATTCTGTCTGCTCCTCTGTTCTGGAGGACTGCCCATGGCTCTGACACTCACACTCATAGCTCTCAACTCACACGCTTTTGGCGAGTGTCACCCGCCTTGTAAAGGGCTGACTCACCTGCCAAGCTCCTGCACGCCCATTCATTCCAATTTATTTATTTATTTATTTATTACATTTATTACTCGCCCAGACCCGGGGGTATCACGGTGAAAGGTTTCAGGTGGATTTTCACATGTTTATGCTGTGTTGCAGTTACAGACAAATAATCAAAACATTTATACTGAGATTACGCATAGCGTCTTAAGTCAAATTTCATATGCTAAATTACACTGGGTCAAAGTTGCAACTCACAATTCGTTTTAAGGGTAGGCTTGTAGCATTCTAGTACTGGAGTCCAGTAGGGCTAGTTAGGGTTAATATTTATTGAATAGCCAGGTTTTCAGCGCTTTTTAAAATTTTAGTAGAGAGTCCTCGTTTTTGATGCTGAGGGGTAGTGCGTTCCAGTGCGATGCGGCTAGGACTTTGAAACTGCATCCTCCCGGTCTACAGTATTTGTATTGAGGAACTTCCAGGAGGTCCAGTTTACTAGATCTAAGTTGCATACAGGAGATCTTTTTCTTGACAGTGTTATTGAGGTAGCTGTGTGCTTTGTTAGTGGTGCATTTATGGACAATACTAAGTGTTTTGAAGATGATTCTTGCTTCAATTGGCAGCCAATGATTTTCTCTTCTGATACTAGATATATGTTCGGATTTCTTGATTCCTAATGCCGCTCTGAGGGCTTTGTTCTGTAGCAATTGAAGTTTGGTTAGGTTAGTTTTGGAGGTTCCTAGGAAGAGGATGTTACAGTAGTCCAATTTCATTAGGATTAGGGCTCTAGCCAGGGTGATGCAATTTGTGGGGGTGAGAAATTGGCGACTGAGTGCGATGAGTTTTGCTGTGTAGGCTGTGGATGAGGAGAGGGCATCTATTTGTTTGTGCATAGAGAGGTTAGCGTCAATATAAACACCAAGAGTTTTAACTTGATTGAGTACTGGGATCAGTGTGCCGTCAATGTTGATATGGGAGTAGTCAGAGTGGAGGGTGCTTATTCTTTTTTGAGAGCCCACGATGAGGACCTCGGTCTTCTCATCGTTGAGGCAGAGGCTGTTTAGAGCCATCCAGTTTTGGTTTGTTGAGTAGACCTTGTTTATGGTGTAGTTGTCTTGGGTGTAGTCACCTGTAATGGGGATGGGGATCGGGTGTCATCTGCAAAGTTGGCCTCCGGCTTCGGCTTTTTTACGGAAACTTTCCTTACCTGTGCTGGTCTGTGTTTCTGCTTCCCGCTTTTCTCTCTGGATTCTCGCAGTTGGCACCTTCCTTCCCCGCTATGTGGAGCAGGGCTCTGTAGGTCTCCCTCTCTCCCTCTCCGCTGCGGCACCTGCCGCTTGTTTCCTTTTTTCTCCTCCTCACTCCATTCTCCTTCCCTCTCCTTTCCAGGCCTCTCAGCTTATCCTGGAGGCTTCTGCCTCTTCCAGCGGTACCATTTCCAGGTCCAATCTTCCTTCCTGCCTCGCATTGGTCGTATCTCTCCGGACTCTGCTACTCCTGCACTCCTGGCATCTGGACTATCCCTTCGCTACAGACACTGCTCTGCCTCAAATTCGACCTTTGCCAACGGTCCACACTGACATCTGGATTGAAGAGCGTCACGGCTCTACTGCAGGGTTTTTCCCCTTTGGGGTTTTTCCCTGATTTCTGGCTTGGTTCCGGAAGGGAGTCACGGGACAGCTGTCTAAACAGACGTCACTGTGGCTTCCCTCTGTGACAAGCACCATCTTCCCAAGAAACAGAAGGACTATCTCGCGAGACGGCACCTCCAAGAGCTCGACACTTCTAGCAGCTCAGGTGAGGAGAGTGTGTGTACTGGGAAGGCCGAGGTCGGGGTGCATACTAGGTCACACTATCTCCTAAACTTCTCGAACTCTACAATCATTTTCTTGCCTCAGGCTCTAGCACAGGCTCTTTTGGAGAAGCACTTCTTCTTTTATTTCCCAAACCGGACAAAGACCCCTCTTTGGTTAAAAATTACCGTCCCATCTCACTAATTAATTCAGATTCCAAAATCTTAGCCAAAATAATGCCTGCCGTCTGGACGGTATTATGCATAAACTAATTAACGTTAATCAAACAGGCTTCATTAAAGGAAGGCTTGCCTCATCCAATACAAGAATTCTTTTCAATACTCTTATACATGCGCAAGATTCTACTGATCCTCTTTTCCTCCTTGCTCTAGATGCTGAAAAAGCTTTTGATAGAGTCTCTTGGCCTTTTCTTTTTCAATCTCTATTACGGCATGGGTTCAGCCCTACCTTTATCAAATTAGGTTCATTTCTATACTCCTCTCCCTCAACCAGGATTTTTATTAATAACACCTTCACTAAAGCTTTTCCCATCTCATGAGGCACTAGACAGGGCTGTCCACTGTCCCCACTCCTATTTGTTTTAGCTTTAGAATCTTTACTCCAAAATATTACCATCAATGATGGCATTAAAGGTATCACGATTAAAGATTTTACTTTTATGTTCACTGCTTATGCAGACGATATTCTACTTTACTTATCAGATCCCAACTCTTCCCTCCCAGCACGTATGTCTACCATAGATCAATTTGCTTGTGTCTCTGGATATAATTTGAACTATGACAAATCTGAAATCGTGCCCCTTACAAATTCATGTACATTAGCAATCACACCTCTTTTTGGAATGAAATGGTGTACTTCATCTGTTAAATACCTAGGGATCCCTATCGTTAATCACCTTGAGTCGACCTTAAACCTAACCCAGAATATGATTATTGATAAAATTAACTCATCCATTAATCACTGGCCTCCTGTGTTCCTCTCCTGGTGGGGCAGACTAGACTCTATTAAAATGGCTCTTGGACCCATTATTCTCTATTATCTCTCTATGATACCAGTACTACTCCCAAATTCTTTCTTTAAAATAATAGACAACATTTTTGTTCAATTCCTGTGGAAAGATAAATCTGCCAAAATTGCTCTCAATAAGTTGAAATCCAGTAAACCTTCCGGGGGAGTGAATTTTCAAGACTTCCTTAAATACCAGAAATCCTTTTTATTAAGACAAATTACCTTATGTTTAACTTCTGAACCCCAGTTTATTAACACCCCCTCATGGATTCTTTTGGAATCAAAACTCATCACTCCTTTGTCCTTTACTCACTTTCTCAAAACATCCTCATGGCCTGGAATCAAAAAACTTCCCCTTCTATACTCCTTCAAACAAGTATGGAATTCCTTAATTACAACATGTGATAATATCCAAGATATCTCCAGCGCCTTCTTGTGGTTTAACAAAGCTTTTTCTCATAAACCCAAACTTGGCATTCTACATAAATGGTACTCAGCCGGAATTTTCCTAGTCTCACATTTATTTAAGAATAATGCTCCTATACCGTTCCAAGACCTCTGTACTTACTTCAATTTAAATGAATCAGATTTTAAAACCTATTTTATTTTCACTAAACTTATTGCTAAAGCTACTCCTCATTATACACATAAAATTCCCTCAAAATATTTAGAACTAATTTTGTACTCTCACTCCACCAAAGCATCCAAATTCTATTCCATTCTCAATCAGCCCACTGATACTACCGCTAAACTCTATACCCTGTGGGAATCTGATTGGAACTCACTAAGATATGGTTGCAATGCTTTTCCACTTCCGTTGCTTCAAATCTCACTCTTTCGCACTATTTCATACTAGATAGAGCATATCCTACACCACAAAGGGTTGCCAAAATGTCTAACTCCAGTCAAAGTACATGCTGGTCCTGCCAATCTTCTCCCGCAGATTTTATTCATTCAATCTTTAACTGTAATTTTGTTTTTACATTTTGGACTCATATATGGAAATGCTGACAAAAATGTTTTCGTTTCAGGAACCTCTCACATTATGTAATGTCATGATTGGAACTGTAGCAAATCCCTATATGTCACATATTACTTTGTCTGATTTATTACATTTTTTGGTATATGTTGCCTTCCATCTCATTGTCTTGACTTGACACTTCGTGAAGAATATATGGGCCTCTGTCCCCAAGTTCCACACAGGGATAGAGAAAACTACTTCCTGTGCGAGCCTTGAGGCCACAGGTGGTTGTTGTTTCGCAGGACCCAGAGCTGTTGGAATGAATTCAGGTATTAGCACAAACAAGCACAGTACTGTAAACAATGTAACTGTTATTGATAAAGGGGCTTACCTAAGTTTAATGGAAAGGTGCTAGGAACTCTGAGACTGTGGTGCAAGGAAGTGTCGGCAATCCATAAAGCCAGGCGCCAGAAACTCAGTGCTGGCTACACACCTGATGATTCCTGGATGTATTTGTGACACTGTGGAACTCGTGGACTACTTGGAGGCACCGTAGCAGTTCAAGGAACCTTGAAGACAGAAGAGTAAATGACAAAGCAGAGAAGGGTAATCCAAACGATCCGTTAAGCGTTAGCCAAAATCCAAATGTCCGTGAATCCGAGCAGAAACCAAAACCACAAATCCAAGGAGCAAGAATAACCAGTCCGTAATCCATAAGCTTGAGGTCTTATTTCAATGAATCCAAAATGTGAATCGAAAACGCCAAACAGTGTCGTGAAACAGCTGTGAAGCGGCGAATGATTCAAATTGCGCGGCTTTTATGTCTGCCGACTCCCAATCACGTAAGCGGAGCTCAGGGCATGTGACCGGGAAGTCGGCCCCAAACCAGGAAGTGGTTGCAGTCGACTGCTCCAGCCCGCTCGCAATCTCCATGGTAGTTGCACTGGAAACGAGGGAACAAACAAAGTCGCCCTCTGACAGAGTCTTGGAGCTGATGACGCTTCCTCCGCACCACAGGTAGCGTGACCTTATGAAGGGCTGACTGTGACTTGGGGAGTCTAGCTGTGTTATGTGTCGGGGAGTACCCGGGGGTATGAGTGTTATGTAAAGCGGTGTGCCTGAGGGTAACCTTCCTTCCGCGCATGACACTCATTGTGACTAATTGGAAAAATGCTCAAAAATTAACTTATGATTTATGGTGGAATTCTGTTTGCTCTTTTCGCAGAATTGAAAAAATGTATGCCTTATCAACAAAAACTCTACCTAAGTTTCATAACAAATGGATTGCCTTTAATGATTACTTAACATAAATGCTCCTTTTATTGCATTTATTGCTCTTCCCTCTCCCTACTCTTCCCTTACTGTGTCGTGTCCGTCCTCCCCTATTTGTTCCAAACCATGTTATGATTTTACTTCATATTTAGTATTGTATGTAGTTAACTACAGCATCATCAATTATCATATTTACTATGATGTATTTCACTTTTCATACAACTTGCTGTAATGTCTACTTAATTATTCTTAACTTTCAATAAAAATCAATGAACTTAAAAAAAAGAGCCACATGGTGCTGGCCACAGCCCAGGAGCTTGCATTACAAAAAAAAGAAGACATTTTATTTTTTTTAGAGGTCGCTAGGGAGACCATAGAGGTCGCAAGGGAGACCTCAGAGGTCGCAGTTGCGACCTCTGGCGATCCCTAAATGACGTCCCTGCCCCCCGTTCCCCACGTGCCCCTCGTCAACAGGGGGCGTGGCCACGGAGTATAACTTTTTAAAAATATTATTATTTTTTTTAAACTCCTCGCTCCTGCGAGGAGGTAATTCTATTGTTCCTAAATGCGCTCCGCAGCCGTGGGCTCATTGCCTAACAATGAGGCGCCTGTTGCCACTACGCCAGCTCGGCGGAGCCCTTGAAAGACTCCCCCGGGCTGGCGTGGCAGGGGGCCCACGGTGCCTTTTGTTGGTGAAGGCGCCTGCGGCAGTGGGGCGCATTTGGTCACAATCGATTGACACTGAATGCGCCCGCCTGCTGCGCCTTCTCCCTCTACGCCAGTTCGGGGGAGCCCTTGAAAGACTCCCCCGAGCTGGCGTGGTGGGGCTAATGGCGCCCTCTGAGGCACAGCGCCATGGGCGGTCGCCCGGCTCGCCCCCCCCTAGGGCCGGGCCTGAGCCCAAGATCAAGACTGTTGCACCACCTTGCATTGTCATGATGCCTACCCCTGGGGACCCAGACCAAGTCCAGCAACCCCGGAAGCAGGCATCAAGTTATCCCAAGCAAGCCCAACAACCCCTGCTAGGGGCTATTTGGGTCCAGTCCTGGTGCCTATGGCGCCAGGCTCATATGGAGAGTCAGTACTGGCGCCATAGTCGCCAGGCTCATAGATTAAAACTTATCTGATGCAGACCATGCTGCAAATTTACCTGATGCAGACCATGCTGCAAGAGCTCCAAGCCAAAAGAGGCTTGGAAGGGACTACTTTACTTAGGGACTATTTTTTACTCGGGTGGGGCTGGGGAGGAATACTTACCTGGGACTACTTTGGAGGCTATTTAAACCACGCCCGAAGAGCAGCACACGCTTCGTGTTATTCTGCATCCAGCAGCGTAACGCTCACCGTGTCTGCAAGTCTGCATCCAGCCTTCTGCCACGCCCGCCTCGAGTTTGGAGCTCCGAGAAAAAGGGAGAAAGAAGGAGAAAAGGTTAGAACAAGAGCAATACCTTTGATCCTTACCTGAATTCCCGATCCATCGCACCTTCGAGCTGGAAGAAAGAAGCTATTTATGCACGTCGCCTCGCCTGCTGCAGCGCCGCGCTGAACTCACCGGCCTTCACAACATCTTCACATTCCACAGCATCCTCCTGCATGTTCCCGCCGCACTCCAGCACCTAAGAAGAAGATAAGAACAGCAAGGTGAGCCTAGGGAATACACAGAGGAATATTAGTTACCCCCCATAGACTTACCTGAATTTACCACCGAGGGTACTATCCCGCTTCTTGGGGCGGCGCAGCTTCCACTGCATCTTCGCCGAACCCCGGCCCCTAAGGGCAAACAAAAGGACAGCAAAGTGAAACAAAGGGACTAACAAGGGGAACCCTCCTCACCACAATAGACTTACCTGATTTTACCACCGGAGGTATTATTCCCCGAGACTTCATACTTTCTCTCAGCACCTGAATAAGGGAGAAAGCAACAGGTTACATATTGACATTATTTTATCGAACTGTGTTGGAAAATACAAATCCTTACCAGAATACTACCGGTTGCCACGAGGAACTATTAATTAGGGTCAAGCTGCAACCTGCAAGGAATTGGACAAGAGTGAAAGTCAGGCATTTGAACTCTTACGAACTTTATACTTATGGCGTCTTGCCTGGAATCTCAGAGTCAATATTGTTCTGGAACTCACCAATTCCTTCGAGCCAGTGAAGCAACTGGTTATCAACGCGCCCCTGCGCTCAATGCAGGATGGAGAGCTCATCTTTTCAAACCATCAGGTGAGACTATAAGAGGGGACATCAAAGGTGATCTGTGGGGAGAACAGCGGGGGTGGGGGGATTTACACTCAACTCCACGGGTGGTTAATTCCCTTTCTCCATTTGCAGAAAAATATTCCTACGGGCCAAGCAAACGAAGCTAGGTGGGCCAGTCCAGTCCATCATCTCGGCCCTATGCGTCACATTGGTGGAGACCGCAGCTGTCCAGTTCCGATCGATGCCTCTGTGGGAGCCAGGTGAGCGTAACAGCATTGTACGTATAAGCTATGTCTAACTCCGACCAAAGTGTCCAGCAAGGAGATGAACCCCGAGGACTCACAGATGGTTATGAGTCTTAAGAGAGTGTTGGGTAACTCTATGGACAAATCCGTGCATAAAGCAATAAGCACAGGACTTGCCTGGAGCTGCTTGTGAGTTTGCTTGCTATCAAGCACTAACCCCACAGACGGTGAAGTGTTGTGTCCTTCTCCAGATGGACAATGTCTCGGCGGTGAGATACATAAATCACCTAGGGGGCACGTGATCGAGAGTCCTAGTGGAGCTAGCCAGGGATTTTTGGCATCTCTGTCTGGAGAGGAACATTTCAGTGATGGCGGAATATCTGCCGGGGCTAGCCAACACAGTAGCGGACTGGAACTCAAAGTTCCCGAGAGACGGCACTGATTGGAGACTGCAAAGGGAGGTCTTCTGGAGACTGATGAAGGTGTGGGGTCTGTGCAGCATGGATCTATTTGCTACCAGGACCAACTGTCAGCTGATGAGATTCTTCAGTTGGAGACCAGACCCGGAAGCAGCACTGATGGATGCCTTCGTACAGCCGTGGGGACGAGGAAAGGAGTGCGCCTTCCCTCCATTCACCATGATCACTTGTTTGTGCGCAGACTCAGAGCCAAAGTGCTAATGATTACACAGTTGTGGCCGACTCAACCCCGGTTCCCAGACCTCCTGGATCTCTCAACAGAGATGCTGATTCAGCTGCCTCGGATGCAGCAGATCCTATAGGACCCGGCGGACCACCTACACGCCGTGGTGCTAGACGTGTCATTGGCTCAGGTAGCGTGGATGATTTCCGGGTTGCCTGGAGAAAGCCAGGACTATCGGAAGACGCTAAATGATTCATAAGAAGCTCCTGGGCACGTGGACCACAGAGTCGTATAGGACAGCCTGGAATAGTTGGTGCGTGGCAAGCAGTGCAGATCCCGTTTCAGCAGATGTGGTTGCATAAGCGAATTATTTGGCAGGCCTGGTGGCAGGGAGTATGGCTTACAGGACAGTCAATGTGTATAGTCCAGCAGTCTCAGCAGGACACGCCATGATTGGGTGGAGCTCTAGTGGGAGAGCATCCCATCATAAAGAGAGTGATGAAAGTAATTCAGCTCATGAGGCCGCTGGCCCCGGAATACTCCCAGCTCTGGGATGTAAATGTGATGTTGAGACTATTTCTGTCTTGGGCAGATAATAGGCAGCTGCCCAGGAAAGCTATAAGGGCAAAATTACCGATGCTCCTATTCCTGATCTAATGTAAGAGAGTTTCTTACATTGGAGATAGCGAATGGATGTTTTTCTCTGGAATGAGTTAATTTTCACATTAGTAGAAGAACCAAGATGAACATCTCAACCGTGTCATACCCGTTTTTTCCACACTAGCCTAAGCTGTGCATTGTTAGATGCCTCAAAGTTTGTGAGAAAGTAACAGCACAGCTCAGACCGGCAGAGAAACACAATTGCTAGTAAGTCTAACTAAGCTGCATAAGGCAATCTCATGCGCTATGTTATAATGGTTCTTCCGGGTTGTGCTCTCCTCACGAGCGTGGAATTCTCCTGAGAATTCTACGCTCGTGCGGGAGGTTCGTTGGCGGTTGAGAAGGGGAGAGTAGACGTGGTGAGAGCGACTAGGACACGGCTGTTCAGGTTGAAGACATTAAAGCTGTTTCCTACTTACCTGACTCCTGCTCGTCTTTACACGCTACTCTAGCAAGATGGGTCAAGTTGACCATGGGACAGGCGGGAATAGAAACCCAAGGTTTTGGGGTGCACCAAAGCATTTTTGGCAAAGGCTAGGCTAGAAGATATTATGAAGGCCGCAGACTGGTCAGGGGATTCAGTGTTTAAAACGTTCTACTTTAAACCGATAGACTAAGTTGCTTCGTTGGTGGTAGCTAAGGTTTAAACGAGCATAATACAAGTCTCCCTGCTTGCCATACAATACAGATTTTCCGTACCAACATTCAGGAAAGTCATGATTCTAATAAAGACACAGAGGCAAAGTATTATCCCACCCTAATTATGAGTTCTTCAATGATTAAAGCATTATTTCATGCCTGTTGATATGTGTGGTGTATATCATGAAACGTAATGACTTTGCATATATACTAGAGAGGATTATGAAATGTATTAGCAGTGGCTAACATATCTAACATGGAAGAGCACACCCAATTTTAATTACGAGTATTTTTAGTTTGATTGCAGGAACAGAAACAAAGGTCACATAGCGGAGCTTAACGTCTAGAAGGAACAAACGTCCATGAAGTTCTGGATGTTTTTTCCATATACGAAGGATGAAGAGAGGAGTCACATCAAAGAAAGAGGAAGCCGTTTCCGGTTGAAGGGACGTTATATGTTATTATGGGCCGTGATTGGGGAGAGAGTCATGAGTTTGTTCAGTAAAACTAATTATTTCAGCAAAAGCTCATGTGAAATTGAATCATGTTTTAAAGTTATGTGTTTTTTTCAATGATGCTGTTCTCTGAGATTAAAGAAAGAAAAGCATAATACTTCACCTCTGTGTCTTTAATAGAATCATGACTTTCCTGAAAGTTCGTATGTAAAATCTGTATTTGCAGCACCCTTTTGAGGCAGAGGTGGGTCAAAAGCAGTCTGTTTTGCGGATGGTTCTGTATGTTATCATCTGTGAGCCCCTTTTCCCTTATATCCACCTTTTTGGTTATGTTATTGGAAAGAAAATGTAAAGTATTGGTGGACTATTAATCATATAGAGCCCTGACCTAGTTTTCCTTCCGTCGGTCCCAGGTTTTCCGAGATCCTGTGTAAAAAACCTTCTACTTTGAATATGTATTAATATCATCAGAAGTACCTCAAATAAAAGGGCATTACCTCTACATGCATCTTCCTCATCCCAGTACTTACATACATACCTCTCAATCTTTTTAGTCCCGCAAGTGGGGGAAAACAACTGGTTTTATTCTGCGGTGAATCGAGGTGTAAAGAGCTTGGCAGGTGAGAACTGATAACAAGGCGGATGACACCCACCAAAAGCATGTGAGTTGAGATGTATATACTTGTCAGGTCCTGACCTCCATCTAAGGAATCCATACCATCTTTGTACTATTATGTATGCCTTCCCCACCCCTCCCCTGTGAATGCAATACCCCCAAACCTCCACAATGGGCTTTATTATGAGTTTGACGGTCTAGAAATAAGGGTGCCGGTAGCATTGCACCGGCACCCTTTCCAGACAGCCAAACTACGAGTCTGCCAAGCAAGGTACTCCTGGCACCCTGGGTCTGCTGGGAGTTCAGGCACCTACCAGCAGTGTTTTCACTGAAGCACTGGCAAGGTTAATAACGGTGCCGGTACTTCAGTGTACCCATTCCTGTGGAGTCCTACTGAACTCCATGGGCATGGGGATTTACCATTCTGCCAGCACCGGGATTTCAGGTGGGGGAAACAGTGTTACGGGGTCGGCGGCAGCCTGCTGCATACCGGCGGGTTATAATAACTACCTCGTAATGAGGTGCAATGTGTCTGTTTTAATTTTCCTATCTACCTCTATGTTGTGTTGCTGGGGGACCAGCAATAGTGGTGAGGGTGATGGGCAAGGCCCATACCAGGTTCCGCTCCTGAGCTGCGCTGTTTGACTGCAGGCCGCTAGGATCGGCAGGTCTCTGTAGCTCAGAGCCTGGCGGCGTGAAGTTGCAATTGTAGGCCAGAGACGGGTTCTATGGTCTGACTGGTGAGCAGGCGCACCACTCGCCTCTTTATTGAGTCAGTCACATGGTGATGCACCATGTGGCCCGGCATGAGCCCTTGGACACAGGGTTCACGTTACAGCATCCTATGCCAAGGAAATAAAATAAAACAACAATGATACTGACTAAGATTACATCCATCACTTAAAACATTCTGTTGCAGTCCATACACTTGTGGGGAGGGAGGGCATAAAGGTAAACAACAAATTGCATATATAAGGCATTACCTTTGGAGCATTGGGACAGATGCCACAGGGCATATACACACGACAATGCCACAATGCCACATCAATTTAATATTCAGTCAAGGAAAACATTGGGCATTGAGAGATGGCATATGGGGAAATCTTTATTAGTGCAGAAAAGTGGGAACAGAGGCAGCAGCAGAAAGCTCGCTAGGTCAATATGAGGAACAGGGTGTGAGAAACCTGAGGCCTTTCTCATGTATGGACCCCAGGGATTCTTTGTTCAGGTGGCCAGGTCACGTCCATCGCCGGACCAGTGCGGGAAAATCACTTGAGCAGGTGGTCCTTGGGGACAGTTGGAGGAATGCCCTCGGGAGAGACACAGTATTCCCCCTTTCTGACAAACCCCTACCCAACACTTCCTCCACTTTTATAGGTTGTTATGAATCCTATCCCGTTGCCCCCTCCCCAATTCCAATAGGTACTAACATTAAAGGGAGGCATAGGAGAAGAAATATATCCCTATCCGATATCCCCACAGTCACTATGGGACATTATCATCTAAAACCCATTCACCTACAACCACACATTTGCCCCCTTCACTCGGATAAACCCTTACAGAAGTTTCCCTCCATCATTAGGGAAAACTACAACTCTCATAATTCCTCCCCATTGCCTTCTGTCAAAAGGACTGGGACGAAGAAGAAGAGGAACAGAGCAGATTGCCAAATGGAACCAATGTACCATGGATTCCTATGGGCAGTCTCCATCTTGTCCCATTAACGAGGACATGCCGAGTGAAGCCTCCCTTTTCAACCACCCACACCTGACTCCAATTAACACTCCCTGTCAGTATAAAAGGTTGAGCACTGAGACACACTTTGAGTGAGCTGGCGATGCAGGCTGGACCAGAGGAGCTGAAGAGCAGAGGAGAGTGCTGACAGAACCCTGGAGAGTCTGGAAGGGAGCTGGGGGCCAAGATGCTGATCCTGTGTTGTTGAAGGGCTGCAGCAGGGATGAGGAGCTGTGCCTTCCAAGAGCCAGAGAGGGCAGATCGTATCCTGCTGACTCTGTCCACAGAAGCACTCATTTCGCCTGGGCATATGAAGGGAAGCCAAAGTACCTGAGGCGCAGGTGGGAAGACCCTGACCTCGACCCAGAGAGGTTGCTCGCCCGAGCCACGCTAACCGGGTGAGTGGAGCGGGAACCTGAGCATGGAATTTGAGAAAGAAAGCCATAAATAAAAAGTCCCATGCAAGGCATTATGGGACTTGAAGTTATTTTTTAAATGAAGTGAAATTGAACTGTAAAATAAAGTAACAGAGTGGTCCAGCGAGAAAGTACGCCCATTGGAAAGACTCTGGGCACTGTGAAAGGGGTCCGAGCCCGAATGAAAGAGACCCAGAAATTGTGTTGGAAAGGGGTCCGAGCCCAAATGAGGGAGACCCAGAAATTGTGTTTGAAACGGGTCAGAGCCCGAACGAGGGAGACCCAGAAATTTAAAGAGAGACATTGGGCCTCATTATGACATTGGCGGTAGCAGTGCCGGTAAACACCGGCACGGCTGCTGCCAGAGTCATGAATTTTCCAGCGCCCGGGAATGGGCAATTACCGGGGCATTACAGCCCTAGTGTACATGGTAATTGCCCATTCCCGGGCGCTAGGAAATATGACTCCCCATTCCCATTTGAGTCCCATTGGACTCAATGGGAATGGGCATGTCGAATGCACCACACCATTCATGAATAGTACCGGTGCATCTGTCGAGGTCTACGAGCGGGTGCCGTTCTACCCCCAGGTGAGACCTGGCGGGCTGAAAGGCTCCTGCTCGCAGAACTCGTAGTTTGCCGGTCTGGAAACAACAGCACTGGCAAGCTTACCGGTACCATTGTTTCCGGACCGGCAAACTTCTAATGAGGCCCATTCTTTTATTAAAGCCAATGCTGAAGAGAGCCTGAAAAGATTGTGTGAACTGTTGAATCTTGTCAAATATTTGAACTGTTTAAAAGCCTATGAGTACCCTAAGGCATAGCAAATGCTAAAGAATAAACTAGGGCAAGGGAACCCTGAGAAAGTAAATTGGAACGGTTTGAGCTTGATAGAGGGGAACCAAGAAAGAAGTTGAAAGTAAGAGGGTGGGTCCCGGTTGAGGGGACCTATAGAGACTTTAAAATACAATTTTCTTTGGAACTTTTGTGTTTGTGCTGAAAAGCCTGCAACATTTGTGTTCGTGCTGCAAAGCTTGGTGCTGTAAAACGCAGGGGATTGACCTGGACTAGGGGGGAGAAGGAGACCCGAGAGGTCAAAACACTGCACTTTGAGATGGAGTACGTGAATGCCAAGCAGGCTCTGGAAGGCTGAGCCAGCTACCCCAGGTGTGCTCACATAGCAGAGTGTGCCCATACGTCAAGTGCTCCACCCCACCCACGTGCTATACAACGTGGGCAAGAATCTTGATAAGCCATTCTGGCATCCTTTTGTTTTCCACAGATTTTCTGTTTGCATTACATGTCCCTATTTCACTTGTATGGTATTAGATTGAGGGCAGGCAATGGGTCTTTCTAGTTTAATTGTTATTGGTTTGGACTTGTGACGGACTAGGACTGTTTTCTTTTATTTAGATGGTAGAGCGTGCTCCCATCTTTAGTGTTAGGGCAAGATAGGAGTTGTTCCAAACCGCTTTTGAAGTAAATAAAACTGGTGATTTGTATCTTTTGTGTCCTTGTCCTCCTTGTGATATCATGCCTTCCTCACAAGGGGCTGCAGCGGCAAACCCACTGGATCTACTTTAGGCATGCAGCAATGCAGGAGACAGCATGACATTAGTCCAGAAGTGGAGCATGCACCCCTGGCTGGCAAAGCCACACCTGGTTATACCGGGGGGCCATATCAGCTGTGGGGACGGTGTTTGACTTAAGGCTTTGGCGGCGGTGGAGGCTGTTCATTCTCCCCCAGTCAGGAGTTCTATGGACATCCGTGCAGTGGCAGCAGCGCACGGCTTCTCTATCCTGCCACTCAGGGGTTTTATTTCACACACGCCAGTGGTGCTGTAGGCCGCACTGCTTCCTCTCTCTCCGGCGGGAGATGATTATCCACAGGTGGCAAAAGTTCATGCTTCATCTCTCTTTCACTCTCCCCTAGTCGCAAGTTAACACACTGAAGGCTGAGGTTGAGACCGTTCAGTCTCACCCAGTTGGGAGGTTCAAACAAAGTGGGGGGTGCAGACAGGGCATCAGGCTTGGCCGTGCCCCATTAGGGATCCCTCCAAGCAGGATGCCGCTTACGCAGTGGTCCAAGCAGTGCCACCTGCTGGCTCCCCCAGGTTGGAGTGTGTCCTGGCAGCGGGGTGGCCGCGCCAACCATCCTGGCCACCATCTCAGCCTTCAATGGCTAACGCCTGTGGGAGTGGATCGCATTTGGGTTTCGGGGAGGCTGGCGTCTGGGAGGGCTTGTTTGCCCTGCGTGGCACTCCTGCTCCGACAGGAGCGGGCTTCACCATGCACCGGGGAGGCCAGCACCATGGCAGGGGGCAAGGCTGCGTTTCCTTTGGCCATGAGCAAACTCCCTCCTGGGGTCCGATTTCTGCCATGCCGGCAGCGTGGCGGGGTCAGGCTAAGCCCCTTTTATTGCGTGGGACTGGCAGGTGGCCAGCAATAGTGGTGAGGGTGATGGGCAGGGCCCTTCCCAGGACCCACTCCTGACCCACTCTGTTTGACAGCGGGCCGCAAGGATCGGCTGGTCTCTGTAGCTCAGGGCGTGGCAGGACAGGCCATCCACCTCCGTGGTGGCGCTCAGCATGAAGCTGCAATGATAGGCCAAAGACGGGGTTGATGGTCTGCCTGGCGAGTGGGAGCACTGCTCACTTCTTTATTATGTCAGTCATATGGCGGCGTACCATGTGACCCGACACAAGCCCTGCAACACTCTCAGGACCTTGGGCGGGTGGCTGGGCCACCAGGTGGTCGGTTACCCCTCTCCCTGCTGGGCTTGGAGGGGCATCTGTGTGTTCCCTTCCCCCTCCACTTCTTGCTGGGCCTCAGGGTGGCTGGGGTTGGTCTTTCCCTCTCCTAGACTCTTCTGCTGGGGGTCTAGTTAAGCTGCATGTCCTTAGCAGTCCTGGTGGGCGGCCAATCTAGGATGGCCTGTGCTGTCTTCCACCCGGGACTGAGAATCGCTCCATATAAGTGGTAGCTGAGGCAGGGGCCCTTGGTGTTCTCTTTGCAGGATGTTGGTCCTTGTGGTGCAACAGTACCACATCTGTCACTGGACCAAAAGGTTTGGAGCTGTGGACAGGCTCTGTTCCGGCGCTGGTGGCCAGGAGGGGGAGATTCTGCTTCTGCTCTTTCCTCAGGGTTCACGCTTCAATGGGGCTATTGGGAGCCAGTTCCCATCTCCGTTGCTGGTGTGGGAGTGCAGCGACAGCGGTGGGACTTTGAAAAATCGGTCTTGAGGGAGATTCAGGATGGCTGGGTAAGCTTTCTGGGCCTCGCGGGGATACTGCTGGGGTCTGGGGCTTCCGCAAGGTTTTGGAGAAAAAAAAAGAACACACAGGTTATTTTTTTCTTGATTACCACCTGTGCGGCACAGGGCTGATTGGGCGGCAGCAGCTTGACAGGGTCGGGCGATCTATGGCCTTACCAAAGTGCCTGAAGGTGTAGCCGGTACGTATGGCTGGCCTGATCTAGAAGTTGCTTCACCTGATTGGCCTCTTCGTTTCATTATGTAGTTCCATGCTGTTTTTGTTTTGGCTGCTGATGCTTGCTAGTGCCTTGTGCTTTGCTGCTGTTGTCCTGTGGTTGTCTTCTTGCGGTTCAGTTGGGTTTCTGCTCCTGGGTTACAAGGTTCCTGCTTGTGTCCTCTATCCTGTTGGGTCTCTGGTGGCCATGGCGCCTGGCAAGAGGCTGTCAAAGCAGAGGCATGTTAATACGGAGAGCAAAATGGCAAGCTCACTGTCTTCCTGTCGGATTGGTATGATTTGACTGTGGCATAATTGTTCATGGCGGAATCGACTGTAGCCAATTTCGCCACAAACCCAATTTTGCCATTGGCAAAATCATACCCATCCATGCCCCACTCTCACCCCCCAATACATCTGCACCCTCCCCCCAATTACCTTTCAGGGTGCGCTTTCCATCTGACCCTGCAGCGTCAGTTTTGTCCATGCAAGTTTCGTCAAGTTTTTTTTTTAAGTCCCTCGCTTCCAATATCCCAGAAGTGGGGGACACCATAGCAACCCCCGTTCCCATTATAGCGAGCAAGGGGAGCGGGGAACACCCCTCAAACCCTGTTCCTCTTGTTTACTATAATGGAACCGTGTGGCCCCAGACCGGAATTTGGTTGTACGATCATTTTGTACAGCCTAAATTCGGTCAACTGGGCCATATGGTTACATTTTTTTGTCAAATTGGCCAATTCCTTCCTCTAAGGATGCTGGTCTGCAGACCTCCTTGAAACAGAAGAGGGCTCCTTCGGTGTTGGATAGGCAGTTTTTATGCATTTGCTGGAAGGCTCTGAGATAATAGGCTGGTGTCTTGCATGAAGGCCAGGATATGTAGGGGCCCTGGTGCTGTCTTCTGCTTCTTCCTCTGAGGGTTAGTCTCCTGCTTCCTCTTCTGACGCGGAGACTGGTGATGCTAAGGATCCTAAAGGCAAATACCTGGACAAGGAGGCTGTGGCAGAGGTCTTCGTGCAGGTGGCAGACTACATGGGGTTTCAGCAGCCACCTTCCATGGCCAGTGTAGCATTTGGGTCCCATCCTCCTACACATCAGTTTAAATATACAACTAATGTAGGAATGTTGTTGCTTCCACAGATTAAGCAGGAGGTACCTAGTGACTGTCCAGAGCCGACAAAAGTGGCGGTTCTTCACTTTATGTCCAAGCTTTATCCCTTACATGCGGAGGAAGGCGCACTTCCAGAGTTTCTTCAGGTGGATACTATCCTGTTGAACCTGGTGGTTCGCTCCTCAGCAGCTGAGGAGGCAGCTGTTCATAATCCAGTGGACAAAAAGGCAGATTAGGCATTGAAGATGTCTTATGCTGCGGCAAAAGGCATTTCAAGCTTCTACATACGCCTCATAGATAGCTGAGACTGCATTGGGTGGCTTTTGGAAGTTGAATCAGCTAGTGGAGGAAAAGGCAGTCTGTGCTCTGCTGCTGCAGGCTATATAGTCGCAAGTGGAGCTCCTGTCAGATTTGGCATATGATGGTGTCAGAGCTGTGGCAGTGAACATGGGGGCTGCATTGTCGGGCCATCTTCATTTGCACCTCCGATATTGCCATTCTGATGGCCACCAGAAGGTGGTAGTCCTGCAGATTCCTTGTGACAGAAATATTTTGTTTGACGATTCTCTATGGGGCAGGGTGCATTGTGTGTTCAAGACTGACAGCACACTGACAAGCAACTAAAGCACTCTGCTGCTAAGCCCTCTGCTGGTACATCTGGCAGGCAGAATACTTTTTGGAGTCACACTTTACCCAAACAGGATTACCAGAAGGTCTCTGGTGGGAGTCAGGCTTGGGTCCCGAAAAATGCTAGTAAACCCTTTGTTCTGGTGCCATGACAGAAGTCCTGACGCTGAGTGCGTGGGGATCAGGCTCTGTTGGTCCCGGCGCAGACAGCTGTGTCTTCCGACTTTTGGCTGAGCAGGATTATTCAGTTGGGGTACCAGATCGAATTCTTCTCACTTCCGCCGTGGTCAGAGTGTCAGTCCAGAAATACTAAACACCCCTTGGGCGGAAGAAATGCATGATTAATTGGTTGGCCGAAGACCGATCGCCACAGTTTTTTTTTTTTTTTTTTTTTAAATAGATTTTTATTGATTTTTCACCACAAACAACGATACAAACCAAACAGCAGTGCAATAAACAATATTCCAATAAACATTTAACCATTAGTGCGCACTACTCCCCTGATCCCTCCCCCCTCGCAAGCCATTTTCCATGTCTTGTTCCGCTTCTGTAGCACATGAGCGCGCATCGTCATCATCTGGATCTCCCAAAACCCCTGTCCCGAATATGCAGGATATCAATGTCTTCCATGCCATCAAAGAGCCCAGTTCCTCCTCCCAAGACATACAACTCGCCTCTTGCCACACCGCTGTCTCAGCCTCCGCCCATTTCTGTAGGTCATTCCACCACACCTCAACCCGTGGCTTGCTACATTTTTTCCAGCCCATGGCTATTCGTCGTTTGGCCAGCACATACGCTAAGTCTTTCAGTTTGCTTACATGTTTCTGCTGCCGAGGTCTGGGAAACCCACCCAGAAGGCATGCCCAGGCGGTGTCTATGGCAAACGTGACCCCTCTCTCTCTCAGCTTGCGCGCCGCCTCCCTCCAGAACCCCTCAATCACTGGGCACGCCCAAAACATATGCGTCATGTCCGCATTTTCCTCGTCGCATTTGGGGCACGCCTGTCTGCCTGCATTCCGAAATTTGGATATCCTCAGAGGGGTCATGTACGCTCTATGCGTGACGTACAGTTGTATTTGCTGCAGTCTGGCATTTCGAGACACTTTCCTGTGGTACCCCAAAGCCCGTTCCCACATCCCATCTCCCATTTCGATCCCCACCTCACTCTCCCATTCCAATCGTAAGCATGTCAGTTCCTTCCCAACTTTCAACATCACCATCTCATACAGCCTAGAAATTTCATGTCCCCCTTCCGTTGTATCATATATCCCCGCCATCGTAACCTCCGATTCATCTGCCATGATATTCTCAGGCCACAGTTCCCGAATTTTCTTCTCCAATCTGTGGTATGTAACATATTGGCCTTCGTGCAATCCAATCTCCTCGCTAAGTTCCACAAACCCCTTAATAGCACCCTCCTGCCACACATCGCCCAATGTCACCAACCCCACCGATTCCCAGTAAGTCCTAATAATCTCCCTCAGCTGTCCATCCACCCCCGCCAGGGCAACCAGTGGAATTTGCGGAGAACACGGAAGTGGGTCACCCATCATTGTACATGCCCGTCTCCACACCTTCCACCCCAGCTTCACCATCGCCGGGTACCTTCTCGTGACAGCCTCGGGCAACCAAATGACCTCCTTCAAGAAAAATGGGGCACAATCTTGCCCGAATAGTCTGAGTTCTGGGGTCTCTTCGTCGGACAGCCATTTAGACACAAACTGTAGTTGGCTCGCTATGTAATACGCCTCAAAGTTTGGGAGTTTGACTCCCCCTTTTTCATGAAAGTTCTGTAACTTCCAGAGCGCTACTCTATTACGAGTACCATGCCACAGAAACTCTCTGCAAACCCCATTTATTTTAGCGAAAAAACCCTTAGGGATCATGTATGGGATGTTGCTAAAGTAATGTAGCAGCCTAGGCAGAACTACCATCTTGATCATCGCCCCACGCCCCATCATCGCTAGGGGCAACTTCTGCCAAAAGCTCATACATGTGCGTATCTTCTCAACAGCCATCTCTGTATTATGCTTGTATTCTTCCTCAACCGTGTGGTAGATATCTATTCCCAGGTAACGGAATGTATTGACTGACCAGGGCACCTGGAGCACCGGCAACCGCTCCGTGGGAACACCCCTATAACAGCCCAGCGGGAAGATGTACGATTTCTGGGGGTTGACCGCTATGCCCGACAACCTCGCATATCTCCCCATCACGTCCAGGATATATTGTAAATTCTCCTCCGGATGACTCAAGTACAATAACAAGTCGTCCGCATACAGGGATATCAGATGGTTTTCTCCCCCCACCTCAATGCCCACGATATCATACTGCTGCCGCAAGTACAGTGCCAGAGGCTCCAGGGCCAGGATGTACAACATCGGGGACCAAGGACACCCCTGTCTAGTGCCTCTACTAAGCTGCCATCTCTCGGATATAATCATGCCCGTCCGCACTCTAGCCAGCGGAGCGCTGTACAGCAGCTCCGCCCATCTAATATATCCTGGTCCCAGTCCGTATTCTCTCAAGGCCGCCAGCAGCCACTTCCAATTAACCGAGTCGAAGGCTTTAACAGCGTCCAACGACACTATCGCCATTTCCCCATCACTGTCAGATCCCATTTCAATCACCCGGTGGAGTCGTCTATGGTTTTGGGCAATGTTTCTCCCCGGGACATATCCCGTTTGGTCCGGGTGTACCAGTTTGCCTATCACCCTTCGCAGTCTGTTGGCCAGGACAGCCGTTAGTATTTTGCTGTCCTGATTCAGCATAGATATTGGTCTGTACGACCCACAACTATGCCCGGGTTTATTAGGCTTAGGGACCGGTATAATAGTCGCTTCCCTGAGCGATTCCGGCAACCTCCCCTTCTCGAACGCCTCATTAAGCATATCAAGCATCGGGGGGAGTACTTCCGCTCCAAAAGTTTTATAAAATTCACTGGGCAGGCCGTCCGTTCCTGGGGTCTTGCTAGTGGGTAGCTGCCGGACGACCGCCTCCAACTCCTCTAGTGTTATTGGGGCATCTAGTTCCTCTCTCTCCTCCGTGCTCAACCTGGGCAGCCCGATATCTTGCAGGGTCTCCAACATTTCCTCCCTGTCGCCGCCACCCGGATCCCCGTACAATGCTTTGTAGTAATTTACGAATTCCTCATTGACACCCTCCTGGGTATCTATCTGCTCCCCATCCTCTCTAATTATTGTCCTAATCGGGGGCCTCGGGGTTTCTCTTTTATATAACCATGCCAAAAGACGACCCGTTTTATCTCCTCCCGCATGTTGCCTTTCAATATACTTTTTGTAATTTAGATTACAGAGCCTCCCCCAATGTTCTGTACACTGCTGCTGCAGTTTAAGCACCAGTTCGTCATCTATATGCTCGCTCTTCAGCACCTTTTCCAGCTCTCTCTCCGCCTTCTGTAAATCGACCAGGGCCCCATTCTGCAAACCTTTCGATTTAGCAATCGCCACCCCGCGTACCACAACCTTAAAGGCCTCCCACAGAGTTCCCGCCGAGTCAACGCTGCCAGTGTTGGTATCGAAATAGCTAACTATTTCCTCCCGCATGTCTTCCCTAAAGGCCTGGTCTTTAAGCGCCTCTGCGCGCAGGCGCCACGTCGGGATCCGCGCTCTGGGGCGGCCATATTGCCATCCCACCACCATAGGCGAGTGGTCCGAGAGGACCCTCGCTCTATATTCCGCACTAGACACATCCCCCAAGACGTCCGACGTGGCAAAAATATAGTCTAGCCTAGTGTGCAACCGCTGCGGGGCCGAGTAATGCGAGTACTGTCTCTCAGTGGGGTGCTTAGTCCTCCACACGTCATCGAGCTCAAAGTCCCGCAGCAGTGTCCGCAGCACCCGGGCTGCCGGGGCGGGCCTAATCACCTTATCGTCGGATCTATCCATCCCCGGGTCCAACACACAGTTAAAATCCCCTCCCCAGAACACCGCACTCCCCACACACCAACTCAAGTTGGCACTCATGGTCCGGAAGTACTCTGCCGTGCCCTGGTTCGGGGCATACGTGTTCACTACACACATCTCTCTGTTCTCGACTACCCCTCTCACCATAGCCAGACGACCCTCAGTATCCACACGTTCCTGCTGCAGTTGAAACGGGACATGTGGCGCCACCCAGATCAGCACGCCTCTAGCATAAGCTGAGTACGCGGATCCTACCACCGTTCCCCCCCACTTTTTCTTCACCAGCTCTAATTTGTCTCGGGTCAAATGCGTCTCTTGCAGTAATGCGACGTCTATCTTTTGTCGCCTCAAGTACAACATAACTTTGTTCCGTTTAAGGTAGCTATTGAGGCCCCTGACGTTCCATGTTAACAATTTAAGCTCCCCCATGATGTACTGATATCTTGCACTCTCCCCCCCGACCATCCCTGTTCGTTCATGCTATCCAGAAGTCTCATCCAAAATCTTCCCTCAGGGCTCGCGATCCCATTCAAACCTCCCAACACTATGTACACCCCAACTGCCCCCACACCCCCCCTTCCCCCTGCCCATCCCCTCCCCCCCAACTCCCTCCCCAACTGTTGCCCAGCTCCATCCCGGGAACTCAGGCCCCCCCACATCTAGTTCCGGCTGTTACACACAGAGCCCAGTAGGGTAAAGTCGCCCTAGCGGCCACTTAACTAAGAAATACTAAACGGGGGTGAATGGACCAGCCCCGAAAGGCTCCCATGTACGACAACAATTACAGTGCAAACAGTGCATTTAACATCCAGTTCCAGGCCCGACCTCCCCAGGCCATAGGAATAACTATAATCAAGTCCCATAGTCTCCGGCAACACCCTCTCTCGTCGTAGAGCACTTATCTCTCATTGCCACCTTCATCCGCCCGGACCTCCGACTCCTGGGGGCTGCCCTGCATGTCCAGCCAACCCATGGCTTCCTCCGGTGACTCAAAAAACAGGGATCTATTATTGTGGATCACCTTTAATTTGGCCGGGTAGAGGAGCATATATTTCTTCCCTGCCTCTCTCAATCTTCTCTTGACCGCCCCGAAGTTCATCCGACTCCTCTGCACCATCATGGTATAGTCTGGGTAGGCCGTTATAGTGGCCTCCCCCCTTTTGATGGTTCCTCCTTTACGAAAATGCTCTAAGATCCTTTCCCGGTCACGGTAGTTAAGGATTTTGGCTATGATTGGCCTGGGCGGACCGCCCGGTGGAGGCCTCCTAGCCAATGCTCTATGTGCTCGCTCCACCGCAAAACCCTGCGACAGCGCACCCCCGGTGATCTCTTGGAGCAACATATTTTCAATGAAGTCTGTAGGGTTATGACCCTCCAATCCTTCCGGGATGCCCACAACACGGATATTGTTCCTTCGGGCGCGCCCCTCCGCTTCTTCGGCCCTGTTCTCCAAGTTGCGTACTTTCTGTTCCAAAATATGCAGATCGGCCTTGTGTGAGGCGCAATCTGCCGTATTGGCGCTGCCCTCCTTTTCCAGACTCTCTGTGCGCTCCGAAAGGGCCTTCACATCCTGTCGAAGTAGGTTCACCTCCTCCCGAACTTCTCCGACTTTGAGGTCGAGCGCAGTTTTCAGGTCCGCCACCACCATTTCAAGCTTGGCCTCCCAAGCGCTTTTCAAGTCCGCCTTCAGTTCAGCAAGAGCAGCCAGCACGTCCTGATTTGGGCTAGCCGCGGCCATGGGTGGTTTCTCCTTGGTCCGAGCACTCTCTGGGCCCGTCGGTGTCTTGGTAAACTCGTCCAATGTGGGCTGTTTTGCTCTCTGTCTGACGGCCTTGTTCGCCATTCCACAGCCGCTGTAAGCCGTGGGCCCGTACACGCGACCCCGTCGTAGGATCAGCCACTATCCGAGTATCCCTCAAAGGTCAGGGCCAAAGCACGTAGTCCGTTGCACCAGTCAGCTCGGGCGGGTCCTAGTGCCGACCGCCGACCGTCGCCGACCGTTTCCCAGGCCCGCGTTAGGTCATCGGTGCCCACAGAGACGCGCTGACGCTCTCCCAAGGGCTTATCTGTATCTTCACGGCCTGCACCGCTCACGTCGCCGCCGATCACCGCAAGGGTGTTCCTTTCAACGCGTTTGTGTCCCCTCCATTGTCCGGTGTGGCCGCCATTTTCACTCCGTCCGGTCCGCGACTCCAGGGACTTCGATGGCATTTATCTACCGTTGCCGGGCTTGTGGAGGTTTCAGCTCTTCCATAGTTGTGCAGCTCATATTCATGGACAGGTACTCTCGTTTCTGGCCCGCGGGAGTCAGTGCCAATGCACTATTGCACAGGATAAATGTAGGATCTCCGGGAGCTCTCCCAAGAGCGCGTCCTCTCACATGGCTTCCAAGCCACGCCCCCCGATCGCCACAGTTTTAAGAATATATACTCATTAGTTATTACGTAGCTATCAGTTCAACTAGAGTGAGGCCATTTTAACATGACCAGAATCGCCATTTTGTTTTCTCTCTGCTCTCTCTAACGTTGCCACTTTGCCTCATGTAAAACTGCTTTGCTGTAGACATTATTTCGCTTCAATGATCCAAGGCTAAGAAACATGTTGAAACATTACACTGGAAAGCCAGACAGAACTGCCCGATTCCCTCCCTCACATATCCTTGAAGGCAGGGAGCAAGGCATTTTAATCAGTACACGAATGCCAGCGAGTCTCCTGAAAGAATAGCAATGTATGAAACTAGCATTTAAAGAGTTGAATTATGTTCTTCTTTACGGCCCCCTTTTCTGAGCACAGTGAGGCCCCGGAGAGCAGGCTGACCTCTAGAGCGAGAATCGAAACTAAGAGATAGTGAGGCCTGGTATTTGCCAGTCTCTCTCACTCTCTTGCGTCCACCGAGGTCTGTTAGACACACGTCGCGAGGCGTGGGACCATTTGGCCAACTGGGTCTATTTTGTATTGCAATAAACCCTAGATTTTGGGAACAGAACCTCGTGTCTGGCGTATCCATTTGTGTGTGGTGATTGTGCCTTGTTTCCACATCCGAGGGTCCCTCAGGGGCCCCTTCAAGATGACGCCCAAATAGGGACCCTCCCCCACTTGTTCCATTGTGTACGTTGCAAAATAAGGAAGACGGTTAGAACGGCGAGGATGGGAGCGATCGAGCCGGGATCAAGAGGTGTTCGGGGCGCCCCTGCGAAAGCGATGAGAGACTCCTTTGCAGATCTGCACACAGCTGATCCCTGATCGACGTCCCTGGCCAGCGAACAAGGGGGCGAGGGTCCCGAAACGAGGCAGAGCCGAGATACGCAGACACGATGTCATTGGTTGCGTCAGTATACAGAGGAATTGTGTCTTGAAAAGACAAATTGACTAATCAGATGAGTCGTGCCCCGATTCGTCAGTAATCCTGATATTGGTTGAGAGTTGATTTTGCAAAATCAAACACCCAGAGTAAGTTTCATTAGCCAAGAGTAAGGTTAAAACATGCCTGGGGTATTGTCCACCTTAGTGGGATTTTTCCGCTGGAGCGAACAATCTCTGGAAACTGGCCAGGTAGCGCCTCCGGGGGGAACGCCGGCTTATGATATGTATATAAAGTATGGTGTGGGAGCGATAATGTTTTGTGAAACTTGGCATAAGCAAACCAGAAAGCAGACAGACCTTCAGTGGCCGAGGAATGGGAGTTTTGAGATGGACCGGATAGGTATCCTGGAAAAGGTTTTGATAAGTAAGAGAGCATGGCCTGGGGCACTTGATATCCTTAGGGACTGGAGGAGGGAAGCAATGCTCCGATTTAGAAGTAGAGAGAAACATGCGCGCAGGCATAAGTCAAAAACAGAGAAAGCTGAGTAGAAGGAGGTGGAGGAGTGGAGTAATAGTTTGAGAAAGACAAGGCGGTGCGATAATTTAAACATAGAAAAAATATATCCACAAAGAGAGCTATACTCATCAGACGAATTAATAAACAAAATTTTAACTGAAACAAAACAGGGTCCGAGGAGTGAGACTAAAAAGACTACGTCAGTAGCTGCCACTCAATCCCCTCCCGTTGCTCAGCCCCTCCCAACCCCAGCACAGCCACAGGCTACATCAGTAACTGCATTGGCCACTAGTCAGCCAGCCCCGAGTGTTTCGCAATTACCACAGCCCCAAGAGATATCTCCCACTCTCACTGCCCCCTCCGCACCTCCCGCCCAAGAGGGTGCCACTGTTCCGACTGCCCCTCCCATTAGTGGAATTGAGCAAAATTAATGTATGAGAGTGACTCGCAGCACGATCAGCAAGGAGAGAAAGTGTGAGCTGCAAGAACAGGCGGAAATGTATATAGACGAGAATGATGGGGCATCCACGCTAGCGTCACTATATGACTTCAGAAGGAACAATGAAAGACAGGTATTGTTGGAATGCATGGGGGAATATTTGTCGGGACAATGGAAAAAGTCAATTGGGAAGTTACCACAGCAACGATTGTTGGATTTAAATGCATTAGCCCGTTGTAGAGGGAGAGATGAGGAAATAGGAGAGCATGTGAAGCGACTGTTTGAATTAAAGAATGAACTTAATGAAGAATATTCTGAAATACTTGCCACACCGGGGTGCAGGAGGAAAGATATTGAGAGAAGTAGGAAGAAAGCAACAGGGTTTTATATGCAGAAATCCTTGCCACCACCGGGACAGATAGGTGATAGGCAAAGATTGCGAGTGTGTATGCGGGAAACAATGAGATAGATGTCAAGCCCAAGGATTTCTGTGGGTGAATTAAATGAGATATGTGATGAGTTCCCTTTACAAATGAGAATAGAAGCCCTGCGAACAATAGTGGGAGTGTTACTCCAGCAGGTAGCAGGACACAACAGGGGAAGGGGAAATGCACAAAGCAGGGGAAATTTGAATATGCATGGAGGACCTTTGGGATTAAACCAATGTGCATATTGCAGGGAAGAAGGACACTGGCGGGCACAATGTCCGCATTTGCAAAAAAGAGGCGGATATAGTTAGAGAAGGCCTCAGAGAGGGCACCCAGGAACAAATGGTCACAACAGAAATCAGATGTCACCACACCAAAGTAATCAAGGGAATGGTGCACAGAATCAAGGTCAGGCTCCAAATCAAATTACTCCTACTCAAAGTCAAAATCAGCAGGGTGTACAAACTGGAAATAGAGGAAGAGGGGGGAACATTTTTGATACTCAGACAGGTGCATACTATAATAACAGTGGTGATTACACATCAGATGATGTGTTGTTACTCCAATAGGACAGCCCAGGACAGGGGTCGGAACCAGTGTCAATTCCTGTGAATCAGAAAGGACCCTACGTAGAGATGAAAATCGGGAATGAAGAGCATAGATTCCTCGTAGACACGAGGGCACAAAAGTGCTCGATAGATCATCACTTGGTTCCAGACATACCTCTGTTAGGGTGACAGAATATCTCAGTAGGGTTTGCAGGTACCCCAGTAATAAACCACGAGTCCAAATCAGTAGCAGTGACAATAGGGCCTTTTACTCAACATTGTCCATTTCTTTTAACAGAGCATAGTGGGGAAAATTTTTAGGATTAAATCTATTGAAAAAACTAAGCGCAGTTATCCATTGTACACCAGATGGGGTATTTTTGACTATTTCTCCCCAGACTAGGCCCACTTCTGAATTTGTGACGAAACCTTTAACAGGGGAATTGAGTGAGGTACCAACTTGCATTTGGGCCGTGAATGACAATGATGTGGGATGCTTGAAAATAGAGCCAGTACAAATTGCGTTAAAAGAAGGAGTAACGCTACCGCATATTCCGCAGTATAAAATTTCAGCAGAAGGAGAAAAAGGATTGAAAAGTATTGTTTCTGATTGGTAAAATTGGGAGTGATTGAAGAAATTACAGGTAGTGTATATAACAGCCCCATTCTTTCAGTGTACAAGAAAGGGGGTAATGAGGTACCGTACCGTTTCATAATTGATCTCCGTGCACTGAACAAAGTAGTAGATCCCCAATTCCCGTTAGTACCAGACGTCACTACGATTTTGACAATGATCCCTGCTTCGGCAGAATACTTTAGTGTTATCGATTTGAAGAATGCTTTCTTCAGAATTCCAGTACATAAAGAAAGCAGGTATTTATTTGCTTTCACTCTAGGAGGACGATCATTTACATTTACACGCATTCCACAAGGCTATACTGAAAGTCCGAGCATGTACAGTAGGGCATTGAAAGAACAGCTGGACATGTTAGAATTACCAGCAGAAGAGGGCGCTAGAGAGCCATCCAAGATGACTGCCTCCTAGAGAGCTCTGTGTGGCTCTCCATTAATCCTGTGACATCCTTCCCTCTGCGGTGTCCGTTTCTCCCACAACTACAGCCAGGTGCATTCAGGAGGCGCCGACGAACATTTTAAGCCCAAAATCGTCTTTGGCAGCAGAGCAGCGGCCGAGTCCCGGCCTGGCCAGCAAGGCCTGCGGTTCACACCGACAGTGAGCCTCGGACGGAGGAGGGGATCGAGAGAGAGGTGCAAGAGCTCCCCATCAAAGCTCGAGCGGCGGCGTCGGTGTAACACCCGACACCCAGAGCCAGCGGAGACCCGTGGGAGTGTAGAGCTGGGCCGCGTCAAGCAGCGTGTAGACGTGCGCGCCGGAGGCGCCAAGAGACACACAGTCTCCGTCCCTGCAACAGCCCGGCCGAAGCTCAAGAAGAAGTGCGACGAGCAGCGGTGCTCTCGCCGAGCACCCAGGTAGGAGCTCCCCCCAGCGTGCGCAAGCTGCCTCCCCGATCCGTCTGACTGCAGAAACCCTGCGCTTCCGTCAAAATCCTCTGTGAACGAGGGAGGCACAGCAGGATACGCCTCGCCAGCAACCGTCCCCAACGCCCAACCGGCTGCCTCCCCTCCGTACGAGGGCCGCACCCGACCGACTCCGGGCTTCCACGAACTGCGAGAACACCGAGGCCCCCTCCCCCTAAGGCGGAGCGGAGCGGAACACCCAGCGACAGGGGGATATCACCATCATTCCCCGCAGCCACAGCGAAAGCCACAGCGATCAGCCCATTTGGCCGAGGCCAACACTGTCAAACCCCACGGCCGCCGAGAAACAGTGCCCAGATCAGAGACCCTCAGCACCCCATAGCATACAGCAGAACGGCAGGCATAGGAGACCCGGACTAACAGTATCACCTCTAGGGGTTTGGCTACGACACATGGCCATACGGGCCCCGCCGATCGGCGACACAACTCCTCACACCGAGGCCCGGCAAAAGCCCGGCAGCTCACAACCAGAATACCTGCAGCCTGAGGAGCACAGCGACCCCGTCTGAGAACCTCAGAGGACGCCTCCGCAACCCGGCATTACAAACCCTCTAGCAGAGGCAGACGCTCCTCACAAGAACAGTACTAACCCGCGTAACACAAGTGGTCCTAACCCCCGAGCTAACCCCATACTCAAGTGTCTCTGCAGTAAAGGGAGTGGACTGCTAGAGCTTGCTCTGCAAATCAAGGGGAAAAAAAAAGAAAAAAAAAAAAAAAGCCGCCTCACCAGGAATTCACTCCAAACCTCCCCCAAATAGCAACACGACGCCGACCCAGCTACTTCCCTAACGCAGCCACCATAACGAAAGCAATAGGCGTCACTCGATCACCAGGGTTTGACCACCAGTTATCCGCCTGTTCTATTTTCGAGTGCTCGGAAGCAGAAGATAGTTTAAAATGGGGAAATTAGACAAATCCCAAAAGAAACTGAACTTTGAGTCTGGCTCCACCAGCAAACCGCATTCCGAAGCGAGAGGAGCAGCGTCACCAACACCCACTATGTCCCTGCCAGAAGAGCAATTACCAAGTTTCGATATCAGGGAAATTCTGATGGACCTCAAAGCTGGAATTGGCGACTTAGGCAGTAAACTCGACAACCTATCATTTAAAGTAGACCTGCTCCAACATCGCCTCGACAAGCACGCCGATAGGTTAGATACAGTGGAGCAACGAGTATCCGACCTGGATGATGGCGCAACAGGCCTTACCACAAGAGTCACCGCCCTCGAGTCCCAGATGAAAGCAGTCTGCGCCAAGAATGAAGACTTAGAGGGACGCTCACGAAGGAATAACATCAGAATCATCGGAATCAGAGAACAACAACTCCGAACGAAAATGGAGGACCATGTCGAACAGATCTGCATAGACCTCTTCGGGAAAGAGCTTCTCTCCAAATTGTTTGTAGTTGAACGAGCCCACAGAATTCCGAACACCAGACCAATCCCAGGCGCGAATCCACAGCCGATTATTGCAAAACTATTAAACTATAAAGATAGAGATGCGATACTCAAGGCAGCCAGAGAAAAAGGGAAACTGCAATATAACGGAGACCCAATCCAGTTCTTCCCAGATTTCTCCCCTACCGTTCAAACACTGAGGCGCTCCTTCACGACAGTTAAGAGAAGGCTGCAAGACAACCAGATACTTTACTCAATGCTCTAGCCAGCAAAGCTTCGCATTCAACATGAAGGGAAAGCTCTCTTCTTCCACACACCTGAGGAAGCCAGCGACTACCTTGATCACGCCGGCTGCAGATCCGCCGCTAATAACCCCAGACCGCAGCGTGAACACCAAAGACGCAGAGAACCGCCATAACGTTTGACCCAGGCACCCAAGGGAACAGGATTCATACCCCCGGCACCAATGCATAAACCTAATACCGCAGAGACTCACTCCCAGTGCTTTGGAGAGCCACCCTCCCCTCTCGGGAGGCACAAGTGCCCCAAGCACAGCAACCCTTATAATTTAGTTATGAAGAGGGAACCTCGCGGGTCAGTTGGGGGTTACCCGCGCGCGGGAGGGAAGTCACAGTTGCCACACCACCTCCAGTTGAGGTGCGCATCCTCACCTTCGTTTAGCCGTGAGGAGCGGCCAAGTTGTGCGCCACCAGTTCCACGCCGTCCTCCGACCCTGCATCCCCTCCGCTCGCCACCACCTCTATCTCACCGTCCATCCACCGAACCTCCTGGCAAGACCATAGGGAACAAAAAACAAATCAATGTAGACCCTGACCCGTTCCATTCAGAATCATAACCTGGAACATAAGAGGAGGCAACATCCCATCTAAAACTAGGAAAATCCTCCAGTACCTTAGAAGACACGAAGTCGACGTTGCCATGCTTCAAGAAACTCACTTACTCCCAGGGAAGGATCATCAGTGGGCCAAGAGCTGGGGTTGCCATAGATACTTCTCCTCGTACTCATCTTACTCCAGAGGAGTCGCGATCTTAATACACAAGAAGATCAGCTTCCGGCTTGTCCACACCACAAAAGACAACGAAGGGAGAACTCTCCTTGTGAGCGGCATTATAGCAGGCCAGAAAATCACCTTTGTTAACTCGTACGCACCAAACATAGACGGCCCGACAACTTCAGCTGGGTACTATCCCGTCTATCATCCCAAGAACCTGTGACCATAATCTGGGGTGGAGACATGAATACAGTGCTGGACCCGGTGAGAGACAGATCAAGAGCAACCCCACAACCTCCATCCAAAGCCAGCCTTCAAATAAAAGAAATCTGCAAGGCATTCAATCTGAAGGATGCCTGGAGAACGTCTAAAGGGGAGCTGCGTGAATACACTTTCCACTCCGCCGTACACAACTCGAGTTCCAGGATCAACTATCTGTTCACCTCTGTGAACGGCCCATGGACCAGCGGCCCATGCGATATCCATCCAAGAACTCTCTCAGACCACTCCCCGGTAACTCTCGTTCTAAACCCAGCACACCCCAAACCCCCCCCTACAACGGTGGTGTTTCAAAACCGGCTCAATGCGGGATGAGGTATTCGCTGCCGAACTAAGAGAAGAGATCGCGTTGTTCCTCAAAGTCAACACAGGATCTGTGGCCTCACCCAGCACACTGTGGGAAACTCTAAAGTGTTTCGTCAGAGGGGTCTGCCACGCCAAAGAAAATGGCATATTGAAACTCATACGGCGGGAGCTGACAACTTGTGAAGAGAAACTAAAACAACTTGAACTCCAGCGCTCCAACACAACCAACCCGAACATACCAGTCGCCCTGAGGGAAGAGCTACAAAAATTCAGTAACGCAGCGGATCGAGAAGTGAAATTTCTAAATCGCAACAGTCTAGTCAGACAATACGGCGAAGGTCAAAGACCGGGCGCCCTCCTGGCAAACCTGGTCAAGGCACACAACAAACAATCGCCAATAGAAAGGATTCGGACCAGGCAGGGACACTTCGTCCACACTGACGAAGATATAGCGGAGGAATTCAGTCTCTTCTATCAAGACCTATACAGCAACAGTCACAACAGTGGCCCACAAGTCTCGTTGGAGTACCTCGAAGATGCAGAGTTGTACTGGGTCGAGCACTCCCTGCGGGAACCACTTAACGACCTAATCACACAAGAGGAGATCACAGAAGCTATCAAAACCCTCCCTAGCTCAAAAGCTCCTGGCCCAGATGGCCTAACAGGGGAATTCTACAAAGCCTTCGCCACCACCCTCGCCCCCTTCTGGCGGCAGTATATGCCGAGGCACTAGGAAAAGTGACTCTCCCCCACTCCTCCCGTGAAGCCAACGTCATCCTCCTGCATAAGCCAGACAAGCCACCAGAGGACTGTGCATCGTACAGGCCCATTTCCCTCCTTAATCTCGACAACAAAATACTCGCAAAGGTGCTTACCAACAGGCTACTACCATTGATGCCCACCCTCGTCCTGGCAGATCAGGCAGGCTTCATCCCAGGCCGCAACACGACCTTCGGCATCAGGAGGCTGTTCAGCGTCATTGAAGCACTAGACCCCTCAACTCAAGCAATAGCGGTCCTCCTCGACGCCGAAAAGGCATTCGACTCGGTGGAATGGCCGTTTATGTTCGCTGTACTCACCAGAATGGGTCTGGGAGCCCGCTTTATCAATCTAGTATCGTTATTGTACAACGAGCCGCGCTCCAACATCATCATAGGTACGGCAAAATCGGCTCCAGTGATACTCCAGAGGGGCACCAGACAAGGCTGTCCACTCTCAGCATTGATCTTCGCCCTGGTGATGGAACCGCTGGCCTCCATCCTAAGAGAACATCGACAACGAAGAGGACTCGTTATTGGACCACACAAGCTCATCATATCCCTCTACGCGGACGACGTGGTCCTGTTCGTTCGCGATCCCGAAGAGAACCTGAACCCAGTCATGAGGGAAGTAATCAAATTTGGGACAGCCTCCGGCCTGAAAATCAATCAATCAAAGTCCATCATATTCCCGCTGACCCCAACCACCAAACCCTTCGAAGATGACTTCCAATTCACATGGAAAACATCCAATGTCCGATACCTGGGAATCCAAATGTCCCTGAGCTACCACGAGGTGTTCCGCGACAATTACGAAGAGGTGACCAAGTCCCTCCAGGAAAAAGTGACAAGATGGAAGACCCTACCACTAAAGCTCTGGGGAAGAGCTTCCCTGGTCAAGATGGTGATCCTACCAAAATTACTCTACCTGTTTACCAATATTCCAATATTCCTTCCTCAAACTTATCTGAAAAGACTAAAAAGCATGGTCCTCGAACTACTATGGGCAGACAAACCGGCCAGAGTGGCATATGCAACACTAACACTTCCAGTGGCGAGCGGTGGCCTCGCCCTCCCAGACCTGGAAAAGTACTTTTGGGCAGCGCAAGTGCAATTTCTCAGTCACTGGTATGCCTCCCACACAATCAGACCTCACGTTCAGGTGGAACGGGCGCTAGCAACACCGAACCTGTTAACCGCAGTCATCTTCAGTCAAATTCCCGTTCCCAACTCCACCATGAACGTAATGCTTTCAACATATAGAGTTTGGCTGAGATTGGCCCAAAGGTACGGGGTAAAAATGAGATACTCTCCCCTGTTGCCCGTTAAATTCATTCCAGGAGTTCCGCTTACGTCTGAAAAAGTATTTCATCAGTGGGCCGATAAACTGAAAATTGAGACTCTGGGGGATCTCTTCATAGAAGACGGCTTTATAACTCTGCAGCAAGCAAAATCGAAAGGCGGCAACACCGCACTCGATGTATTCCTCTATTTTAGGACCCAATACACGTTTCAAGTGCTCCTGCCGGACTTCCCACGTCAGCCACAGACCTGGCAATTACTACACAACGCCATTCAAGCACAAGGAGAAGGCAAGCTGGTGTCACAAATCTACAAAGCTATTATTACTGATACATCACCTAAACTCTACCAAGCAAAGACCAGATGGGAAAGGTCCCTGCACAGTACAATATCAGAGGAGGACTGGACCTGCATCCTGAAGCAGACTCAAAAAATCGCCCTCAACTCACGCTTTAAACTAATCCATTTTAACTTTCTACACCAGACCTATTACACACCTGCGAAAGCAAACAAGCATCACCCTGAAACAGCTGCAAAATGTGAAAGATGTGGAGAACATTCAGCAGAATTTGTCCATTTGGCATGGGACTGCCCCGAAATAACACCGTTCTGGAATCATGTCTTGGAGACAACAGCAGCAATAGTGGGAGAGGCGATACAACCAAGCCGGACAGCGGCCTTGCTGGGTATGACAAGGCTGCTCTATGCCCCGACAAGGAAACTGACAGGACTTCTGCTGAGACTGGCCCGGAGGAGAGTGGCCATGTCCTGGGGCCGAGGCCCCCCCCATCGTTCATCACCTGGCGCAAAGACATCCTTTATTGCCAGGATGTAGAAACAGACTTTGTCAAACAACTTCCCCTACATGCCCGTCCTCCAGACATCTAGGGTCCGCTGATAACATTCTTGCTAAAAGAATCAGAGGAGGACTCTACCAGCCAACCAGATGCCTCAGACACAGGAGAAAGGTCACAGTGAAGGCACAGAACTAGCAGCACCATTTCCATGCTACATCGACCTGGAATCAGGACGGCACAAACAGTTGAACTATGGGCCGTGCCGGTGGGGGGGCGCGGGAGGGGGAGGATGGGTGGTGGGACACGGCGCAGAGTTAAGTCCACCCTAATGTGGGTGTGTATTTGTTCTTATGTCTTTATAGAATAATACAAAAACCAAAAATAAAGGTTTTAAAAAAAAAAAAGAATTACCAGCAGACTGTGTGTTGTTACAATACATTGACGATTTACTAATCGCTGCTGACACAGAAGAGATATGTAAAAAAGGTACTGTTCTATTATTGACTAATCTGGCTACGCATGGACATAAAGCAAGCCTAAAGAAATTCCAGTACTGTCAGAAGGAAGTAGCTTATTTGGGTTATCTACTTTCAAAGGAAGGGAGAAGATTAACACCAGAGAGGATAGAGAGCATTTCTGGTATGCCTATTCCAACGACACAGAAAGGAGTGAGAGCGATAATAGGTATGGCTTCATATTGCCGTCAATGGATTATAAACTTCGCTTTGATTGTGAAACCTATGGTGGAATTGACAAAAAAGGATGCTGTGATGCCTTTGCAGTGGAATGAAGAATGTCAGAAAGCATTTGATTTGCTAAAAACCATTTTGAGTTCTGCTCCAGTTTTGGGCACACCGAATTATGAAAAGGTTTTTAGACTATTTGTGCATGAGAACAAAGGATGCGCGTTGTCTGTTTTAACACAGGGACAAGGTGGAAGAAATAGGCCGTGCGGTTATTTTTCTTCTGCGCTGGACCCTTTAGCGCGCACTACCACGATGTTTGCGAGCTGTTGCACCGGCTGCTACGTCAGTGAAACAAACAGAAGGGATGGTATTGGGGCACACTTTAATTTTAATGGTGCTACATGCCATAGATGTTCTACTCAATAGAACGCAGATGCAACACCTCACTTCGGCTAGATTGACTAGATATGAAATTGTATTGTTCGCGCCCTACATCCAAATTATGAGGTGTAGCGCTTTGAATCCAGCAGAATTAATGCCAACTCCAGGGGAAAACTTTGGTGGGACTGAATTGCCTCCCCATGATTGCTTAATGGTTCCTGAGGAAGAAACAAAAGGGAGAATTGATCTAAGTGATATACCCTTAAAAGAACCAGAAGGGGAACTGTTTTGTGACGGCTCCTGTTTTAAACTACCTGACGGCACATCAACTGCGCATACGCTGTTACGACATTAAAAAGTGTTGTGGAGAGTAAAAGAATTCCTTATAACGCTGCCCAAGCAGCAGAGATAATTGATTTAACAAGAGCTTGTGAAATTTTGGAGAACTTGAGCGTGAATATCTATACTGATAGCCAGTACGCCTTTGGCGTAGTTCATAATTTTGTCCGATTATGGGCCGAGAGAGGTTTCTTAACATCCCATGGGGCTAGAATTCAACATGGCCCTCTGATTGTACGATTACTGTCTGCACCTACGTGTCCAAAGCACCTGGCAATAGTGAAATGCGAGGCGCATAAAAAGGTGACATGTAAAGTGGGAGAAGGAAACGCATTTGCAGACAAAATTGCAAAACAGACTGCCACTGATTTGAATACAAAAATGTTGACAGTACAATCGGAGGAAGTGCCCTGCATGATAGAGAACGGAATTGTAACGGTTAAAGAGATGCAGGCGGAAGCTACCGCTGACGAAATACTGGGATGGTCCAAGGGCTCTGCAGAACTGGACTTGGAGGGTTGTTGGGAGAACAAGAAAAGCGGGAATTGGATGCTGCCAAATGCTTATGTAAACGCAATGGTTACAATGGCTCACAGTCCCACACATATTTGTGCAAAGAAAATAGCCCAACATTTAGCCACAGTCTGGGAAAATCCACTCATAAAAAAGAATGCCGAGAGGCTGGTACAAAACTGCATTACATGCCTACAGCACAATGTGGGAAAGGGAACGTTGAGTCCAACAGGAAGTTTTGGACCTCCCTCTATGCCATTCAAAGTAATTCACTTTGACTTCATAGAAATGGAGAGATGCCAAAACCTGAAGTATGTTTTGGTGATCATATGTGCATTCAGCAAATGGGTGGAAGCATATCCATTGAAAGACTGCACAGCCATGAGCACGGCGAAAGTAATGCTAAAAGAGTATTTCTCTCGCTTCGGTCTGCCCCGTGTCATATGGTCGGACAATGGTTCGCATTTTGTAGGTGCAGTGATACTGCAGATTTGTGCAGGATTACAGATCGATAAACGATTCCATTGTTCGAGACATCCGATGTCGGCCGGTCTCATTGAACGCCACAACGGAATCTTGAAGTCCAAAATCAGTAAGATCTGTGCAGGCAGCAAATTAAGTTGGGTAGATGCATTACCAATAGCGTTACTGTGTATGCGAACATCAGTGCAGGCCAGAACTGGGCTCTCTCCATATGAATGCATAATGGGGAGACCGGCGAATGTGTGGTGTGCACCTCAGCCGAAGAGAATGAGAGAGGTAGAATACCCTGTACTTAGCATTTATTGTAATCTGTTAGTAAAAAACTGGGTTTGATTCATCAGCAGGTGCAGGAGGCATTACCGGTGTGGTATACTGGCCCGGGACATGAATTGGAGCCAGGAACCTGGGTGTTAATCAGAAACAACGAACGGAAAACATCGCTGGCACCCAGGTGGCGTGGGCCGTACCAATACTCCTGACCACGCAGACAGCGATACGCGTGGATGGACAGAAGGTGTGGATTCATGTCACGCACGCCAAGAAAGTCCCATCGCCATTTGACACGTCAACTGATCGGTACAAAGACCAGAAAGAGACAGCAGCGGTTCCAGAAACAAAAAATGCCATTGCCGGTCCCTTGCCACAGAAACTGCCTGATCCTGAAACAAAGCCTGATGAGATTGCCATAAAAGCGGAAGGGCAAAGAGTGCCTCAACGTTGTCCAGCAGATGCTGCACCCCCGCTGGCGGACATCAAGCGCATACCTCTGTGGCGCCCATCATCTTCTGTTGCGCCACAGCCTGCATTTTCGCCTGGGCACCCATCATCATCTGCCATTGTGTCCCAGGCTGACTCCAAGCTTGAGACCGGAAGTGCACCCACACTATTTGTCGATCACACGATACCAGGAGCAAATCGGTACAACCTGCGGAGCAGAAGAATGGAGTGATCACATTTTCATCTCTTTGTGATTTTCTTGCCTCTGTTTCCTATTTTCGGATGAAGTGGGACTGGAGGCTTAGAGGAGGGTGGCGTAAGAGTTGTGCAAGTCAGACAGCTCACCAAACGCAACTCCTCGGTGCTAAATCCATGTGTCAGGAACCCGAGCGAAGAAGCGGGGCGCACGTGGTACAAAGGCAACTGCTCTGAAATTCTAGAGCAATGTGCAAAATGCACGGAGGCCTTGCAAGATGAATAAGCAATCCAGGCAGATAGCAAACTGGCATAGAAAGACTGTAGACATTGATTGAACTCTTTCAACATTCTGAGAAGCACATGAACAAAAGATATTCACGACGAGCACAGCAGAAGAAGGACGAGAGAAGCATGCCGGAACCAGCAAATGCCCCCTCCTGCACCAATGCTGATAGCGAGTTAAACGCAGTACATAGTAAAGAGAAAAAAGGACATGGTCGAAAGAATTGTATGTTGGGTCTAACCATAATAATGTGTATAATGAGTATATAAGCCCCAATATTGACCACATCAGTATTATGGTACCTAGAAGAAATGCACCCTCTTGAAGTACTTTTGCCTATGGTGAGCATTTCCACCACGGAAAGCCCAGTCCATGTGATTTCCTATACCTTGTCCCCAATGGAAGAGAGACATAGGGAACGATATGGGAACAACACATTGCTATTAATAATGAATATGACACACTCAATCCTAAGAAAAAACAATTATTGGGTATGTGCCCACCTGCCGCAGCATGGTGGTCAGGGAATAGGATGGTATGTACAGCGCCTGCCCTTAACTTCCGCATGTTATGCTTCTCTAAGTGCCTTATACTATGGGAAATGGAACGAAAGTGAAACTGGTCAACTAGATAAAACAAACATGAATGAATTCGAGGAAGTGATTATGAAATCGGTGGGTTGCTCCATATTCCATAAAAGACGATTAATTACACCAGCAATAATTCCACAGGATAGATTGACTGTACCTTATAAAACTTCTGTGATCACGTTCCACATAAACCCACAGGGGAATAAGGATGCAGAACCCCCTTCATATACAGTGAATTATAACCCTCATTCTGTCCCATTCTGTTTAAAGAAAAAGGGTTCTTTCCAGGTAGGAACATTTACCAGATGCAGGAACATAGCATTCCTTGATAAAGAAGTGGAACCAATATATGTTGGAGATCCTGTGTATTTCATATGTGGAGAAAAAGCATATCCTTGGTTACCTAGGAACTGGGGAGGCACGTGTTATTTGGGATTTCTGTTTCCTGGGGTGTTTCTTTTAAAAACATCAGATATAACCATATTGACCAGGTCACGACCTCGCCGGAAAATTGAAGACGTGTTGATTGTGGGGGACATAGCAAAATCATTCATACCATTTTGGGGCCAGGCGATAAACTCTTATAACATGAGATTGTCACCACCTCCACCTCACTTACCTGTCGGAGGGGGCGCGATTATGGGTTCCGACGCGCCCCATCCTGGCGCTGTTATCCCCAATACCGGCTGGGGGGTCTGCAGTTATCCGCGACACCCGGCGCTTCTGGGGTTTCTGTGTCCCGGGGTCTGCGCATGCGCGGAAGGCCGCGTCTCGGTCTTCGCGCATGCGCAGTCCTCGAGGCACTTGGGAAGCCACAAGCTTGCTTCCCAAGCCTCGTTTCGGACGCGGCAGCACTCGGGGATAACACGGCTTGCGTTCCAAGCCTCCTGAGTGCTGCCGGTCTTATTTAAGGAGCGAGATCCCGAAACTCACCGCGTCTCAACGCGGTTTGTTTCTCGGATCGTGTCTTCGCTCCTGAAGCCTTTGCTGCTTCAGCTCCAGTCCTCGCCTGCTTCAGCCTGCCCCCCAGTCCTCGCCTGCTCCAGCCTGCCCTCCAGTCCTCGCCTGCTCCAGCCTGCCCTCCAGTCCTCGCCTGCTCCAGCCTGCCCTCCAGTCCTCGCCTGCTCCAGCCTGCCCTCCATTCCTTGCCTGCTCCAGCCTGCCCTCCAGTCCTCGCCTGCTCCAGCCTGCCCTCCATTCCTTGCCTGCTCCAGCCTGCCCACCAGTCTTTGTCTGCTTCAGCCTTGTTCTACAGAATTTTGCCCGCTACGGTCTTGCTCTTCTACCTTGCCTTCCAAGACCTGCCTGCCTCCTCCAGGTTTTCGTCCTCTGAATACACCACGGCATTCCGTCCGCAGTTCTATCTTGCAAACTGCTCCAACACTGCAAGAACCAGGAAGGTGCACTTTTGTGGCGTTGGGAGCTGGTCCACCTCTAACCCTGTTGACTCGAGGGGAAGGGGTGCGCCGGTTTCTCGCGTTTCATAATCTTCAATCACCTGTCGGACAGCCTGGCGACCTCACCAAGAACAACTACCGGAAGCCCAGGTACTCAGCGCCCTAGAGACGCCATCTTTAACAGAGACGACTGTCTAGGATATTGAAAGAAACAATAAATGGAACCACTGATATATTATATAATATTGCTCTTCAAGAGAAAGGAATTAGATTGATGTCACTGCAAAATAGAATGGCCCTTGATATAATCTTAGTTGATCACGGCAGTGTTTGCAAAATCGTGGGATCAGCGTGTTGTGTATGCGTATACTTTGTAAGTCACTCCTCCCCCACGATTTTTGAGGCGATAAGAACATTTCATGTATTAAGCTCGGATCTCCACCCCCCTGAAGGAGGCTGGGAATTGAACATAAGCTCCTGGTTTTGGGAAGTGTTACGATCCTGGGGATGGAAGCTATTTGCAATCCTAGTAGCAATGCTAGGAATATTCGTGACATGTTGTTGTTGCATACATTGTCTCCCTATAGTATGTACTGAAATTAGTGAAGAATGTGTACAAATGATGGAACGAAAAAACATTACTAAATCCAGCACTCACAATAGTAATCAATCTGAAACCATTAAAGAATTCATGGCAATCGACATTGATAATAATAAGGAGGAGACAAGTGTATATGAGTCAGAATTTGAATCAGATTCCGAATCTGATCCAAATACTTGGTCGGAGGAGGATGCAATGTAAGGATGAGGCATTTGGCATACGGCCAAGAGGAGGGTTTGTCAGTCCAGAAATACTAAACATCCCTTGGGCAGAAGGTGATGCATGATTAATTGGTTGTCCCAAGGCCAATCACCTCATTTACAGTGATAAGAATATATACTCATTAGTTATTACGTAGCTATCAGTTCAACTAGAGTGAGGCCATTTTAAGATGACCAGAATTGCCATTTTGTTTTCTCTCTGCTCTCTCTAACGTTGCCACTTTGCCTCATGTAAAACTGCTTTGCTGTAGATATTATTTCGCTTCAATGATCCATGGCTAAGAAACATGTTGAAATATTATGCTGGAAAGCCAGACATAAATGCCCGATTCCCTCCCTCACATATCCTTGAAGGCAGGGAGCAAGGGATTTTAATCAGTACACGAATGCCAGCGAGTCTCCTGAAAGAATAGCAATGTATGAAACTAGCATTTAAAGAGTTGAATTATGTTCTTCTTTACGTCCCCCCTTTCTGAGCACAGTGAGGCTCCGGAGAGCGGGCTGACCTCTAGAGCGAGAATCGAAACTAAGAGATAGTGAGGCCTCGTATGTGCCAGTCTCCTACGCGCAGCTTGCCCATGAAAATAGAAACGCTGTGTTCTCGCAAATAAAGAATGGTGTCTCTAAAATTGGAGATTGCAAACCGTTACTAAATATGGTGGTCTAAGGTGTCAGATTTGTCACAATGGTCAATCATCGCTTCTAAGTCAAAGGGAAATGAATTGGGGGCGGCATCGAATGTGTCATACTGTGTCATTGCTGATTGTAAGGTGCTCCTTTTGTATATATGTAACTGATGTACGTCTCTCACTCTTTTGCGTCCCCCGAGGTCTGTTAGACACACGTTGCGGGGCGTGGGACCATTTGGCCAACTGGGACTATTTTGTATTGCAATAAACCCTAGATTTTGGGAACAGAACCTCGTGTCTGGCGTATCGATTTGTGTGTGGTGATTGTGCCATGTTTCCACATCCGAGGGTCCCCCAGGGGCCCCTTCAAAAGGCATTGATCACTCCTATTCCCAGGAGGGCAGAAAATGCTGAAGACATGACAGAGGGTGTCCTGTAATTCTGGGTGAAAGGGTGGATCCAGGAAGTTCCCATAAACTAGAGAACTCTGGGTTTCTACACTGCCATATTTGTGGTGCCCAAACCGAATGGCAAGTTCAGGCTGGTCATGGACCTCAAGAGACTGTATGTATTAGTGCAGACTCTACATTTCAATTCTGGACTTTTCTATTCGGCCTGAAGACGGATCCCAGAGTATTCACAGAGGCGTTGGGTCCAGTGGTGGCACTCCTTCATGCCAGAGGGATATAGGTGTTTCCAAACCTGGAGGACAGGCTGCTCAGGACTTCTTCCAGGGCACTGTTGCTAGAGTATGTGGCGAACACCTATGGAGTGTTGAAATCTCTGGGGTTCCTGCTCAGTTTGGATATTGTTTTGAGCCTTTGCAGGAATTGCAGTACAAAGGGACCTGCTTTTGGATTGCACAGGGGTGGGTGTAACTGCCGCTGGATTGGGTTGCCCACCTATACCTTCTCTTGAGGTTCTGTTGGTCAAGGACTGGATTATGACCTGACAGGTGCTATTAGCGCAGGGACACATGGTGGCATGAGTGTTTGTGATTCAGTGGGCGAGGCTTCACATGCGCCCATTGGTGTTGCACTTGCACCGCTTTTAGAAGACAGATTCCTAGATTATCGAGGTGCAGATTAACATTTTTCCCAGTCCTGAGGGTTCAGCTCCAGTGGTGAGTGGACTTGGACAATCCCCTGCAGGGATTTCCATTGGTTCACCCCTTGCTGAACATAGTTACTACCAACGCCAGTGGCCTCGGGTGGGGTGCAGTGTTAGGGACCCAGAGTGCTCATGGACGTTGGACATCAGGGCAGGCATCTCAGTCTTCCAATGGGAGGGAACTGCAGCAATTGACGTGGCTCTGAAAAATGTTTCCAGCTTCATCCTGGGGTCAGCTTTTCTGGTGTGAACAGACAACACATTGGCATATGTGAATCGACAGGATGTTACAAAGTCATGTCGGCTAGAGTCTCTAGCATTCCTGTTGGGATTATAGGTGGAGCGCAACCTGCTGTCCTTGAGGGCAATTCATTTCAGCGGGGTGGACAAAGTCAGTCCAAGCCGACAACCTGAGTAGAGCTTTCCCTTTGTCCTGTTGGATCTTGAAAAGGTCTGTTTTTTGCTTGCTCTGCTGGAGGTTCAGCAGGGCAGTTCTGGACCTATTTGCCTAGCCTACCCCGGTTTTGCTTCCGGTTTCCTTTTCAAAGGGCTTGGGGAGTGGATGTCTTGAGACTGCTGTTAGGCAGAATCCTGTGCAGTGCCCTTAGGGACCACTACACACAATTAAGACTACAGGTGGCAATACAAGGTTTACCTTTGGTACAAGCCTGTACTACTATGTCAGAGTGGTAGCAGTGGTGGAGCAGCCAGGCCTATCTCAAGAGTATATGAGCAGTAGCAGAGATTACACAAAGGGACCACAATAACTGTGACTCGAGCAAACACTGACTCAAGGTTTCAGGTAGAAAAATATAAGTACATTTATTTTTAAACCATTCGTTATGAACACAACACTTCTATTAAACTTCAATAAAAACCACATGTTAAATATACTACAACTAACCAATTCCCTTTGTACAGTAAGTCTCAAGGTAAGTACCCTGTGTTTGAATGAACCAGTGTTAAGAACAAAACACGTTACCGTGAATACGATTGCGATCACTTTTTGACAGTTCGGTCTACTAAATAAACGCGTATCCGTGACATGAAATGCTACCGGGGCAAAAACACACTTAGCACCTGAGATACCCAGAGGGAGATGGAGGCAAAAATCACAGCAATATTTTGGTTAGGCAGGCAGAATCAAGAAACACTCAGAGACAGGAGTTCAAAAGTCAAAGGGCCGGAGCCAGGGTCGAAAGACACCGGGGCCTGTTGCCGAAGTTCACACAGTCAGACAGTTCACGATTCGACGTAGCCAAAAGTACTTCGATATTGTCAATGTTCGGAAGCAAAAGTTATAAGAAGGAGGGAAGACAAGGGCAAGCCTTGGAAACGAAGAAAAAGGGATTCACCCAATTTCCTCAAGCAGAACACAGTACCTTCTTTCAATGGTGCAGCTGGTTCCCTGTCAGTTGTTCCTGTTGGTTTCCCGCAGACCCACAAGTCCTGGAGCTTCGGTGTGAAAGAGGACGTCTGAAGGGGGTCTGCACCACACAGGGATGAAGCCGGCAGCAGCGACGAGGAATAAAAGGGGTGCTCCTTAAAAACAGGAGAGGCTCTTCAGGTGGCTATCCGGACCACTACAGCAGCATGCAGCGATTTCGACCAGGGAAGAGGATCCTCTGGCTGTAGAAGATGAGCTGGTTATCCCCACCAAGCTCAAGGGAAGAAGACTCCAGACTGGATCTTCTCTAAGTCGTTGAAGGGAAGATAGCTCAGGACTGCAGCAGGGCTTCACCGGGACGGGGTAGTTGCAGCAGCCGTCGTTCTCTCTGCTTCTCTTCGGTTCCTTGTAGTTTCAGTGCCGACTTTCTGACTTCTAGCCCAAGAGACCTGCCTTTTATGTGAAAAACCCCCATTCACACAGCCTGGCTGTCAATCACCCAGCAGGGGGGTTGTCCAGCCCAGACAACTACCCTGGCTAATCATGACAAAGTGCGACTTGGGTTTCCTAGGATACCCTGTGCAGGGGTGACTACACCCCTCCCTCACATTCAGCCCACCTAGACACCCAGGTGCCTTGAGGAGGGCTTCTGAGCAGAAGCCCGCCAAAAGACAGTGAACAAAGAAGGCGAACCTAGTTTGCCGCGCAAAGTAAAACACAAGAAGGACTTTAACAAAAAGAAATGGCGAATAAACCCAACCGAAGCCAAAAGAAAGACGATTTGGTCAAGCGGGTTTATGTTCGAGGCTAATATAATAGCCAAGAACAATACCTCGTTTATCTAATATAATCGCGGTAGAAAAGTTAGGGTAGATACCACTGTCACCAGCCAAGTCTAAATGTTAAAAGAGTGAAACAATGCTCTAGGATGTACAGATAAAAAGAGATACGAATTAACCCTTTCCAGTACTCCATGGAAGATGGGGTGTACTGGATCTGTGGTAGATTGACTAAGTAAAGTTAATGGTAACTTTACCCTTTTCTGTGGGACGGTAGTCGCCTCAGAAATGGAGTTGAGAGAAGTCTCAAAGACAACCTTGTGCCACGGCGCTGAAGGTGCTGTGTGACACACAAAAAGAAGGGGGCTACTGAAGTGGTGTACTTCAGAGTCCACAATCACAAAACAGATAGAAACAACACAGAGGTAAGAGTGGGGGAAAAGCTCTCACTCTTGCCAAGTGACAAAAAAATAAACTCCAGAAGTCCAGCAACGCCGCTGGGGGACTCACTAGGTGAGGGAAATCAGCCATAGACGGGAATTCTCCCTAACAACTGCACTGAACGCAGGGGCTTCTTTATGCATTTCCTCCGACACATCTGCTTTGCAAGGTACTGCTGAATATTTGGGACAAATGGTCAGAGGTGATTTTGGTGGTGCTGGTGTAGCCACGGCACCCCTTGTATCCTCTTCTGCTTGAACTGGCAATGGTTCCGGGTTGGCTCCTACCTACATCTCAGTGCCATCTCGTGCTTGGACTGGGGTCTTTGCCCTCTCGTATTTTGAGTTGGGGGGATTGGAAGTTGAGAGGCAGGGATTGCGCAGGCAGGGCGTGACTCTGCAGTTGGTAATGACGATACATACAGAAGTCCAGGCGGCCTCAACTCTGAAGTTCTGCAAGGCGCATTGGAGGAACTTTGTACGGTGGTGCGCTAGGAAGTCTGTCCGGCAGTGATCTGCTCTGTGCCCATGATTTTGCAGTTCCTGCAAGACAGCTGGAATATGGGTCTGGTGGTGTCATAGTTTAGGGCACAATGGGCAGCAAACCGGGCTTTCAGGGAATCCTGGGTTCTCAGTTCCAGCTGTGAGCCATTGGTCTCGTGGCTGTTGAAAGGTTTACTGTAGTCCAAACCTGTGGTGTGTGCTAGGGTACCTCCCTGGGACCTTCCCCTAGTTTTGCGGGCTTGACAAGACTTTCCATTTGAATCAGTCGGTGCTGCCGGTCGACATCAAGTTTCTCAGGTGTAAAACGGTGTTCCTGGTGGCTATAACCTCCACTAGGAGGCTAGGGGAAGCCTGGCATGAAGGCGACTGTGCCCACAATTAGCCAATGGATTCGACACCCAATTGCCTTAGCCTACTCTGGGATGGAGGTTTCTTTACCAGCTTCTGTTTAAGGTCCCTCTACTAGGCGCATGGCAGCATCTGTGGTTTAGGCACAGGGAGAGGCGATTCAGGACATTTGCAATATCACTCCAATTTGCGTGTTCAGGGTTCTGCCTGAGTCGGGGAAGGGGTGTTGAGTGCTGGTACATATGGGCAAGATTGATTTGTTATGGTGTTTAGGAATAAATTGATGATGGGGTGTTGGAACTACACTCCGGTTGCTCTTTTGTTTTTCATGGATCATTTTTTCACTGCGTCTTTGGTATTCCTTACAAGTAAGTACTGGTATGAGGAAGAGGGATGTGGAGGTAATGAACGGTTACTTATAGGCAATCTTCATTATTCCCAGTCCTGTTCTTCTTCATCACCTTACTTACGACCCTCCCCTCCCGCCCTGATGCGGGGTGAAAAATCCTTCCATGCTGTGTTAGGTGGTATTGAACTGGCACATTGTGGCAGTTTTGGGCTATAGCACTCTCAGGGGAGGAGTCGGTTACGCATATGTAGTAGTCAAAAGATAGAATGGATTCCTGAGTTGGAGGTCGGGACCTCACAAGTAAGTATTGTGACGCTGAAGAGGGACGTGGAGGTAATGGATGATTACATAAAGGTAATCTTCATTAGCAGGTCAGCTAGCACAGCAAGTTGAGCACTTTCTCCTGATATCTGTGTGCAGCTGGTTGTGGCAGGTTCAAATCCTGGCAAGGTCAACTGAGCCTTTCATCCTTGCTAGGTCGATAAACTGAGTACCACTCTGTAGGATAATAATGTAATCTGTTATTCAGCACTTTGAGACCCATGGGTGTGTAGCGCTATATAAGAAAAAGGTATTGATTTTATATTATGTAATCTGTTATTCAGCACTTTCAGACCCAGGGGTGTGTAGCGCTATATAAGAAAAAGGTATTGATATTATATTAATTTTCAATACTTCTATGCCTGCTCTTACTCATCACAGTACGTAGGACCCTCTTTGCCTGCCCTTGGGTGCGGCAGGCATATGTAATAGTAAAAAGATAAGAATGGACACCTGAGATGGAGGTCGAAACATCACACGTAAGTATTGCGAAGAAGAAGAGTAGAAGTAGGAGTAATGACGATTGTTGTGCAATATATGTCTCTTATATATCGAGCAACTGTACAGCCTAGTAAACCATGAGTGGGATTTTTTAAATGGCAAAAAAATGCAAACTCTACCACACACACACACAGATACGATACAAAGATTTAAGGTTTTGCCGAGCATGAGACACCTTGTTTAAGCAGCCAAGCTGCAATTTGGGCTCAGTCTGAGATTTTAGATGTTATGCACATATAGTCACAGCTTTTATTCATATAAATATTTCTAACATTTGGGTTTCATGAGATGTTTCAATACTTAATCATATCTTGCCTTGAAAAGTACACACATTACATATCAACTAACCAGATGTAAAGGTGCAGTAGCAAGAGTCTCACCACAGTTGTGGTAAAAGTGACTTTTATTTATACCAAAAGCAAGGAAAGAAAATCCCATATTGCCCTATTTAGTATGAAGGGTTGCCCTGCCTCAACAAAAGAACACTAAAGTGCAGTTCTTATGCAAAAGAATGTATATATTTCATTGTTCACTGCTCACAAGTTCAGCCAAGCTTAAAGATAACCCAGTTCCTCACTTTCCTTGGGCGGCAGGGTCGGATTGGACCCTCAGCCTTTCGGCCCGTGGCCAAGCCGAAATCTTCCTTGAGGTGTGGGGACCAGTTTCTGGCCACGCCTGGCCAGTTTTGAAATAAAAAAAAAAAACATTTTGAAAAAAAAATATATATTTTTGAAAAAAAGAACACCTGCAACAGCATAATTCATCAAAGCAAGGTAATAGATGTTACCTTGCTTTGATGATTTATTTGCATGCATGATGTGTGCGTCATAAATTATGATGCATGCATCATTCACATGCTGCTGCAGCATGCAAAGTTGAGGGGCTGGGGCCGGGGCCCCCTGGAGTTGTTGTGCTGTTGTATTAGTGATAAATATGTATTAGTGATATTAGTGATAAACTACCAATTTTAGAATAGACTAAGCATCCATTTCGGAATATGTATTTTGTCTTTCGCAAGTTCCAGTAATAGCATGTTTTTTTTTCTGCCGTTGTCTCTGTTACTATCATCACAAGACATTCCATCTCGGTGTCCTCGGTCCCTTGACAAAATCCTTGTGCCTAAAAGCTTCTGTACAGTTTAGAAATATTTGACCATAGCAAATCAAGTGGCCATTGACTTCATTGTGCCACAATGAATGCTTTGTTGTAATGTGTCTGTCTGTCTTTCTCATCTCCCTGGCATGCTGTTCAGGATGTTTGTTTGCATGTATAAGGTAACAAGTGCTCAGAGTATGGGATGTCCTGTCAGTGCGCTGCTTTCCCTATTTTGCCAACCTCTGAAGCCTGAAAGTAGATCCATGCAGGCTTGACATGCGGCCAACTTTGCACCAGACCTGCAGATGAATTGAACTGGTCTGCTGTTAAATCTCAGTTACCAGTTTAATGGTATCCACTACAGAATAATTGCTCATTTTACTATAGGCAATATGATAGCTCATTGGGTTCAGCGCTCACTGCTGCGATGTGTGTGTGTGATCTGCAGGTTCCATTCCCAGCAAGGCCATCTCAGCCTTTCATCCTTCTTAGGTCGATAAATGAGTACCAACACAGGTTGGGTGATATTGTATGCATATTTGTTCTATAAAAAAAGAGCTTAAGCGTAAGAGCTATACAATAACATATTATCATTTGGCCTTGGACGTCTGCTTGCATTCACAGTAATTTGACAATATGGATCTAAACACACAGGTATTAATGATACATATGGTGATCCATTCTTGTATGAAATGTATATCACATTAGTGAAATCATAACCATATTTTCTATACTTAGGAACAATGCTATATCATGTCACTTCCTGTTTTGTCAAGGGGTGAAAGGTCATGTTTCATCGCTTCCCGGGATGTCACTTTGGGGTGGGGTCAAATGACATAATTTCTGGGGATGTCATCAGAGGTCAAGGGTCGTGAGGCGAGGGGTGGGCCACTTTTTTATGGCGAGGGGTGGGCTACTTTTTTTTGGGTGTCCTGGCCTATTTCTTGTCGCAGTCCAACCCTGTTGGGCGGGATCTCTTCCTGGGTTCTGGGTTTCACTTATCTGCAAAACGAAGTTCCCCAGTCCGTAGCACAAAATTATCCTTTGCAATCTTTTGGCAGGTCTGGTTAACTTGCCAGACTTCACTGTAGACTTTTCCAATGGTAGACCAAGACTGGGTTACTCGCCTGCTAGACTTGTTTCTCACAACTTTCAGTTTCAGAGATATTCGTGTCTTTGGGCTCCAGCCCACTGGTTATAATCTGGTTATAATTCTTCCTGTATTGAGGTGCGTCCTCGACTTTTGAACATTTCACTGGTGGGCTTTGCCCATTTTCATTTGGGTTCCAGACCCTGTTGCTTTGTCTTGGCGGGATCATCATCCCTTCATTAGCTAGTGTCCACTTGGACAGACTCTGTGCACTCCCCTACCAGGTACTGTCCCACCTAAGCGCACTCTCAATGTTTGTATCTGATTGTATGCCTCTTTTGTTGTTCCCTATTACCCCTCGGGTTGTGTTTACCAGCTTCACACAGTTCGTATTACATTATATATTTTCTTTCTCACCCCCTTGTGCTGTTTAGGATGTTCTTAATCAGGGGTCAAGTCCTAAAAATTTAAGTGGGGGGACTCGTCAACAAATGCGATGGGATATGACGTTGCCAGAAATATGCATATCAAGGCGAAATATGCAAATATAATTTAATTGGCTTTGCATAACCACCCAAATCGAACAGGACGAATGGCATAAAATCAAACACAAAACCAAGAGAGGATATTTTCATCTAATAGTTTTTTTAAAACGTTAAAAGGTGTCCATGTTTTAAACTCCAAGAACCAATACAAATGTTTTCCTTGGCACTTGCAGTACTGAAATGGGATATTTCCCCTTTAGTTGCTTGCTGTTTTTCATCAGGTAATGTAGTGCAGTGGTGAAGTGTCGGCCTACAAACCTGATGACTGAGGTTTTACAAACCTGATGACTGAGGTTTGATCCCTGAGGGCGGCTTGAATTCATAAGTTCAAAGAAGACAATCAATATTTCTCTTTTAGCTAGGGGGGGACTGAGTCCCCCCTCTGAATAAAGTGGGTAGACTCTGTCCCCCCGCATGTACCCTCGACTTGAGCCCTGTTCTTATTCTGTTTATAAAGTTTGTATCTATTTGTATGCTTCCTTTTTCATCCCCTTGTATTCTTCGAGGTGCTTTTATAAGGTTTTACAAAGTTTGTATTACATTTTATCGGATCCCTTTCACCCCCATGGTCTCTTTGGGATGTTTTCATGAGGTTTCTCAGCTCTCTCAATGTCTCCCTGGTGGGTCTGACCCTTTCCCTACCTTTGGGAACTCTCAGGATGGTCTCTGGCCTCTTCTGGAGATAGAACAAAGCTTCCCCGTTCCTGCCGCGCTCAGCATTTTCCTTCTTGCGGCTCTGCAGCTCCAGCCTCTCTCTTTTGCCTTTGCCTGCCTGTGTCTTTGTTCCTGGTCGGGTTTCACTGGTTTGGCTTCCCATGTCTCTGTAACCTGTCAGGTCTGCCTCATTAGGACCTCTTGGGTACCTGTGACTGTTCGTGTCCCGATCTCTAGTCTTCGGGTTACACTGTACAGGACCAGCATCTCTCTCCGTATTCCGTCAGGGCTGGGTGCTCGACATGGAAATGAGTCTGTCTTCCCTTTTAACCATCAGATTTGCCTTAGGGCAGCTGCACCACGTGTGTTGGTTCCGCTGTAGGTTTTTGCCTTCTTGCTTCATCTTCCTCGTCACAGTGCTATTTTGCATCAGGCTTCGGGGAGTCTCCCTTTTCCTCGACCCAATCTCATTAACAATGTCATTTGCTAAATTAACAAAGTAGTGCAGGTAATCGGAGGAACTTGAGTGGGGGTTAAGGAAGGAGGGGACACCAAAGGGATGAATGAATACTGCCCTCTCCCAGGTCCATTGTCACCAATCCCATGAAGGATTTCCCCTCCCATGAGATCCACCTGCTGAGTACCACCCCCAGTGGGATTTTCTGGTTGCAGCCACACCTCCCTGGCCTCATGGAAGGAGGCCTCCTCACGGAGGATGTGGCAATACCCTGGGATTCGTCACACAGACAATATAGGATATCATACAAACGTGACGAAAATAGTATGTTTTTAACTTTATTTTGCCCATTCTGAATGAAGGATTGTAATATTATCATGCAAAGTATTGTGGGCCTAAAATACTCTGGGTTTTAAATCTGTAGTCATTATTTCACCTGTTTCTTATCCTCACCATTCACATCTCTTAAGGAACAAGAGTCCAGTTCTCAGTGGTACATCACTGCTTTCTCTACTTTGACTGCTCCATCAGCCTCTAATCACACCTATTGTTATGCTCTGCATGGGGCTGTGTTATAAAGCAATTTCACAGAGCTGAGAGGGAATTATCTCATGAGTGTGTTAACTGAAAGAAGGCTTGGATTATACAGGTGGACCAAAAAGGCAGGGCTTTTCCCCGTCCCGCGCAGGGTGTGCGGTGTACACTGCCCATAAAATCGGGACAGACCCGCAAAATACGGGATGACTGGTGGTGAAGGCAGGGTGGGGGGAGGAGGGAGGAAGGGTGTCTCTATGAGATGCTTTCTAGGTACCTTCACTGTGTGATACTTTGCCTGCCAGGTGAGTCAGTGCAGCAGTCAAGCCCGAACCTTGACTATAGTGTGAAATCATGCACTTGGAAGCCAGCACCAAACAATTAACCATTTTGCTAGCCCTAGCATATATGGTACTTTCAGAACAAACAGGCTCACACATCAATTTCGAGCTGTGACAGAGGCAGTTTTATTGTCATCTTGCAAGGAGAGAACACTCCATCCTATGTCTATCAGGAACTGACTGCACTAACATAACTCACCCTTCAGACCACTCACCTTTATACATCACCAATCAGCTGGCAGATTTGAAATCTAAGAACATTCTGGAAACCATCACTAGGTCTTCTAGCAGAAACATTCTTCCTCCCACAAACATCATACAGCCTTTCATTCGTGTTGGCTCCTTATTTAATATAATCTTCCAGTTACCCCATCACATGAATCCTCCTTGAATTAATCCATTCAAGGGTTGTATGCAACCCACCCATTGTCTCATCATTTGCACTCTGTGAGCGATCCTTTGTCCATAAGGAAACAACCAGTTAATGCCGTCACATGGGTCCAAAAGACCTTGGCATCAATTTCAGCAAAACAGCACCGGTTTTTAAAAAGGCACAAGCCTGAAACACGTGTTAACCTAAGGACATTTTTTCTATTGTATCCAAATATATGCAGAACAATTTTTTATTTACTTATTTTAAACCATTTCTATTGGTTTTTACATATAACCTTTTACAATTACAAACCATTACTTAGTCACACACATATATAACCAGTAATGTGCTTTTCCCCCCTTCGCCAACTCTCCCCCAACTCGGCCCACTTCGCGTTCCACCTCCTCTATCCCTTTCATCTCTCGGTCGTTCCCAGACTATCCTCTTCATATCTGGACTCGCCTTCGTCTTGGGCTGCTTGCCCTGGGACGAACAAAGCAGCGATCAGTTGCCTCCAAGTGTTGTGACTTGACTGTCGTGTAGGCAGAAGAAACCTCCGTCCCCAGGTGTCGCACAGAGAGAACCCAAGTCTCTCCCTGTGCAATCTTTGAGAGCACTGGTGGGAGATGTTACTCCGGAACCACGAACCTCTGGGGACCCCAAGCCGCTGCAAAGAAAGCACCGGTTAAGTACCAAGCCAAAACAGCAATCACAGCAGGCAACACAGTATGAACAAACGTGGAACGGGCTTACCATAAAAGGGTAGAGATGGCGCTGCTGACCCTTTGGGGTTGGGGGTTCCAGGACTCACATGGGCAGCGCTCCCCAATGCGGAGCAAAAAGTGGTTGAGCCCAGTTAGGAGTGTGGTAATCAGGCTCACCTGATTACGGGATCCAGATCCAGGTAACTGTGGAGGGTTGACAAGAGGGCCAAAGAGAACAAAGTGCCGAGAGGAAGTCCAAGAGCAATCCAAGAAACAGTCCGTGGTCAATCAACAAAGTTCATCCAAGATGCCAATAGCCAATGAGTATTTCCAAAAGAAGTCCTTGTTCCAAAACCGAGGTCGAGTTCCAAAAATCCAAAATGATCGCATTTGAGATGCCAAACAGAGTCGTAGTGAACAGCTGTGAAGCAGTGAGTATCCGGACGACTCTGTTTGAATGCTCGGGCTACCGGAACTACTTCCTTGTCACGTGACGCGTGACCGCATCATGTGGAAGGGTTCTTGAGTCACCTGTGCAGGAGGCGCTAGTCACGTGAAGCGGAAGTGAACTGCATCGTAGTCGGTCTCTCAGGCACAAGGGGATATACCAATGGAATGGGTGCAATCGAGAATGCATCCCGTTGCGGATGAACCGTGCTGGCACATGAGAAGCCGGGGGCTGCACACGTGAGTCCCGGAACCTGATAGAGGAATATGATGGGGTTGAGGGACAAGGGTGAGCCCAGGGGAGTTCAGGGTTGCTGATAGATGTGTGCGTGACAGGGAGAAGGTCAGGGTTGTTAGTAGATGCGTGCGTGACAGAGCCCCACCCCAAAGGCCCACGACCCCACGGGTATGAAGGATTGTCCCGATGGAAGCGGGCCACCAGGCGGGGAGCGTGGACATCAACAGCAGGGACCCAAGACCGCTCATCCGGCCCCTACCCAGACCAGTCAACCAGATACTGCAGACGGCCCCTACACACACGGGAACCCAAAATACCAGAGATCTCAAAAACATCCGGAGAAGCCAGGGACACCGGGGCAACAGGGTCATGGAGACGGGAGGGACCGGGACAAAGCTTGAGCAAAGAGACATGGAAAATGGGGTGAACCCGCCAAGACCCCGGGAGCACAAGGCGATAAGCCACCGGGTTGATCACCTGGGAAACCACATAAGGCCCCACAAAGTGGGGCAGGAGCTTGCGACAACCCACAAACCGTAGATGTTGGGTTGACAACCAAACCCGGGAACCCACAGGATGAACCGGAGCCACCACCCGCTTCTTATCCGCCAGAGACTTCAAGGATGCCTGAGCCTTGAGAAGATGAGCCGAGGTCTGAGCGTGGATGGAGGACAGGTCCCTAACACAAGCAGTAGTGGCTGGATTGAGAGAAGACGGGAGGTAAGGGATGGGCAGGACACGAGGGTGCTGGCTGTACAGGACATAGAAAGGGGAGAACCCAGTGGATGCACGGACAGCATTGTTATAGGCAAACTCAGTGAGGTGCACGACCCGCAACCATGTGGTCTGTTGCTGCAGGGTCAGGCAACGCAGGTACTGCGCCATCGTCTGGTTCTGTCATGACCACTGCTTCCAAGGAGTCAGGACCAACCCAACACCCTTGGAAGCAGGCTCATAACATATACCATCGGCGCCAGCCAGTCCCAATGGGGACCTTTTGGACCCTGTCCTGGCACCGGTGGTGCCAGGCTCATAAAATGGACCAGTCCCGGCACAGGAAGCGCCGGGCTCATAACACGTGTAAAAGTGCTTGGGTGGACCTACCTGCAGCAGACCATGCTGCTTACTTACCAGCTGAATGATGTTTCATTCTCTTCTGGCATCACTACTTTTTCCTCTGGGTGGGGCAGGCACCACTCCCTGGATCACTGATGCTGGAATCCTTCTGGAAGCAGGAACTCTTTTTTCCTGGGCGAGGCTGAGGAAGGAGAAACCTAAGAACTCCTGTGGGCTATTTAAACCACACCTGATTGGTGCAACGTGCTTCGCGTTATTCTGCATCTGCAGCAGGACGCTCACCGTGTCAGCTCCAGGGAATCTTCAGCTCCGGATCCTGTGAATAAGAAAATTACCTGCTGGAACCAATCTGCAGTCTTCAGCAACTCCTGCAAAAACAAAAGGCACAGGTTAGGCAAAAGCAAGGTTGGCGCTTCAACTTACCCGATCCATCGGCAGCATCCAAGGCGTTTTTTCTGCATTTATCGTCCGGCATCGGGCCTGCAAAGACAAAGAACATTGGTTACTAACGCTTAGTTGCAAAACGACTTACCTGCATTACGCTTGCCTCAACTCTGCTCGCGCCGCATTCCATCACCTGTAAAGACAAAAAGAGACATTAAGGTGCATTCTACAGCCCTAGAGCAGCCTTTCTTCTTACGTGCCATCCTATTCTCCATCTTCTTGCTTTATTCCTTGCCACGAACCGGGAGGGCATCTTCTTTGGCATCGGCAGCAACTGAAAAGGAAAAAGACATAGACATTATAAGAGAGCAATCTAAAAAGAACTTTAATACTTACAAGTCACGCTCGTGCAGCAAACGGCGGCATCACTCTCAAATCACCCTCTGCAATCAAGAGGCTGAACTCGAATCCAGTGAAGTAACTGGACCCAGCGCCCCTGCACAAGACGCAGGATGGAGAGCCCGGCATTCGCCTATTTAAGGTGAGCGCGACTACAACCCAGTACCACGGGGAGAGAGGGAAAGAGGGGCTTGGAACTTCTCCCAGCCTTCCAGCCACTAATACCTAGATTTTCTACTTGCAGACACCTCACCCTTCGGGTCAAATTTTTAGTGAAGAAGGGGCCTAATCCGGGAGCCAAACGAATCCTACGCCTAACGCTGAAGACGGTTTCACCGCCCAGTCAAGACCCGCGCCTCCGAGGGAATCAGGTGAGCGTTACAGAACGCAAAGCCTTACCACATATTTCCCGCCCAGGCACAATGGAAACTTCAGACACAGACCAATTGGCCCAGTTACTTGGGGAGTTGGGGGCAGAAGTACACGCAGCACGCCAGGAAACGGATGCCTTAAGGAGGGAGTTAGTGGTCTCTAAGGAACGAACAGACGACTTGGCTAGACAATTGCTGCAAGCCCAAGCGGGACAAACTCCTCTGCCTACTCCTAGTGGGGGTCATGCTTCAACGACTTCTACCAATCCGGTGCACATTAACCTACCAGGAAATGTACCTTTGGCTCCGCCCGAGCGCTTTTCAGGTGATCCGAAAAGATTTGCTGTGTTCATCAATCAGTGTCGCTTGCATTTTTTATGCAGACCCGCCGCTTTCCCAACGGACCAGGCTAAGGTGGCCTTCGTGCTCTCATATCTTAGTGGCAGCGCCGCAGATTGGTCTATTCCTTTAGTGACTCGAGTTGACCCTGTTCTTCATAACTTCCAGGATTTCCAAGCTAGTATGGAAAAATTGTTTTCAAGACACTCGCAGGGACAGGCCCTGGACAATGAACTTCTTTCACTACGACAGGGCAATCAAGATCTTCTGGCCTACATTGCATCGTTCAACAGATTAGTGGTTGAAACCGGATGGCCTGAGGACAAGAGAATCACCCTTTTCTACAGAGGCCTGCGTGGAGAACTTAAAGACGTTCTGGCTCAGGTGGTGAATCCTCCACAAGACTGTTCCGAATACATCGACCTGGTGGTTCAATTGGATCATAGAATACAGAATCGGAAGGCCGATCGTTCCAGATTTGAAACTCGAGTTTTTTCTAGACCACAGAGTTCAGCTAAAGGAAATGATACCGTGGAACCCATGCAGATTGGGGTTGTGAAAGGACCTCTAACCCAAAAGGAAAGGGAAAGAAGAAGGCAATTGCAATTGTGCCTTTATCGCAGAAACTCTGGACACTTTCTTCGAGATTGCCCAGTGAAACCAAGGAAGAAGATAGTAGGAGCTTCTGATAAAGGTGCCGAAGGTTCTGAGTCGGAAAACGACCTCGCCCGACAAGTGTAGAGGTCCGCTTGCCGAGCGTTAAAACCAGTTCTTTGACCTCGCATTTCATCATGCCCATGGTCCTCGTGAGTCCAGAACAACCTAATCGTATACATGCCCTTAAAGCATACATTGATAGTGGCGCAATCGGCAATTACGTGGACTGTGAATTGGCCGCCAGGATGAATCTATCTCTTTGTCCTAAGACGGTGAAAGACGTCATCACCACCGTGGATGGTACGGAAATAGCTTCCGGACCAGTAACTCACACCACCATGGAAGTGACATTGATAAGCCAAGATGGACATCAAGAGAAGAACGTGTTTGACGTGATCAAGGCTCCGCAGTTTCAAGTTATCCTGGGAATCCCTTGGTTGGAGAAGCACAATCCTCAAATTGATTGGCGAGCAAGGACAATCCGGTTTCCAGAATGCGCTCCTACCTGTTATCCTCAGCCCCTTACTAAGCTGGCAGCAACTACTTTTGAGAATCCTCAACTGCCTCCAGAATACCGGGAATTTCAAGATGTCTTTCAGAAAGATCAAGCTAATTCTCTGCCTCCTCACAGATCCTATGACTGCCAGATAGACTTGATTCCGGGATCCACTCCTCCGTGCAGTCGAATTTATGCCCTCACAGAACCTGAAAATCTTCACCTGAGGCAGTATTTGGACCAGTACCTGGCTAATGGATTTATCCGTCCTTCGAAGTCCCCAGCCTCCTCAGCTCTGTTCTTCGTTCCAAAAAAAGAGGGAGACCTAAGAACATGTATAGATTATCGTGCCCTAAACCAGATTACGATTAAGAACAGGTATCCGTTACCATTGATCCCTGAACTTCTTGGCCAAGTTAAAAGTGCCTGTATCTACACAAAGCTGGACCTCAGAGGAGCTTACCATTTGGTGCGAATAAAAGAGGGCGATGAATGGAAGACGGCCTTTCGTACTAAATATGGACTGTTCGAGTACCAAGTAATGCCCTTTGGATTATGCAACGCACCGGCTGCCTTTCAGTATTTTATGAATGACGTCCTCAGAGAGCTCATTGACGTGTGTGTAGTTGTCTATATAGATGACATTCTGGTCTACTCGTCCTCTGAGGCGGAACATCGAAAACATGTCACAGCAAAACTGGAGAGGCTCCGTAAACACAGACTTTTTGCAAAGCTGGAGAAATGCGTTTTTCATGTCACTGAGGTCGAATTTTTAGGATTTATTTTTTCACCTAATGGAGTCCACATGGACTCAAGGAAAGTGGACGCTATCATTAAGTGGCCCTCACCAACGTCTGTGAAAGGTGTTCAAAGCATGTTGGGCTTCGCCAACTTTTATCGTAGGTTCATTCCAGATTTCTCTCGAGTAGTCCAACCCATTACAGCCCTCCTTAGAAAAAATAAACGTTTCAAGTGGTCGACAGAGGCTGAACAAGCTTTTCAAGAACTAAAAACAAAATTCACCTCGGCTCCGGTTTTAAAACATCCTCGTCCGGAACTCCCCTATATCGTTGAGACCGATGCTTCCAGTCTCGCAATGGGAGCAGTGCTTTCGCAAAGAGACCCAGAGACAAACTAGTTACACCCAGTGGCATTTTGGTCCCGCAAATTTTCGGCTCCCGAAATCAACTATACCATTACAGATAAGGAACTTTTGGCTATTAAGTCCGCCTTTAAAGCCTGGCGGCATTATCTCCTGGGAGCCCGACACACAGTCACCGTCATTACGGATCATCGTAATTTACAGTACCTTAAATCAGCCAAAGCTCAATCCTCTAGACAACTTCGCTGGGCACTATTTTTCGCCGAATTCGACTTTGTGATAACTTACCGACCTGGCAACAAGAATGGTAAAGCTGATGCCCTCTCCCGAATTGGAGTAGATGAACTCACGACCAATCCTGAACCCGTGCCCATAATTCCGGAACAGAGAATCCTGGGTTTGGTTAATGCACAATCCATTGAAGACATTGAAGTTACAGTTAAAAAAACTTCTGACTCCAGCAGAGGTGCAAGACTGGCAACTCAAGGGAAAAGACTTCACTACGGATAAGAACTTACTATACTTTCGAGGAAGGTTATATCTACCTGGTACAGATTTACAAAAAAAGGTGATCTCATGTTACCATGACTCCTTAATGGAAGGACATCCAGGTATTGCCAAAACGTCAGAAAAGATAAAAAGGCATTTTTGGTGGCCGTCTTGGAGAAAGGACATTAAGGATTTCATAAATTCCTGTGGTGTGTGCGCCCAAAGCAAAAGCCAGAAGGAGAAACCAGCAGGCCTCTTACAACCCCTAGACATTCCTCCACACCCGTGGCATACTCTCTCCATGGACTTCATCACGGATTTACCACCATGCTCCGGATTTAATACAATTTTAGTAATTGTAGACCTATTCTCGAAAATGGCTCATTTTATCCCATTAAAAGGGTTACCCACAGCTTCAATTCTGGCCCGAGAGTTCCTCGAAAACATCGTTCGGTTACACGGCTTTCCTTCAGTTTTAATCTCAGACAGAGGAAGTCAATTTATTTCCCACTTCTGGCGGAGTTGTTGTCGCCTAGCCCAAATTGATGTAAGACTTTCAACCAGCCATCATCCCCAGACCGACGTTCAGACCGAGAGGACCAACCAAACCCTGGAACAATATTTGCGCTGCATGTTACAACAATCAGAGAGTACTTGGAAAGACATTCTCTGGATTGCGGAGTACGCTTATAATAATTCAGTCCATGCTGGAACCGGAAAGACTCCTTTTTTTTCTTTTATATGGAATCCACCCCCGCACCTCAAATCTTGATCCACCTCAGACTCTTGGGACCCCAGCTGTAGATCATCTGCATTCTACAATCACTCAAGCCTTTAAAGAGGCCACGTCTCACCTTAAGCGAGCCAAGGAACAATACAAGAAGTGTGCAGACCTACGTCGAAAGGAGGCCCCTCAATATCTTGTGGGAGATCAAGTCTGGCTATCAACCAAACATTTACCTCTCAAAGGACCGCATACTTTCAATCCACGATACCTGGGACCTTACCCAATCACTGCCATAATAAATCCAGTGGCAGTTAAATTGGGTCTACCTGCCCATATGAAAATACATCCAGTTTTCCACGTTTCTCTACTGAAGCCCATGCAACCTGGAACCCGTTTGACGAAATCTCCAGACCCTATTCTTGTGGACGGAGAACTGGAATTCGAAATACAAGACATCCTAGACTCCAAGATTTCCAAATCAAAACTATACTATCTGATTGACTGGAAAGGTTATGGCCCTCAGGAAAGATCTTGGGAACCGTCGGAACATGTTCATGCACCCCGTCTGGTTAAGAAGTTTCATCGAACTTTTCCTGATAAACCGAAACCCCCGGGGAAGACGAATTTGGGAGGGGCCTTGAGGGGGGGTGCTGTCATGACCACTGCTTCCAAGGAGTCAGGACCAACCCAACACCCTTGGAAGCAGGCTCATAACATATACCATCGGCGCCAGCCAGTCCCAATGTGGACCTTTTGGACCCTGTCCTGGCACCGGTGGTGCCAGGCTCATAAAATGGACCAGTCCCGGCACAGGAAGCGCCGGGCTCATAACAAGTGTGAAAGTGCTTGGGTGGACCTACCTGCAGCAGACCATGCTGCTTACTTACCAGCAGAATGATGTTTCATTCTCTTCTGGCAGGGACTACTTTTTCCTCTGGGTGGGGCAGGCACCACTCCCTGGATCATTGATGCTGGAATCCTTCTGGAAGCAGGAACTCTTTTTTCCTGGGCGAGGCTGAGGAAGGAGAAACCTAAGCACTCCTGTGGGCTATTTAAACCACACCCGATTGGTGCAACGTGCTTCGCGTTATTCTGCATCTGCAGCAGGACGCTCACCGTGTCAGCTCCAGGGAATCTTCAGCTCCGGATCCTGTGAATAAGAAAATTACCTGCTGGAACCAATCTGCAGTCTTCAGCAACTCCTGCAAAAACAAAAGGCACAGGTTAGGCAAAAGCAAGGTTGGCGCTTCAACTTACCCGATCCATCGGCAGCATCCAAGGCGTTTTTTCTGCATTTCTCGTCCGGCATCGGGCCTGCAAAGACAAAGAACATTGGTTACTAACGCTTAGTTGCAAAACGACTTACCTGCATTACGCTCGCCTCAACTCTGCTCGCGCCACATTCCATCACCTGTAAAGACAAAAAGAGACATTAAGGTGCATTCTACAGCCCTAGAGCAGCCTTTCTTCTTACGTGCCATCCTATTCTCCATCTTCTTGCTTTATTCCTTGCCACGAACCGGGAGGGCATCTTCTTTGGCATCGGCAGCAACTGAAAAGGAAAAAGACATAGACATTATAAGAGAGCAATCTAAAAAGAACTTTAATACTTACAAGTCACGCTCGTGCAGCAAACGGCGGCATCGCTCTCAAATCACCCTCTGCAATCAAGAGGCTGAACTCGAATCCAGTGAAGTAACTGGACCCAGCGCCCCTGCACAAGACGCAGGATGGAGAGCCCGGCATTCACCTATTTAAGGTGAGCGCGACTACAACCCAGTACCACGGGGAGAGAGGGAAAGAGGGGCTTGGAACTTCTCCCAGCCTTCCAGCCACTAATACCTAGATTTTCTACTTGCAGACACCTCACCCTTCGGGTCAAATTTTCAGTGAAGAAGGGGCCTAATCCGGGAGCCAAACGAATCCTACGCCTAACGCTGAAGACGGTTTCACCGCCCAGTCAAGACCCGCGCCTCCGAGGGAATCAGGTGAGCGTTACAGGTTGACCCTCTCGGTTTCACTATCTGTCTCCGGGTGGTAGGCTGAGGAGAACTGGACGTCGATACCAAGTAGCTTGGTCAATGCCCACCAGAAGCGGGACGTAAACTGAGATCCCCTGTCTGAGATGAGAATGGAAGGCAATCCAAATAGCCAAAATATGCCCTCAAAAAACAATTTGGCCAGTGCAGGAGCAGAGGGGATACCTTTACAGGGGATGAAGCGGGCCATTTTAGAAAAGGAGTCTACAACCAGCCATATGGTATCGAAACCCTGCACCCGGGGTAGATCTGTTACAAAATCCATGGTTAGCGTATGCCAGAGTCTCAGGGGTATGGGTAAAGGAAGTAGGAGATCCACGGGGCGTCCCCTACGGTGTTTGCATTGCGCACAAATTGTACAGGTGTTAACTAGCATTCCACATCCCTCTTCATGGACGGCCCCCAGCACCAACGTTTTAACAGAGCCAAGGTGCGACGCTGGCCAGGGTGTCCATGGACGGGGGCATCATGGGACCATTCCAGGGACATATTGCGGGTGTCTGTGGTGGGCAAGAACAGACGGTCCAAGACAAAGGGCAAACCGTCATGAAATACTGGGTGCCATTCGGACAATTGGTCGGGGTGAAGAGACACCCAGCTCTGTACAGCTTCCAACAGGGGCAAGGACGGAGTGCATAGACAAACCACCTTACCACAGTCCAAGAGAGTATCAGGAAACACAGGCAAGGCAACACCCCCAGAAGAACATGATAAAGCATCAGCCTTTACGTGGGCAGAGCCCGATCGGTGCTTAATTTGGAAGTCGAATGCCGCAAAAAAGAGGTGCCACCTCACTTGTCTACTGTTGACGCATTTTAGGGAGGCCAGATCGTTTAGGTTTTGGTGATCCAAGTATACCGTGATCCGGTGTTTAGCGCCAACAGTTCCTTCTCGGTAACTGTATAATGTGTTTCAGTTATAGTGAATTTGCGGGAATGGAAGGCCACGGGATGTAACTGACCAGTGGAGTGGCAGGTTTGTGAGAGTACTGCACCCAAGGCAAAGGAGGACGCATCTGCCTCAACAATGAAAGGGAGTTCCGGGTCTGGGTAATGGAGAACAGGGGCAGTGGTAAAGGCTGTCTTTAATGCCTCAAAGGCTTTCTGATGTTTCTCCGTCCACAAAAAGGGTGCATGGGGACTGGTTAGGGAAGTGAGGGGAGCCACTACAGAAGAGAACCCGGAGATAAAACGCCTGTAGAAGTTGGCGAAGCCAAGGAATGATTGAAGCGCCTTTAGTGTAGTGGGAACGGGCCAGTCCAGCATGGCCCTCACCTTAGAAGAGTTCATAGCCAGACCACCAAGCGTGATGTGGAAGCCAAGGAATTCCACACTATCAGCATGGAACTGGCACTTTTCTGGCTTGGCGTACAAGGAGTGTTTCTGCAGGCGTGAGAGCACTTCACGAACATGCTGTACGTGTTCGTCCAGGTTCTGGGAAAAGATCAAGATGTCATCCAGATAGACCACCACAAAAACGCCTAGGATGTCACAGAAGATGTCATTCATGAATCTCTGGAACGTGGCTGAGGCGTTGCACAAGCCAAACGGCATGACTGCATACTCATATAGCCCATAACGTGTTCAATAAGCAGTCTTCCATTCGTCTCCGGTACGGACGCGGACCAGATTGTAGGCACCGCGTAGGTTCAACTTGGTGAAAATGGATGCATGTGCCAGGCGATCGAGTAATGGTGATATGAGGGGAATGGGATACTGGTTCTTTTTTGTAATTGCATTGAGTCGATGGTAGTCCACCCATGGATGTAGATCGCCCTCTTTTTTGGGGACAAAAAAATGGGGCTAGCCGCTGGTGAGGTGGAGGGACGTATAGGACCTAAACAGAGTGATTTCTGCATGTATTCCTTCAAGGCTATATCTTCTGTAGGAGAAAGGAAGTAGATCCGACCAGTGGGAACTGTGGTGTCGGGGATCAGATCTATTGGACAATCGTAGGGGCGGTGTGGTGGAAGAGCTTCAGAGGAACCATGGTCGAACACCCCTGCATAATCTTGGTATTGTGTGGGGACACTCGTGGCAACCAGCCTTACTACATGGTGTTCTGCCGTTGGCTCTGTGGTGTCAGTTAGTTTTAAATGAGCAATCGTCCCTAACGCCTGGGCGGGCGTGTCATCTCCGGTGACCAAGGGTAGGCGGAAATTCTGGCAAACGTTAGACTCAAAATGTACAGAACCTAATTTCCAATCTATTAGCGGGTTATGTTCTTGGAGCCAAGGTATCCCCAAAATTAGGCCAAACTGAGGCATGGAAATAAGGTTGAAGCTTAAGGTTTCTTTATGAACAGATTGTATTGTCATGAGTAATGGTGCTGTCTGCTCTTTAATGGGGTTGGACACCAATGAGGTACCGTCAACCGCTTGCCCAGGTTCTGGTCTGGGCTTGGTCAGAAGGGGCAGGTTCAGAGCATGAGCGAGGGAAATATCAATATAGTTGCCTGTGCCCCCTCAATCGATTATGATAGTGACCGGATGTATGATACCTGGTGTGGGCTGGAGAACAGCCTGCACGTGGATGGGCCTGATACGGCCAAATGCTGGGATTGGATTCGGGGTGTAGCAAGAGGAGCTCGATCCAGTCCTCGGTTCTAAGATCGAGCAGTCCGAAAACCCGGTGTTTTGGGCTTTGGGCGACGGGGACATTCTTTAACAAAATGGCCGTTCAGGCCGCAATAAAAACAAGCATTGTCTACCCTCCTGCGTCCTCTGTCGATGGGGGTGATAGGGCTTCTTATACCCCCGATCTGCATGGGTTCATGACTGGTGTCGGAGGAAGAAGAAGTGGTTCATGGGGCAGTTGAGTGGGCAAAACCGACCTCTGCTCTGCGTTCAGACCGCCGGGCATCCACTTGGAGGGCCAAGTCAACCAGGTCCTGGAAAGGCGTTGGTAGTGAGGGGATTACGGAAAGGGCATGCTTCATGGAGTTACTTAGGCCTCTATAGAACACTACCGCCTTCTAGCTTTCGGGCCAGGACGTCTCTGCCGACAGTTGGTTAAATCATGTTATGTATTCGATAAGGGACCCCCTTCCCTGACCCAAGTCGAGGAACTCTAAATCTCGGGACTGAACCTTGTGTCTAGTGTCGAACACCCGGGACATTTCTGTGATGAGCAGGTCAAAATCATAGAGAGCGGGGCTGTCGTTCTCCAACAGAGGATTGGCCCAAGCGGCGGCCATGCCGGCTAGGTGCGAGAGTGTAAATGCAGCCTTAGTGGTTGAATCAGGGAAGACCAGAGGTCTGCACAGAAAGTGCAGTTTGCATTGATTAAGAAAGGTCCTGAATTTTCTAGGATCCCCATGATACCTCTTAGGAGCCGTTAAAGGGAACGGGGAAGGGAGTACCACAGGTACGGGGTTCTGGGGAGGTGGAACAGGGGGTGGAGTAGGTTGTAGGACTGGTGGTGCGTCCCCAAAGTCTGGGTCAGCAGGTAAGGGGTGTCTGGTGCTTTGGATGTTATCTAGACGTTGGTGAATGGCGGTGTTAGCACGGTGATGGCCTGGACCATAGCGGACATGGGGTCGTCCGCGGTTCCCTACATTGACTACAGGACAGGTGGCTTCACAATCTATTGTGACTTGACCGTCGTGTAGGCAGAAGAAACCTCTGTCCCCAAGTGTTGCACAGAGAGAACCCAAGTCACTCCCTGTGCAACCTTTGAGGCCACGGGTGGGAGATGTTACTCCGGAACCACGAACCTCTGGGGACCCTAAGCCGCTGCAAAGAAAGCACCGGTTAAGTACCAAGCCAAAACAGCAATCACAGCAGGCAACACAGTATGAACAAACGTGGAATGGATTTATAATAAAAGGGTAGAGATGGCGCTGCTGACCCTTTGTGGTTGGGGGTTCCAGGGCTCACATGGGCAGCGCTCCCCAATGCGGAGCAACAAGTGGTTGAGCCCAGTTAGGAGTGTGGTAATCAGGCCCACCTGATTATGGGATCCAGATCCAGGTAATTGTGGAGGGTTGACAAGAGGGCCAAAGAGAACAAAGTGCCGAGAGGATGTCCAAGAGCAATCCAAGAAACAGTCCGTGTTCAATCAACAAAGTTCATCCAAGACGCCAATAGCCAATGAGTATTTCCAAAAGAAGTCCTTGTTCCAAAACCGAGGTCGAGTTCCAAAAATCCAAAATGATCGCATTCAAGACGCCAAACAGAGTCGTAGTGAACAGCTGTGAAGCAGTGAGTATCCGGACGACTCTGTTTAAATGCTCACGCTACCGGAACTACTTCCTTGTCACGTGATGCGTGACCACATCACGTGGATGGGTTCTTGAGTCACGTGAGCGGGAGGCGCTAGTCACGTGACGCGGAAGTGAACTGCAGCTTAGACGGTCTCTCAGGCGCCAGGGGATATGCCAATGGAACGGGCGCAATCGAGAATGCATCACGTTGCGGATGAACCGTGCTGGCACACGAGAAGCCGGGGGCTGCACACGTTAGTCCCGGAACCTGATAGAGGAATGTGATGGGGTTGAGGGACAAGGGCGAGCCCGGGGGAGTTCAGGGTTGCTGGTAGATGTGTGCTTGACAGGGAGAAGGTCAGGGTTGCTAGTAGATGCGTGCGTGACACCAAGCCTCCAGCCTACCACCCTCTGAATCTTCATTCCTCCCTTTCACTTCTTGCCAAACAACTGTTTCTGCATTAGCCCATTTCTCTACATCGCTTCACCATCCTTGCCTCCAAGGTCCTTTAATTTACTTACAGGATTGGCTCTTCTGAGCATCGGGAAGCCACCCAGCAAACACACCCAAGGGGATCCTACATCCAAGTTAATTTCCACTCCCGCCATTATTTGGGTCACTTCTCTCCAGAATTGACTTATCTCCACGCATGACTAGAACATATGCACCAGGTCAACGTTCACCATCCCATACTTCGGGCACCCCTGTACCTCCGTCCGATTGAACTTAGCTATTTTATGTGGGGTTAGGTATGCTTTGTGTGTCACATATAGTTGGATCTGTTGGAACTGTACGTTCCTGGACACCGTTTTGTGATATCTTTGCACTCTACCCCACATCCCGCCTGACATGGGCTCTCCCACCTCTGCCTCCCAACTCTGTCTTATGTGAATTACCTCCTTGCCCACCATAGTCATCAACAACTCGTATATACGGGAGACCTTGTGTCTCCCTTCCGACACGTCATAGAATGTTTCTATGACCCCTTCCAGTTGTGCGGCCAGGTTGGCTCCCTGTCACTTATATTACATGATCTTCAGGAGTCGAGAGTATGTGATATATTGTCCCGATGCAACCCACTGTCTGCAACCAAGTCCTCAAACCTCTTGGGCTTCCCTTCCTCAAGTATATCCCCCACTGTCACTATACCTACAGGCTCCCATCTCCCTGTGACTTTGCGCATAACTTGTTCATCCGCCCCTTCCAGTGCCACTAGTGGTATTTACATATATGCATAACAATAGATGCATATACTAATAAATGTGAAAGCAAAACAAAAAGATATTTTTTTCTAATCTAATTTTGTGTTGTTTGTCCTCGTGCAACTTGAAGAGTACCAAGGTCCTTAATATTATTGTATGAAAGGGGGGGGTAATACTTCCCAGTATTCACCAAGTGCGACATACTTCAATAACTCAGTGTCCATGGCGCAGAGTGATTTTCTTGATACCCCGATTCTCCAAGTAACATTTAACTATATCAACAGGAATTCCTTCAAATTTTCATGTGAAATTCTTGTATTTGCTCTTATTGCCATTAATAGCCATGATTTTTGTTTTTCTCAAATTAAGTGACAATTGAATAATATAGATTCCATACATTTGCTAAAATATTGGTTCCTTTCTGAAATCCTGTCGTCTTTTTTAAATCTTTTTAGTTAAAATCCAATAATTTACTCACTTAATAAAAATTGACAAAACATTTTGGCCAAAAAATCACCGTAGCCAACAGTCTATAATTCTCAGGATTTATTCTAATACATTATTTTATGAATTTGAACCAATATGGATCTCTTCAAGCTATTGGGAACTACACCATTTAAAACTACTTGCTTAAAAAGCTTTTCAATGATAACTGCCCAGGCATGAGGGTTTCGCTTAAAAACAATGTTAGCCACTTGATCGGGTTTTGGGCTCTCAATGCCTTTACCTATTAATTACATCCTCTATATCCTCAATACTAATAGTAAAACCATCATCACTATATTTAAAAGAAGGAAAAATATCACTAAATTTCTTTTCTTCTCTTAAGGAATTTTTCATATATAATTCATGCACATACAATTTCCAACAATCAGTTGATATAGGATTAATTTAATTTCTTCCACTCTTCCACTCTTAAAAATTGTATGTTGATTAAAAATATACCAGAATTGATGTGAATCTGAATTACACATTGCATTATTTATAATTTACCAATGGGTATTGGCCATTGAGCTTTTATGTAGTCTGATCCAGTTTCTGTGTACAGTATAAATCTTATTAATTGATTTTCGTTTTTTGATATTGGTAAGCCCAGATCTCTTTAATATTTGACTATATGTTCTCAATTATTTTTTCTTATGAGCTATAGCTATGTCATGAATCCTACTTGAGTAGGAATTCCTTTTCGCTAGCTTCCCCAAGGTTTCTCAAATGTTTCCCATTCTTTCATAATATAACTGCAGGGGTCGAAATTAGGATTTGTTGACCAGGAGCAAAAAGTAGCTCCTGGTTATAAGGCATCACCTGATGGGGGGGCGTGGCCAGCACGCATGCTGTAAGGACAGGCTCCCGCGGAGCTCCGTTCCGAGATCCTTGCAAATTGAGCTAATATCGCTATAACTGGTCTGCAAACTTAAAAAACCGAACAACATCGAAGGGGAACTGATTACCGACACTCAACCCTGTTCCTGGGGCGAACCGGGGCAGGGAAGGCTGAAAACGTGAAGCTGGACGCTGAGCCCCTGATACCCACAAGATGGCGGCGCCCACGCGGAATAAGAACGAAGCTACGGAGGCCTAAATTACCTTGCGGAGCGCGCCAACAAAGGACTCTTTGCCATAATGAAGCCGGCGGGGCGGGCCACTCGTTCCCCAGCTGCGGAGAAACCACAGGGACTGAAATTCGAGCCCAGCGATACCGGTGCCGAAGGCACTGCGGGGAGCCGTCGCCGCGGGAGGAACGAGGGCCGGAGAGACACACTTGTGGTGCAGTCAAGCAGAGCTGATGGGAAGATCGTAGAAGCAGCGGGCGCAGCGAGCCAGCATATAACACAGTAAGTGAGGCGGAAAAGAACTGGGGACCCCCCCCACCACCCAGATTTGGGGCACGGGTGCGGGTGCACGACGGACCCCACCCCACATGGCCAACCAATAAGCGGGGGCGGCCAACTTGACCCACGGACCCACTACCCTCCGCCCAAAGACACGAAAACCATAACGCAAACTAGGAGCTGCAGGGAAGGCCTGCATTGCTTGTGGAACCGGACCCGGCATAAGAGACTGTGGGACAGGACACCGGGGATGTCTCCCCCCAAAAATAAACCGAAATTGGTTACGATGGATTCCTTCACGACAGTCAGTCCACAAAGACAATCACAACAAGACCGGGAGACCTCGAAACATTGCTACAACAGGAAATTGGTCCAGGAAACCTCACCGAGTGGTTCTCCGTTGAAAGAGCCCACAGATCTCTCCAGAAACGCCCCCCACCCGGCTCACACACGCGCCCAATCATTGCCAAAATTCCAAACTTTCGTGACCGGGAAACTATATTGCGGTACTCCAGAGAAGGTGGAGAGATCAAGAGGAAAGACTCGACAATAGTCATGTACCCAGATTATACCCCCACAGTGCAACGAGCAAGGAACTCCTTCATCCCAATAAAAGCACAATTACAAAAGCTCAACCTAAAATACATGTTGCTTTACCCGTCGCGCCTCAAAATTCTGTATAAAGGAAGAGCGATATTTCTGGAGACCCCGGCCGCAGGAAACATGTGGCTCGAACATAATAACCTGGTTGATGGCAAGGAGGAACCACCACGGTCAGACTTGGGCTGACTACGCACCCACCATGGCAAGAAGAGCAAAGCGATTACCCCACATGAATACAGACAGCTGACAATTATACTACAATTGAGTCCTACTGTGATGTAAGCCAGATCGGACAGGAGCTCGGCGGACCACGCAAAATAAAAGAAAGGCGACCCACCCCACCGGAATCTGTGCAGGCAATCCGCCTACACACTACCTGATCCGGAAGGCAACGAGTGGCCTGCAAGGCCCGGGATCCCCTGAGCGCTGCAAGTTGAAAGCAACTGCTAGGGGCAGTTCAAGTTGTTTTTTGTTTTCTTTCCCCATTCACACAACAGGTGTAACAGGTGGTGCCGGGGAGGACGGGCACGGAGGGAAGAAGCCAAAAAGGGGTGAGCGAACGGAAGAGGTTGACAGTTGCTGGACTGAAGCAGCGGAAATCCTATTAACCCACCATGGCAACTAGAATAAAAATAATGACTTGGAACGTGAGGGGCTTGGGAACTTACCTACGCCGGAACAGAATCAAGTCCTACTTGAACAGAAAGGGAGTGCAAATAGCACTGTTGCAGGAGACACATTGCTCGGCGAACTCCCTGGCCAAATTAGGCGAGCATTGGGGAGGACAAGGAATTGGAACTACCTACTCCAAATATGCCAGAGGTGTATACACCTGGATTCACCCCCAACTCCCATTCCATTTTATTAAGTCCGAGATAGAGCCGGAAGGCAGGTTTGCGATACTATGGGGCCGACTAGAACAGGAAGAGGTATGTATAGTGAACTCCTATCTTCCCAACACTAATATTCCGGCACCTCTGAACTCAATGTATCCCAAAATCGCCCCATGCAGGCACGGCATCTTTTTTTGGGCAGGGGACTTCAACTGTGTACGAGATCCCAACCTTGATAGGTCCCAGCCCCACCCGAAAGGTCCCTCAGCAGCCACGGTAGCCCTATCCCTATTAATAGACGGACTAGATCTTGCTGACACATGGAGGGAACAGCACCCCAACGCCCGGGGATACTCGTACTTCTCCTCCCCACATGACCCTCATACGAGGTTAGATTACGTTTTCATTAGCAAAGAACACCTGTCACAAATAGACAGTGCACAACACCTAGGGAGAACCATCTCAGACCACTCGCCACTTCTAGCAGAATGTAACCACGCTGGCCCTAGACCCCCTATCCCTATGTGGAGAATGCCGATTGACGCCCTGGGTGACCTGGCATTCAGGGAGGAGCTCCACGACTTTATAGATAACTTTATAGAAGTAAATACCAGAAGTGTCGACCACCTGAGCACGATGTGGGACGCCCTAGAAGTAGTGATAAGGGGAGGAAACTATAACAAAAGCAGGAGGTATTAGAAAACAGCTGCGAGGTGAACTAGACCAGTGGGAGCAAGAGATTGAGCAATTTGAGCCCCCACCGGTGAACACTCACCAGAGAGAGGACACCCTCAAAGCACTTAGAGTTAAATGCACATCGGCATGGGATAGACTAGCTAAATTTGACTACACTACCAAGACTAACAGAGCACACACAGAAGCCGACAGGCCGAGTAGAATGCTGGCCTGGCTGTGCAAGAAAGAACACGCTAGGCACGCAATCACCAAGATACAGGATGCAGAGGGCAATGAATTCCAAACACAACAAGGCATAAACGACACCTTTAAGCGCTTTTATGAACACCTATACTCCTGCAAGGACCAAGTTCCCCGAGACCAAATCACAGATACTTTGGAGGAAATAGGACTCCCAGACTAACCCCGGAACAGACTGAGGCCCTAGATGCAGACATCACGACCGAAGATATAACAGAGGCGATTAAATCGTTGGCCAACTGCAAGACCCCTGGGACCGATGGGCTACCCGCTGAGTTTTATAAAGCGTACAAGACCTCCCTAACACCTTTATTACATGAGGTTTTTCAAGAAGCATATGAGAGAGGGATATTGCCCGACAGCATGAGAGAGACCCTTTTGATCCCGATCATTAAACCTAACAAACCTGTCGACAAATGCGGCTCTTGCCGCCCAATAGCCATGCTCAATTATGATGTGAAAATACTGACAACGATATTGGCGAAGAGGCTGGCTAGAATCATAGGGGAGATCGTGCACATGGATCAGTGCTTCATACCGAGCCGGAACACGACCATGAACTTACGCAGATTACAACAGGTTACAAACCAAACTGAGGCTAGCACGAGGCATGTGCACTGCTATCCCTTGATGCCATTAAGGCGCTCGATTCTATATATTGGGAATGGCTCGTAGTGGTTCTGGAAGGTTTCGGCTTTGGCCCGGGGTTCATTAGGTAGATCAAGATACTTTATACAAAACCCAGGGCTAGGGTAAAAACCGGAAAGTATGTATCTGAGGTCTGGGACATATGCAGGGGCACTAGGCAGGGATGTCCACTATCCCCCATGCTTTATGTACTAGGACTGGAACCTATTGCCATCTATTTTCGGAAACAATTCTTCGATGCTGGGATACGCCTGGGGGGAGTGGACCACATCATCGAACTTTATGCAGACGATGTGCTGCTATATGTTACGGACCCACACAATAACGTGCCCACAATGCTAGATGTTTTAGACAACTTTGCAAAGGTCTCAGGCATACAATTTAACAGGGCGAAGTCCTGCCTCTTCCCTCTAGCTGGCCTCAAGAGCAAGAATATTGGTGAACTTCCTTCTGTGGGGATACAGTGGGAGGTCACCTCGTTTAAATACCTGGGAATACACATAATGCCCACCCCTGCACTGATGCACAAACACAACCCAAAATCAGCAATCCCCGTCTTAAGAAAATCCATGAACTTCTGGGCAAAACTTCCCCTGTCTATGATGGGCAGAGCCTCAATAATTAAAATGATTGTCCTCCCTAGATTCCTGTACAGATTCCAAAATGTACATTACTACATCAATGCTTCCTTTTTTCGCCTGCTAGAAGTGATACTCTGTGATTTCCTATGGGGGAAAGGAAGACGCAAGATCGCACTCACCACCTTGGTCGAACCGCATAACCAGGGGGGAATTCAACTCCCAAACTTCGAGAAATATTATTTGGCAGCGCAACTCAGTTTTGTGACAAAGTGGCTAGCAGACGACACCACATCTGAGACGCCCCTGGTACAACCTTTGGTCTCCCCGATCCATCTGAAGGATCTTATTTGGGCCCCCAGCCACCTGATGCGAAATGCCCCCTTCTTGGCTGCCCTAGGGTGAAAGGTATGGCACAGAGCAGAGGCACTCGCCCACGCAAAGCATCACTACTCCCCAGACATACCAATTATTTCGGACCTATGCAGATCCGACATGGACCTTCAACACCTCAGACGCAGGGTAGAAAAAGGGATTTATACGTGGGGAGACCTATACGACGATGGCACCTTTAAAGAATCTGAAACACTACAGGAGGAAGCTGGAATCCACATGGGCCAGTTTCTGTGGTATCAAAGGATACGGACTACAGCACGAAACAAATGGACAACATGGCCGGAATCAAACCCTCTGATCACACTATTGTACAGCTTGGGAGAGGGATGGAGACCAGTGTCCCAGATCTATGGCCACTTGAGTGACACCCCCAACCCACGAACCGCCGATCTGAAAAGAAGATGGGAAACGGACATGGGCCGGGAAATGGCTGATGGAGAATGGGAGAGGGCTCTAGCGTACCCTAAAGCAGTCTCCAGAAACCACAGATTTAGACAAATACAACTGAACCTGTTATACCGAACATATTTAACCCCATCCAGGCTGGCGAAATTCAATAAATCACCACACTCTGTCTGCACCTGGTGCGGAGAGAATAATGCGGACCTGATTCACATGTTCTAGTCGTGCACCAAAACACAGTCCCTGTGGACCACCGTACAGCTGACAAGCGAAAAAGCAGGGTTGACTAGGTACAAGTGGACCCCGGACAAATGCCTTCTGGGAACGTACCCCAGGCCGGCCAAACTTAAACAACTGGCCAAATTAATGGACATCATGTGCCTACTGGCAAAAAGGACAATTGCAATGTCCTGGAAAAAACCCGCTGGACCGCAACAAAAGGTATGGCACAGAGAATTGGAACGTTGGGTACAAGCCGAAACAAAGTCATGGGAAGACAGTGTTGCCAGGTCCACGGACGCCTCGAGCATGACCCTAACGGCCTGGAAAGAAATCACAGGATCCTTGTTTCACCCCTCGGATGACAAGCCCCCATGAACAAGAACAAACCTATGGAGTACGGATTCACAACCAACATCACAGAACCCTGAGAGCAACTAGCCACAACTTCACTGGGTCCTTACAAGCTCAAGTCCCCTCACCCACCTAACCCCGGTTTACCCAACCCCCTCTGAACCGACAGACTGCCCTGCCATGATGGAAGGAGCACTTGGAGATAGTTAAAGTTGAATTGTTAAATGTTAATGTCTTATTACGAAATGCTCATTATCCTCTAACTATGGACATATTTTATGTCATGCAAAAAGTATGGCACAGAGAATTGGAACGTTGGGTACAAGCTGAAACAAAGTCATGGGAAGACAGTGTTGCCAGGTCCACGGACGCCTCGAGCATGACCCTAACGGCCTGGAAAGAAATCACAGGATCCTTGTTTCACCCCTCGGATGACAAGCCCCCATGAACAAGAACAAACCTATGGAGTACGGATTCACAACCAACATCACAGAACCCTGAGAGCAACTAGCCACAAATTCACTGGGTCCTTACAAGCTCAAGTCCCCTCGCCCACCTACCCCCGGCTTGCCCAACCCCCTCTGAACCGACAGACTGCCCTGCCATGATGGAAGGAACACTTGGAGACAGTTAAAGTTGAATTGTTAAATGTTAATGTCTTATTACGAAATGCTCATTATCCTCTAACTATGGACATATTTTATGTCATGCAAATGTAAAAATGATAAATGCCAATAAATAAATTTAAAAATAAATAAGGCATCACCTGATAGACAGGAGCTACCTCTGGAGAACTAGGGGCTAGTGTGCAGCTAATCAATCTTGGGCGCAAGAATCAAACTACCTTTTTTTCTATTATCTATTATGGAATATGCTTCAAATGTCCCCTAGGTGAGTCATTTTTTATACATATTCCCTAACCCTCACAGTTAATATCGTATAGTTATTTTGGAATAGCACACCTTGCCTGCGGAGTCAAAAGTGGCTCATGGTAACTGATGGTTTCAAGCTAACCAGGTTCCCTGGTCTAGAACCAGGAGCTAAATAGCTCTTGGCAATTTCGAACCCTGTAACTGAAAATCAAAGTCTTGCACAACATCAATGTCTGCAAATACCTTCAGTACCTCACTATTTATCCTCGATAGATTAGGTTCTGTCCATATCAGTCTGTTAGTTGCTTTATTAACAACACAATGAGCCTCATTACGGGTCTGGCGGTAACCGTGCCGGGGCTACTGGCGGGTTGCCGCCGGACCCGTGAATATTTACCGGCGCCTGCCTTCCCGGAGCCACCGGGAGATTAACTCCCCATTCCCTTAGTGCCCCGTTGGACTCTATGGGAGTCGGGACACGGAAGCACTGGCGCCGGTGCTTCTGTGACCAGTCTGCCTACCATGGCCACTGTGCCCGGCAGGGTCTGACCTGTGGGGCACAGCGGCTCTGGCAGGCAGACCTGTAATATGCCAGTCCAGAAACAATGGGCCTCATTTACGCCATGCTGTACTTTACATTAACGCCATGGCGTAATGCACGTGCCCGATGGGTCGGAATATGCCGCCTATTAGCACCATGGTTGCCGCCGGTATTTTACCGTGTCTGCCTTGGTGGATGGCGGAATTACCGCCCTGCTCCAAGGTGAGCGGGGGCGGTAATTCCCCATTCACCAAGGCTCTTCCCCATTCCCATTTTTGGCCCCATAGGGCATAATGGGAATGGGGAAGGTGCTAATTACGGTACCGCAAATTGCGGTACCGTAATTAGCTCTGAGGTCCCTTTGCGGCACCCTACTTTAATGGCTGTTAAAACCAGCCGTTAAAGTCGGGTCCCGCAAAGGGAACTCGTAGTAAGGTGGTAGGGGTTTACCGGTACCCTTGCCCTTACCGGTACCATTAAACCCCTACCGCCTACCGTGTAATAGGCCCAATGTGCTGCCATTAATTCTTCCGATTTTTTTGTTGACCAATTAAAACACATTTTGAAAGTTGCATGGTTATTCATTAATTGAAAATTATCGATATTATTAAATAGGCTGTTTTGGATAAAAATGTAATCAATCCAGGAAGTATATACTCCATTAGATCATGTGTACAATAGATGGGTATCTATTTGGGAATCCTGATATAATTGTTTAAGAGTGAGGTTATTAATGAGAATATCCCAAGGGTTCAGCACATATCTACCAATGTTATCGTCCAAATCAAATTCTAGGGTGACACTTTGTGGCAATTTCTAGTAAAAACATAACTATTATCCTTTTCCTTATTTTGGGGTTTGGATGGATACCTTTGAAAATTGAAATCGCCGCCAATAATATAGGAGCAGAGTGGTTTGGTTTCAAGCCTTTCATTAACTATATATTCAACATATGAAATGATTTGTGCAGTTTCTACTGCTCCACGAGGGTCATAAACATTAATCAGAATTTGAGATCATATATCAGTTGTTATAACTCCAGCATCAGCATTCTGGTTAATAATGTCCATCCTATATTCTTTGAGAGATTGCTAATTTTTAACACACATGAGGAGGCCACCCGAGGGTCTACCTGTCGTGTTAGTACGTGCAGTTCTCTGAATTATATTAAACCCATTGAGACTATATTCAGAGGTAAGCCAGGTCTCCTGTATTATAACAAATATCTGAGTCAGACACTAAGGCTTGACCATAAAGGTTTTTTTGTAATAGAACTATAACCTCTAGTGTTCCATGTCAGAAATGCTAGCTTTTTTTTAGCATACCTCTTGTTTTATTTTATTTCCTTGGTCAGGTCTTGATTTCTGGGCTGGTGCAATAATCTCTTTCAACAATGAAGGCAATTTAGAAATAATAGTTTCCAAATCTCTGGAAGCCTAATTTTCTTGAGCTGTTTCTATCTCATTTGGCTTTATTACGCTTCATTCAGATGCTTAAATGCAAAACCCAATTTTAAAAATGCTTCCCAATTTGACATTTTCAGCTCTGAAATATTGGGAGATATACAATGCACCCTTGCCCAGTTAGTCTCATAGGGTGTATCTTGGATTTGAACCAAGGCCAGATCCTTAGTGAATATAAGGTCCGAGTGCGGTAAACAATGAATGATGTCTAAAATTCGCTGATGATTTAAAAACACACTGTGGCAAATTTTTCAATGATTTCAATCTTATTGTTTACACTGTGTAATGTTGAGTCTAAGGGCCTCATTACGAGGTGGGCGCAAAGGGATACCGGGCCGCGGTAAGGACACCGGTTCCGGTAATCCCTTTGCGCCCTATTCAGAGTACCCTTAGCGGGTCCCTTCCTTAACGCCTGGTTTTACCAGGCGTTATGGACGGGACCCGTTAAGGGACTTTCGAGCTAATAACGGTCCCGCAAATTGCGGTACCGTTATTAGCGCCTTCCCATTGAGCACTATGGGTGCTCAAATGGGAATGGGGAATGGCTTTTTCAATGGGGATTTACCGGTCCCGCAAAGGTCGGACTAGACCGGTAAGTCCCCATTGAACGAGGGCGGACTCGGTACCGGTATTGGAGGTAGTCATGGCGCTATTAGCATGACCTCAATTAGGCAGCTTTTCTCTGCATTTACATTTGTGGAACTTAAGTCTTTGTCTGCTGCTGGTTTAGCTACCTTTGGCTTAATCCAATTATCCAATGTGCCCAATGTTTTACTGTCTAAGGAGTCTTTATTAAGATTCACTTCTGGTAGTGGTTGAGAACGATTTGCAATATGACATGATCCTTATTAATATTGGTCGTTGGTAAAGGAGTTTCTATAGTAGTGGGATTGTTTTCCTCGTTTTCACTTTGATGATTTATTTTTTGCTGAACTTAATACCACTTAGCTTCAGCTCTGCATCTCTTTCGTCGATTTTTCCATGTCTTTCTCACAATTGGCTTCATATTTTGGATTGGGTTTATCTCAATGGATGAAAACATGCTATTAATTTCTGATACAATGGTTTCACTCAGCGTGCCTTTGTTATTCTTAGCACTGGTTTCTATTGCACGCAAGGTATTCATGCCAAATCCTACTGATCACTCAGGCAGCAATACAGGAAGATCCTGTTCGGACTGGTCCCTATTTTCCTCAGCAAAGTCATCCATAACATATATTCATGGGGCTGTAATGAAAGAACTACATCAGCTAGTTTCACTAAACCATTTTTTAGAAACTGTTGCTCCTTATACATAGTATTGAGAGGGTGAAAAGTGCTTTCAAAATAGTTAATAGCTCAGAATCAGATGGAACATCTTCATCGGAGCAGTCAGAAGAGCTATACGAGACATCATTTTCCTGCGAGGAAGTGTGAAGACTTTCTGAAATCCAGATCAAATCAGGTGGCTTCGGGAAGTTAGAAACATTACTAGCCGTGATGCCAATAATGTTTCCAGGGTTCAATTCTTCATTTAAGTTACACACTTTATTTATCACCCATCGAGTCACGTTGCAAGTTGAAACATCAATTTAACAGTGAGTTATTGTCAATAGGGTCCAACTTTGATAATTCCATTGTTAAAGGCGGATGCACTTCTTCAACTTAGATTGTCAATATTAATTCCGTTTCTTTGAGTGCAACCACTTTCAGGAAAGTGGTAATTTTACTTTGGTTAGTTCTTAACGCCGTTTCCGCTCTACTTTCTTCGACCGCTGCTACTGTACCGTGCGCAGTGACATTTGCATATAACTTTCTGCGCACTCGCTTTTTAAAATTATGACTGGTATCGGTAGTTCTAGTTTTGCCCATACCATTGGCGCTTCTTAATTAATACATTCTATGGGAAGCTGGCATTTAAGAGGGATTACACATAATAAAAGTACGACTCACCTAGGAGTCACCAGTCAATCTGTCTAATTGCAAAACTTCTCACTGTGAGAAACCTGAAGGTGTCTCTCTAACCAGTCCCTGGGGGTCTGTCATCCAGCTGGCCAGGATACAGCCATGGCTACTGGATCCAGTTCCTGGGGGTGAACTAGTAAGGGAGGATCACCTGGATGTGGGGTCCTCTGGGAGTGGAAGTGGGACACCGACGGGTGAGATGCGGTATCCCCCTTCTTTCAACCCCTTTCCCCCATCATACCATGTAGGATATTCCAAAACACTGCCTCCTCCCATTTCCGACATAAACACTTTTGCACACCACGAAAGACAATGGACTAACACCAGAGCCATTTACCTGACATGTCTCAATACAAGGGCCAGGCACAGTCAGACAATCAACCAGAATCACACACACCTGACGGCCCTTCCCCTTCCCCACAGGGATAAAAGATGGAGCACGAGAGTACAGGACAAGGAAGGCAGACCGCATGATGAAAGAGCTAACTCAGCTCGGCAGTTCAAGAGGGGTAGAAAGACGGCACGAACCGGGAGGGTGACAAGGAGAGAAGGAACCTTGCCCTTTCAGAGCCAGGCCTGTGAGACCTTAGCGGAAGGAATCGTAACACTGCGAACAATAGCTCAAGTGTGTTGCAGTAGATGTCAATGGTACACAGAGCGTGCCTACGCTGATAAGCAGGATCGAGGGAGACGCCTGCTACCGTGGTACCGGCCTTGACTCCAGGTACAAGGAAAGCCAAGCGGTTCATCCCAGCCGGTGAGTCGAGGGGAGAACCGATAGGAAACCAAACTGTGTCGAAAGAAAGTTGCAAAGTGGCACATTGAGAAAGGTTCAAAGTACTGTAAACTGTTAAGGGAAGACCAGCTGCAGAGGGGCGCGGCACCACGTTTTGCTAACTCGAGAGACTCTGGTTGATCCCGTGTTGATTGAAACTACTGATACCAGAAGGCCATAGGAGAGCCGCCAAGAAAGGTCACAATGGCCAAACAGGGGTCCTGTAAAATCCCTGTGCAGTCGAGTCGTTGACCGACAAACCATTGAGAACACAAGCAAAGTGAATCCCACATCAAGAGAAAGGAAAAGGAATTGTGAAGTGGGAACCTGGGCCCCTCTGATCTCGGGCCCAGGTCCCCTTCCCGCCCATTTGCACACCTGCACTGCCCCCCGTACCCCCCAACGTCCCTTGCACTTCGGTCTGTATCTGTAACCCTACAATCCCCCTACGTGGACACCTGCTGTCTGCACTTACCCTTGCACTTGCCACCCGTTTGCCAACCTTCTTGTTATTGAAGATCCCATGTACTACACTGCCCCCTCCCCGTCCCCTCTCACTTTCCCCCACTCCTCCCCCCTGCACTTGCGCAATCTCAATGTCACTTGGCCTAGTAAGATCTTTATTTCTGTCTTCACATTGTCCCCCCTCCCTTGCCTTGTCGTGCCTTGAAACACTTGTGTATAGGCGCGTTATAAATGCCATATCATATCATATCATGAAGTGTGCAGCCAGGACCGACCAAATGTCCTGGGTGGGTGTGACAGAAGAAGAGGCTGCTGCAGGATTGGCCAGTTCCTTGCAGACTTTGAAAAGCTTGGTCGTGTTGTTTGATGCTGCAGAGATGCTGGCTTGTATATAGACTCTTTTCTTGGAGCGGATGCAGAGTCGATATTGCCTCTGAAGGAGGCTGCAGGCCAGTTTGTCAGATGGTCCGCCCGATGAGTTATATTTTTCCGCTCAGCTGCCCTACATTTGCGTTTAAGGGCAGTCAGATCGGAGTCATACCAAGAGTCGCACTTTTTGGAAGGCTTCAGTCAGACCCTCATGGCAGGGGCAAGAGTGTCAAGAGTGTTGGAGATAGAGAGGGCAAAGGCAGCCACTGTCACTTTTTTCATGGGTCTGGTGACTTTGAAGCAGAGTTGCAGTGCCGGGTATGTTGCTGCAAGAGGAGAGGAGAGTGTCAGGAGTGTTGAGAGAAGAGAGAGGTCGGTCTAAGAGAGTGGTAGTGAGAGGGGTAGAGAGAGGGATGTCAGTAGAGATGAGAACATCCAAGATGAGGCGCGCGGTGTGAGTGGGGCCTGAGGGTAGGATAGATAGGGAGAGAGAGTCGCATAAGTTGCAGAAAGGTCTTGAGGAATTAGGAGAGTCCAGATGGATATTCAGATCACCCGTCAGGAGTAGTTGAGTAGAGGACGAGAGTAGAGAGGATGCCAGGTAAGCCCATTCCGAGAGGAAGAGAGTGGATTGTTCTGTTGGCCGATAGAAGGTGGCCATAGTGAGAGATGATTTAGGGGAGATTGAGAGTCTGCTAACTAAGCATTTGAAGGAGGAATAGGCCTGAGTAGGAATGATGGTTACAGGTATCCATTCTGGGAAGATAAGCACCAGTCCCCCACCTGTCTTCTTAGGCCTAGGCACAGAGAGGATTTTGTAGCCTTCAGGGAGGAGTGTGTATATGTCGGACGAGTATTTGACGGCCGAGGCAGTATTGAGAGTGGCAATGTGGAGCAGCTTGCCATCTTTGAAGGTCGTCCTCGGGGAGGGGGGGCACACGGAACTGTGGTCCCCCCAGGGTGGCAAGAGGGCCAGGGGGATAGTGGAGGATGGCGAAAGAGCCAAGGCCGACAAGGGAGCCGGGACAGTACGGAGGAGGAGGGCACAGATGGCAAGGCAGCCTGTGCAGAGGAGGTGGAGGGCACAGAAGGCAAGGGGGCCTGTGCAGATGAGGAGGAGGGCACAGAAGGCAAGAGAGCCTGGACGGAGGGAGAGGTGAGGGTAGAGAGGCGAGGCAGGAGCTTGTCAAAGAGAAGGTTGGGTTGAGGTCCCTGGACCATGATGGTTCCATTGATATAAACATTAATGATGACTTTAGAAATGGTGAAGAAGTCAAGGAAAGCCTCCCAGCGAGTGCTACCATTAATGGGAGAAGAGGCGAAAGGAGAGTGAAAGCCGACCATGTAGTGAGTCCATAGGTCAGGTGCGCTAACGAAGAAGAGGATGGCAATGATAGTCTCTCTGTTGGAAGCCGTGACATAGGTGTCTGCAATTGTAAGACCGGGATTGGAGCCCAGTATGTCCTTCTTAAGTTTCTTCCGGACAGATTTAGTGATAGGAGAAGGAGAGGAGATAGTGAAGCAGTTGGAGAGGACAGGCGAGATAGAAAGCGACACGGTTGGATGCAGTGGAGGGGCGGAGACACTTACCAGTCTGAAGCACTGATGCACTCAGAGAAAAGGAGTCTGGTGTGGTGTGGGGTACATGGGAGGGGGAGGGGGAAGCAGAGGGAAGCACACCAGCTAGTGAGGACACAAGCAGCCACAAGGCACAACTAAATGTGGTTTTCAGAAGGACAATGTGCAACACATTTAGCAACTGGGCACAAGTAAATTCGAAATTCCGCAGGACAAGGTGAAACACATTCAGCAAATGGAAATAGCTAGATAGTGGGAGTCCAGATGAGATGAAGTGAGAGAAGGGACAGTCCCAGGTGAGAAGGAAAGGATCGATGAAGTTATTTAAGGGAACTGACCTTCAGATAAATGTTGGATGCTCCATTGATTACAGTGTGTCCACAGAGTGTGGAGTTCTAGTCAGCCTTCATTGCATGTGGGGGCTAGGAGGGGACCCGCAGGCCTGGCCAGGCAATGGAAAGGGAGTAGACAGGGCCTTAGATGTGGGCCTTTGAGAGGGGGCCGGCTAAACCCTGCCGGTCCCCCAATTGGCCTAAATGCAGATGCACCCAATCAGGGCGAGGAAGGAAAGTGAGGAGGGCCTCAGAGAAGGCCTTCTGCTAGATTGGGAAGGCGGCAACCATCTTAAAAATGCCACATGGTCTGTGAACCAGATACACAGTTAGGGATCCCCTTACTGCCTCAGTGCACACGGTGCACGGTAGATGAAAAGGAGGAGGTGCATGGCGCACTAATAATGCATAGAATGAAAGCGCTATCTTCCTAATTAAATTTGTAAACACTTACTAGGAGTTAGGTCAGCTGAAACCGAGCTGAAAATTAGCTGCATGTGCAGAGTTACAAGAACAAAGGGCCTCATTACACGGTAGGTGGTAACCATGGTGCTATTAGCGCCATGGTTGCCGCCGGTATTTTACCGTGTCCGCCTTGGTGGATGGCAGAATTACCGCCCTACTCCAAGGTGAGCGGGGGCGATAATTCCCCATTCACCAAGGCCCTTCCCCATTCCCATTTTTGCCCCCATAGGGCATAATGGGAATGGGGAAGGCGCTAATTACCGTAATTAGCACCAAGGTCCCTTTGCGGGTTCGTTTTTTAACGCCTGCTAAAAGCAGGCGTTAAAGTACCAACCCGCAAAGGGACCTCGTAATAAGGCGGTAAGGGTTAACGGTCACCGGTAGCATTACCGGTGACCTTTAACCCTTACCGCCTTCCGTGTAATGAGGCCCAAAGTCTTTAGCTGCAGTTAGCAAGCATGTGAATATATCTTGCTTTTGAATGCCACATTGGTACTTCATCTTGTCAGCAAGTGTTGTATTTCAAACTGGAGTTCTCTCTAACTATCCTAGACTGGTAAAATGACTATGGGCCTCATAACGACCCAGGCGGTAAGTTACCGCCTGGGTCGTACCCTTACCACCATGGTGTAAACTATGTTTACACCATGGTGGATGGCGGATTTACCGCCCCATTCCAAGGTGAGTGGGGCGGTAAATCCCCATTTCCCATTTTACCCTTCCCCATTCCCATTTTTGCCCCATAGGGCATAATGGGAGTGGGGAAGGCGCTAATTACGCCACCGTAAATTACGGTGGCGTAATTAGCACCATGGTCCCTTAGCGCCATGGATTTTAACGCCTGCAAAAAGCAGGCGTTAATATCACTATGGCGCTAAGGGACCTTGTAATCAGGCGTTAAGGGTCGGCGCCGTTTACGGCGCCGTTAACCCCTTAACGCCTGATTCGTAATGAGGCCCAATAAGTCCTAGCCTTCTTAAAACAGTACAATTGTTTTTTCTCTTTTTTTCATTTCATTAGAATTACTTACATACAAATTGCAATTTAACATTCTTTTGGCTCCTCATTTCATCCATTTGCCATTTTTTTCCGCACGAAAATGAGTCTGCATACTCAGCAAAGAAAGGCATCACTGTAGTACTGACAGGCGCAAGTCCAGGTAATTAGTTCTCATTGAAAGAAAGATGTCACTGGGACATAGCACTGCAAGACCCTATAAATAAAAGGAAGGGTCGCTGGTACAGGGTGGCACTCTTTGGCGTGGAGGCACCATGGATAATAATGCCAGAGATGTCGTTGGAAGAAAGCGGCCTTGAGATAATTTTGAAAAAAGTCAATTCAGGGTGGAACTGCAAAAATTGGGCAGCTTTCATATCCGTTGCCTGCGCAGTCAATATAAGTGTATTCTTAATGGAGGAGCAAGAGAGGGAAGGCTGCAGTACTCCCCTCCCCCGTTCAACAAAAGTGACCGGAAGCAGCGCAGAGGAAATCATCTGGTTGCAAAGCAACTTCACTTGTGGTAACCTAGGCTCATTTATTTTTTGCTTAACACAATATTCGCTGCAAAAGACAACTAGTGATCTACCTAACTAAGCGTCTGACTGGAAAATTACGCTAAAAATAAAATGTGACACATTCCCAGTGCTGACCTATTCACAGGGACGTCATTTCACAAAAATGCCAGGAGTAGCGGAAGTGACATCACATGAACCTTCACCTCTGATGACATCACAGGAAGTGATGTCATTTGACCCAGTCCCCGGGTGACATCACAGGAAGTGATGGCGCAAGATCTTCAGATGCATCTAACACCCTTGTTTCCAGTCACACTCATACACCTTCTCTCACATACACTCACACTGCATCTTCCACACAGGTATGCGCCCACTCACCCAGAACAATAACACACCGTAACGCTTACCTGGACTCCTCGGGAGCACAATGTCTCTATCAGCCAGTGGATCTGATACTTGGGCTCTTTTAGGATTCTTCTCCTGTGTAAACAACAATAAATACAATAGAGCTATTCTAATACCTCTTTTCTGGGGATAAATACTGTGTAGTAGTGTGCCTTTGGTAATCCCTCCCTTCTCACCTGTGTGTATGTTTTGTGGAGCTCTCCATTCTGTAGTCTACAGGGGCGCTTTGGTATGAGAGCTTTTAACTTGGAAGGCTGCAGTGTTCTAAGGACTCTTGTCTTTAATTATGTCTTTGCATTTCCAAATTGTCTTGGGTACGTTTTTGAGACAAATATTATAGTTAGTAAATTCAGAGTTGTCCCTACGTTGGAGAGATCTCCCTTTCTAATATTTGTCCTTATTTTAACAGGTTCTTGGATGTCGGGAAAGGTTTGTGGCTTTGAAATGGCTGCGACTAAACTCTGTATGAAGAAACTTTTAATACCCTATGCGCAAGACTGTAGCCTTCAGGGATGAGCACGGAAATAACTAAGCGGTGAACATTTGAAGACACTCCAGGTATGTAACTTATTTACTTTTTTTTTATTTTACTTTTTTTTTATTTCTATAAAGTTTGATCATTAATGAAATACCTTTTGTCTTTGCAAGGCTGCTCTGAAGAAGATGCTACGGCTGTGAGGGAACTTCTGACAGAAGGTGCTGCGGCTAAGAAACAACTGCTGACTGAACAAACGCTTCGGAAAAACTTTGGTTCGGTAAGTCTTTTAAATAACAATGGAATTCTGTTGTTTTTTTTCTGAGGAAACTAATAACTTTGTCTTTTTCCTTTGACAGGTTCTGTGAGGAGAAATGCTGGTAGCGTCACCTGTTGTCAGCGGAGCAGACGTGAAGCGAGTGCTCCAGCGGAGGCGGGGCTTAAGTAGCTCCTTCCGCTAAAGGCATAGAATGTGCTGTAAATTATCTGTGGACTTGGCGGCGCCCATGTTTAATGTATGAAAACCAATGTAAAGACTATGATAGCCCATGGGTGCAATACTATGAATGATTCAAATGCCATTTGTGCCAGGCTTGTAGCCACTGTAGCCTGCTGACTGATGTGTGGTCCTGTACTTCTCCAGTATGCCTCAATGGGAACTGTGCTCATTTACTGGGATCATGACAGTTTTCCCCCCAAGACCCCTCCCAAGGATGAACCCTCTGGTCCTTGCTTAGTAGGGTGGTTTTGATGAAACCTTTGAAGTAGTTTGGGGGCATGAATGTTTGAACTAGGTTCCCAAGTCCTGTCCTGTGGACCAAACCCTTTCCAGTCTACCAAGTAGAATAGTTTTTTTTTACAATCTTGGAATCTAAAATTTCTTTTATTATGAATTCTGGTTCACCTCTATGCTAAAGGGCTTTGGTGGTGGTTGTAATCTGGTCCCTGGACTCAGTGGCTTTATCAAGGAAATATGGAATACCGGATGAATCCGCATGTGGGATGGCAATTTTAATCTTACTGCTACTGGATTGACAATGGTTTCCACCGAAAATGGGCTCAGAAACCTGGGTTGGAATTTACGTGGGCCTTTAAGTGCAATTAATTTTGAAGACAACCATACTTTGTCTCCCACCTTATACTCTGGAGATTTTCTTTGAGGTCTATCTGCAAATTTCTTTTGGTTCTCCTTTGCTGTCGTCAAATGTTGTAGAACCGCTTCTTGTACTCTGGTAATGTTGTCATGGAGACTCTGTACTGCTGGCATCTCTAAGGACTCTCTGGGGTTGAAGGCGGAGGTCCAAGGATGTGAACCGTTAAGTATGTAGAACGGAGTATAGCCTGTGGAAGTGTGTTCAGAGTTATAACTTGCATACTCTGTGATCCAAAGGACATCCACCCAAGAACAATCTATCTGGTGGAGAAGACATCAAAGGTATTGTTCAAGAGTCTGATTGGTTCTTTCTGTTTGGACAGGAATCCAGTGATGCACTAGAGCGTTGGTTATCCGGACTCGTGTTGATTTGAAATGGGGCTGACTTGAAAGGAACAGCCACAAGTACAAAGCTAAAGTAGGCAGAAGAAGGTATCCGTGAAGCCGGGTTTCATAAATGAAGAATCCTGGGGAGACGCTGTGTTAAACTATCACACAGCATTGTGGCTTTTTTGTGAGATTCCAGAATGTCTGTTAAGAACGGAGAGGAAACATAGGTTATGCCTAAATTCGGAGAAATAAGCTGTGGTTCAACAGCACACAGCGCCGCCGCCGTATTCCGCAGTGTTTCTGGACACACCGCGATGCGGAAGTCAAATGAGCCACGGAGAGGGGAGCTGGGTAAGGAAAGGAGGTTGCTTCCGATGCCGTAGCAGGAGAAAGATTGAGTGAAAAGGAAGTGATGAGTAAGCTCGGTAAAGCCGAAAGCTAAATGAGTTATAGAGCAGGGAGATATAGGAGAGGGGAAGTGAGGAAGTAAGAAAGGAAAGGAGCACTTACTTCACTCAAAGGTTCAATTGCATCTGGGAGTCAGGTTTGAAGTAACGTGCCGTCCGAGGTTTGAAGAGTATGATTTATAAAAGGTGTTTGCAGTGGCCATTTTGGAATAGACTAGACCAACAAGAGTGTTAGTAAGAACAGTAAACTGGATTCGCCATGTTGGTAGGGGATTGTCTGGTATCATCGATGTATTTTCCACTTTTTCCATAGGGAATATCTATGTATGACAGTTCCAGCACCGATTCTCAGTTTCACCCAGTTCATATATCTGTCCTTGAATGGAATGTGGTATACGCCACAAAGCACCCTAGTGACCCAACTCCCCTCTCTGAGCTCACTGGTCTCTCATGGTGGCTTTGCCGTTCTCTGCAATCAACAATTCGCCTAGCAGCTCGCTTCCTCCTTTTTCTGGCACCTCGTTGGCTCTCCAGTACCCGCGATGCCTCGGCCTTTGTTCGACAGCGTCCTCTGCTCTCTGTCTCGGTGCAGCGAACCTCTGGCTTCAGAGCCTCTCGTCACAGCACCTGTAGGAGCAGGGGAGCCAACTTATGAATTTCCCGGTGGGTGCCCAGATAGAGGGAAGTGATATCACCGGCAGTGATATCACCACATTTGTACTTATCACCAACTTGGTGAATGTGTGGGGCACAGAACAGTGGAAACATTAGCTAGCATGTTCTGCATATGCTAAAGTCAAGTAGGAAGGAGATGAAAGACTTCCAGTTGCATTCCGGTAAGTGATCACTGCCCATACTCCACCCCTCTATAATCATCCAGGTTGTAGCATCCCTCAAAAGGTTGAGTATCACCACTCGGGTGGGAGAACGATAGAGAGACATGATCACCAAACAGAAGGTTCAGCTGCAACGAGTACCACTACCAAACAAACTTTAGGAATTCAAGGGAAAACAAGAACAATTAAAGAAATGCCTTGATGAAAAGGGCAACAGTGCTTTGTCGTGATCCACATCATACTCTGCACACTGGAGAATAACCTTCACCCCAAAGGTGGTCTAAATGCCCACCTGAAACTATGCCAGGTTTTTCACTAGACAGCATTGCTGTGCCAGAAGGAAGGCTATGGAAAACATTAGGTCACTGCACTCGGGTGCAATAGAAACTACTACCCCTGAGAACCAAGCAGGCCTACTATTGGACAGCAATATTTTTTGGGGTCTACCTTCTGTGTGAATATATGTATTATGCTTACTACCCTTGTGTTGTGTGTATGATAAACATTAGATGCTATCGGTATCTTCCCTACGTGTCAGTAGACCACTCTTCAGCACATCACCGGAATACGTGGCCAGCTACTGTAAAGGAGGTTCCAGACATGACATGCACCCCGGCCCCCCATTTCGAGCTACCAGGAAGGAACTCGCCAAGGCACGTGACGTATGAGGAGCAAACGAACCGACAGAGAGCCGCACTGGGACTCTGCCCTGTGTACATAAGAAGATCCGTACCGGTTGGAGCAACCATAACTCGACAACCCTGGGCAGCCCGGTACCCTATCAGACAGCCATACCAGCCGCTGATACGAAATGAGGAATACTTACACACGGTCCACGAAGAGACCCCAAAAGCCGCAATGGAAGGCCAGTGGAAATGACACAAGGGCCTGAACAGATCCGTGAATGAACAAACGCAGCTATCAAAGGTAACACGCCAGTGCAAGTAACTACGAAATTGAATGGAATAGGCACAGAGAGGAGACAATGTTACAACGCGAGGAAACAGTGTTACGAGACAAGATGGAAGCAACCGTCCTGTTAAAGGTGTGTAAATAGGCTTGAAACGCAAGATGCTAAGAAATCGATACTGCTTGCAATGCTTAGTAGAAGATAGGGCGGCAAGCGCCAACCGTATTTCTACCTCAATAAGGCACATTATACAAGTGCGGCTCCATTTTGTAAAAGCAGAAAGGTACCCAGGCGACCAGAGGCCTGACAGGCCAAGTTTCGAAACCCAGCCAAAGACAGGAGAATGAGCGGAATCGAAACTCAGCAAAGAGCGACTCATGCTTAGGAAATCGAGGTCAACCAGAGAAGGGGAGAAGAGCATGAGCTCACAAGACTCCAACTATAGAGCATACCAGCCCGTCCGTGAAGGTCAAGATAAGAGAGGCCCATGCAGGTGGCTAGGCTGACACAGAATGAAATGCACAAAAGGCTAGAAACTGAAGCAGATTCACGGTGAACCAACACGTGACCAGCCAGGCGCGAAGAGGTACCACCGCCTGATGTCATCCAGAACCCGAGGATGCCATAACTTTTCCTGATAAGAGGCTACAGTTCCGAGGCTGCCATAACTTTTCCTGCTAAGAGGCTACAGTTCCGAGGCCATACCCAGCCAACTAATTGACACATAGCCCTAAAACACTGATTGATGGAAAGGAGGAAGGGTGAATCTTGGGGCACCAGGCACCTGGGTGTCTATTCTGCATGCTGCTAATTAAAGTGGAGATTTATGTTTAGGGGTGTAACTTACCCAATCACAATGGACCATGTAGCTAGGGTCCTATAGACACTGTAACTAATGAGACGTCGTACTTGTAGTGACGTCAATCACGTGTGATGTATAGGGATGGGCATAGACGCCCACCCGATAAGAGTTATCCAATCCACATGCTTTATTTCTATATACAGATATAGCACCTATACTTAAGTTACCTTTCCTAACCAATTATATTGCATGATGATTTTTTATAGAAATTAGACGTCAGTGATGATGATATCTGCCTATAAGAATTGCTGTTCTACCAAAGTTTGTGGAAGTCAGAGCGAGACCGGTCATCGCACTACAGCTGATTCCCATTTGTTTCACTGTTTGATGTATGTATCATTAAAATGGACTTCCCTTTGCCAAACTACTGAGCCCTCGTTATTGAGTCGTGTCAGAGTAAGTGAATCCTGCACCCCCTGTCCTCACATGGTGCAACTATCTTGTCTTACAAGTTCTAGAGGGCGAGTGCTGACCTATGGGCCCGTCAGTGATTTCCCCCCCTCTTGGACACTTGGTAGCGTGAGGATGGGTTCGGCCATCGATTATAGATTATCGATTAATATAGAGGAAGACCCCCTTAGACCGAAGGCACAAAGTAACTCTGGGCCTTCGGTAAGATCACGAGTCCTTTTGCCATTCCGGCTGAGTAGACTGAGAAGCTTCCCGTGGACAATGATAGAGTAAAACATTTCAAAAAATCTGCAGTGGGTCTGAAGGAACCCGCCTTTCCAAGCATAACCCTTCTCATTCCCACGGGCAGCGGATCGGACGAAAACCTTAAAAGCAGGAAGAGCAAGGGGCGGTCATTCCGAAGTTCCAGAGAGGAAACAATGCGATTGGTGAGGAAAGCAATAAAACTCGTTACTTTGGCAAATTTCGTGTAGGCATTAGAGCCAGTAAGGGAAAGGTAACGGAGGGTGGTGGAGAAACAATAAAATAGTTAAAAGTTGAGAAGACTGTATATATATATAGGGGGTAATGACTCGAGCATAAGAAATAAAAACGTAAGAAATATCAGGGGGGCACCTGAAGTAAAAACGTAAGGAATATCAGGGGGGCACCTGAAGTAAAAAAACGTAAGGAATACCAGGGGGGCACCCGAGAAGAATAAAACGTAAGGAATACCAGGGGGGCACCTGACCAAAAAGTAAAGATTTGCCTTGTTCCTGCGCTTTAAAGAGTGGTCAGAAGGAACGTGAACCCAGAGCCCACAGAGGGGGGACATTTAGGCTACGATAATGTTTAAACATGTAATTAAGGGAGTTCGTTCAAATCCCATGGTGGGGTAGTGATTAGAAGGCAGGTATGTGTATGACCAGCTGGTGTCTGTCTAGTCTGTCGAGTCTGTCGTATATGTCCTGTGTATGTCAAATGTGAAATTACTGTACTGTTGATTGATTGCAATGTATTTTGCTTTACGCGATTTCGTAACTAAGAGGGAATCGCCTTTGAATTGATGAGTTTTGAGTAAATTGTTGATACAAAATTTGGCAGGAAAAGGTTGGATTGGAGCTTGCGTATGTGGTGCTCGCTCATACTAGTGGAAAGCTTAAAGAACTGTGTGAATATTGTTGGTGACAAAATTAAGAATGGAGGAAGTTACCCCACTTGTGAATTTATGTAAGCAGCTGCCCAAGCATGCAGTAAAATTGAACATATACAGCCAGGAGTGGGTTAGGAGTACCGCCAATAAGATGTTTATGCCTTGGCCCCAGAACGGGTCACTGTCTAAGGCTGTTTTACAGCACATGACAAATTTTCTACACGCCACATATACCGGCAAGAAGCTTGAGAAACGCCTTGCTGTTCTCAAACTTAGGAAAATGTTCGAGCAAGCGAAGGAAGAAGAACCACCCGCAGACTGGATATTAAATGTATGTACAGAGGGGGGTCAAACGCCTACCGCGCCACCAGCTGCGCCGGAACCAGTCATTGAGGGAAGGAAGTCAGAGGGCCTTTACCCGTTGAGAGAGCTCAAAGCAGCCCAGGGTATAGCAACCCTGCATATCAGTCACCTACAAGCAGTAGTGATGAGATGGAAGAGAAGGAACAGGAAATTGATTTGGCCTCCACAGTCCTGAGGGACAAGGAGAGGCGCGGCGATGGAAGAAGGGATCAGGCACAGACTAGTGCACCTCTCGATAGAAAGAGGGAGGGAAAAAAGCAGAAAGGAAGTGATGAGTTAGCATTCACAAAAGACGAATGGATGAAAAGGACAGATATTATTAAAATTAGATGGAAAAGGAAGTGATGACGTAAGACCGAGTGAACGGTCTGATGAGGCGCAAAGAAAGGAAAAGGAGAAAGAACGAGACATGAGAGACGAGAGGGTAATAAAGAAGGATAGGTTGAGGCGAGAACAACTATATTGCGAAGAGCAGGGAATACCGCTCAGTCGCACACAATACGTTGCCTATGAAAAGTACAGGCAGAACATGTCAACGTTGGAGGAATAAAGGAGAGTGCACGAAAAGAAAGTGAAGAAGCGAGAAGATGAGTAGATTAGAATGGCAAAGGAACGTAGAAGCAGATGAATGAGAGAAGTAGATGTGGTTAGAGAAGAAGGAAAGAAGCGAAAAGAATTACATGAGGAAGCAGAACGCAAGTGTGGACAGAGGGCACAAGATCTTGAGTATTTGGAGCGGGAAGTCATTAAACCTAATCCTGTTGTAGACTGGGAAGACATAGAAGAGTTCTTTCCTGCAAGCGATGCGGTACTGTCACGACCCTCGCCCAAAACCCCCTCTGGCAAACCCATTGGCCAGTTGGAGTCAGGACTCGGGCCTCTAGAGCCTGGCATCTTCTTCAAAAGCATTCATGGGGCCAGTCCTGGCGCCTATGGCGGCAGGCTCATACACCATGAAAAACAATGTGCTTGGGAACTACTTTATTGTATTGTCAGCCAACATGGAGGCATCCACATAGCTTGGTTCCTAGGAACCAAGCTATGCGGTCTAGTGATTTAGGGATGTGGTAGCCTAGGGACTACTTTACCTGGACTATTTTGTTGGAGCTATTTAAACCACACATGATCAAGACAACATGCTTTGTGTTACTTTGCAGCTTGCAACATGACGCTCACCGTGTCCAGCTATTCCCTCGAACCTCAGAGAAGCAGAACCTGCAAGGAGATAAAAGGAACATCATTAGCAGCAGCATCTTACCTGCAGTCTTCATCTTTAAACACTCGCAGCTACTGAGAACAGCTTCCTCGAATCTGCACGCCACCCGGACAGAATGACCTGAAAGAGGAAGATAGAGGCAACATTAAAGAAAGCAGTAGAGACATTTACAAATTACGAACTGCTCAAAAGGCTTACCTGGCTGGTCTCCTCTCAGCTTGCACCACTCTGGACATTCCACTCGCGCTGAAGATCACTGCGACCTACAAGGAAGGAAAACACAGGTTAGCAAAGGCAAGACTTTGCAGCGCTGCGCATAGCGCTTACTTACCGTGTCATAGCGCTCTTAATGCGCCATCATTTACCAGCGGGGCTCAACCAAGCCAGTTCGCCGCGCTGATGATCTGCATACCTAAGCGAGAAAAAAGAGACATTTTAAACAAAGAAAGGCATGCAGGATAGCAACAAAACTAAAGAACAGCAATAAGACCTACCTGAACAATATCAAACGGGCCGGCGTCAGTGAAGTAACTGGACCGCACTCCCCCATGAAAGACAACGCGCCCCTGCAAAGAAGGCAGGACGGAGAGCACGCCTAATTCTACCACAAGGTGAGGAGAGGGCGCCAGAGGGACCAAAATCATATGGGGGTGGAGGGAGGATACTTACCCCAGTCGGTCAGTCTTGAACACAGTCCTCCTGTATTTTCAGGCAGAACCTTCCCCGCAGACCACATCAGGGCAAAGCTGAGAAGCATGCCAGTGAGTAGCCCGGCTGGGTGGCGTCCCTGTGGATATTAGGTGAGCGTAACAGGTACCAGGTACAAGCGGGACAAATATTGATGATGACTTCGACACCAGAAGCATCGAGGAAACGATTGATAAAATCCATGACGAGATGGGGCTGGAACTAATTTCCCAAGGGGGAAGGGAGGATGAGCGCTTAGAGAGCACTCAGCTATATGACACCGAGGATGTCACCCGAAGTAGCAGGCGCAGGGGACTGTCCCCAGATACGCTAGAAATTGGGCAGAACAAAGGTGATGCAAGAAGTTGTGTAAACTGGGAGTATTCAGAGTCTGACTCCGGTGAGGAAACGGAGGAAGTGGTACATGACGAATGGAGATGGTGCGAAAAACGGCTCCCAAGGGACCGAGAGGTACGATGGTCAGATGCTAGTGGGTCCACAAGTAGGACACCGAAGTCCGCTGGACAGTCCAGCCGACATAAAGAAGCACCCCACGGTCAGAGGGGGACGTCAGCACCTACCTATGCGGACAGGTTGATGGCATTGCCAGGTAGACGGCAAGGCAGAGACGCCACCCCGGTGAAAGACCGGAGAGGTACGGGTAAGGAGAAGGAGGATTGCGCATTCTAATTCCCACTGCTAGAAAAGAGGGGGAGCAACACCACAATATATCCAATGGCCGCATATGGACAGAGAAAACCTAAAAAATAAGCTTCCAATGCTGACATCGGGAGCTGGGAAGTGGATACACGAGTTAGAGAAATTGACGGGGGTGTCACCCTAGCCATAGGGGACATTAAGGGGCTCCTAATTGCTATACTTGGTGAAAGAGCAGACGATGTGTGGAAAAGGGCGGGATACCTTAGAGTAACCATAACTGACACCTCCCTTGATGGAGCACCATTTAATAACTGTAGAGCAGCAGTGTGGAAAGCGCTGCGTACGCTATATCCAGTCACGTCGGATATGGGAGCTATAATGACTCGAAAAATGAAAGAGTCAGAGGATCCGGTGCTTTATATCCAGAATTTTCAAGACGCATGGGTGTTCGAAAAGCATGAATCTTGGACGAAATCCATCCCTGTGTTCTACCATATATTGTGCCAACGGTTACCAGAACCGGTGCAAAAACAGCTCAAGAAATTGGTAAGAATAGAAGATAAACCATGGCCCAAAATTCAGTTGACAATTGCACATTACTGTAGATTGTTGCAAGAAAAGAATCGAAAGAAGGAGGCAACGCGTAAGGGAGAGGAGGCGAAGCTGGTGCAAAGGAAGCTCTCTAAGTATGCTCTCGAGGGAGCCATGCTCACCAGCCCAGCCGAGCTAGGGGCACAAAACGTGACTAACTTGTCACAGAATAATCAGGGTAACACAGGATTTTAGCCAAGAGGAAGGGGTTTACGAGGAAGAGGATGGCAGAGTAATCAGGGAGGGTTTCAGAATAACCAAGGAGGGTATCAGAATGTTCAAGGTGGTGTCCAGAACGCACAGATGGGCAGTCCAGCTACATTAAATGGACAAGTGGCCCGACCACCTCCAGTTTGTTGGCTGTGTGGGGTGACAGGAAATGTGGCGCGCATGTGCAGAAGCCAAAGCATACGGCAAAACAGCCAAGGGATGGGGGCAGGCATGGTGAATCAACCTGCTATCCCGCAACAGGGCAATGCACAAAATTATACCGTGCAGCAGCAGGCGGCAGGCTTGCAGCAAGGTGCACAGCAAGTGGTTCAACCACTGAACATGGGGAATTTGCCACAGGGACAACCCCAGCAGGCACAGCTGCAAATGGCTCAGGGCACTAATTCCGGTGGGGGAATTAACCCTGGAAATGGGGGAAACCCACACATGTACAGTGGAGCGAACCTATATATAAAATAGGACAGCTCACGGGAGACTCTGATGTGTTCTATCCTATCAGTGACACCAGACCCTAACAGGGAACCTAGGGCAAAATGTCACCATAGGTGGAAAGAATATTCCTTCTTAGTTGACACGGGTGCAACACGCTCATGCATACGAGAAGGCAAGTTCTCCTTGTACAGCGAGGCTATAGACACCCAGAGTTTTACTGGAGCTCATAGTAGAGTTCCCTTTACTGATGCACTCCCAGTCTCTGTAGGAGAGCGCGCAATTAATGTACCTCTATTATATTCACATCAGTCCCCAGTAAATATCATGGGTCGGGGCTTGATGACAAAGTTGAAAATGACCATCTCGTTTACTGAGGATGGTGTAGTGTGCTCCATCCTAGGAATGCATTATTCAAACGTGTGCGAAATGATCTGAGCATACTCTGGACGTGCAGCCATGAGAGCTATACTGCTGGAGCCAGAAGTTTTTGCATATGGCGTACGAGTGCTTATGGCGGGATTGCCAGGCCTCGCAGACAAAACTATGAGAACCCCTGATGAGTTTCTATTCAGACCAAGAATACCCATGCACGAAGAGGAGGGACAAGTATTTCCCTTAACGATACAATCTGCCGCAGTACGAGGAAAAGTGGTATTGGTTGAAGGATATGACGATGAAGGCAGACAATGGGGTGCGATTATTGCCATTGAAGAAGGGTATCGAGTGACTGACGTCACCGATGACGATCTGTTCGAAGAACACCCTGACCTAGAAGAGACAAGAGTGGAAGTGAGTCTCATATTTTGGGTCAAAATGATCAGAAGGGAGGTACCCCAGAGAATGATGTTGGCACTAATACGCCCAGAATAATTTGATAATGACATGGCCCAAGTGCCTGCCATAGTATGGACTACAGGGCCCTATGATGTAGGTCTCCTGAAAGGGGCGGGTGAAGTGAAAATCAATTGAAACCAGGAGCAATTCAACCACAAGCACGACAATATCCTATGTCTAGAGAGGCAGATGAAGGAATTGCGAAGACAATCTCTGCCATGATGGAGCAGGGCATCCTAGTGACATCAGAATCACCTTGCAACACAGTGATTTACCCTGTCAAAAAATCAAAGGGAGGGTCTTGGTGTTTAATCCAAGATTTACAAGCATTAAACGATATTGTTGAAGCCGAGTTCCCTCTAGTCCCGAACCTCTCCACAATTCTGTGCAACATACCCACCGAGGCAAAATATTTCACGGTGATCGATTTGAAAAATGCATTCTTCTCAATCCTGTTGCACCGTGACTCGCAAGACTTGACATCATTTACTTTCAGACAAATGTGCCTGAAAAGTACGAGGTTGCCACAGGGGTATTTTGAGTCCCCGTCTATTTTCAATAGAGTCCTGCAAATGGACCTAAGCAATATTGCGGTTGACAGTGTTGTTTTGCAGTATGTAGATGACATCCTGATCTGCAGCACCACTGAAGAGCAATGCAGGCACGATTCTGTCCAACTATTGACTATACTGGCTGAGAAGGGATACAAGGTTGACAAGGAAAAGTTGCAGTACTGCCAACAGGAGGTGTTGTACATAGGACAACTGATCTCACATGAGGGAAAGAAGGTAACCCTAGAAAGGGCTGAAGCCATCATGATCACGGCCAAGCCGCGCACGATAAAACAAATGCAAAGCTTCTTAGGCCTGTGCAATTATGTCCGAGCATGGGTCTTTGACTACAGCTCATATACCAAGCCCTTGCTACAGGCCCTTAAAAAGGCCCAGGCAACAAGAGAAGAAATTGAATGGAATGAAGCAATGGAGAAGGGGTTTACTCAAGGGGGCAATTTGTAAGGCCCCAGTTCTCGGGATTCCCAATTATGCAGCGGAATTCTATCTGTTCTCTCATACTGATGGTCATTTTATGACAGCAGTGCTCGCACAACGAACCTTCTGGGGTACAAGCCCCTATCATATTACAGCGGGAATCTGGACCCGGTAATGAAGGGCCACTTCCCATGCGAACAAAATCTAGCTGCTGCCGCCTTCGCCATCGAGAAGGCGTCATTCATTGTGATAGGGTGCGCCATGACATTGTATGTTGAGCACTCACTATTCGCCATACTAGAGAAGCCAAAGGGCACATTGACGTCACAGAGATCATCCGCCTATGAGGTGATTATCTCCAACCCATCGATCAAAATAGTGCGATGTAAAACTGTGAACCCTGCTACGTTCATATCTGAGCCAGTCACTGAGGGAGAACCTGTGCACGACTGTGCGAACTATGAGGAATTCTATGATGAGATCCCAGGGTAAAGGAAAATGCCCTGGCAAGTGGAGAGATCGTCTTTATTGACGGGTCTTCGAGAATTTACCAAGAAGACGGACAAATGTATACAGGTGTTGCCGTGGTAAAACACGTAGCGAATGGAGAGTTTCAAGTACTCGTTAGTGCACGAATACCATCTCACTATTCAGCACAAGCTGCAGAACTATTGGCATTAATACTCGCCATTGAGAATCATGCAGACCAGGAAGTAACGGTGTACAGTGACTCCGCCTATGTGACGTCTACAGTTCACGAAGGACTAGCGCGCTGGAAAAGGAGGGGCTACCTCAGAGCAGATGGCACGCCAGTGCAACACGCAGCCTTATTGGACAGGCTGATAAAAAGCACTACAGCTCGCAGTCGGCATAGCGGTCGTGAAATGCGCCGCTCATACCAAGGGGACAGATTTTGTATCACGTGGAAACCATGAAGCTGACACGGAAGCCAAACGTATGGCATCCAAGAATGAAACAATCATGGACGTGGAGGTGGCACGTACCCATGAAAGAATGATGGTAGCACAAGCCACTCCAGATCCCTATAGCAATATGCAGCAGACACAGCTAGTGGAGCTCCAAGGGGAGGCACCTCAGGAGGAGAAGAATTTGTGGAAGCGTCGAGAGTGTTCTTTAAACCCCTCTGACGGACTGTGGAGGCAAGACAGCACTGGTAAACCAGTAATGCCTGTCACCCTCCTAAAGGTAGCGTTAGAACAGCTTCACTACCCCATACACACGTCAAAGGAAAATCTTGCTGCAATGCTCGCAGAATACTGGTTCACTCCGAATTTAGCGGAGCATGTTGCATTTTTTATGGTAAACTGCATTATCTGCCAGCAATTCACCTCTGGGCGCACATTAAAAGTAGTGAGAGGAATCATCCCCAGACCAAATGGACCTTTCCAGCACCTGCATATCGATTATATCGATATGATACAGGTGTGTAATGGGTATAGGTATTTAATTGTGGTGGTGTGTCCCTTTTCAAGATGGGTAGAAGCAGGTCCCTGTACACACCCCGATGCAACCTGTGCTGCAAGGTTCCTGGTGAGGGAAGTGTTCCCTAGATGGGGGGTGTGCGAGGTAATGAGATCAGATAATGGGGCCCCTTTTGTAAATTCAGTTTTCAAACAGATCAGCTTGTTGTTTGGTATAAAGCACAAGTTCTCGTTGGCGTATCAACCGGAGGGGAATGGAATATGTGAACAAATCAACGGCTTGCTTAAGGAAAGGATAGCCAAGTTGAAGCTCACATTAAAAAAGGGATGGTTGCACTGTCTATCACTGGCATTGTATGCTCTTCGGAACCAGCCATGTTCCGACCATCATCTCACGCCGCACAAAATAGTTACTGGTAGAAGGATGAGGACCCCTATTACCCCTGAGACAGAGCTAGATGTGATGCCCAGCCAACTAGGGATGTACTAGGAGAAGAGATGAAAGCATATCTGGACTGTTTGACATCCAGCACCTTTGTCATTTCAGGCCAGCTACAGCGACGGCGTAAAGGGGACAGCACAGCACAAACCACAACAGATAGTGCTGATGCAGGCGCAGCTCACAGCCTTTGTGCACCCCTTGTCTTCCCTGGAGACAGCGTCCTCGTAAGAAACTTTACCAGGAAAAGGTGGGACGAGCCAAGGTTTAATGGCCCTTTTATTGTAGAGGACTGCACCCCGTCCGCTGTCAAGCTCAAGGGCAGGAGAGCCTGGATCTTCCTAAATGACATTAAGCCCTTTGTAGGAGAGAGCCCTTCTGCTGCACTTAACTCAGAAGAATCTACAGACAAAGGAGAAGAACCTCAGCACGTGCAGACAAGATCCATGTTGAGGAAGAAGGACGCATGAGCAGCAAAATAAAGGCAAAAGAACGCTGGGTGAATTGTGGCTTTTAAAACAAGACATTTCCCCAAAAACAGAGAAAGAGGTAAAGGACAAAAAAACGGACACTCTGTGCATCCTAGTTGCAGGGTAAAGAGAAGCACTCCAAAAGCCACAACAACAGTGGTAAAATGAATGTTTTAAAATCACGTCACGCCCAAGTAGTACAAGGAATCAAGACTCTGATAGACTGCCAATAAAATATTCTCTGAGAGCGTAACACAGTATCCTGAAGCAACCAGTATCAATACTTTCTTTACATACCTAATGGTACCCCCCAGCAGAAGCCTCAAGTGGGATGTGCTCACGTACTTTCGATTGGTGGTGCTATCATATCCGTCGCTCATAGGAAGAGAAACAAGTGTCAGAGAATTCATTCAAGATCCAGATAACAAGAAGGTAATCTGGCAACTGCTGACTGTCATCACAGAAGCTTTCACTGAGCTGCCTGAATACAGTGAAAAGGGCACAAATGCTCCCACCTCAAGTGATCATCGATGAACTGACCTATACCATATTTTTCCGAATCATAGAGGAGTGCCCAGGACTTGTCGGGAGAACCACAGATACACTAACCTTTATCAGAGATCCAAGAAACAATGAATGTCTCAACCAAGTATGGTACAATTTAAATTACTTGGTTGCAACCCACGCAGGAGGAAAGTGTAAAACTTGTTTGTGTCAAAAGAAGGGCTTGTGATCGGGTCCCAGCAAAGCAAGGTAGATGTCTCTGTCTCCCGCGGATACGCAGCTTGCACACAATGTTATGCTCAGTCTAGTCACGACTATCCAGAAATGGTGGGATGGCCTGCTGATGTTGACATTGTCACCTTCCTAAGAGATCCAGTCAATTTCTTACACATGAGGACCCTTCTCCATGGTATCATGCTCCAACTGGAGCTGTCCAATTTCCAGCGAGAATTCCTAAGGATTTTCCAGTGAGACTGTTCACCGAGAGACAGATCGAGGAAAGTGCAAGACTGCTCACGCTGCAAGAAAGGCCTGTGATCTAAAGGCTAGAGAATCAGAGCAAATGTCATTAACACCAGAAGACAGCCAATATGCATATCGTGTTTTCTTTCACCTCATTGAAAACTTTCCAGAACTAGTGGGCAGACCCAACAACATTGATGTGCCCACTTTTCTCAATGATCCAGCAAAGAACGCGCAACTAAACAGGCTCCTGAGGGCTATTGCAGCGCAACTAAGAAGCAACTATGGACATCCACTGCTGAGGAGAGCCTTAGGAGAAGGAGATCCAAAATAGAATTTTGTCGTCATCATTTCACTTTGGAGAAGATAGAGAAAAGAGACACTGTTCTTCAACTTGTCACCGAGAGACTGAGAGAAGGGAGCAGACCCAAGAACTTTGCCATCGTATTTTTCCTGTTCTGCATCCTTCTCATTTTTTCTATTTCTTCATATATTGACTTCTGCTTTTATTATTGTTCCTGTTGGTACAACATCTTATTTTTGCGATTTTGACTCGTTTGCTATTTTCCATATTTTTATTTTTATTTTTGTTCCTATTTTTACAACTTTATTTTGTATGATTAGTTCATTTTTTCCTATTTTTGCCACCCGTTCACTTTTATTTTAATTTTAATTTTTTTATTTTTTATTTTTTCAGCATTCCATTTTTGTGCAATTTGTAGCAGTCCTTTCAGTTCTGCTTTCACATTGAACTGTCACCAGCATGTCTTCAGGACCAAGGCAAATTCGAGGCATCCACTGGGACCTCACCTACTTTAGACACGCATAAATAAATGTGATGTATCAGAACTGCTAGCCTAACCCTTTTCCGTAGTCTAGCACAGGAATTGTACTGAGGACCCAGTGACTACCATCATCACTCACGTGAGGGGGGACATTTGGAGAAGCACTCCTCCCTCTAATAGTAACGAACTCCCGAAATACGAGACCAGAGCAAAAGAAGGAATAAATAACTGACTATGAACTCATTCGAAATGGGGTCCCAGAACAGTAACTTGGTTTTACCCCCAACAGAAAGGTGCCCCCACTTTCCTGGTAGAAAATGCTGCCAGATGTCTTACAAATCTATCATGTGTATATGTTTGGTGATCGTTATTGTCTTTCTGTCATTAACAATCAGAACTGCTTTCTTTATTGGTGCACGAAGTGGCCCACTATAAGCACGCCCACAGGATAATGAACGTTAGAATCCCCCAAAAGCACCCAGACCCTACATAGTGATTCCAGTTCCGAGAAAAGCTAATGATGAAGCAAATGATTTAAAATTGAATGTAATTAGCAGTGATATGTATACACTTGAGGTAACAAATGGAGAGAAAAGCTGGAGACTGGGTCAGCATGGAATGAATGAAAACGTTGCACTGTCCACTGCATGCACCCACACACTGGATGCACACAGACAAGGGCAAGTGTCAATGGCTGCAAGGCCTCCAATGAAGGCAGCAGAGAAGGAGAGACTGCCTGTCGAACATTCAATTCCAGAGAATGGTGGAGATAACCAAGAAAAGCCAAGTGAATTACCAAAGACGGAGGAAATAGCAAAATCCCTCAAAAGAACAGAAGTGGCCACGAAAGAACTCACAGAGAAGACATCCATGATAATAGATTATTTGTTCCCATTCATAGTCCAACCAAAGAAACTACACGAGGAGCTGAAAAACAGAACTATAGAAACTATAACAGCAAGCACACCTGCTCCAACGCAAGGAACAAGCCACAGGCCTACAACACAGCCACGAGTTGGAAGGTTGGTGAACCAATGGTGGTTACGGGAAGTGTATGGCAGACTGCAAAAGGGAAGGAAAGGAAGCACAAATCCTCCTCCTACCACTGCGATGCAGTCGAGGCAGCCTGCTCCATCGAGATACCCGAAGTGGAAAAGCAGCACAGATGCATTCAGAGACGTAGTCATAGCAAACTACAGAAGAACGCTGAGAATCAAGAGAAGCCCTCATGAAGATAACAATGAACTTAATGACTACCTGGACAGCACAGCCCATCTCGGGAACAACATATGGTACCAGCACATGAAGGAAGTAGGGCGAAGACAGTCAAAAGGCGAATGTTTCGTCTGTGCTCTACTACCAGACAGCATGGGAAAATCCAAGATCTTCGTGGCTGTAGAAGTTGATGTCCCTACAGCACACTGTATGTCGCATGTAGCAATGTGCAACACCAGAGGACAATTTATGGGAAGAGACGCCTCGTTGATATGGGCCAACAAAAAGAATTACCCGGATGAAGATGGCTACGTCCAGGACATTAAAACAAGAAACCGAGCGCACACCAGAAATCATGTGATCAGGTACGAGAACCCTGGCGTCAGGATCAGGGATAAAATGGGAAGTTAACCCGAGACTGAACGTTCAAGGGAAGACTGCAGAAGAGGCTCAAATCTGGAAGAACAGAGGCCAAATGCAGATCTGGGGGTCAGTGGTCTCCCCAGACGGATGGGAAGATGGAGTAGTAATCTGCCGAGCATGGATGCAAGGAAGCAATAGAGAATTCACAGAGGTTATGCAAACCTCTGTGGCCAAAGCTAGTAAAGTTACTAATATGGGTCGAAGATAGAGGGGGGCCCCTGCAGATAGTGCCGCAGGAGAGCCCGAAACTATGCTTTAGAAACAATGGCACAAGGAAGATGGGAGAGAATCAAAACTGCGGACGAATCTTTGAAGCTCTGGGAATGACCCAAGCAACCGCAGTTATTATGGACCATTACTGGGCGTGTGGATCCAAGGCATACATAAGGCTGCCGAAAAACTGGGGAGGCATATGCACACTAGTGAATGTCCATGTTCCCGCATTAGTGATCCCTAAGAATGACCTAAAGTTGGACAGTTTCCCGAAAGCAGATGCTCATCTAAGAAGAAGAAGATCTGTGGAACTGGTATCCAGGATGAAGAGGGAAAATTACTTTTCTCCCAAATCAGAAGAAGCATTCCATGCAATCCCGTACGAACATAGGCTGTTCAGCCTTACCACAACAGTATTCACAAAACTACTCCTGCCTCACATCCAAGTTGGAGTGAATGCTAAATGGTTGAAGATAACCATATGGGAGTTATTGCAGACCATCAATACCACTATAAAAGGATTCAACGCGATCAAAGAAGAGTTGAGAGCAATCAGACTGATGACCCTCCAAAACAGATATGTGCTTGACATGATCACAGCGATGGATGGAGGTGTTTGTGCAAAAATCGGAGAATTATGTTGCACATTTGTTCCATCACATGATGAAGAAAACGAAACCCTTACAGAGGCCATAGGCATGTTGACAACTCTAAAAAAACAGATGACCGATGAAACGGATGAGGTGGACGATGACAGCTGGTTTGGGGACCTATTCTCATGGGTCGCGCAATGGATGGCTGATATATTCAAGTTCCTGGGAGCCCTATTAGCCATGGTACTGCTAGGATTCTGCGTTATCAAGATAATCATCACACAATGCCAGAAAACTGCAAAGAAAGCCATTGGGATGAAAATTATGGTCAATGTCGAGCCAGGCTGGAAGCCAAGAGACCTGACAGATGAAGAAATCATGGACTTTGTGAAGGCCAGCGAATTTGCACCAGAGGGAACGAAGTTCACATATCCTAAAAAGGGAAGAAGGTATGAAGGAAAGTGGATCTACTGCAGTCCAAACGGACTGTGCCAGTTTATGACCTGGAATAAAGATGAACATGTCAAAACAGCAGGAAGTTTGAAAGGCGTGATCAAAATATGGACTCCAAAGATGCACATGTTCACACCTTCAGGTACCAAACCTGAAGATGATGAACAAAACACTGAAGAATCAAAAGAAATAGAGGAGAAGAACGAAGCAGAAGTGGTCGATGAACCGACCAGAGGGGGGAGTGTAAAGGAGGTTCCAGACATGACATGCACCTCTGCCCCCCATTTAGAGCTACCTGGAAGGAACTTGCCAAGGCACGTGACGTATGAGGAGCAAACAAACTGACAGAGAGCCGCACTGGGACTCTGCCCTGTGTACATAAGAAGATCCGTACCGGTTGAAGCAACCATAACTCGACAACCCTGGGCAGCATGGTACCCTATCAGACAGCCATACCAGCCGCTGATACGAAATGAGGAATACCTACACACGGTCCACGGAGACACCCCAAAAGCCATAATGGAAGGCCAGTGGAAATGACACAAGGGCCTGAACAGATTCGTGAATGAACAAATGCAGCTATCGAAGATAACACGCCAGTGCGAGTAACTACGAAATTGAATGGAATAGGCACAGAGAGGAGACAATTTTACAACGCGAGGAAACAGTGTTACGAGACAAGATGGAAGCAACCGTCCTGTTAAACGTGTGTAAATAGGCTTGAAACGCAAGATGCTAAGAAATCGACACTGCTTGCAATGCTTAGTAGAAGATAGGGCGGCAAGCGCCAACCGTATTTCTACCTCAATAAGGCACATTATACAAGTGTGACTCCATTTTGTAAAAGCAGAAAGGTACCCAGGCGACCAGAGGCCTGACAGGCCAAGTTTGGAAATCCAGCCAAAGACAGGAGAAGGAGTGGAATCGAAACTCAGCAAAGAGCGACTCATGTTTAGGAAATCGAGGTCAACCAGAGAAGGGGAGGAGAGCATGAGCTCACAAGACTCCAACTATAGAACATACCAGCCCGTCCGTGAAGGTCAAGATAAGAGAGGCCCATGAAGGTGGCTAGGCTGACACAGAATAAATAAATGCACAAAAGGCTAGTGTCAGGAATAAGGGCTGGTGCCGCCGGGGAGTAACTAAGTTTGCTTATTAAAACATTGGTAAAGAGAACTATATTTCCCAGCATTCCGGGGAGGACCTGTAGTTCAGTGCAAGTTGCCGCGCATTGCCAGCTGCAAGTAATGAAAGGCAGCATAAAGCCAACACGCTCGCACCCGCAGGTGTGGCTTATTTTGTGTTCCTTGATGGGTGCGGTCGGAGCGAGACGTGAGCGAAGCTTTCCTTGCAGCCCGTAAAGACCTTGGAGCAAGACGAAGCGGGCGGAGTGGCTGGCAGTTGCTACGGCGCTTTCTTCAGACTCCCAGTGGTCCCGTGGGGCCGCTCGGAGCTCAGATAAGTAACGGGCACATTACGCTGGTAAATACTTGGGAGCAGGATGAATGCGGGCGGGCTGGTTGACAGTTATTATGGCATTTTCTTCAGACTCCGAGTGGTCCTGTGGGGCTGCTCGGAGCTCAGATAAGTACTGAGCACATTACGAGTTTTCAGCAAAGTGTGTGTTTTCAGTGAATCCTTGTTAAGGACGTTGATGCTTAATACTCGTGTGTTTAAAGGCACACGGCAGAGTGCGGACAATGTTTATGGTTGCTAAATCAGCAACATACAGTACAGGACATTCAGGGTTAGGGGCGGTTTTGGCACAACAGTGATCTGGTGTCCTTGTCTGGGCATGTACATTATGGCTATATGTGTTCAGTGTTGCTTCAGCTTGCCCAACGGGCCATGTGTCATGTATTTCATGTATGGTATCTAATTCCATTGTTTGTGTTCATCTATGCTTGCTATATGTTTATCTTGTTACATGTTCACACGTATTAAGGTGTGTTTATACGATTTAGAGGTAGGCTGGAGGCAAGATTAATAGCGCATATCCTATGTGTTTGGTTGAGTAAAAGAACTAGATGGTGTGGCTGCCTTCTCCATCTGGGATGCTGGACGTTCAGCCTCCATAGCATCAGCGATGCGGCCGAGGACCTGCCGCAGGGCAGATACCTCTTCACACAGTCTGTTGGTATTGTCTGCAAATATCTTGACTAGGCAGGCGGTGTTGTCTGCAATTATCCTGCCCAGGGAGGCAGTGTTTTCACGCCACTCAAGCCTTGATTGGGCATTGTCATCCACAAACTGACGCACAAGGGCAATCAGCTCCTCATGCCGCTGTGGCCGCGCCGGTGCACCTGTGGAGGTGGACGGTGCTTGGGTTTCATGTTCGGCTTCAATGCGCTACACTATGGGACTCATGGCCCCTTGATTTAACTCCCCCCCCAGACAGCTCCGGGGTGGTGCCGTGGTCTGACTCCAAAGATGTGACTTGGGGGGATGGCAGTGCACTGGGTGTGTGGTGAGTTCGGAGGAATCGTCCTCCATGGGCACCCACACCTCTTCCTGTGCCTCCTCCTCAGCCAGGGGTGCTGTGGCTGCCACCTCCCCAACCGAACTGGTCTCTGCCGAGTGTGGAGCCTCAGCTGTGTTGGCACTTCCGTCTCAACGGCCCTTGGCAGCATCGGTGCCCTGGCAACTTGAGGTGGTTGCAATGGTGGTGCACGGCGGGCCTTGGGTTGGCCCTTTGAGGTGGAAGGCCTGTTGACCTCATCCCGAGCCCTCTTCCGGGGTGTGGTTTGCTGTGGGGGTGAGTCCTGCGCATCGCTGTCATGGTCTGAGCCTGTGCGGGTCGAAGAGAGGGACGACATGAGTGATGGTTTGATAGGCATCATGCATACATTTGTACAATTGATCATCTACAAAATTGAGGGTAATAGGCATTTGAGTTTGGATGATCATGTTGCTTGCTACATGGGCGGGTGATGCAGGCATACGTCAGGGTCAATCCCGTTGGGGCAGACATATGGTATGTGACATGCATATTTGTTGGGGCCTACATGCAGTGTGACTTATGCCATTTACATCTTTGTGTAGTATGTGTCAGGTATGGTATTGCCTTGCTGCAGGCAACTGCATGTGTCTGTGCTGCGTCCAACAACTTTGCTGGGAATATGTGTGTGTTGGGCCATGGCTTGCCTCTTCGGACAGACATATTGGTGGACTTCCATCAGACTCTGCATTACAGTGTTTTCTTAGGACACTCGCCTCCATCCACCGATGTTGTGGCGCCACACTCCATGTTTCCGACACCTTCTATGCCCTCCATGCCGATCAGGCTAGCACAGATGTCCTCCCATCAGGGCAGCTTAATGGGGGACCTTGCTCCTCCGCCAGTTGCCATTGCCTGGCTCCTGTTGTCAGAGAGTATGTTGGGGACTCGCAGCCGCAAGTCGTCCCACCACTTCCTGCAATCCTTGATAGTGCACGGGGTCTTACCCACCGCGCTTACTTTCTGTGCCACAAGTGCCCAGATCTCCTTCTTGCGTATAATGGCCTCCCTCTTCATGCTCTGGGCAAACACAATGTCAGCATGTTCTTGCAGGGTCTCAGCTAGCATAGCCAGCTCATCTTCATTGAAGCGCTCCTTGCACTGCCGGGAAGCGCCCTTCTTAACAGCCTTAGACATTGTGGTATGGTAGAGTATGATATTTCACCAACAGCAGTCTCATCCAGGTCTTGGCTGCTGAGGATAGCAATGGATGTGTTTTTAAAGATGGCCGCCGTGCTCCTTCCCGTTCCTGTGCGATGATGCTACTTCCGGTTCCACTTATTTACGGTGACCGTTATTAGCGGTCACCGCTAATAGCAGTCACCGCTATTAGTGGTGGCCGCTAATGCCGCATTGGTTCATGCCGGTAGTGCAATCTGCGCGATACATCATGCTGCTAAGGCCCTTTTTCGGGCCTTTTACGCCATGGCGGTGATACCCTTACCGGCATGGCGCAAAGCTTCTGCCCGCAATGTCGTAATAGCCCTCTATTAGCGGGCTCATGACTACACGGACACGCTATTTGCTCCATGCCGGTAAGGACAGTTACTTACCTCCAAACCCGGAATGACCCCCTTACTGTTCTCAAATCTTGAAAATGTAGTTGCTCATAAGAGAATGTACAACTATGTATGCTAACCTATATTTTACAGTACTGTGTTACAATTACGAAGGATAGTACCAATTGAACTTTGTGCTAATTGAACCACACTCAACTCAGTATAACACTCACAGCAATATTGTAATTGTGCCTTGAGAAAGCGTGGGAAAAGGTGAAACAATTGCACGTGCCTCCAAATAGAGTATGTTGGCACTTTGTAAACCTTTGCATTTTGTGACACTGGACACTTGTAACCATTTATAAACAATGACACATTGTAATTACTTATAACCTGTGATCAATTGCAAGGTCTTCTTGGTTTAGAACCAATAAAATAATGCAATTTAAATCTTAGTTGTAGATCTGTCTACTTTAAGTTAAAAGCTAGGCGCAAGAAACCCAACAAACACTTACCTGATCATCTTCTATAGTACCCCACTAAACCAATGAAAGCTCTCAGATCTCTTTTTGTTTTTGGTGTTGGGGTTTCCTGTTCAGCCTTTACCTTTTCTGTTTGAGGTTGGACAAGACCGTTCCCAACAAAGAAGCCCAAGTACTTTACGAGGATTGGGCAAGGTGGCACTTTTTAGAGTTAGCCGTGAGTTCTGCCTTTCTCAGGGACTTTGTTATTTGATAAAGGTGGTACATATGCTCACTCCAGGTCTTACTATGGATGACAATGTCATCCAGATAGGCTCCACAAAATGTGGAATAGGGACAAAGGAGTTGATCCATGAGCCTCTGGAATGTGGCGGTGACCCCATTAAGTCCAATGGGTAATACTTTGAACTCAAATAGTCCTATAGGGGTGGAGAAAGCAGTTTTCTCTTTGTCCTCTGGATTCACTGGCACTTGCCAATAGCCCTTTGGCAGATCAATTGGGGATACGTCAACAGCGGAACCCAACCAATCAATCAAGTCATCAATCCTTGGCATGGGATAATTGTCGTATTGAGACACTGTGTTTACCTTTTGAAAATCGACATAAAATCTTCACGTTTGATCAGGCTTTGCGACAAGGACTATTGGAGAGGACCATGGACTTTGAGGTGGTTCTATAATATCAGAGGCTAAAATCTCCTCCACCTCCTCTTCTGGCCTGAGGGAGTTTATAGGGTTTCAGGTTGATGACCTTCCGTGGGGGTGTACGAATATAATGCAAAACCCCTTTACTCTTCCGAGCTCATGACTGAAAACGTCTAGAAATTATTCCAGCAGGTCTTGCAGGTCCTGTTTTTGACTTTGTAAAAGACTTGAGAGAATTAAGTTATTCTCTTCCAGTCCTTCCATTAGAAGGCTAGCCATTACCACAGATGTGGATGCTACCGGACCCTCCCTTCACTCCTTCAGCAGATTTATGTGATATATCTAGGTCATAGAACATATATCCGGTTTGAAGACTTACAAGGACATGTCTGCTCTAGGATATTGTATGTTCCATGCCATCTAGACAGCATCAAAAACAGTATTTTTTAATTTATTCCCTAGTAAATTATGTAAAAGTTTTTACTGAAAATTATTGATACTGCACATTTGAATGCCCTTTTATGTTAAACCAGACTATGCACAGGGACTATAAAAGGCACCTGAAACACCTGGTTACACATAATAGAGAGGAACATTAACTTTTAAACCCTTTAAATCGTAGATTAATATTACTTGTGGACAATGGTAGTCAGGATTACCTCCTACAGAATGATAAATTGTATGAGCATTGCATCGTGACAAGGGCACATTTCAATTGTATTCCACTATGTGAAATAACTGCAGCATGGACAGGCTCCCCTGGTGAAGGAATTGCTTACTTACCGTCCCTTGTGAAGATCTTTTGCATTTTATATTCTTTTGCCCAGTTTATGAGCATGTTAGGAAAAAAAAAGATCCTTATGGTTTTAAGTGGTGCTGGATGTGTACAATGTCGCCTGGCTCTCTGTTTTTTTTATATAGAGCTAATTCCTGTTATATAGAATGGGCCTTGTTATCATATCTTCGCCAAGCACTAAATGTTATGTATTTTGTTTTTTTCTGTTATTCTGTTATTACTTTGTAATGCTGTAGGTAGCATTATGAATTGCATTATATTTGTTTTATGGAATGTTTTTTTCTGCAATACATATATGATGATGATTATAATATGTAGTAGGTTGAAGTTTACTGGTGTCCTGTACTCATAGCATGAGTTTTATTGGGGCAGATGAAGTTGCATTTGACATATGCCAGCCGAAACATATTAGCCTTTGCTAATGCTTGCAGCCATTCTTGTCTCTGGGCACTTTTGTCACAAATCTGCAGTTGCCATTGTTATAAAAACAACAGGGCAATTCTCTCCTCAGCAGATAGATTGGCGTTGTAAAGTATTAAAATGAGGATGTTGGGGTTGTACAGATACTCATGAGTCTCAGTTGTCATAAGTGGTCTTTACTGGGTTATTTTCGTTACAGGAAGGTACACAGGGGTAAGTAAGGCAGACATAAGACACGTTCATGGGAGAGAAACATCCACTGGTCCCCCTGTGCCAAGCATAAGTCCCAATTGACTTTTCTGGAATCAAAGCAACTCACATCATAACATTCCAGCAAGCCAACACTCCATCTCCAACACTCTAAACCCAGACATACACAAATACAGGAAATAGCCTCGTAGCCAGAATAGGTAAAACCCAACACATCTCCCCCCTTACATAACCATACAGAATACTAAGGCAGAGACAGAAGGAACAGCCGCTACTCAACAATTATAGACCACGAACAAAGACTATCCTTCAAAATACCCATTCAGCAAACCACTCCAAGCAATAAAGCTATTACCCTCCAACACCTTACAGTAGCTACCAAATAGCTCTACCAATTCCAGAACAATCACCAGTACCAGAACAGGCCTTATTATGGAACTCGCTCAAGGGAACCAGCCACAATCCAGCACACAACCATTACCTGCTGAACATCACCCCTATAACCATACTTCATCATCCACCAGCAACTAGTTGTGCAAAACACAAACAAAAAACAGGGTTCTAACCCCACTGACCGCCTAAAGCAACAATTCCAAATCCACTGTCTGGAAACAACCACTAGTCAGCATCCACAAATGCACCCCACAATTGGCACCAGACATGAGCCACAATGTGCTCCATCTACAGGCACCAACATACTGAGCAACCAAATGCTCACAATTGAGCAACCCATGCTCACACTACCTTGCATCTGACCTTGCACCACTATAGGCACCAGCCGTGAGCAACTATATGCTCCACCTAGTGGCACCAACACTGAGCACCACATGCTCACAATTGAACAACCACAAGCTCACAACTGAGCAACCACATAACAACTGAGCAACCTCATGCTCACAACTGGGCAACCACATACTCACAACTGGGCAATCACATCACAAATGAGCAACCAAATGCCCACCAATGAGCAACCACATGCTCACAACTCACCTACATCAACCACCACACACATTCCCCACCCAAACCAAATGGACGAATTCAGCAATAAAACATGGTAAACAGAATTTGAGTTACACCACACAAGAGTCCCAAAATGTTATGCCTGCAGAGTCCAAAATGGAATGCATCTGTGAAGGAATGGTTAGGTTAATGCAAGGTATAACATGACTGAACATTTCCTCTAAATGCAGTAGGTCCCCAAAATCATCAAAAAGAATTACCAGCATTCTCACCCCCACTTACACCATCACCCACACACATTCCACACCCAATCTAAATGGACCAATTCAGCATTAAAACTTGGTAAACATAATTTTAGTCCTAACATGTTATGCTTGTAGAGTCCAACTTGGAATGTACCTGTGGAAGAATTGTTGCATTAATACAAGGTAGAACATGCCTAAGCATTTCCTCTGAATACATTAGGTCCACAAAATCATCAAAGCATTAACAAAGCACTAATTTTGGCATCTCAACACACTACCACACTTATCACCCTATGTTGCCATCAAACACATGCCATCACTAGCGCCTACACCAATGCCAACTCTATTGGCACTCAAAAGACGGGAAACTCCTTCCCACACCAGACATGTCTGCTGAAAGCCAATTGCACATCCTAATGAGAACCAAACCTAAATGGCATCACATTGCAACCCAAAAGTTTGCAACACATGTTTACACTCCACACATTAAAATGAAGGCATAACCCTCATGGTCCACCAAACTTCACACCTTTACTATTAAAAGATGTTCACGGCTCACTAAATGGGTTAACAGATAACCACAACACACTTGTAAGATGGCTGCACACCTTCATACCCAACAACAATGCAATACTCATGTCATTAAATGAGGACCACCGAATGGACAGCATCAGCACCTACAAGAACATTGTAGCAACACAGAACCTATTACCGTCCACCTTGTCACGAAGATGTAACAGCAATATCATCCACACATTACTCCTGGATCAAGCATGAACAACATAACCCGCAAAAATAAATTGCGGGTCACTCGCAGGCGAACTCCAGCAGACGTGACCGAAACCGTAGATCATGACGCATAACTGACAAGATGATCGAAAAAACAGTCTGCTCCCAAGATCAGCAGCATCACTGATGATAACCACATTGCAATGTACTTCCTGCAAGTCAATTGAATCGCTGATGCATGTTAAACGGCGTTAGAGGGTCCTTTACTCCGAACTCCCTTCATCACTTCCTTGATGCAGTATATAGTTAGATCCAGCCCACGGGTGCGTTGGGCACGTAGAAAGGTCCTTTTTTCACAATGAAATACGATTTGCTGTGACGTAGACCAGGTCCCACTGACTCCAAGAACATTAGGACCAACGTTCTTTCCCAGCGGACTTTCGCCAATACCCCACACTGGCTTGTGACATCACCATTCTTGCTCAGATCGCTGATATGTGCAGACCTCCCACCACCAACCGTCATTGGTGCTCTCACAGTAGAAATGCCACCCAGATTCTGCCAGCTGACTAACAGCGTCGCCAACACGTTGAAAACTGCACAACGGGTACCACAATTAATGTCGCTTCTTCCTATATCTCTGCAGCCGCTCCTATTAGATGAAAAACTCCAACGTTGGCCCCAAAAGCCACTAATCTGTTCCTTCCGGCCCCTTAACCTCTGCCAAGATAAGCCACTGTGTTGCCCCCCCAAACTCACTCCTGGTGTCCTGCTAATTACCGTCATTCTGGGGAATGGGCGTGCTCACCTCGGGCCGGAGGTGGAGGGCCGGTGGATGCTTCTGAGTCCAAAATGCTTCCTGATGGGCAACTTCCTTTGCGCCTCTTGTCTTCAAGTTCCAGTTCCTGTGACAGCTTGCTCCTTAATTTTTTATCGTTCCTGGTAACCCTCAGTCTCCACAAATCCTCATCGCCAGTGTTAAAATGAGGATGTTGGGGTTGTACAGATACTCATGAGTCTCAGTTGTGATAAGTGGTCTTTGCTGGGTTCTTTTAGTTACAGGATGGGTGCACAACATACGGGCCGTGGGCCAGTTGGGGCCCGCCATGCCATTTTGTCCGGCCCGCGAGGCACAAAGACTTTCCTAATGGAGGGTGGCCTGCAAGCAGCATCGGCCGCCTTCCATTAGGAAAGTCTTTGTTGTCTTCCGGGCCGGACAAAACACTGGCCCTCATTGGCTCAGCACACACACACCACGTCGCTCTTACGAGCCATGTAGTGCGTGTCTGCTGCACCAATGGAGTGCCAGCACTATGGCTGGCGTGGTCCATAAGGCTTGATGCCAGAGGGCATTTCAGACTTGCCACGCCAACCGTAGTACGACTCCAGTTACCTCACCAGCGTTCCAGCTTACCTGCCTTCCAGCACGTCTCCGGTAAGTGGTCTGTGTGTTTGTGTTTGTGTGTCGGGTCTGTTTTGCTGTATGTTTGTGTTGTGTATGTTGAGATGGGGGATTGGGGGGTGTGCGTGAATGTTTGTTTTTGTATGTTTGTTTTGTGTATGTTGAGATGCAGGGGGTGGGAGGGTGTCGGATCTGCATGAATGTTTGTTTTTGAATGTTTGTGTTGTGTATGTTGAGATGCCGGGGTGGGGGGGGGGGGTGTCAGGTGTGCATGAATGTTTGTTTTTGAATGTTTGTGTTGTGTATGTTGAGATGCGGGGGTGGGGGTGTCGGATGTGCATGCATGTTTGTTTTTGGATGTTTGTGCAGTGTTTGTTGAGATGTGGGGGTGGGGGGCGTCGGGTGTGCATGAATGTTTGTTTTGCAGTGTAGGTGCGGTGTATGTTGAGATGCAGGGTCTGTATGTGTGCATGTTTGCTAGTTTGTATGCTGATTTGGGGGGTGGTGGGGTTCTGGTCTGTATGCGTGCATGCTTGAGAGTGTGTGTGCTGAGTTGGGGGTTCGGGTCTGTATGGGTTCATGCTTGAGAGTGTGTGTGCTGAGTTGGGGGGTGTGGGGTTTGGGTCTGTATGGATGAATGCTTGAGTTTGTGTGCTGAGTTGGGGGCTGGGGGGTTTGGGTCTGTATGGGTGCATGCTTGAGAGTTTGTGTGCTGAGTTGGGGAGTGGGGGTTTGGGTCCCTATGGGTGCAAGTTTGAGTGTGTGTGCTGAGTTGGGGGGTGGGGGGTTGGGTCTGTATGGGTGCATGCTTGAGAGTTTGTGTGCTGAGTTGGTGGGTGGGGGTTCGGGTCTGTATGGGTGCATGTTTGAGAGTGTGTGCTGATTTGGGGGTCGGGGGTCCGGGTCTGTATGGGTGCGTGCTTGAGAGTGTGTGTGCTGAGTTGGGGGGTGGGGGGTTCGGGTCTGTATGGGTGCATGTTTGAGTGCGTGTGCTGAGTTTGGGGTGTGGGGGTTCGAGTTTGTGCCTGATTGGGGATGGGTGCCCCTGATGGGGGATGGGTGCATCTCTTCATACAAAGCAAATAAAACCAATTGAAGAGAAACTGTATTCACAAGAGAGACTACTTTATTTGCAATAGCGACGGCTCATTTAGTGATGCTCTTTGGCATTAGCTGCAGTCCCCTAAAGATCATACTCCTAGGTCCAGAATTGTACCTGGACCTAGTATGACAGTAACAAATGTTTGCCCCCAACCCCCACTTACTATCCCCTCTCCAGCACTATCTGAAATGTCGTCAGGCCTAGTATGATAATAGCTTGTTTTGTTCCTCTCCCTCCTTTCTCCTCCCCTCTCCCTCACCTTGTTTAATTCTCCGGCTCTGCCAGAAATGTTGTCAGGCCTAGGACGGTAGTCGCCTGTCTGTTCCCATTTCCTTCCTATCTGTGTCTTAGCACTATCTGAAATGTCGCTAGGCCGAGTACGATAGTTAATTTCGCATTCTTGTTGTTCATGGCCTGTAAGAATGTTTTGTATTTTCCCTTGTTCCCTCCCTTGTCGAGAAGCGCTTTGAAACACATTGTGGATAGGTGCTATATAAATAAACTATCATATCATATCATTAGAGATGTTCGGCCAGAGTGTCAAGGGTCAGCAGTGGGTGTGGTTTATTTGTACATTCCTAAAGCTTTCAAAACCGGCTGCAGCCTTTTCTAGTATGGTCCTGGATGATGTCTGCTCCTGTAATTTTGCAACTAAACCTCGATCAAGCGTTTGAGACCCATTGAGTGTGGGTAATTGTTACCTTTATACAACCCCATCAAGCATTGTTCAGGGGGATAGATGCTCAATGAAATTGATTAGAGAAGGTAATTGCTCTTTGAGGGCAAGCTTAACTGCAAAAGGACACTTGCTGCACACTACGAATCATACATTCAAGTGGACAGTTTGAGTTATTTGATCCAGATTTTGTGGAAGGAAATGGCTTGCAATATTCAAACTGGTAGTACTCCCACAAGAACCTATTTCTCTGGCGCAATATGGTAGAGCTCCTGTCAGTTTTGCCCTGGCCATGAAGAAACTGAGATCAGTTTCTTTGTATGTTCACTAAAGTAATTGGTCATCCAGTGAAAATTCCCTTCAAAAGCTCATCATTTGGCAACAGCTTGTGCTTTGAAATATTTTTGTTTTTAAAGAATGTCCTCAATTTTCCACCTTAATCTCAAACATAGCAGTTTGATATGCTATGCAGCCCGCTATTCCTGAAAGTATTCATCAATAAGTGCATGAAAAGGTATGCTGGCAAGGCTATGTTCTTTATCTGATCTTGTTCTTTTGTCGCTTCTAGGCTTCTCAAAAAAGTATATCATTTTTATATACTCTAGACTTGGACCGTCGTAGTGGGAGCATAACAGTGGAGTTTGTATCTTTATCCAAAGATGTCTCTGCCAATGTTCAGTGCAGTAAAAAAAAAAGACAGATTGACCAAGGGCATAGTGTTTGGTTGGGAGTGGGAGCCATGGGGCATATTGTTTGGTTGGGGGTGGGAGCCATGGGGCATAGTGTTTGGTTGGGGGTGGGAGCTATGGGGCACAGTGTTTGGTTGGGGGTGTGGGGGCCATGGGGCATAGTGTTTGGTTGGGGGTGGGAGCCATGGGGCATAGTGTTGCACTCCAAGAGTGAACCCAATATAAAGCTAAACAGGCACAGTTAGGAGATGTACATCCTTTGCTTTTGAGGAAACCTGACTCAACGAAGGCCATACTCTTCTTGGACAACCCAAACAGCAAACTATAGCAGTCCAAAATAGCGGAATGTCCAATCAAGAATTAATAAAATATATATAATTTAATTAAACAGGCGATATACAATAACTAAATAGAAATAAATTATAACAATGGAAAATCTGTAGTACAAAATGTAAGTTTGAAATGCAAATAAAAATCGTTACCCCTCAAAAACATATTCTTTTTCCATGTGTTTAATACAAATTGGGGGTTGAAAAAGCTTCCTGCCATGCCGCGCCTACCGCCCCGCCCACATTTACTTTTCGGCCCACTATAGCCCTCATGTAAGGTACTTTCGGCCCTCTGTCAAAATCAGTTGTGCACCCCTGAGTTACAGGAAGGTACACAGGGGTAAGTAAAGCAAACATAAGACAAGTTCATGGGACAGAAACATCCACCAGTCCCCCTGTGCCAAGCATAACTCCCAACTGACTTTTCTGGAATCAAAGCAACTCACATCATAATATTCCAGCAAGCCAACACTCCATCTCCCACACTCTAAACCCAGACATACACACATACAGGAAATAGCCTCATAACCAGAATAGGTAAAACCCAACATAAAGCTCTGAATAACGAAAAGGCATATAGTCGTAGTAATTCTGGATTGTAAGCCTTAGGATGCACAGTCTTGTTGTGCTGCACATCTAGCAGCAGAGGGCAGTGAAGAGACGTAGAATGTACTATTAGCGAGGACCGGTGGACAAGCTAGATGCAAGAGGCAGATTTAAGGGATGAGGAGAGGACAACTTTGTATACCCGTGGCGACCTGATGTCTACGCCGCCAAGAAAAGAACCCTCTCGGCAGCCGAGTATTGCTAATCAAAGAATGAACTTGGGACAAGAAAATGAACTAAAGGGTTCTTTGTCATGCGAAAGATGGGGTGGAGGTGTACAGAAGCATGCACGGTAACAACGACTACGTTTTCGTTTTGCTGAGCAATGGTTGGGACGGTTGGGTGACGATGCTGAGATATGCGGATGGCGTCACAGTTATCAAGAAAAGTTAAACGTCGGTTGAAATATCACTCTCCCTCCCAGGATTGGCGGGCATTGTGAGCGGCACCTAGGACCGTGGCTCGGTAGGTAAAAGCGCGCGCACGGCTTGGGCATTTCTGTAAACGTGTACATATTTTTAAATCGTACTTTTTGACGTCTTCCTTCGTTGAGTATAGCTCGGAATTATCCGGTATTGTCAGAGTAGTTCTTAGGCTGTAAGGCACTGTCGGTGGCTGGGAGGAAGTCCGCGGCAAGTGGAACCCGGCAGCATGACTACTCAGGCGTTTGGCGAAGGTCTTCTGACGAACCTTGGTTGGACGGGCTGAGGTGAAATAGGGACTCACCCTGACAAAAAAAAGTGCGTACATCCAGGACGCAGCCCCAGTTTAATGTCACAGATACGAGTCTGAACATACCAGAATACGCACGGAATTAAAACGGCTATCTAATGAAAATATAGAATTCGAGACAACTAGAATAAAAGTCAAATAAAGCAGTCTATCTAATGAAAATAGGCCATTTGTAATCTTGACTCAATTTTGCATGCTCTGGCAGGTTTGAATAAACGGGACTTGCATGCATGAATGACAAAAAATGTATTCTGTGGGTGCAGTGCAGAGTTGCTGCAGGGGATGAGACAGGTCTTGAGGGTTCAATTTAGGGTGGTATGGAGTTATATATTGTTGCATTTTAAGGGTAAATGTTGACGTTATCTTCTTTAAGTTTCCCTTTTCTCCAGGAATTGGGCGTTTGGAAACCTGCACCTTTGGTTTAAATCAATGTTGTTTAATTTTCGTAATAAAATTGCAAATTGCATTAACATGATATTGTTATGTTATGTTAAAGCTACTTATATAGCGCACCGTCACCAACAGAATTGGTCCCCAGGCGCTCTGGGGGATCTGTAAATGATAAGGTGGGATGGGTTAGCACGGTGAAGAGGGAGTAGGATAGTGAGAGGAGTGGTGTACTGTTGCCAGCTTTAACTCGGTAGACACCGGGTGCTGAGCTTTGGTGCGAGTATTGGATCGGTGTCAGTCCGCGTGTGCTGTTGGTGTGGCTTATGTCTTGTTGCAGTGTGGTGGAGTGTGTGCAGTTTGTTGTGTGAGAGATTGTTGTGTGAGTTTTTTGAGTGAGATAAGTATGCAGAGAGTTTGAGCTTATACTGGTTAGTGGGTTATATGACATTTAACATGCTAACATTCACAGGTCTGTCTAAGTGTAGTACTTGCTGATCTACATAACTCTGTCTAAGTGTGGCATTCAGTAACCTTCACAATAATTACCTATACATGGGGCGGGCTAATGTTCTCAATTTTAAGTGTGGCATATGCTAACATTCAAGTTCCATTTAGGTGTGGCATATGCTAACATTCAAGTTCCATTTAGGTGTGGCATATGCTAACATTTACAATCCTATCTAAATGCGGTGCAGGCTAATGTTCTCAATTCTAAGTGTGGCACATGCTAACATTCAAGTTCCATCAAGGTGTGGCAGATGCTAACATTCACAATCCTATCTAGATGCGATGCAGGCCAAAGTCAGGAATTCCGTCTAAGTGTGGCACATGCTAACATTTACAGTTTCATCCAAGTATGGCGCATGCTAACATTCACAATCCTGTCTAGATGCAGCGCAGGCTAATGTTCTCAATTCTATTTATGGCGCATGCTAACATTCATAATCCCATCTAGATGCGAGTCAGGCCAAAACTAAGAATTCTATCTAAGTGCGCCGCATGCCAACATTCACATTTCTGTCATTTCTATCAGAGTTCTATCAATTGTGGTGTATGCTAACCTTCCTAATTCCATCTAAGTAGGCAGATGCCGACATTCACAAACCTATCTAGATGTGACGCAGGCTAGCATCCACAATTCCCTCCAGATGTGATACTTGTTAACATTGACTAGTATGTTAGGATGCAGTGCAAGGCAACATTTCAAATACTGTCATGGATAAAATCCGGCTGGTGGTCACAAATCTTTCTAAGTATGCATGGGCTAAGTCTATGGCAGTCTATGTTATGGGAAGGTAAGGTAGAGTGGCAGGGGCTTTCTGGAGTAGAGTAATTGCTCTACACCCCACCCATGCCACACTTACAGTTTTTGTTGGTGTCTGTTAGCTGCAGGCTTCACTGGCTTCCCCTGCGGACACCTGCAGACACACGTCTTGGAGCCGCCAATTTAGGAGACAGCCTTTGCCTTGGGGACCTTAACTGCAGGGGCTTCTGGGCAGAGGGCTACCCAGGTTCGCTCTGGGATAAGGAGGATTGGACCAATAAGGTGGAGGAGGTGGGGGAGGCAGGACTGCAAGCAGAGGCATGTATGGAGCTCCTTTGACCGCAAGGATCGCGTTAGGCACTATGGGGCTGCCATGATGGAACTGGGCCAAAGGGTGACACAATCAAGCGCTTACCTGATAGCCAGTGTGGAAATGGCTCAGGAAGCTGCTATGTTGAGGGAAAGGCTCTCCTGCACAACACCATGAAGGTATCCAATAAGGGCCAGGGGGAGGTGGAGGACGCAGGACTGCAAGCAGAGGCATGTATGGGGCTACGTGGACCGCGAGGATCGCGTTAGGCACTAGGGGGCTGCCATGATGGAACTGGGCCAAAGGGGGACAGAATCTAGCACTTACCTCCGATATTTGGATATTGTGGGCCTGATTCATGGAGTGTTTTCCAATGGGATTACGCCATTGTAAAACAGTTCTATGAATCAGACCCACTGTATCTCCTGCATGACATTTTATGTATTTAAAAAGCATAGTGTGAATGTGGAGAATAAAATGCAATGAAATCCCGTTTGATCTTGACTCCCCGATTTAAGAAAAAGTAAATGCCTCCTGCAAATTACGCTTTTCAGGCAGTGTTTAATAATAGATTCCGATTGAATCTGCCAGCTCATCAGCAGGTATAAATGCAAAGTGGATTCCACAGGGATCCATTGGTTATATGCCGGCATGAAAATCTCTAAAATGACTCGGAGTGCCAAATGGAAGTGTAAAAGCTAGACATTTTGCTCTTATGCTTCCATTTTTCTTTACTTCTCTTTCTGATGAGAAGGCGAACACCATAGTAATCCATTAGTAAACCCACCCTGCAAAATGTAATTTGCAGGCAGCTTTTACTTTTTTACGAATCGGAGAGTACTCTCTGGTTTGTAAATGTATACAATTGCATGCAGGACACCGAACAGCACATATGTGCTGACGTTGGCGAACACCTCCATGCAATTTTCACTCTTATGAATATAACCCCATTTGCTGCAGCACCAAGTCTTGCTGAAAATAATGTCACATTTTGACCACCAAGCCTGCAAGTAATCATCCCATATTAGGTTTCAAGATTCATAGATTATGTCCTGGACTATTATTCCCAAAAATAGTAAACACATGAACACGAACTGCCAAATACATTTCAATGGCATAGATTGGTAATGAAAATAACAAGCATTGCCAATGCCAACAGTTTGGACTTTCGTGTAGGTATGGAACGGCACTTGCCAGGCAATTGATGGTAGCCAGTGCAAAATGGTGCGAGTACCTGGGCATCTAATAGCATTGCCTGGCATATGCCTAATATTTATAGACAAGGCAGAACTGTTGACTTATCCAATGCTTGTTTTAAACAGGACTTCAATGGAGGACAAGCATAGTGCTTATAAACCAAGTGGCTGAAGGCAGAGCTAGTTACGACTTTTTTTTACACCAGTAGCAGAATTACAACTCCAATTAAATCATTAACTCTCGGAAGATTGCTTTGAAAAAACACTGGCAGGCACTTTGAGTGTAATGTTTGATGGTAAGGCTTGAATAAAGCTAGCTCAAAAAGTTCCCATGATGAGGGGTTTTGAGTAGAGGGGGGCAGGAACTGGGTGAAAATGGCCATAGGCATTAGCACGGCCATGGGCAGTCAATGTGTGGGCAAATAACACCTACACGTTGTGTGTCCTTCCTCTTAAGCCATTTCTCCCTATCTGTATTCTAATGCAATAGTTTCGGCTTATAGGTGGTGCAAACGCCACGTAGTAGCCCAAACGATGAATTAGTCGAACTGGGTGAGTGCTTCAAACACGCTTTTCCCTTTTCTTTGTTCCTCTTATATGACCCTGCTCTGGAGAACTAAAATCTAAATGTTTAACTCCAAGATTCCCAGGTTTACACTTTCTGGAAAGGGGCTAAGGAAAGATCCTGATGTTTATTTTCATTATTCTAAAAAAATAATGCAAGCCCTCCTTTTCTGGCGCCTTAGCTCTACAGTGCAGGGAGTTGGAGGGAATCACCAATCCCTCAGGTTCATTATGCCCAGTGCCTACTGTGTGCCTGGCGATGGGGACAAATGGGATTGACCTCGCCAGGCAGTTTTGTGGCTGTGAATCTCCAGGAGGCCACGCATGAGAGGTCCGCGTGAGTGGAGATGCCAGAAGAAAATGTATTTTATTTATTTTATTGCTTGCTTGTTAGGCGCTTTTACAATAAGAAAATACTGTTTAAAAGCGGCAACAGGGCAAGGGAGGGAGCAGGAGTGGGAAATACATTAAAAACACAATACATAAGAGCAGTGGGGGGGGGAGTAAAACAGGATGAGCCTACTATGCCTTGTGAGTATTCAGAACGTGCAAGTGCAGCAAGGAAGAAGGAAGTAGGGGGCTAGTGCTGTGGAGTCTGAGCTCATGAGTGAGCCAGAGATGAAGTGCTAGGAATGTTGAGTGAACACGGCCTGGAGCCGTGAGGGGTGCAAGTGCGAGCGACCGGGGCGTAGGGTGTAAGTGCAAGTGCAGATAGACAGGAGCTGGGCCGATTGGGTGCGGGATGTCAGGGCCCCGAGGATGCATAAGGGCCCAGGACACCCATCGCAGCAACTGTGGGATTAGCAGGGGAGAGAAGAAGGGAAGGAGGAGGTAAAGAGGAGTCTTAAGGAGCTTCTGGAATTTAAGACGATCCTGCTCAAGGTACAGAGAGAGGGGGAGGCTGTTCCATAGCAGGGAGCCAGCTGAGGAAAGCGAACAACCACCTGCCCTCTGATTAGCAAAACGCTTTACACACAGAGAATTAGAGCCAGAGGAGGTCTAGAGGGGGCGTATGTAGTAAGATAAAGTTGAAGATAGTGTGGTCCACGGACCGCCTTTTGGATGATGCAGAGGGATTTGAATTTAATCCGTGCAGCAACCCAGGAGCCAGTGAAGACATTTTAGTGCAGGAGAGATGCGGTCCCTGGCGCTTAAGGCCAAGGATAAGTCTCGCTACCCTATTCTGGATTAGCTGGGGGTGTCGCAGCGTGTAAAATGGTAGATTCAGGAGGAGGCTATAGTCAAGCCTAGAGTGAACCAGGACTTGGATCACATTGAGCCTCTGGGGGAAAGTGAGAAAAGGGAGAATTTCTTTGAGAAGGAAAAGCTGAAAGTGGCACTTCTTGGCAATGTCCTGAGTGTGAGGGAGGAAGGCGAGAGAAGAGTTGAAGATGACTAAATGGTAAGCTGGCGGTGCATGTATGGTGAAACTGGAGACTGGGGCTTCGGCACTGGGGGAGCTGAGCCCTTGGATCCACTTCACCTGACGGCTTCTCCCACCTTGCCCCTCAAGTTGATACTAACCAAATACTCCGGATCCTCATGGCACTGAAGGCAATTCACACTTCCCCTCCCCCAAAAATTCCCCCTAGGCCATTCATGGGGAACCCATGGGCAAGGATGGTACACTGTAAAACACAAAGCAGAATAAAGTGTCTATTCCTCTCTGAGAGGCAAACATATCTCTTTATTTGTCATTTTTACCCTCTTGCAGGAAGATCGTGCCATCTAGCGGAATTTCTTTCCTTTCTTTTACTTCCCCGGTGACAATATACAGACACGTTCCATTACACACAAGCAGCCAGCATTTCCCTCGTCTTTGCTTAATCCATCACATGCCTTATTTCAAGAAGGTCAGCACCTACTCCTAGCTCACAACTTCAGTGCTGACCCTAACCTTTCCCACTAAATATTCAGTCCAGAAAAAAAACACAAATCAAGACCTGGTACTGAATCCACATGAAATTAACCGGAAGCCCCGACCCAGTCCTGACCTTATCTAAACTCATGGAGACATTTTTCATCCAAAGTCCTGTCATTCTCTTTCCAAAGACTCCTCTCCTCAGGTTGGTCAGTTCCAATTTCACCTCCAGAGGTTCAATGCTAGGGTGATAGCGCTCTTAATGAGACTTTAGATTGGAGTACTAGAGCCATGCATGGAATATCCGTTGCTTGTGGTGTTGTAGGCCAATCCTTGAATACAGGTAGTTAGTCCAGGGGAGCCCACCACATTATCTCCTACCTATATGCTGGATTACAGGCACCACCTGCCCCCTACTCCACTCCACAGCAGCCAAGAGAGCGGCACACCAGAGTATGAGCCTCAGCTTAGGGCCCGATCCAAAGCTCCATGTAAAGTACCATGCTGCGATGGAGCTACACTTTTATTTACCCCACAATCTTTACCTATACATATAGATACAGAATGTGGATGTCATGATCCATCGATCATGCCCCTTCTGGTCTTCCTGGTCCCTGGCACTTCGGGGGTTACTCGCTGTAGTACACCCAACATGGCCGTCTACACGGAACGTGGTCTATCGACCTTTACGTCCTATGCAGCACGTTCTATAAATTAGCCACTCCCCTGCGGTTCTGCGCGTCCCAACGCTACCGATAGCTGTGGCCTGACGTGCTCCGTAGTTCGTACTCCTGAACTGTGTTGCTCCCTGGTCCCCGGACCTTCCTCCTTCTCCTTTCCTACTACCTTCCTTGATCCTGTCTCTTCCGCGTTCCGCACAGACCGCCTCCGTGTGCTGTCTCCATTCCAAGCTTCCTGGAGTTTCCTAGATCCCGGACGAAGAAGCTGATCGAATCCTGGAATCCGAAGACGGCCGAGTGAGCTTGTACAAGACCCGAACTGCTTGAAACAAAATCCGACAAAGGACTCCGCAAAACAGAGAAAACAGGTGAGAAAAGGGGAAACCTGTGACAGATTGAGACGCCACCTGACCGATCCCGATACAGACATGGAAGCGGCCGTCCAGGATCTTATGCGTGGCATGCAAGAGCTGATGACCGAAGTGCAAAACTTAAAGGCGGAAAATGCCGCGTTAAAACAATTGGTGTTATCCCGTGATTCCGCCACGAAGGAGAGTGTAATTCTAGGCGGCGCTGTTGATAAGTACAACGGTTCAGTAAAGAGCCTTCATGGATTCCTAGATTCTTGTTTGGTCCACTTTACATTTAAACCTTATTATTTTTCTACGCCCAGGGCTAAAGTGGGCTTTATAATCTCGCATCTTGTCTCATGCCTTGACTTGGGCCACCCCATTGGTTAACTCTGCTGATGCTTTCCTGGATGACTACGACGGCTTTTTAGAGGCCCTCAAGACCATGTTCGAACACCCGGAACAAGTTTACAGTGCCCAGGAATGTCTACTCGACTTTCATCAGGGTACCCAGGACTTTCTCACGTATGTCACACGCTTCAAACAGCTGGCTAAGGAAGCGGATTGGTACTCTGAAGCTTGTTTTACTTTATTTCGAAGAGGGCTAAACGAAGAGATCAAGGACGAACTAGCCAGAGTGGCACGCCCGGGTTCCTTTCAAGCCCTAATGGATCTCGCTCTACAGATTGACTTTCGCATTCAGGAGAGAAAGGCAGAAAAGAAGAAAACCAAGTTACCACTCCAGAAAAACCCCATTGGGACCCCTTCGATCTCAGAAGGCATTTCTACTCCAAGCAATGAGCCTGAACCTATGCAATTAGGGGCCTTCCGTGGACCCATTACACCACAAGAGAGGATGCGAAGGATTCATACTGGATTATGTATGTATTGTGCATCCGACAAACATTTAGTAAGAGAATGTCCGATTGCCCCCCCACGGCGCTCGGGAAACGCCAGCTCCCGATCCTAAACAGAGTGCAGATTCGGGAGAGAGATGTCTGCTCCACCTCTATTCCATCCTTGAACTCTCCTGGACAAAATTCCGTGGTAATCTTACAGGCCTTCTTGACAACATCCAAGAAAGAAATATATCCCATCCTGGCACTGGTCGACTGTGAAGCTATGGGGGTATTCATAGATCATGAATGGGTCTTAAAACACCATATTCCTTATGAATCCCGGACTATCATGCAACCTGTGGAAGCAATTGATGGAAGACCCCTTTCTTCCGGACCTATAACCCTGCAGACCAAGGAGATCGAGCTTGCTATAAATCAACATCGAGAAAGGATAAGATTTGACATCATCAAGTCCGCCCATTACCCCATGGTTTTGGGAATGCCCTGGCTTCAAAGACACAACCCCTATATGAATTGGGCAGCGGGATCCTTGTTCCTGGGTTCTGAGTTTTTTATGTCCCACTGCTTACATCCAGCCCTTGATCCTACACCATCTAAGGAATTTCCTACAACTCATCAGAACACAATCTCAGTTTCAAACATCATCCGGGTCCCGGAGGCTTACCAGGAATATTACGATGTTTTCTCCTCCACCATTGTTCAGGCCTTACCTCCCTACAGCCCTGACGATTGTGCTATTGAGACAGAACCTTCCGCGGTGATTGCATGTTACGCTCACCTGGACCCCACAGCGGTGTCGATCGGACCCGGACAGCTGCGGTCTCCGTCAACGTGATGCATAGTGCAGAGATGACTGTCTGGACTGGCCCACCTAGTCTTGTCTGCTGGACCAGAAGAAGTATTTTCCTGCAAGTGGAGACAGGGATTAGCCACCTGTGGGTTTTAGTGATGGCCTCCCAACTGTTCTCGCTCTCCCCCACTAATCACCTCCGATATCCCCTTAGTAACCTCACCTTATGTTTGTAAAAGATGAGCTCTCCATCCTGCGTAGATACCAGTTACTTCACTGGTTTGAAGGCGTTGGGAGAGTTCCGGTAAGCATTGACTCTGAAGTCCCAGGCGGGATTGGTAAGTATCAAGTTCAAAGAGTTCAATGTTCCCGATGTTCACTCTTGTACCCTTCCTTCCTTAAGTTGCAACTGAGTTCGTGAGAAGAAGGTCTCGTAGCTGCTGCTGGCGTTCAGGTAAGAGTCTGTGTTACCCAACGCTGTCCGGTAACTATTGCATGCGTTAACGTGTTGTTTTTCTCTCTCTTTACAGATGCGGCATATGAAGATATGGAGAATAATACCGCCTGTGGTAAATCAGGTAAGTCTATGGTGGTAAGAGGTATTTGTTTATTCCCTTGGCTCCCCTTGTTATTCTTGTGCCCCTAGGTGCCGGAGTACAGCGAAGATATGATAGAGACAGTGCCGGATCGAAAGATGCTGTGAGAACTGGTGAGTATGGCGCCGTGCTGGAGCTGGCGAAGCGACGCTTGCAGGACTGATGTACTTTCCAGTTCGGGAGATGAAATGGATCTGAAATCAGGTGGGGAATTTGAAATAAGTTCGTTTTCTAACCTTGTCCTTTTCTTCCTCTTTATTCTAGGAGCTCCGGATTCGTGGCGGGTGTGGCAGAAGACTGGATGCTGGCTGTAGGCACGCGTGCGTGGCAGAAGACTGGATGCTGGCTGCAGGCACGGTGAGAGTCAGGCTGCTGGATGCAGAATAACACGAAGCATGTGCTGCTGTTCGGGCGTGGTTTAAATAGCCTCCAAAGTAGTCCCAGGAAAGAAGTTCCCCAGGACCACACCCGAGTAAAAAATAGTCCCTGTAGTAAAATAGTCCCATGCAGGCCTCACGTTGGCTTGGATTTATTTGCAGCATGGTCTGCATGAGGTAAGTAATGTCTATGAGCCTGGCGCCTATGGCGCCAGGACTGATTTTTATTATGAGCCTGGTGCCTACGGCGCCAGGACCGAACCCAGACAGCCCCTAGCTGGGGCTGCTGGGGTTTTTGTAAATGTCTGGATGCCTGCTCCCGGGGCTGATGGGCTTGATCCAGATGCCCAGGGGTAGGCATCATGACAGCACTCCTCCCCAAGGCCCCTCCTAAAGTTGTTCTTCCCCTTGGCCCTGGTTTGTCTGGGAAGTTCCGATGGAATTTCTTCACCAACCGAGGTACATGAACGTGGTCACTAGGCTCCCATGACCTTTCCTCTGGTCCGTAACCTTTCCAGTCGATTAAATAAAAAAGTCTTGATTTAACCAACTTAGAGTCCAGGATATTCTTTACCTCGAATTCAGGTTCTCCATCTATTAGGATGGGGTCAGGTGGTTTGGCAAGTCTTGTCCCGGGTTGAACTGGTTTCAGAAGTGAAACATGAAAGACAGGATGGATCCGCATATTAGAGGGTAATTCCAACTTGACGGCCACCGGGTTGATAATGGCCTTAATAGTGTAAGGTCCCAAATACCTAGGATTAAAAGTCTGAGTTCCTTTTAGAGGTATGTGTTTTGTAGCCAGCCAAACTTGATCCCCAATCTGATATAGTGGAGCATCGCTTCTATGTTGAACAGCATTTTTCTTATATTTCTCTTTCGCTTGTTTCAAATGTTCTGTTGCCTCCTTAAAGGATTGTGTAATAGTAGAGTGTAAATGACTAACTGCAGGCATTTCTAAGTGCTGAGGCGAATCGAGTTCTGAGGTTTGAGGGTGATGTCCGTATATGGTATAGAAGGGGCTTTGTCCGGTTCCAGAATGTACTGAGTTATTGTATGCATATTCGGAAATCCATAAAATATCCTTCCAATTGCTTTCGGTCTGGTGCAGCATGCAACGTAGGTACTGTTCAAGGGTCTGGTTGGTCCTCTCCGTCTGACCATCGGTCTGGGGATAGTGACTGGTTGATAACCTCATGTCTATTTGCGCCATTTGACAACATTTCTTCCAAAATTGTGAAATGAATTGACTGCCTCTGTCAGAGACCAATACGGAAGGAAATCAGTGTATTCGAACAATGTTTTCGAGGAACTCCTTGGCCAAAATTGAATCGGAAGGTAATCCTTTTAAAGGAATAAAGTGGGCCATCTTGGAAAAAAGATCCACAATAACTAGGATGGTGTTAAATCCATTACATGGAGATAGATCTGTAATAAAGTCTAAAGACAAGGTGTGCCATGGTGTAAGTGGACTATCCAAAGGTTGTAAAAGGCCAGCAGGCTTTTTCTTCTGGGTTTTATTTTGGGCGCAAATGCCACAAGACATCACAAGTGACTTTACGTCTTTTCGCCAAGTGGGCCACCAGAACTGTCTCTTAATTTTCGCTTCAGTTTTTGCAATACCTGGGTGCCCTTCCATCAGGGTGTCATGGTAATTGGAGATGACTAGTTCTTGTATTTCCTTGTGTGGTAGTCTAAATCTCCATCAGGGGCCTCCCTGTTCTTCGTTCCTAAAAAAGACACTAAAGAACTCAGACCGCGTGTGGATTATCGAGGTCTAAATCAATGTACTCTCAAGGACCGCTATCCATTGCCCTTGATCTCAGACATCCTGGAGGCAGTAAGAGGCGCAGTTGTGTTCACCAAGCTGGATCTCTAGGGCGACTATCATTTGATTCGTATCAGGGCAGGTGACGAGTGGAAGACAGCCTTTAGAACACCCTTTGGGCATTTTGAATACTTGGGCATGCCCTTTGGACTTGCTAATGCCCCAGCAGTGTTCCAACGTTTCATGGATCGAGTGTTCTCGGACATGCTGTTCCTTTTTGTGATTGTCTATCTGGATGATATTCTAATATTTTTGAAGGACCCTCTCAAGCATGAAGAAATTGTGAAAGCAGTTTTACAATGCTTACGCGAAAATAAACTCCTGGCGAAGCCTGAGAAATGCATCTTTCATACTTCTACTGTTCACTACCCAGGGGTTGTCCTTACTCCCGATGGTATCGGTATGGATCAGTCCAAGGCTATTTTATCCTGGCCTAGCCCCGCCTCAGTGAGACAGATACAATCCTTCCTGGGCTTGGCTAATTTTTATAGGAAATTCATACCTTCCTTTTCCGAGATTGTCCAACCAATAATTGCCTTATTGAAAAAAGATGTTCCCTTTCTTTCTACCATCGCCCAAGAGAAAGCCTTCCAACAGTTAAAGTCTGAATTTACACAAGCTCCCATTCTTGCTCAGCCTGATGTTAATCAACCATTCATAGTGGAGACAGATGCCTCCAATTACGCCATTGTAGCCGTTCTAAAACAGCAATTCGAGGATAGCTTGGAGCATCCCATCGCCTACCTTTCTCTGACATTAACTCCTAGTGAAACCCATTACTCCGTCCTAGAGAAAGAGCTGCTAGCCATCCGTCAAGCCTTCACAGAGTGGTGTCATTTACTCCTAGGAGCCAAATTTACGGTCCATGTCCGCACGGATCATTGAAACCTACAAGTATTGCAAGCCCTGGAATGTAGGAATAGTTGCCAAGCTCGGTGGGCCTTCTTTTTTGCCCAATATCAGTTTCAGATTCATCATGTCCCTGGAACCCAAAATGTAATAGCTGATGCACTTTCTCGTCGTCCAGACTATGAACCTCCGGAGGATCGAACGTATCGCAAGATGTTTCCTCATACCATATTTGTAGCTCAAGCAAACAACCTCCTGGAAGAGATTTGCGTGCAAACTCAGACTTTGGAACTTTGGAAAGGACTTTCAGAGAAGAATCAATGGGACTTAAGAATCAAGGACGGATACTTGTTCAAGGATACTAACCTGGTCATCCCCACACAGAAACTACAACAAAGGAAAATAAATCTCTGCCATGATACTCTTCAGTCCGGTCATCGTGGTATTTCCAACACCCTCCGTCTAATACAAAGACAATTTTGGTGGCCCAAGATGAAGACAGACGTAAAGCTGTCCATTCAATCTTGTTCCGTCTGTAATCAGAACAAACATGATAACCAGAAGCCAGCAGGTCTCTTATTCCAGCCAACTCCACCAACAAGACCTTGGGAAATCATAGCTACAGACTTCATTGTGGAATTGCCGCCTTCCAGAGGTTATACCACTATCATGGTCACCATTGACCTATTCACTCATATGGCTCACTTTACTCCTCTGTATAAATTACCATCCTCATCAGAACTTGCTGGTATTTTCCTGGAACACATCTTCCGACTGCATGGACTTCCTTCCAAGATCATATCGGACAGAGGACCACAGTATATCTCTCAGTTTTGGAAACACCTCTGCAGGATATTAGGGATCCAATGAGCTCTTTCCTCGGGATATCATCCCCAAACCAATAGTATCACAGAACGAGTGAATCAAACCCTTGAACAATATCTTTGTTGCTTCTCTACCAAAGTCCAGCATGATTGGTCATTTTTAATACCAGTGGCTGAATTCGCCTACAATAATTCGGATCATTCGGCTGTTAAGACCAGCCCTTTTTTCTGCAGCCAAGGATTCCACCCTTCGGTCTTACCTTCTGTTCTTCCACACCCAACACCTGTTCCAACTGTCGATTCCTGGATCGAAACACTCATCAATGTACAGAAAGACACCAAGGAACATCTTGAGAGTGCGCGAATCCAAACCAAGCACTATGCAGATTCAAAGAAAAGACCAGGACCTTCTTACTCTATTGGGGATAAAGTATGGCTATCCTCGAAACCTCTGCCCTGACATCTCAGACCGAATAAGTTGGCTCCCCGGTATTATGGGCCCTTCACTATAAAAGAAATCATTAATCCTGTGGCCTTTCGACTCCAACTTCCGGACTCCTGGAAGAAGATACATCCAGTTTTTCACAAATCTCTGTTGAAGCCATTCATCCAAACCACCCGGACTACTCTTAGACCTAGCCCTGTGATTGTCGATGACCAGCTGGAATATGAAGTTTCTCGTATTTGTGACTCCCGATATAGACGAGGCGGGCTTCAATACCTGGTGGAATGGAAGGGCTATCCACCCAGTGAACGTACCTGGGAACCAGTCTCGAATTTAAGCTCCCCCAGATTTCTCAGAAGGTTCCACCGAATACATCCAGGTAAACCCGGTGGAACGGGTTTTAGAAGGGGGCATGCTGTCATGATCCATCAATCACACCCCTTCTGGTCTTCCTGGTCCCTGGCACGTCGGGGGTTACTCGCTGTAGTACACCCAACATGGCCGTATACACGGAAACGTCGTCTATCGACCTTTACATTCTATGCAGCACGTTCTATAAATTAGCCACTCCCTTGCGGTTCGTGCGTCTCAACGCTACCAATTGCTGTGGCCTGACGTGCTCCGTAGTTCGTACTCCTAAACTGTGTTGCTCCCTGGTCCCCGGACCTTCCTCCTTCTCCTTTCCTACTACCTTCTTTGATCCTGTCTCTTCCGCGTTCCGCATAGACCGCCTCTGTGTGCTGTCTCCATTCCAAGCTTCCTGGAGGTTCCTAGATCCCGGACGAAGAAGCTGATCGAATCCTGGAATCCGAAGACGGCAGAGCGGGCTTGTATAAGACCCGAACTGCTCAAAAGAAAACCCTGACAAAGGACTCTGCAAAACAGAGAAAACAGTTGAGAAAAGGGGAAAACTGTGACAGTGGAGCAAATAAGACAAAATCAGATTTTGAATGTGGAGTACGTAAGAAAAGTTAAATTCTGTGATAGAATAACAGTTTCCGGATTCTACAAGGAGCTCAGAATCAGGTTCTCAGTCTTTGCTCCAGCTATGTTCAGCTCAGTCCTGGCACAGCATCACCGCTGCTTTTCTGCTGCATGATACTGTCGGCATGTCTCTTCAGTCTTTTATGGTATCTGCTTTTGCGCCCAACTAACATGTGGTGCTTCTCCCTTTTATTGAGGAGGATAAACAGCATGTATCTGTGTTGCAGTGTGCGACTGATTCACAAATGGGTGTGGTTATTTTTCCAAGGGTAACAGCAACCATTGAAAACCTCCATTACTCATCTATTTGGGCAATGGAGTTAATGTTAGGTGCCTCCTTTCTAATACAGGGTATGGAATTACGGTATATTTGCTTATGCACAAGCATAGTTTGTCCATGTCATGTTATGTTAATTCATGTTAAGTTGATAAGCATTTATACTGCGCCCATCATCACTGGAGTGTTCTTACAGCATCGAAGCTTGTCTGAAAGATGGCCCACCAGGTGAGAAACAGACCATGGTCTCTGGAAGTAAAGAAGGAGCAGATGGGAGACAAAAGAGGAGGAGGGAGTAGGATAACGCTGGCCAAACAAATGGAAAGAAACATTGGAGTTGAAGGGGAGGGAGTATGGTTTGAAAGTAGGTATTAAGGTGGATTTCTCAAATCTGGCCTGGTGGACTGATTTCAGGAGGCCACCCTAGTTATAGTGAACATGGGAAATCTGAGAGGTTAGCCAAACCCAATTAAGGTAAGCGTGGAGAGTGGTCAAGGCTTAGCCTCAGCAGTGAGTGAGTGTGGTCAGGGGTCCACAATGATTCTGCTTAGACTGGTAAGTAAAACAGTACTCTATTTGTCATAGGCTCAAAAACATACTAGGAAAATGAATCAAACAGGTAATACTCTCTCACAACACTCACTTATGAAACATATATACAGTCAACTGTGGTTTGTATAAAGGCATACAATTCATGTTAACACCTGAAAGGAAGGTAAGTTATTATACAGTAAGGAAAACCAGTACACAAGAATGAAGACCCTAACTTTATACGTCCAATCCCTATGTTGAATGAAGCCTTGGCACAAAAGTCACAAAGTTCCTTCTGGAAGAGAGGACAAAGGCAGGAAGAGTTCTTGTGATAGTGAAACATTTTCCAGAAGACTTCTCAAGGATTTTACAAGTAAGATACTTTTTCTATCTCGTAGAACAGCATTTAAAACAAACGTTTAAAAACCGAAGGAATGGAATAAATCAAAGTTATTCACAAGGTTTATTATAGAGGAGATAGGGATGGCTGTAATTATTGCGTTTACTCAACACCCGTACTCTGATATTCCAAAGTGACTTAGCAGTTCGACTGGGGATCGCTGGAGGTAGGTTTTCCTGCTGTTGGATCCAGTAGAAGATGCCCAGGAGCTGCAGGTGCAAAGAAGATTCCGGTCGGGTCCAGAAGCTGAGTGCAACCCATTCCGAAGAAGAAATGCATCATGCACCGATGGAGGGACATTCTACCAGATGGAAGGAAGCCAGTTCCAGCGACAGTCACTGTGCACGGGCACCAGCAGGCGTCTCACCAGTTGCGTGCAGGATCCCTTGATGCTGGGATGCTGAAACTTGGCAGGAAGGCACCTTGTAGGATGACCTGGCGACCACCGAAGTTCCAGATGAAAATGCGGAACATCGATTCTTCTAGCATGGTAGCCCAATTCAGAGCTGGTCAGTCCACCGGGTGGTCGAGGGATGATTCCGAAGGCTCAAAGCTGCAGTAACGCGAGATGGCATTGAGATTGGTTGGTATAATGTTTAGGTTGTCTGAGACTAACCTGGCTCCTTGCCGTGGATTCATGCAGGCATCCTTTCTGACGAGATGCCATAAGGCAGAGCCTCAAAAGTGTCAACTTAGTCCTATTAGAACAGGGCGTCAGTGTGTGCTTTATGGGCAGATACCAAGGGAAAAACCCCAATAGGGAAACCCTGGTAGGTGACTGTTTCTGCAAGGATGATGTGCTGAGGTTCTAAGAAACTGGTCTGGAGTGATGAGTATCCAATGTGTGGTCAAGATGATAACGGGATCATGGCAGCAGAACACAAAGCAGCATGCAAGCCAGAGATAGTTGGAGTAGCGAGAAGAAATCCGGGTCCCCTGGTGGCAGAGTTGCATGAGCAGCAAGCAGGGCTGAGTGTGGCAAGTCAACAAGGCAGCATACGAAGAAGCGAAGAAAGGGGAAATGGCAGCTAGAAGAAACAGTCGACACCAAGTGGAGAACCCAGCCCCCCTGCGGGATGCAAACCAGAGAAATAGCAGGGAATGCAACAGGGCAGATCGGCACAGAGCAAGAGTAGGAACAGCGTCTTAGCTTTGCAGGGATACAAAGCAACGCAATGCGCTCACCTGTCCGCTGCTCTCTATGCTGCCTTATGATGTTGCTGTGTGCTCCGAGACAGGATGTATTCCGGAGGCCATGTTGGAAACAACTGAAACATTGCAGAGACTTTGGTAAAGTGACCTAATCCGCTGCCATCTTGAAGGGCTAAAAACCCAGTGAGGATGTTGTCTCCACCAATGCTGCCAGAGGAACCAAGTACTGATAGGATTCCTAACAGTTGGTCCCACCAGCGCAAGGGTCGAAGCACCACAGAGGACCTTATTAGATCTGGTAGTCCAGCAGGACATCACTGGGAAAGTTGCAAGAAAAGTCGCCAGGCCTCTTCAGGAGTCACCCGCGGGTCTTCAGTAGGCTGCACGGCTACTCAGGATACTTGGCTCCAACGCTGACGTACTGGAATAACTGCAGGAGTCCTTTTCTTATCCCAAATCCAGGCTCATGGCACACATGAGCTCACCAATGGTAAGGATATGCACCACTCAGCCAGCAGTGGTCCAATGAGGGACCTACTGTGGGTTTCACTGATGCATGCGCACCAGACTTTCAGGCATCACAGTTGTGGAATGGGACCAGACAGTCCTACCCACTTCCTGGGCCAAGGCACACATGGCAGGCAATACCTTGTGAATGCAACTGATTTTCTCTGTTATTATGATTATAGAATTAGACTCCTGGCATCACTTTTGGATCCTGGCTAAGGCACAGGGGCCTGAAACCACAGAAGATATGGTTGATTATCAGTGCCCCGATTGCCTGAGGAAATCTTTTATATTGAATGCAAAAATGCTTATGGACAATGATAAGCCAGGAAGGAGGTTCTGAGATAACATGCTGAATGCTAAACCATCTTGTGACTGTGTACTGAATATTTCCAAATAGTACCAGAGTAGAAAATAAAAAACCATGGGGGTCATTCCTAGTATGGCAGTAATGGGTTAACGGCACCGGTAAGGATGCCAGTGCCGTTAACCTCCTACCGCCACATTCTGAACTTCCTTAGCGGGTCCCACCAGGAACGGTTGGTCTGACTAGCTGTCCTTAGCGGACCCGTTAAGGGACCATGGAGCTAATAACGGGCCCGCTATTTGCGGGCCGTTATTAGCTCCTTCCCCATTCCCATTGAGCCCTATAGAGGCTCAATGGGAATGGGAAATGGTATTCAGAATTGGGACCTACCGGGTCCTCCAAGGTCGGAATGACCCGCTAAGTCCCCATTCTGTCTACCCAGACCCAGACGCGGGTTTGGAGGCAGCCATGGTGCTACTAGCACCATGGCTGCCTCCAAACTCGTAATGACCCCAATTGTCTCACCCTGCAAAATCACCCCGCCCTGGGCTTTGTTTCCACCCAGGTGATCCTCCTGCAGTACACAGCCCCCAGAATTGGGATCAGAAAGCACCTGCCCTCTTCTGGCCACCTGGGAGAAGACTTTAGGCAGGGGTTTTAGTGGGGGATCGGCAAGATTCTGCTGTGCTGAAAAGTTAGGAGCTCAGCAAAACAAAATAATGGGGATCAGACTGTGGGAAGATAGTGAGTGTAGAAGCAGGCAATACGGTGTGAGAGTATTTAACGCCCACAAGGCTTATCAACAGAAAGCTACACTGCAGACTTTATATACCTTCCTTATGATCAGCAGACAAGACCACTCACTGCCATTTGTATCTCACTTTGGTACACAAAAATGGACAACACCAATAAGGATCAAGCAAAACAGTTGAAAGTTCACCCACCATGAATTTTATGAAAGAAGACAATTTGAGTGAACCTAAGCAAGGAGTTTGGAAAATGAAGTATTGCTTTCCTGAGTTGCTTTCCTGAGTGATTTCTATCTCCCCCCAGGGCAATCAGTCCATCTTCGCCCAAGGTCTGTTATTCCTACCCTCACCAGGCATTAATTCTTCTCCACCAGGGCAATCAATCTTTAACTCCTTTGTGTGTACCATCCCTTCTACCCAGGGCTGTCCTATCTTCTGCCACATGACTGTCATTCCTTCTCCTCCCCTTGGGCTGTGATCCAAACCCCTTTGGAAGTGAAATCTCACTTAGACTGTCTTTCCCTGTTGTACCTGGCGGTCATTCCTCTCATTATGGTCTGCCATTTCTTTTTTCCTCTCACAGCTCCTAATGCTAGAAACAGACATGGTAAAAAGACTTCTGTTCACAGTGGTTTCAGATGTTTTTTTACTCTGTCTATTATTAATTTTACGAATGTCAGAAGACATTAACTTGCAGACATTTCTGGACATTTTAAAATGATTACTGAGCATCCAGGGCACACGTATGTATTATATTCATGCCTATAAATGTAAAATGCAATGAGCAACTGCAAACGCCAGAAATATTAGCTTTGCCAATGCTTGTTTGTAGAAAGTGCTCATGTGACAAACTGTACTCCTGCCTCCTGCATACAGAGATGAGTAGTGGCTAAACCACCTACTCAGCCCCACACTTCCACTAAACCAGCAGTGATCTCAGTCATAAGGGTAAAACTGACACAGCCCAACATGCATACCTTCTTCTTTTTTGTGTAACATGGGCCAAGGGCAGGCTATACTCTTAGGAGGGTTGCAAAGTGACAACAGTAGCAACCGAGTACAAAGACAAAGACATTCTTAAAGACCTTCACTTCAATCCAGAAACACAGTTTATGGTAGCACTTGATATTGAGGCACTTTATACCAACATCCCCCAAATGGAGACTTTACTAGTAATCGACCAATGCCCGCAGGATCTTGTCCCACCCCTGATAATTCCAAGATTTGTCTTGCTACAATTGGCAGAAATAGCGCTGACGAGAAATTTCTTTATGTACATAGACGTTTTGTTCCAACAATGCTCAGGGATGGCAATGGGTGCCACCTTTGCACCATCCCTGGCCAACTTATATGTGGCTAATTTTGAAACTAAACACATATATAGTGACGACAATCCATACAAAAACCAACTGACTGTCTATACGCGATATATACATGATATCTTTCTGGTCTTCACAGGAGAAGAACAGGCATTCCTCAACTTCATGGAATGGCTTAACTCCAGAAGAAGATACCTTAAATTCACCCATTCTCTCATCAAGGAGGTAATACACTACTTAGATGTAGAAATTCAGGGTAAGAACAGGATACCCATGACTACCATCTTTAGAAAACCCATGGACCGTAACTCCTTGTTGGAATACTCAAGTTTCCACCCAAAAAGATTGAGAGAAAATGTACTGTTTGGGCAATTTTTACAATATAGGAGGAAGTGCTCCACACTGAAAGAGTACGACATGCAAGCAGACATACTTAGTGACCGGCTGAACAAGAGGGGATACCCCAAAAAGCTCATCAGACAAGCAAGGAAATAAGCACGGAATGTCCCTCGAGATATCACATTGCAACAGAACAAAAAAACAGAAAGGAGAACAGACCATCACAGCAGTATTCAGTTACTCTGACAACACTATTAGAATGAAGAAAGAGATTCTCAAACTTTGGCCAATATTGAATGCCGGGAACATTGTTTTACCAAAACCGAGATTTGCAATGAAGAAAAGGAGAAACCTACAGGGTCATATTAGTCCAATCCTACCAACCCCCTGAAATTGCTCTATGGCAGGGGCAGCTGTGGGGTTCTGAAGCTCCTTTGGATCACTCCCTGTGCGGTCAATGCAACATCTGTAATCTGACAGAACGTACAAAAGAATTGAACCTTGGTCTCCGTACACCCTGGAGACAAAAGCAATTTACTAATTGCAATATCACCAACGTAGTGTACTTGATTAGATGCCCGTGCCAACTCAAATATATCGGAATGACAAGCAGACCAATAAAAATTAATTCAGGAACATATGTCATGCATTAGGCAGAAACGAGAAAATGCACCTATGGTGGCACATTTCCATCAGCAACAACACACCCCCACACACTTACAATGGTCGATTATTGAAAAAATTAAGTGTCCCTGGAGAGGGGTGTTATGCAGGCACTGCTACTTAAGCGAGAACAGAGATGGATTTTCCCGATTACAGACTGATAAGAAGGGTCTTAATGAGTCAATAGTTTGGCAGACTCTAGCAATGCTACCCTAATGTGATTACCTTTCCCACATTAATTTCCAACCATGTGGATACGGTTATCTGTCATTCCACTGTAAGCACAGGTTCTAGCCACAGACTCCACAATTACTCCTGCCAGGACTTATGTTTCCACCTATCTGAGTGATGGCCCCAGTGCCCTTTAATGTATTGGACAGGGCATTATAGTAACTATACAAAAAAGCTAGATCCGAGCCACCAGTATATGACAGTATATGACAGTATATGACAGTATATGCCACCAAGATCGTGGTACATCATAAACCCTGGAGCTACCACAAGGTATAAGACATTACCAGTGGTTTAAATGGTAGTACAAACAATATATGCCCAGATAGTTTGTTAGACCAACATGGTGTGCACTGGCTCGGATGAGATCAATTGCAATGCAGGTGCCATGGTCAACTTGGAGAAAGAACCGTTATTGTGGCAAACACACTCCATACAACTCTGTTAATAATGAGGTCTACGTTGCCTGGCCCGCCTAACGTAGCATGCAAGACCACACGCGATTCATGCTTCCGCAAAGTCACGTGATCCGGTCTGAACGCTGTGTACTCAGAATAATAAGGAAAGAAGCATTAACAAAACCACGTTGATCATTCATACTTGACCGCGGGTAGTTGTGCTGTCACTGGGATTCCAACTAAGAGCCTGCAGGTAAGCTGCACACTGCAGATGACACGAAGGAAACTAGAAATGCTATGAATAGTGAGGGTTGCGCCTGTGCCTTCCCTAGCACAGTACCTGTTGTCTCCTTTGGATATTACATCGTACTTAACTTGACTGCAAGTGTAAAGACAGCCACACACGCAACCACCCAGCCCGCAATTTGAATAAGAGATTAACCGCGGGAGAAGTGCATGAGTTACAACCAGAACCATGCCTTTCAAGGCATAAGCAGGTAAGCTGTACATTGCAATCTTGAAAAGTAGATTTGAAATGCCAAGATTTGGCTTGCACGATTCTGAGCTTTTTCTAACAAGACACCATTGGTTACTCCCAGATACCACAGTGCATCAATTTGACTGTAAAGATTGGGATTGCCATACTCTTGGCTGCACAGCTCACCATCTGAACAGTATACAGCAACTGCTCGGGAAGCTTATTATCAACAACCTTAAGCGTGCCCTTTAAGGTCAGTGTACCACACTGTTGACTTTGATTGTGACTAAGGGATGGGACCCTTGCTTTGTTAAAACCAAGCACAGATCTATTGCATACTCCTCCCTGATAGTGCGCCCGCTGGGAGATGCTTACATACCCGGATAGAGCTGGCTAAGAATCTATAACTATATATCTGGTGGAATGATGACAGAAGGAAGTGAAATGTAATGATAATTATTTTTTTGGGTGTATTTTGGAAAATGTAAAAACAAGATGGTTCCAGACCTAATTTCATTAGTCCTGCAACACAAGTGTGACCCTGTACTTGCTTGATCTATTACAGGGCCACCAGCTTTTTAATTTATCACACAGCAGTTATGGGAAGGCAGGGCAAGGAGCCCAGGGACATGTCCATTACACTCCCGATGCGAGAAAGCTAAACCACGTCGGGGTCTGAAGACTGTCCTGAAGAAAATAGGTTAAAAAAAACAGTAAGAAGAAAATGCGGTACACCAAGCAAAGATACTATGAATTGGGAGACAGAGTGGGGACTCTTCTGGCACAAAGGTCCCGGGGCTGCAGGGTGGAAAGGGGGGTTGCCCAGCTTAGCGATGGGGAAGGTAGGATTCACGGGGGCCGGGAGAAAATAGCGGAATGCTTTGCCGACTATTACAGCAAACTTTATTCCAGGCAAGCAGGCGAATCATTGGAAGATATCTCTGCCTACCTGGCGGAACACCCCCTCCCCAAACTATCTGACGAGGATCTAGGGGCCCTCGAGGGGAGATTTCAGAGGAGGAGGTGGAGGGTGCCATTAAAAGACTGAAGGCAGGAAAGGCACCTGGTGGGGACGGCTACACGGCTGATTTCTATAAACAGAGCCAATCGATCCTGGTGAAACCCTTGGCCAAACGGTTCAATCAGATTAGGAGCCGAGACTCAATTCCACCGACGTTTCTGCAAGCCCTCATCACCGTCATACCCAAGCCCGGTAAAGACCAGACAGAATGTGGGTCCTATAGACCCATCTTGCTCCTTAACTTAGATGCCAAGATTTTTACCAGAATCTTGGCCTCCAGACTTAAGAACTGCCTTCCACGCCTGATACACCCGGACCAGGCGGGATTCGTCCTCAACAGGTAGGGCTCTGACAACATACGGAAATCACTCCATATACTTGCCACTGTGGGGGTCCGGGACGAGGGCGCACTTCTATTGGCTCTCGATGCGGAGAAAGCCTTTGACAGGGTTAGCTGGGCTTTTATGGGGGAGGTTTTCACATCTCTGGGGATGGGCCCTAGGTGGCTGGGGTGGATGGCCGTGCTTTACTCTTCCCCCTCGGCTAGAGTGGTGGCAAACGGACAGAATCGAGAGAGTTCCCCCTCGAACGTGGCACAAGGCAGGGATGCCCCCTGCCCCCCTAATTTATGCACTAGTAATGGAACCATGGGCAATCTCGGTCCGCAATGACGAGGCCATTAGGGGAGTACAGATGGGAGACATGCAATGCAAAATCTGCCTCTTCGCGGATGACGCCCTACTCTATGTCACCAGACCGTCCCAAACAGTCCCCCGGTTATTACAGGGCCTCTCGCGCTATGGAGAGCTATCGGGGTATAAAGTCAACCTGGATAAATCAGTGGCGTTTATAGGTGGGAATCTGTCGGATCCGGAGATGGCCTTTGTGTAAGGGCTCCCCTTTAGACAGAGTGAAGAGGGATTCCGGTATTTGGGAGTGCAGATCACGCGTGATCTTGAGGAACTGTACACGGCCAACTTCCCCCCCTCTGGTCCGCAATCAGAAGAGATGTAGAGAGGTGTGCAGGATTGGGGCTCTCCTGGATGGCACGCCTCAACCTCATAAAAATGGTTCTCCTCCCAAAGTTTTTATTTCTCTTCCAAATGCTCCCGGTGCTGATCCCCAAGACCTTCTTCATAGAAACGAAGCGAGTGCTTCTCAACTTCCTCTGGTCGGGCAAAAAGCATAGGAGCTCCTACGAGGTGTTGACTAGGGCTAAGGAAGATGGGGGGGGGGGGGTTATCCCGACCTGGGGACGTATCACAGAGCATCTCAGCTGAGGGTTTTGGTCGATCACTTCTCCCCAGATACGAAAAAACAATGGGTTGCTATGGACGATAGGCCCCTTGCCCCTGTCACAATAGAGGAATGGCTTTGGGACCCAAGGAAGAAGATCCCCAGAAGCGTCCTGAATCATCCAATCTTGAAGGTTCTGTGGTCCCTGTGGAGGGAGGGAGGTTACTATCGGTGGCTCACAACGTGGCCATCCCCGCTAAGCTGCATTTGGGCCCCTCCCTTCTTGGCCAAAATAGCAGAGCCAGCGGCGTACCAGTCATGGTTTGAGGCAGGCCTTAGCAGGATGGGCCATCTTTGGGTGGGGGGTTCTTTCCTGCCTTTAAGTGACCTTGAGGAGGCCCGGGGAATAGGTACCCTGTCCCCCTTTCGCTACCTCCAGCTTAAGGGTGTCCTCACTGAGCCATCCTGGGGCGACACCCTCAGGAGGGATCTCACGGATTTCGAAAAGCTTCTCCTATCTGCGAGGGGTTCTAAGGGGATAATATCTCGCCTTTACAAGCTCTTCCTGTTCTCTGCCCCCAGGGATCCTCCACCGGCACGCACACAGTGGGGTAGGGACCTAGGAGAGGAGATTGATGATGAAAGATGGGCGGAGATGTGCAGGCGGGCCAATCGATCCACGGCCTCCCTCCAATATCGCCATCAAGCACTCAAGATACTACACCGATGGCACTACCCCCCGCAGAGGATTGCTAGGATGAAACCAGGATATGACCCACACTGCTGGAAATGTAGGACTGAGAGAGGGGATTACATCCACATGTGGTGGGGATGCCCAGTGGTCCAAAACTATTGGGAAAGGGTACTGGCCTGGATCAAAGGGGTGGACAGGGTTGTGCGGTCTTCCTGCCCTTGGCTCCTCCTCTTCGGAATCAACACTGGGGATGGTCAGGAGGGCACTCAGGACCATATGCTCCAGGTCATATTGGTGGCAGCCAGATGCTGCCTGGCACAAAAACGGAAACACCCTGAAATGCCGGGGGAAAAAGCGTGGGTGACCAAGGTGCGGGCCATATATGACATGGAGTTTCTCACACACCTACTCGATGAGTCCAAGTCCAACATCGAGGAAATCTGGCTCCCCTTTTTTGACAAATATGGCCGATCAATTTAATGCTCTGTGCCTGGGCCGGGGGTCTTCCCCCAGGGGCGCTGGACCATTGCCCACCGACCTGATCGTGAACTTCTCCCAGTTGGACCCATGACTTCGGCGCGCCAAGTGCACGGTGTAACAACACTTCTGTTTCAGAAAAGTCCGTCAAACAAACAACAAGCAACTAATGAGAACTTGAGCTGTAGGTGGGTGGGGGAAGGGACGGGGGAGAGGGAGGTGGGGTGTTACTATTGGTTTTTTGTTAATTCAAGCTTACACATGCTATGTAATGTCATAATACATGCACAAAACTTAATAAAAATTGATTTAAAAAAAAAAAACAGTAAGACTGGTAAGGGTACCGATACTACACAGTTTTTCTTCATCCCTGGCTAGGCCCCCCCCAGTAATTCGAGGGGCTGATTGCAGTGAGTGATAGCCATTTTGGTCTTCTTAACACCTCTTTGATAGAAATGTCATAGAACAACCTATGTGTTCTCCTTTTAGAAATCATCTTTTTTCTTTTAAATTTAACACTTTGCGTTACACTTCATAGAGTAATGGTACATATTCAGCTGGGTCTATAGGTCATTAAAATTGAATTATTACCGCTAATAGACTAACTGAACGTGTATTTTAAAACTGCCTGTTTCGCCATACACTGTAGAAAACTTCAGTGTCTTTGACGTCTTTTGGCAGGAGGCTGACCCAGAATACTTCTTTAAGAGTTGCACATAAAGATTGTGTTTTTTCCATTCCTTATCCTGTCTGCTATTAGATAAGCGGCACATCAGTAAAACCACCTAGGACTAGTGGAACATAGGTAGTCATAAATCGATCTTCACGCTATTCTTCTGTCCTCTTTTTGTGCAACTCAACTTCTGGGGCCCCTCCTACTTTTTCCATCATTTTGGAATAGTGTGATATTTGTTGCAAGTGTCCATTTTTGGTGTGCTGTTCCCCTTTTTGTCAATGTAGGCCTGCACCTTTTTGCATCCTTTTACTGGTGTATCCTCTGTTAACTTGGACAGTAGATTCTTACCCCAGTCGTGCACTTAAATTGGGGAAAGCTTTTATTGCTTAAAACACAGGTGTTTCAGGAGGGGAGGAAACCACATTCTTTAGCAATTTTTTGAGTCACCCGTAATATGATGTCTGGACCCATTATGTGTGCACCTTCACATACACGGGTCCCCGCTGCCCAATATTTGGCATTTGCACAGTGGAGTGCAAAGGGGGGGTGTCGTACAAGCATATACGCTGCGTTTTGCCCCCCGTTTTGCACTCCGTTCTCACAGCTGATTGAGTCCACATTGCGTTTTATTTAAAGTAGTCACTATTTGGTGAAAGTGGAGGTATTAATAGATAGAAGACACTGATTATGAATTTTGAATCAACAGGTATGACGCATCTTTGGTCGTCACTCTATGAAAGTGGAGGTTAGTACTATCTCTGTGAATATTGATTGAGTCATGTAGATTAGTCTCAATATTACCCATTCTGAAAGGTTATACTTTTTATAACCCTTTAGGACCCCACGGAAGAAGTACATTAACTCAATAGGAACAGATAGATCTTGCCCCTGAGGATGAATTTTATTGAATTCCGAAACACGTTGGCTACATAGACACTGATAAGGAATTATCGTGGATTTGTTCTAAATACCACATGACATGATTATATCTCCATTTGTGAATGTTGTAAACACTGGATATTCAATATTTGCTTTGCTGTAATACTTACCAATTTGAACTGTGAATTACTATCGTACCTGTGTGTGATAACAATACGGTAGCCAGTTATGTTATTGCCTTTGTTCTGATTTTGATTCAAATTCTGTTGAACTTGCTTGTATGAAGAACCATTGGGATACTCTCCCCTTAGGGGTGCATCATAGGGCCATTGTGTAGCAACACACAGTTTTGTTTTCTATGGGTAAATGCTGCCTGCCATTTACGCATTTGTTCTGCCTGCTTTCTGCAGGTGCAAAAGGCTGATGGACTCCATAGGAATCCCCAGCATTTGCGTTGGCATGCTGGAGCATGGCAGAGAGGAAGGGAGTGGCAGAAACATAAGCTTAATTCCGCCCCTCCTCTCCAATATACAAATACTGGAACATGAGGCGTGATGTAAGAAATATGCGTAAAAGCCTTGCGCAAGACTTTTACACATTTTTCCTACATTACGATAAACTCAAAATTAGCTCCACTTTGTAGATAATTAGAGTGACGAATCCTGTAATGTCGACCCTTCTTCCCAAGAGGGAGACCCTTTCCATGAGGCCAGAGAGTTGAGGCCCCTACCTGATAGTCCCCCTGGGGGTGGTACTCAGCAGGAGGATCTCATGAGGAGATTCACCTTCTGGACTTCAGGGAGGATATCGTAGGCCAACGCGGTATTCCCAACACCCACCCATCTCTTTTACAACTCCTCCCTTACCTTCCTCTAGTTTTAGCAACGTCCCTATGTACTTATGTCAAACCTTTCATACCTATAGTACTGGGCTGAGAGAGAAAAAGATTGACTATACTGAATATCTGTGTCAAGATACTGTGACAAAGAAGAGGCAAGGAACCCTGAACAAATGCTCTGAGAACTGGCTTGAGCACTCTAGTAGTCACGCCTCAAGCAACTTAAAGATGGAAGCAGGACTAACAGACTTGTCAGTCCCTCCTCTGAGGCTTTCCGGATGAGGGTCCAACCCTGCAGACGGTGGGGCTGGGAGAGAACCTGCCAAGCGAGACATGGACAGTGAAAACCTGGCATTCCTTCCTGCTCTGCCAAGGACCAGCAGGCTGAGAAAAGCAGGAGAAGGAAGTCCATGCGTCGGAGAACGCTGTGTGACGCCGACGACCAGAGTCATGCAGCCCGGGTCGAGGAAGTGTGGCGGAGCCACCGAAGGCAGTGCCAACATAGAAAGGAGGTGAAGAAAAGTTGTAGGGAGACTCTGAGAAGCCGAGACCGACGCCACAGACAAGGAGCCTGACAACAAGTTACAGGGGCTGCCTAGGTATGTACAGAGGTATGGGACCCTAGAACGAGAAAGCATATTAAAGGGATCTGGGACACAAGCACGAGAAAGCATATTGAAGGGGTCTGAGACCCAAGCACGAGAAAGCATATTGAAGGGGCCTGGGACCCAAGCACGAGAAACCATATTGAAAGGGCCTGGAACCCAAGCACGAGAAACCGTATTAACAGGGTCTGGAACCCAAACATGAGAAACTGATTAGAAGGGGTTAGGTACACAAATAACAGAAACCAAGTTTTAGGGGTCTGGGATGCTAGGCAGTACAGGGAAGAGGAGTATGCCAGGACTGCCCATTGAGCCACTGAGAAGGCTCTGCCGAGAGAAGCCTGAGAAAGGCCAGGGGAAAGGAGGCATTCCCCCTACTTTGTGGAACTGTGCAAACCAGCCTGAGAAAGGCCAGGGGAATGGAGACATTCCCCCTACTTTGTGGAACTGTGCAAACCAGCCTGAGAAAGGCCAGGGGAATGGAGACATTCCCCCTACTTTGTGGAACTGTAAATACACGCCTGAGAAAGGCCAGGGGAAGGGAGACAATCCCCAGGTACACTAAACACTGCCTTTCCAGAAGAAGGGGGTCATTCTTGTGGACCCAGATGTAACGCTCACCTGATTCCCGTAGAGGCGCCGGTCTTGACTGGGCGTATACCGTATCTTCAAAGGTGATGTGTAACACACGGCTGGCTCTTTGGGCTGGACCTCTGTGCACTGTATGTCTGACTCAAAGGGTAAGATGTCTGCAGATAGAAAATATGGGATTAAGGAACTGGGTTATTGAATGTCTCTCTCTTCTTCCCTTTCTCTTCTCCTGTAGAACCCCAAAGGTTAACGCTCTCACCTTAGGTAAGTGAACGCCGTGCTCTCCATCTGCCTCGGGGCAGGGTGCTGTAACCAGTTTCTTCACTGGATAAGGGGAGCAGGCCTCTTGACTTCAGAGGACTGCTGTCCGTCGTTTACTGCACGAACGGTAAGTTTCGAGTAATTCTAATGTCTTTAAAGTCTTTAGTAATGATGTTTCTTGTTTCGCAGGGTTCCGGCGATGGCGGATGACGGGCTGAAGTGAGTTGAAGATGGAGCCCGTGTGATGAATAGAAGCGCCTGGAAGCACGTAAGTAAGCGCTTGTTGCCTGCTTAACGATGCGCTCTGTCTTTTTATTTTCCAGGTACAAGTTCGGAGCGGCTGCAGGGGGCCGGAATACCCACTGGGTTAGATGTGGAAAGGAGTAATGGCACGTGAGTATTAAAGTTCCCCAATGTCTTTAAACGCACCTTGTTTTGTCTTTCAGATGCGGGATGCAGCGCCGAAGGCCTCCGGAGCGTGCGAAGAGTTGGTAAGCTTTTGTCTTTCAGATGCCGGAATGCAGTGTGAAGACCTCCGGAGCGCACGAAGAGTAGGTAAGCCTTTGTCTTTCAGATGCCGGAATGCAGCGCGAGGCGTTGGTGACAGCCGATGGACCAGGTAAGTGAATAGCTGTCACTGAAGACCGTAATGCTAACCTGTTCTTTCTTGTCTTTATAGGTGTTGCTGAAGACTGGATTCAGGATGGTAAGCCTTTTTCCTTAGGCCCAGGTTCAGATGCAGAAGACACGATGAGCGTTCTGCTGCAGAGGATGCAGAATAACGCAAAGCAAGATTCATCCATCGGGTGTGGTTTAAATAGCCTCCTGTAGTGCTTAGGTGTCTCCTTCCACAGCCACGTCTAGGTAAGAAAAGAGTTCCTGCTTTCCAGAAGAGTTCCAGTGTTCTGAATCTAGGGAGTGGCTCCTGCCCCACCCAACAGGAAACGTACTTCCAAACAGAAGAGGATCAGAGGCTCAACTGGCAGGCAAGTAAGCAGCATGGTCTGCTGCAGGTAAGTCCACCCAAGCATTATGAGCCCAGCGCTTCCAGCGCTGGTACTGGGCATATTTATGAGCCTGGTGCCACTGGCGCCAGGACTGGGTCCAAAAGGTCCCAATTGGGACTGGTTGGCACTCGGAACCTGGGTTATGGATCTGCTTCCAAGGGAGTTGGGAAAACCCTGACCTTTTGGAAGCAGAGATCATGACAGTACCCCCCCTCAAGGCCCCTCCCAAACCGGGCTTCTCCGGGGGTTTTGGCTTGTCAGGAAATGTTCGGTGAAATCTTTTGATTAGGCGAGGAGCGTGGACATATTCAGCAGGTTCCCAGGATCTCTCTTGGGGGCCGTAGCCTTTCCAGTCAATTAGGTAAAATAGTTTAGATTTGGAGATCTTGGAGTCCAGAATGCTTTTGACTTCAAACTCGAGTTCTCCATCAACTAGGATAGGCTTTGGAGATTTAGTTAGTCGGGTTTGAGGTTGCACAGGTTTTAATAGAGAGACGTGGAAGACCGGATGTATCTTCATGTGCGGGGGCAAGTCCAACTTGACCGCTACTGGGTTTACTATGGTAGTGATGGAATAGGGACCAAGGTATCTTGGGTTGAATGTGCGTGGCCCTTTTAGAGGTAGATATTTGGTGGATAACCAGACTTAATCCCCTACTTGATATTGAGGGGCTTCCTTCCGATGTTGATCTGCTCCTTTCTTGTATTGTTCTTTAGCCCTTTGAAGGTGAGAAACAGCTTCCTTAAAGGCTTGGGTGATTGTAGAATGCAGGTAGTCTACTGCTGGTGTTTCAAGATCTTGGAGGAGATCCAACTCCGAGGTTCGAGGGTGACTGCCGTACAAAAGAAAAAACGGGGTTTTCCCAGTTCCCGAATGGACAGAGTTATTGTAGGCATATTCGGCTATCCAAAGGATGTCTTTCCAAGTTTTTTCAGTTTGTTGCAGCATGCAGCGTAAATACTGTTCCAGAGTTTGATTGGTCCTCTCGGTTTGTCCGTCGGTCTGAGGGTGGTGACTGGTCGATAGTCTCACATCAATTTGAGCCGACCGACAGCAACTTTGCCAAAAATGAGAAATAAATTGACTACCTCAATCCGAAATTAGAACCGAAGGAAAACCGTGCAGTCGGACGATGTTTTCGAGAAATTCTCGGGCCAGAGTTGCTGCTGTTGGCAAGCCTTTGAGCGGAATGAAATGCACCATCTTGGAGAATAAGTCCACGATTACTAGAATCGTATTGTATCCGGAGCATGGTGGTAGATCGGTGATGAAGTCCATAGAAAGCGTATGCCAAGGGCGAGGTGGGATGTCAATAGGGCGTAAGAGGCCTGCTGGTCTTTCCTTTTGACTCTTGTTTTGGGCGCATACTCCACAGGACATTATAAAGTCTCTGATATCTTTTTTCCAAGACGGCCACCAGAAGTAGCGCTTGATCTTTTCTGAGGTCTTGGCCATACCGGGATGTCCTTCCATTAAAGAATCGTGATAACAAGAGATTACTTTTTTCTGTAAATCTGTGCTGGGTAGGTATAATCGTTCTTGGAAATACAATAAGTTGTCCTTTACTGCAAAGTCCTTTCCCTGTAGATGCCAATTCTGTATGTCTGCTGGAGTTACAAGTTGCCTGGCTTTATCCTTAACTTCCTCTATGGATTCTGTGGCGATTACACCCAGAATTCTTTGTTCGGGAATGATTGGTACAGGTTTAGGGTTGATCAAGTGTTCTTCCACTCCCATCCGAGAAAGGGCATCAGCTTTACCGTTCTTTGTACCAGGTCGATAGGTAATTATGAAGTCAAACTCGGCAAAGAATAATGCCCAACGGAGTTGTCTAGAGGATTGGGCTTTTGCGGTTTTCAAATATTGCAGGTTTCGGTGATCCGTAATCACAGTAACGGTGTGTCGGGCCCCCAGCAGATAATGCCGCCAAGCCTTAAAGGCAGACTTGATAGCCAGAAGTTCCTTGTCAGTAATCGTGTAATTGATTTCAGGAGGCGAGAATTTGCGGGACCAAAATGCCACGGGATGCAACTGATTGGTTACCGGGTCCTTTTGTGATAGAACTGCCCCCATGGCAAGGCTTGAAGCATCAGTTTCCACGATGTAGGGGAGTTCGGGGCGAGGGTGTTTTAAGATTGGTGCAGAGATAAATTTAGTCTTCAAATCCTGGAAAGCTTGTTCCGCCTCGGTAGACCATTCAAAACGTTTGTTTTTCTTTAACAAGGCAGTGATGGGCTGGACTATTCGAGAGAATTCGGGGATAAACCTGCGGTAAAAGTTAGCGAAGCCTAACATGCTTTGCACACCTTTTACGGAGGATGGTGATGGCCATTTGAGAACTGCATCGACCTTCTTTGAATCCATACGCACTCCGCCAGGTGATAATATGAATCCCAAGAATTCAACTTCAGTCACGTTGAAAACACATTTTTCCAACTTAGTGAAAAGTTTGTGTTGACGCAATCTTTCGAGGACCATTTTCACGTGTTTCCGATGTTCAGATTCCGATGAAGAATAAACGAGGATGTCGTCAATGTAAACAACAACACACACATCTATGAGCTCTCTGAGGACATCGTTCATAAAATATTGAAAGGCGGCCGGGGCATTGCAAAGTCCGAAGGGCATGACCTGATATTCAAATAGCCCATACTTGGTGCGGAAGGCCGTCTTCCATTCATCGCCCTCTTTTACTCGTACCAAGTGGTAAGCTCCTCTAAGATCCAGCTTTGTATATATGCATGCTTTTCTGACTTGGTCCAGGAGTTCAGGGATCAAAGGTAACGGATATCTATTCTTAACGGTGATCTGGTTCAGGGAGCGATAATCTATACAAGTTCTAAGGTCTCCTTCCTTTTTTGGAACAAAGAACAAAGCTGAAGAAGCAGGGGACTTGGAAGGACGAATAAACCCATTTGCCAGGTATTGATCCAGGTATTGTCGAAGGTGAAGGTTCTCAGGCTCGGTGAGGGCATAAATTCTACTACAAGGAGGAGTAGATCCAGGTATCAGGTCTATCTGGCAGTCATAAGACCTATGAGGAGGTAGAGAGTTAGCCTGATCCTTCCGGAAAACATCTTGGTATTCTAGGTATTCGGGAGGTAACTGGGGAGTCTCTGAAGAAATTGCTGCTAGTGCAACACCAGGTGGAGGGTGAAAAGTAGAGACACATTCTGGAAACTGGACCGTTCTTGCTCGCCAATCGATCAGAGGATTGTGTTTCTCTAACCAAGGTGTTCCTAGAATAATCTGAAACTGAGGGGCCTTGATCACATCGAACACGATCTTCTCATGGTGTCCATCTTGACTTACTAGCGTCACCTCTTGAGTGGTATGCGTTACTGGCCCGGAGGCTATCTCCGTACCATCCACCGTAGTAATGACGTCCTTTACAGCCTTGGGACAAAGAGTTAGATTCATCCTCAAAACCATTTCATGATCCACATAATTGCCGATGGCACCGCTGTCGACGTAAGCTTCAATTGCATGTAATCGATCCGGATTATCAGGGCTAATGAGGACCATAGGTATCACGAAATGCGAGGTCACGGAACTGGTTTTCACGCTCGGCAAGAGGACCTCTATTCTTGTCGGGCGAGGTCGTTTCCCTGCTCAGAGTTTGTAACTTTGGTAACTGCAGCTCCTACTGCCTTCTTGGCAGGTTTCACCGACAGTCTCGAAGAAAGTGCCCTGAGTTTCCGCAATAGAGGCATAATTGCAACTGTTTTCTCCTTTCCCGCTCCTTTTGTGTTAGAGGACCTTTCAGACCCCCTATTTGCATGGGTTCCCCGGAGTCTACTCCTTTGGAAGGAGTTGGCGGTTTGGAAAATACTCGAGCATCAAACTTGGAACGATCGGCCTTCCTGTTCTGCAGTCTGTGATCTATTTGAACGACTAAGTCTATATAGTCCGAACAATCTTGTGGCAGATTCACTACTTGGGCTAACACATCTTTGAGCTCTCCACGTAGACCTCTATAAAACAGCGTAATCCTTTTGTTCTCAGGCCATTGAGTTTCCACTATCAGTCTGTTGAAAGACGCAATATAAGCCAAAAGGTCTTGATTACCTTGTCGCAACGAAAGAAGCTCATTGTCCAAGGCCTGCCCCTGTGAATGTCTTGCGAACAGTTTTTCCATACTGAGCTGAAAAGCTTGAAAATCATGGAGGTCCGGATCATCTTGATTTACTAGAGGGATCGACCAGTCTGCCGCATTGCCACTAAGGTACGAAAGCACGAAAGCTACTTTAGCTTGATCAGTTGGAAAGGCTGCTGGCGGGCATAAGAAATGCAACCGGCACTGATTGATAAATACTGCAAACCTCTTTGGGTCACCAGAAAATCATTCGGGCGGAGCCAGAGGTACATTCCCAGGTAGGTTGATCTGCACTGGATTCATAGAGGATGTAGAAGGAAGATTTCCCCCAGATGCGGGTAACGGGGTCTGTCCGGCTTGTGACTGTAGCAATTGTCTAGCGAGATCATCTGTTCGCTCCTTGGAAATAATCAGTTCCCTTCTTAGAGCGTTCGTTTCCTGACGGGCTGCATGCACTTTTGCCCTTAGTTCCCCAAGTAACTGGGCTAGCTGGTCGGTATCCGAGGTTTCCATAGCGCCTGGACGGGAGTTTTGTGGTAGGCTTTGCGTTCTGTAACGCTCACCTGATTCCCGTCGAGGCGCCGGTCTTGACTGGGCGTATACCGTATCTTCAAAGGTGATGTGTAACACACGGCTGGCTCTTTGGGCTGGACCTCTGCACTGTATGTCTGACTCGAAGGGTAAGATGTCTGCAGATAGAAAATATGGGATTAAGGAACTGGGTTATTGAATGTCTCTCTCTTCTTCCCTTTCTCTTCTCCTGTAGAACCCCAAAGGTTAACGCTCTCACCTTAGGTAAGTGAACGCCGTGCTCTCCATCTGCCTCGGGGCAGGGTGCTGTAACCAGTTTCTTCACTGGATAAGGGGAGCAGGCCTCTTGACTTCAGAGGACTGCTGTCCGTCGTTTACTGCACGAACGGTAAGTTTCGAGTAATTCTAATGTCTTTAAAGTCTTTAGTAATGATGTTTCTTGTTTTGCAGGGTTCCGGCGATGGCAGATGACGGGCTGAAGTGAGTTGAAGATGGAGCCCATGTGATGAATAGAAGCGCCTGGAAGCACGTAAGTAAGCGCTTGTTGCCTGCTTCACGATGCGCTCTGTCTTTTTATTTTGCAGGTACAAGTTCGGAGCGGCTGCAGGGTGCCGGAATACCCACTGGGTTAGATGTGGAAAGGAGTAATGGCACGTGAGTATTAAAGTTCCCCAATGTCTTTAAACGCACCTTGTTTTGTCTTTCAGATGCGGGATGCAGCGTCGAAGGCCTCCGGAGCGTGCGAAGAGTTGGTAAGCTTTTGTCTTTCAGATGCCGGAATGCAGTGTGAAGACCTCCGGAGCGCACGAAGAGTAGGTAAGCCTTTGTCTTTCAGATGCCGGAATGCAGCGCGAGGCGTTGGTGACAGCCGATGGACCAGGTAAGTGAAGAGCTGTCACTGAAGACCGTAATGCTAACCTGTTCTTTCTTGTCTTCATAGGTGTTGCTGAAGACTGGATTCAGGATGGTAAGCCTTTTTCCTTAGGCCCAGGATCAGATGCAGAAGACACGATGAGCGTTCTGATGCAGAGGATGCAAAATAACGCAAAGCAAGATTCATCCATCGGGTGTGGTTTAAATAGCCTCCTGTAGTGCTTAGGTGTCTCCTTCCACAGCCACGCCTAGGTAAGAAAAGAGTTCCTGCTTTCCAGAAGAGTTCCAGTGTTCTGAATCTAGGGAGTGGCTCCTGCCCCACCCAACAGGAAAAGTACTTCCAAACAGAAGAGGATCAGAGGCTCAACTGGCAGGCAAGTAAGCAGCATGGTCTGCTGCAGGTAAGTCCACCCAAGCATTATGAGCCCGGCGCTTCCAGCGCTGGGACTGGGCATATTTATGAGCCTGGTGCCACTGGCGCCAGGACTGGGTCCAAAAGGTCCCAATTGGGACTGGTTGGCACTCGGAACCTGGGTTATGGATCTGCTTCCAAGGGAGTTGGGAAAACCCTGACCTTTTGGAAGCAGAGATCATGACACCAGAGGACAAGCAACCACTTTTAGTTTCCTTTTGAGTGTAAGGGACAGAAGTAGGATTTTGATGCTGGACGGTGGACTCTTTATTTTAGGATATTTTGACATTTTCCTTAGTGTTTAGTGGAGGCAGGGAAACCCCTCTAAGTTAGGGAAAAATAGGGTTTCCTCTTGATTTCTTTGAGAATATAAGCCTTTGCCCAAAAACACGCCACCTGTGTGTGTCAGTCTCCTTCCACACCCTTACACTAGTCATAAATGTTCAACCTTACCTGGCTTTTACTGAAAACTTTATTTTGTATGATTTGATGTATTTTCTCTTTTCCTTTTTTACATTTTAAATAAATATTTACATTGCAAGATTGTTTTTTTCCATTTTAATGTTTTGCAATTGTATGGATTAATATGTGAAATAAACTAATCAGAGACTCCAGGGAACACTGCAAAGCCCCTCCAGTGGTTGTCCCAGTCAGCGATTTCTGTTACACACTACCCTTACCCGCTGCTGCTGCATCTGAGCCTCACTCCAAACTGCTCGGGTACTAGGAGTGGCACCCAGGGCAAGTTAAAGGCAGAAGAAGAAATGTCACTGTAACCTCAAACTAAATACCTTTTTTGTGGCTTCTGACAATGTTCAAGCAGAGGTATAATCGTGGATGAGAGCATCATGATTGCTAGGTGTAGAGCAAAAGAAAACTCCAAGCCTCCCCTGACAGCTAGTGGCTGCCAATCCTGCACTGGTAACTTCCATATAAACCTCTACTCTTAATATTCGTATATTAGGGTACTACTGATGTCAAATTCCTTATGTCATGCTTGCTCTCTTGACACATACATCGGGCAAGCAGAGCATTGAAATGGCCCTACAGAGATGCAAGCGAGGTTTCGAAAACCTAAAGGGGAAGTACAAATGACACACAAGAAGCTGAGGGGTGAATGCTACAGACATATGAAGATAGGCAATAAATACAGACAAGAAGAAACAAAGGCAGAGACTACAAAATTGCAGGGCATTGCAACTAAGATGAACAGAACAGGGCCCAATTAGTCTCAGCAAATGGTCTCAGCAAATGGTTTTAGCGTTTTCAGCAATGACACAGGAACCCTGTTCTAGGGAAGATACTACTACACTGCCCTACTCTGATAGCTCACGGGAAGGAACAACAGGAGTGGACTTCTTAATTTCGTTCCGAAGGCACAAAGAGGAACCTATATTCCCAGGACATCACCCGATGTGGGCACCAGAGGAACAGTACAATGACTGCCTCCTGAAACAGTCCACAGTTATGAAATATGGCTTCAGAGGCAGCACACAGGCTCGCGACAAAAGAAGGGGGAAGCGATTGTCTGCTAGTGTTTGCGGCCGCCAACCTTTGGACAAAGAAACGCATTGTGCATAGGCGCATTATAAAAACCCAATGAATAAAACATTTAAAAAAGAAAGCACAATTTACAATAACAGAAGTACAAAACGTATAGCAAATCCCAAGAAAAAGAAAAGGCTGCAGCACCTACTCGGGGTTACTACCGCAACACCTACGGGTGATGGTAAAAAGGTTTTTAATGAATCAGGAATTGTTCTTGGCAATCCTCCAAACTATCGCTTTTCAGCCTGATGGGAAAATATGATGGTTTGGATGGTTGGCCAGAACAATGTCTACAGTTGTGATTTATTCCATTCCTTCCATCCACTCTTCAGTGCTGCATTTGTTATCTTAAGTGGGACACATATGCCCTGATATGGGTCCTGAGCTTGCAGTGCCCAGACACCCAAACTCACTCCAGTGATGGCACCCAATGAGGCGGAAGGATCTCAAGTGGTAAGGAAATGGGTGATCTACACTGAAGGGATGCAACCAGCGAGGAATCTGTCAGAGGTTCCTTCTGAGAAGCTACGGAGAAAAGCTAGCAGTAGTTCTATGATACAGATATAAAGAGATATGTTAGGGATGGCGGTGCGTAGAGGTTTTCAGCATAGAAGCTGATTACCCCTTACTGGGAGATGGCTGAGACAACACTGTGCTGGAGTACACAGGGTTCTATGTTTATTATGAAACTATGAATCTGCTCAGAGAGATTGCAAAGGCGATAAAAGGTTTATAAAGGAATTAGTAGGTTTGATGTTTTTGACATATTAAATTGCTTTGTAAGGTATTAGTGGAATTGAGTAATGGTAAAAATTGGATATTTTGTGGACAGTCATAAACTGTTTTAAGGAGGTGGTACGGAAGGCTAGGAATATGTTGGTATATTTACAAAACGGACAGTCAGTAAAAACAAATATGAAGTTAGGTTTAAGTGATGTGTACACCTATACACGTGTAAATGAGATAGTTTGTTGAAGATCATTTACTGAAAGAGGTGGAAACAATTGCAATGGGGAATATAGTTGAATATTGTATAGTTTGTTCAAGTGATATATTGCTATTTTCTTGTGCTAGCTCTCACAATTAAAGTTTTTTGGTAAATATTGTAATTTACATAAAGATTTGGATAGAAAAAAGTCTGAGATTGCTTGTGGTCTTGTGCAGATGGAATGCGCGCTAACAGTTCGGGCTGGGCTGGCCCATTTGTGGTGAGACCAACACTGATTTGCAAATGGTCATTTCCCTTTTGTAGTACGACAGGCAGAAAAACATTGGTTTGGCGGGTTGTGCCGAGCAATGCACGTGGTTGTGATTTATTGTAAGCCTCATGGCCATCACTCTTCAGTGTTGCATTTGTCACCCTAAGTGGGATCGTGTTAGGGAGAATTCTCCAAAATGGCTAATTTCCCTTACCTACTGAGTCCCTCAGCAGCTTTGCTGGATTTCTAGGATTTATTTTTTTCACGTGGTAAGAGTGTGGGACTTTTTCCCTCTCTTACATGTGTTTTGCTATGTGTGTTTAACTTTTTCTTGTGTTCATAGATTGTGGAGCTTCACCTACTCCACGGGATCATCTTTTTACTGTGTGTTACACAGTAAACTCAGTGCAGTGACACAGGGTTATCTTTTAGACTTCCCAACTCAGACTCCATTTTCTGGGACTGATTACTGTCTCCCAGAACATGTAAAGTTACCATTAACTTTAATAGTCTCTTTAAAACCACAGACCCAGTACAAACTATCTTACATAGAGTCCTGGAAAGGGTTAATACGTATCCCTTTTTGTCTGTTTCTCTTGGAGCATTGTTTTGCTCCCTTTTCATCAAGTCTTGGCTGGTGGCAGTGGTAACTACCCTATTTTTCCTACCGCGGTTATCTTAAATAACCTTGGTATAGTTCTAGGCTATCTTGGTAGCCTCGAACTTGAACCCCCTAGACCATATATGTTTTATTACGGTTCCGGCTGGGTTTATTCGCCATTTCTTTTTGTAAAAAGTCCTTCTCGTGTTTTACTCTGCACGCCAAACCAGGTTTGATTCCTTTGTTCACCGTCTTTCCGGAGGCTTCTACTCTGAAGCCCTCATTAGGTGCCTGTATGTCTGGGGGGGACAGGATGTGAGGGAGGGGTTTAGGACTCCCTGCACAGGGTCTCCTTGGAGACCCATGTCGTACTCTGAAATGATTGGCTGTGGTGACTGTTTCGGCGGGACAGCCACCCTGATGTGTGATTGACAGCCAGGCTGTGTGAATGGGGGAAAACTGCATAAAAAGCAGGTCTCTGGGTCTGGAAAGGCAGAGTCGCCACTGGAACGAAAGAACCAAAGAGGAGCTGACAGAAGAGAACCCCTACCACGACCGAACCGCCCGGTGAAGCTCTGCTGCAGGTCTGAATCTTCAAACTCCAATGACAGAGAAGATCCTCCAGGAATCTTCTTCCCCTGAGATGGTGGGACCAACCAGTTTGCCCAAACTGCAAGCCAGGACTCCCCCCTCCGGTCGAATTCGCTATACAGAGCTACAGTGGGCCAGATAGCCAGGAAGGTCAGACCCTGCTTGGGTTTTAAGGAGCGCACCTTTTATTTGTTGTTTTGCTCTGCTGCTGGTTTCTTCCCTGGGTAGTGCAGGACCCTCAATCTTCCTACTTCGTATCAGTCTGACAGTCGCTTCAGGAACCGTGAGCCTGCAGAAACTACCAGGAATGTCCACCTCAGCTACAGCTTCTTTTCCATTTAAAGGTACTGTGCAAATCCGGTTGTTCGTTTCGTTCAGCCGCTGGGAAAGTGTGTGAAATCTTTCTCCAATCCGAGGGCTTGTCCTTCTCTACTCTTTAAACTAACTTTTCTGCCGACCAACTTCGTCCGGAACTCTTGGCAAAGACTTAACCGCGAACTACCCTGAGCTGTGTGATCTTGAGCAAAAGACTTTTGTCCTATTGACTTTGGCCCTACGCCTTTTTGATTTGATTACATCACTGTAGTTCCTCTTTCTAGATTGCCCTGCTTACTTACCTGTTGGTGCTGTGCAATTTCTGCCTAACTTTGTCTTTCCCTCCCTTTTAAATTTCTGGAGTGCCATTTTGCTCCCACTTCATTTGTGAGCTTAACTTGTGTGGAACCTATTGGGAGTGGTGTGGTGTATTAAGAGTGTGATTTTTAAACTACTTTACTTTACTGATGTGTAAATAAATGTATATTCTTTTACTCAGAAACCTTGAGTCAGTGTTTCTTTGAATCATAGTAATTGCTGTCCTTTGTGTAACTATCTGATACTGCTCACTTGCTCTTGAGATAAGTCTCAATTTGTACTGTCACGTGTAGTCTTAATTGTGTGTGGTGTTCCCAAAGGGTACTGCATATAATTCTGCCTAACAGATGGGTATGCCAAGAAGTGCATTCCGAGCCTGCTGCACATAGGAACCCAAGCTATACTAATGTAACCCAGTGGTGCCAAAACATGTCTGCACGTTCTTGTGGTCCCTTGCAAAAGAACTGAGATCTATCCGTTTGGGCCGGGCTGGCTCTTTTAGGCTGTGACCGAGACCGGGTTGCATATGGCCTTTCCTCTTCTGAAATAGCAATGAAGGCAGAAAGGGAGTGGTCTGGGGGATTTCCCAGAGAAATGCCTGTGATTGTGATTTATTCTATACCTTCTATCCATCAATCTTCAGTGTTGTTTTTGTCATCCAAAGTGGAATGGGAATGCTCAGAGGTGCGTCTGTGGCCTGCTGTGCCTAGGACCCAAGCTATAACATGATGGCGCTGAAACGGTTTATAGTGATTAAATCGAATTACATTATGTCGAAAGACATAATGTCGAAAAAAAAGGTCGAAAACAAAATTCCGACTGTCATTTTTTGTTTAATTTTTGTTTGACATGGTGGGTGCAGGGGGTTCCTCCCCAACCCCTTTTTTTTGTTTTTTTTTTGTTTTACCCATTTCTTTTTTACTTACGGAACCCCAAAAAAACATATAAATAAAAAAAGAAAACATTCGGAAAAAAAATTGACTTTTTTTCCCACATTATGTCTTTCGACATACGACATAATGTTTTCGACTTTTTAACTGAACACCCGCTGAAACATATCAGCTGTTGCCTGTGGTCTCGTCTAGAAGGGATGGGATCTAGCAATTTGGACAGGACTGGACCTTTTGAGGTAGGACCAAGTCTGATTTGCTTCTGGTTTTTCCCTTTCGTAATGACTTGGCAGACTTTTAAAGGATGGTTGGGCGGCGGTGCCCAAAGCAATGCCAGTGATTGTGATTTATTTTCTATACCTTCTAATCACCATAATTCTGTGTTGTGAGTTATTGTATCTCACACACTATGATTGGGTGCTATATTTAAATTCCTTGCATTTAAAAAGTGCTTACAAATAAGTCCGAATGTTTCCATACTCCAAGGCCATATAACTGTAAAGCTAAACATGGAGGAACAGGGACATAATTTTTTGTGGGTTTAAAATATTTCCATTCCAAGTGACTTACTTACGGGATGAGACAATGTGTGTATCGTATAAGTAATATTAACATGTGTCTGCACTGGTGTGTGCTAAATCCACCACGATTCCAACAGCAATGTTTGATCTTATTTCCAACTCATCAGCAAAGTTCCCGATGGGTGGACATTTTGGGAAGGGCTGCTTGACGGTTGGTGGCTTTCGTGAGGAAGGTGGGCTCGATGCGGGTGTCCATGCCAGCAACAGAAGGCTGCAGACTGGTGAAGGTGGGTAGGTTGGGAAGAAGTGCAGGAAAGAAAGCTGTGGGCTTAGTGAGGTGATTAGGAGCGAGCCTATTAGAGGATGCTGCAGTCGGATGCAAGCAGCTATATATATTTGCGATGACTTGTTTTCCTTGGCTGGCTAGTAGTTGGAGGAGGGTAGACGGGGTGGGGGGGCGATGGCAGGTGATGGCAGGAGGGAGGGTTGGTGACAAGCATAGCCAGCAAGGAGTAGGGGAGGTTCCATCTTCTCTTTCTCAGAAATAGATGGGGGTGATGGAGAGGCAACTGGGCATTACTTATGGCGGGTGGGGCTGCCAGCACAATTCCCACTGATGGTGCGTAGGGTGTGTGGTTGTTACCTAACTTACGGCATAACTGCTGCTGCTGGGGTGGTAGCGTGGGCCCAACTGGGCTTACCTTAACATTGAGGAAGGCGGTTGTGCATCGGCGCGGCTTAGGGCAGGGGCTAAAGGGCATCAACAGCTGCAAGATCCAACATGAGCGGGTTTCGGTTCACTGGTGGGGCTTGTCACGCGTGGACTGGCTTAGACAGGATGGTCTATGGTCCTTATATCTGCGCCTTTTTATAAGATATAAGGACCACAGACCATCCTGTCTAAGCAGGTCAAGCTGGCTTTGCCTAGGGACTTGCAGGGCGCATGTATGAAAAGGCGGTGGGCGCCCAATAATTATGCTCTGTCGTGGGAGTACTGGGCCAATCTTGGTGGGTGCCTCAAGGGAGGGCAGCTGAACTGGTGATGGCGTCAGCTATGTTTCTATGGAACCGATGCTCCTTTGTGGCAACGCTAGCTTCAACCAGGCAGGGTGTAAAGGTACCTGGAGCCTCACCTGGCGCTGGAGACCAGGCGCAGACATGGAGGTCTGTGGACCTTGTGTATTCTGGCCTTCTGGTCGGGCTGGCTTCGCCTGCCTGCTTGCTGGGAGCATGTGACATTAACTATGCATATGTGCCACAGAATATCTTTTTAAAACAACACTTAATCAATTGTAAGAAGGGTTGGTAAAGTCTTGGCTGTGTGGGCTTCAGAGTGTACCACAATGTGCCTACCATTTGTTTGCAGCTTCTACACTTGAACACACTGGTAACCTTTCTTAGCACCTATAATGCAGGCGCCATAATACACAGAATCCGCCATTACCTGCGAAAGATCTGCCAGGATGCATTATTGCAGGTGCTGTGCGTGGGTGCAAAGATCTATCTGCGTCAAAGGAAGTAGGCATACTCCTGCATTTACCACCACGGTCCCTTTGACAATCCATCCGTATATTGTATTGGACTGAAAATAAATGACATAAATTGTGGGTCCAGAGAATTGATCGCCAGGCAAAACATAGTCATCACGGCCTCGGTTTCTGCAGCTGTTGATCATTTGTTTCTAAACAAGGTTTTTCAATTTGAATAGCTTAATCAATATCTCATTTTGCTTACAAGCAAAGCATGCCTTTCAGGACACTAAAATGCTTGTCATGTCCTAACCAAGGCTGCAGACTATGCAATCTATTTCATCTGCCTCTGTACTTGGTTTTCTTTGGAGAGAGGAAAGCCTTGAGCAGAAGATGAAAGGCAGTTAGTTTGGGAACAAAGGGAAGGTAATTCCATAGGGAAATTGCCTAAAAGTCTCACAGCAGCATGCTTTGCAGGATGGAGCTGAGGTGAAGGTGCTGCTGAGGCTGCAATTCAGAACTCTACATGGGAGGGTAAACTAAATATTGCGGGCCCACTCCCTTGTGGGAACCAAGTGACGATCCCCCTAAATCGGGAACAGCCAAGGAGAGCATTTCGCCTGCAGGTGCATTCAGAAAAAGAAAACACCAGCATGCGACTTTCTTAGGCAGTTAGGGTCAGTTTGGTGGGTGGGCCTGGTGGTGTTTGGAGGGACCCACAGAGCGTATCCTTGATAGACAGAGAGAGACGCTGCCAATGTGGCACACTTACCCTGCGGTACGCTCTGTATACAAACACGTGTATTGAAGTAATTAGAAACTCAATAAAAACAATGCACAAAATACGTTAAAACAGCAGTCATATCCTTACAAAATAAAAACAATATCCAGTTAAAATCTTCCATGATCACATGCTACCACTTTTCGACATCCGTCCAAACCCGACTAATATCAAATCTCTACAACTTTGCCCCATCAGTGGAGCGCATACTTGACACGGCCAGCCAAGCCCATTTTACCTCCTTTCTCTCAAAAAAGTGGTCTGAGCCACACACGGGGAAGACTGCTAAAAAAAGGACAAAACAGAAAGATGTAGGAGGGAATGTGCAGCACAACTCTGGCACACAGCCAGCAGCACTAAGAAGAGGATAGTTCCCACTAATCCCCAGTAAATCTAACAAAGGAAGTTGGACGAACCTAAACTGTGCACATCAGCGTCTAGTCTGGCCCAGCTTTATAAAGCCTGAGGGCCTCCTTTCAAGTAGTGTGGTAACATAAATCATGGAGTGTTTACGAATAGCACATGTTTTACCACTCATCGCTGTTATGGATTTCATTACCAACATTCTGTAAAATGGCCTGCTTTGGTGTAAAGGGTTTACTGCCACACAAATGCATTAACAGTGTGGTATTGGTCATGCAGCATTACCGCATGTGGTAATCCCGACTTTCCACTGTGGAGTCCAATGAGACATCAAAACGGGGAAAAGCTAGAGGGTGCCCATGCCTCTTACTTATGTGAACCCTTCTCTTTCCCGCATGCGGTAACAGTATTCAAGTTTGGTGGTATTTTCAGAAGAAACACTGCAATACCCATAATGTAGTTATATGTACGATTCTTGGCTATGAAGACACTTTAAATCAAAATCCAGTGGCACCTGGCCACTAGTCACACTATCTTCTAATTGAAAACCAAAAGTTGTCCCTGAAAGAGTCTTAAGCAGCCATAAAATGGGCTGGGTTATCTAACCCGGTGTATATCAGGCTTCCCGCAGCCCAAGTTTTAGAAGGAGGCCTTTGTTCCTATTGAGCCGTGGTGTCCCTGTCCAGGAAAGGAGATTCATAATGGTATCTTGATATACCGGGTCTTTGGTAGTTAACCAGACCCTCCTTCAGTAAACCTATGGGGTAATGCCCACCTCTAGCTGCAGAAATGTTTGCAGGGTGCGCCCCCTTATCCTCAGGATGTATCTTAAAAAGGCATATTCCTCATCTACTACATCTGGGCAGATTCAGTTGCCCACACACATCAGCTGCATAGGCCCGTCTATTGCATGGGGACAATGGCAGCGTTGGTATGCTGATCCTCCAACTAGTGCTAGTAGTAAAATGGTTCCTAGGTAATCATAATCAGGAAATTGTTCAGGAGGAATCCCCTTAACGCCCAATTGGAACCCTTGCCCCCTGTTTGGTATCTTGTTGATTATGAACTTAATAATTATTAAGAATGTGAATACAAAATGTCTCCAAAACAGACACCAGGGAAGCCAGTGCCATCCCCGTCTTTTCCACAAGCACCATATATTTTGCCAAAAAATATAACAGGCACTACTCTCCTACCCACCGAGTGAACATCCTGTGTGTGACACCTGTATGGGCAACCATCAGCACATAGATGTACAAACTGAACAACAACAGAGCAAGCAGGCAGCCTTGTCTCACTCCTTTCTGGCCTAGAAATGGTTGAGAGAAAATCTCCCCTCGGTGGACAAACCTCACAGTTGCCTGCTTAGATAATTGTGAATCATTATGGCATTTAGAAGGGCTCTCTCTAGCCCCAGCTCTGAAAGCGTTGTCCACAATATGCCACCACTAATTGAATCGAAGGCCTGCTTGAGGTTCTTAAAGCCCATATAAAGCACTGCTCCCTTTGCATCAATGCACTTTGCTGATAACAGGTCAAAGCGAAAGCACTGCTCCGCTGTACTCCACCATTTCCAAAAACCCATCTGGGCCAAGGTTATAATCTCTGCCCACCCCAGCCATTCCTGAAACGTTTTCAAAAAGGCTTTGCAATGTACCTAAAGGTGTCTGTCTAGAAGAAATATGGGCTGATAACAGGTGGGATTCCTCCTTTCCCCCTTTAAAAAAAAAGTCATGATTACTGTCATTCCATGAGGACAGGATTGTGTCGCCTTCCAATATTAGGTTGGACACTCTGCAAAGCACCCGGACGGAGAGTAAACTAAAGTAAAGGTGCAAGGTGACAGAGGTCTTTTCTAACCATGCCTGCCATGGAGTGCCCAAAATAGCAGCCCTCATGCAGCGCATTAGCATTCCATTTAGTTTTACCTTTCCACCCTTGAAAAGTTACTGGAAATTGAAAAATTGCATTTCAGGTGAGTTGCCCTTTAAGGCCCATCACCTGAAATGCATTTCCTACATTAATTTGGGTGCAGGTCTCTGCCAATTCCTCTTTGAGTGCTTGGCACACTAGAACAAAAGGATACATACTAGAAGTATGAAAAGCCTGACTGTACTTCATATGCAGGTCCATAAAGATCCCAACTAGTCATCTCACTGCCAAATGCCAAAGTCCAACGTTTACCACACTAATTTAAAGAACATTTCAACCTTGTTTCACCTCCGTCATTTTAATAGTATAAAGTTTAATTGCATTTTGAAAACCTTTGAACATGGAGGTTTCCCATAGGGGAAAGAAACATCAAAATTGCCTGCTTCGATTTTTTTAGATTTTTGGTATGTAAATAGATGTAAAAAATCTGGACAATTTTTAGATATTTAAATTGTAAGATGTAACTATATATCATGTATGCACAGACTAAATGTGCATCTTCTATACAAACTGTTCACTTAAATGTAAACGTTGTACATTTCTCACATATATGCTGGTATATGTATGGAGTTTTCATATGTGTCTAAGATGGACCTAAGATGCACATTTCCTACATGTAGGAAATGTAGAACTCCTATACGCCTCATCTACGTATAAAAACTAACATCAAAGTCGAACCTCAATTCAATAAGAGTTTGCATAGGAGGCATTTAAGACATACAGAGAATGAATGTACATCCATTAATTATCTTTCTTTTGGTAAAAACCATAAATGACAAACACAACAGATAAACACAATACATATAAACTAGATATAAACAAAAATGCAGAACACAATTCAGCAATTCATTTTTACATTTAAGATTTCATACAGATTTCATTCAAAAAGCATTTTAAAAACCATTTAAGTGCATTGGGCGCTAAGAGGTCAGAAAACAATAAAAAAATAAAAGAATGCACAGCGACTTTGGATCAAACCTTTTTGTTTTAAAATTGTTAAATGGTTTTAGGACGTATATAGTTATATTTAGCACAAACAAATATATTAAATGCATAGACGTTTCAACTGACTGAGAACAAAATGGGGAATGAAGCTAATTCCAAGAAAGCTTGTTTCCACATCAAGGACACACTATTCATTGACAACAGATTAAACCTAAAACGAATGAACAATTTTCTAGAAACAGCACAGTTAGCCCACAACAAATATGGTTTAAAACATGCATAGGTTGACATTGCAAAATGTGCTCTCAGTGAATTGTTTTTTCTCTAGTGTCTCTCCATTTGAAAAAAATAACCAAAGAAAGAGCCCATTTCGATATACTTCTACAATCAGTGAATGGATACAACACATTGATTAAATGCAGCACCATAGAAATAGTGGCCAAGCAATATCTTGTTTGTAAATCTGTTCTAATCTTCCTGGAGAAAATGGCAGCAGATTTCAACCAAGTAGAAAGCCACAATAACAGGGGTCTAAATGTCAATTCATCACTAATGTAATCGTAATTTAATTTGTGATGAATCCATAATTCGGGGCTGAAACGGAAGTCACAATAAGTTTAAGAATGTGTCTTTCTTTATCAGTAGTTTTGTGCCTGGCTCAAATACCCATGGTTCTGATGGCTTCGTATCATAAATCATAAATCTTTTAAATAAAGAAATCCGCTCATTCCCATTGCACCATTGAGGCTACAATAACCAATCCATCAGTTGTGACTTTTAAAAAATACTTTTATCACACAAATAACTAAAGGTTTGCACTCTTTCAATTATAGCACCATTTAGATAAACAAAATACATATTTTTGACCCTGCTAATAATCACACTATATACAAAACGTCAATATATGTGTAGGAGATGTACATTTCATACATGTACACTAATATACGTATAAAAACTCACATACAATTCAAAGCCCACTTTAATGTGAGTTTTCATACGTATTAGAGGCGTACAGAGCATGTGCATTTCATATGACTTTACACCAAACACTCATACACTGCGTATATGCCATACACTCACATGTCAGACACTTACAAAAAACACTCACATGCCTTACCCCACACACACTTACAACACCCGCTCTTATGAGATACACTCTTATGACAAACGCTCTTACACCACATGCTGTAATGCCACATGTGCTTATGCCACACACGCTTAGGATACGCACACTTATAGCACACGCTCTTACACCATAGACTCTTACATCCCAGGCACTCATGCCATGCACTCACATGCCACACGCTCTCATGCCATGTGCTCATAGGCCACATGCTTACACCACACACTTATGTCACACAATTGTACACCATGCACTCTTATGCTGCACTCTTACTTCATATGCTCTTACATCACACAAACTTACCCCACATACTCACATGATATACACTCACACAACATACGCTCACATAGCACACACTTATATACAATACACCCAAGTGGCATACACTTGACACTCATACACCAGCAACTCATTTTCCACATGCTCACATATCAAACACTGATATGCCGCTCATGTGTCATAAAATCATATGCCATACAACATATTCCATAATTATATGGCATAGACTCATACAACATAAATACATAACACATGTCACATACACCATACACTCAAATTCCATACGTTTATAGATCATACACAATTGGCATACACTCACAAGCCACCAACTCATAAACCATGCACTCAGACGGCAAATAACCGACACTCATATGCCACACACTCATAAGCCCAAAACTCGCATACAAAACACTCAGGCACTACTCATACGGCATGCACTCATATGCCATGCACCAAATGGCACACAGTCATACTCCGTACGCTCATACGCCATACACACATGTGATATAAACATATAGGGCATAAACACATACCACATATAGTCATATGCCAAACTCTCACACAACATGTGGCATGTACTCATACGCCCTATGCAATTCAGTCATACCCCATACACTCATATGCAATACATTCATATGGCATGCATATAGGACATACGCTCATACGCCATATGCTCATATGCAAATACACTCATATGCCATACAACTGGTGTCGTCTATGTCTTGGTTTAGTGCAAGGCAGAGAGGTTCATTAGAATCATTCAATCTGGTTATATTATTGCGCCTTCCTAAAATATGTACAATGGTCTATCTGCAAGGCGCAGGAAGTGGTGCACATGGGAAAGTCATTTCCCTTCTGTAATACCAAACGCACACCATGGTACAAAATGGGTTTGTGCCCACAGGCATCCCTCATTTGTGTCATCATTCTAGAACTTTTATTGAGAGCACTTAGGACTAACAATGGTTTCAAATAAATACAACAATGTTACAATATAGCCTTATATACTGACGGAGGGTTAATTTTCGAGGGATACTGACTTGCTCGCAGGCAACGGCCCGTGGCTAAGCCGATGGCCATAATTTGGGAAAAAGTCATTATCCCAAGTGATAATGACCCTTTCATAGATTCTTAGCACAGAGTGCCAGTAGATATAAAGGTTTTGGAGCTGTGGTGGTGAAATTAAACGTTAGTTTAATAATGAGTAGAGTACACAAAACATTTTAGAAAATTAAATGTGATTTCATTTTGTAAAATTTAAATGAGTAGGTTTTCATTATAAAGTAAGCCTTTTAAATGCACATTTCGTTGAACTGGAAAGGATTTAGCATAAGCCTGCTGTAGGTGCAATGTGAAAGTGGCCGTTTTTCTTTACAAAAGAGAAAGCATTGTTCTGTGTTTTAACTTTCAATTTGTTGTGTTAAATTAGGTTGGAGATTCTCGTTCAAGGAAATCTTGCTAGGAAATTGCTGTTTCCTGAATGAAAATAAATGCTTTGTGTTGTTCCCCTGGCCACTTCTGAAGTCAGAATCTCTGGAATGCAGTCAATATCAATAGTTATTAACTGAATTACGCACTTTCTGATTGCTAAAATGAGGTCAATAGTGTCTTAAATGTGCTAATAGCAATGAAATCCTATGAGGAGAGCAATTATTTTTTTAATTTTTTTTTACAAAATTTTGTCTCATTTTGTTCCAAGCCCTGTTCAGAAACTGGAAACAAAACAGAAATATCACGACTTGGTTCGCAATTGATTAAGCAGAACATGAGCCTCAATGACAGTGTGGGGGCAAGTAGGCTTACAAAAAGGCCTCATCCAGCCACACTGCCCTTAGCGGTATGCAGGACGGGCAGAAGACAAATAAACTGCAACCATTTCAACCTCATTACTTCCACATGGATGCACACATTCGTTTTACCTCCTTCACCACTCATTGCCCTACTGGTGAGCAAAGGCGCATTTGCCCTACTTGGAACCTAGCGTGCAGGAACCTTGCTCTTCTGTCACTTATCCCAGTTAAGCAGGGTTCCAGTTTCCAACCTACCTTGATAGCAAAGGAGGTTGGACAGTCGAGGCCGAGCATAGCTTTCTCTGAGAGCCTATCTTGTATTTCCTCCGAGTCTGGCCGAACAATGCCTCAATCTGAAAACATCACTGGCACGTCTGCAGCCACGAATTCTTGAATATTTTCTATTAATGGGGTTCCATTATTTAGCAAAATATCGACGCTCATCATTTGCAAGGGCATTGTTTGTTTCTGATCACTCTGCTCTTGCACTTTTTGAGGGAGGTCGGGCAATACAATTAGGTCAGTGATGGGACCTAATATCTTATTAGACATTTCATGAGGGATAGAGATCTTGACAGTACCAATAATGATTGATATTCTGCCAAATTGGTATGTCCTAGAGGTGGGTGAATTGGTTCCCCGTCTAGTCTATCACTGCAGATGCCACCCTGAAGCCCTCATAAGAAATTAAGAGAGAAAGAGTGTCATAGACCTGCCACTGCTATGCCATTGTGTGAATAGTCTGAGTCCTTCATTCCCTCTACACTTTTGTCTTGGAAGCAAGACAACGCAGAGCGTCACAGGTTCGAATCACGGTCCCACCCTTAGAGGCTGCTACCTTCTTCCAGGGTGGTATTTTAGCAACAGAACACTTAGTGTTAACACCACTTTGTGCCCCTAGCACTTCTCTTTATATATGTCTTTTTGCAGCCTCGTGCGTGGTGCTGGTGCTTGGTGTAATCCGTGGCTGTGTGTGGTCCTTCAGGGTACATGGACCAGGCCTGGTTGAGAAGGTTAACTCTTAGCTGGGAAGGTGAACGAGATGCTATCTACAACAGAACCCACTTGCTTGCCGCACACTATCTCCTCCTCAGGGCATTAACAATTAACCAAGCGACTGAACACGACCCGTGTCCGTCTACAAGCTCACCAGTGCAATTTTTCTTTTCAATCGTTTGTAGGTTTAGCGATAAGAAACTAGTGTAATGGGCTCTTAGCTAAGGAGTCACAATTCTTAATCTGGTGTCAACAAAACTATGCAGGAACAAAGTAGATTAGTTGGGCTGTGCTACATCCATCAGTTTTCTTTGAAAAAGATTGCATATCATTGAACATATCTCCTCGCCATTGGCCGACCATGCCAGCCCATTGTTTAGAGTGCAGGCTTGCAGTATTTATCACTCACGTGGTGTTTAAAAATGAGATACGTTTATAACACATTATAACAGATAACCTCCAAAGCGTGACAGTAGGTCGTAGCGATATTCTGAATTCAGCCCTGCAAGCAGTAAACAAGGGCTCCCAACCACATATGTGCACTCGTATGAGAGTAGTAACCGCCTCATTTTAGATGAGGTGTTAAATGCCATGTATGCCAACAAACATTTGGAGACAACCTCTCCATCAGTTTAGGATTGGATTTCCTAGAGGGAGTAAAACACGAAGTGGAAAATTCACCCTGCGCGTTTCTCCTCTTTTGTGCAGGAACATCACCAGCATCTACATGTATCTACGTGTATGTCTAAAACTGATATGGGCCGAGAGGAGAGGCTTCAATCCCCATGGATGCAAAAAGGGCAGAATTTACAGGGGTACCTTGTAATGCCGACCAGTGGTGTAACTTTGCTGAAAATGTTGGGGGGGAGGGGGACATGACATCTGAATGAATGAATGTGGACAAAATGGTGTGCCATGAAAGTTGGGGGGGACAAACACCCCTGTCCCCCCCTAAAATTACTCCCATGATGCCGACGATCTTGCAAGTATACAGCGGCCGGCTTTAATGCTTGTTTGCTGGTCATGGTGGAAAAAAAGATCTGTGGACGTGGTGCTTTTGGAGCGATTATTGGGTTATTTAAAATAAGCACCCTAAATAGTGCAACAGAACTGGTTGGACTAAACTCGTTTTAAACCTGTCTTCAATTCCCTTGAAAAAGTATATATGTCTCCTGGTGTTTAGGAGGTCGATTATGATCCACGCTTCCAAACTGAAGTAGGTGCCTTCTTTCCATAAAACTTTTCGAAATAAGGGCGTTCAAGTGGCCATAGGATCACTCCGGTGTATGAAATGTTCAAGTACTGTTTTATAAGGCTGGAGGAGAGTGAAAGATCACCAGCATCGGTTCAATATTACAGCTAGAAGCAAAAGCTTTCAATATTTTTAAACCAATCAGCAGGCAAATGCCAGCCCGCCTCCAAGGCCCTCGAGCTAAGTCCCCTGTCAGTTCCCTGTCTTTTGACTGGCCGGGTCTGGAGGTCCTTCCATACACCCCCAACGTTACTCACGAGGCTGGAGACTCCACTCACTGGACACCTGAAACCTACGGAGCAACTATCACCTCTCGGACGGTTAGTTCCCCCAGCCAACATCAATGACCCTCTTCACCTCTTACCCCATTTCATCCAGACTGCCACTAAATAGCTTTGCCCTGTTGCCACATGTGTCTCACCTTTTCCAGCAAAATCGAACTTAGTTGTGCCCTGTTGCCACGTGTTTCACCTTGTGAAGCAAAATCGAATTTAGTTGCGCCCTGTTGCTGCATGTGTTTCACCTGTCCAGCCTAAATTAGATTTTGTTGCGTCATCTGCGCCCCTATTCCCTTCCCCCTACTTACCCTCTTCACACCCTACCCCTACCTCTCTGTTTGCATTTACCTTTTCCCATCCTCAACGTATTGTTGGTGTTTTGTCCCCCCTTTTTGTTTCCATCCACCCCCCTCACCACTCTCTTCTCCCACCACCCCACTTCCTATCCCCTTTTCCCTTAAAAGTGACACCTTCCTAGACCCCTCCTCCCTTTCCTCTCACCCTCCTACCCCCTCCACTGTACTTATTTGTACCATTATATAATTGTGTGCCCCACCTCGACTTACCATTATATAGTGGCATGCCTGTCCTACCCTGCCCCCCCCTGCCCATTTTGCACTATTTGTGTAAGGCACTTAGAAAAACGAAGGACTGTCGTCAGACATGACAGTTACCTTCACTGTTATATGTACAATTTGCTCTTTTTCACACACTTGTATCATTCAGAAAGTCAACGGCTCTGATTGACTGTTGTTTTTTTCCATTGTTCCCCCCACCCTGCTTGAGTGCTTTGAAACACTTCTTTGGGTATAGTTGATATACAATGAACAATAAATAAATAAATAAATATCTATTTTTTTTAACTCAACTTTATCATGTTTTCATTTTGACAGTAACAGAGATACAACTCCATAGTAGCTCAAGAGACAACTATTGAGGTCGAAAGAAAAAAAGGGATTATGTGATGACGTGGAGAAGACATGCATCATATTTTCTTTTGAGCAAGGAGACTGATTGCACACAGTAGTTATTGATTTTCGATAACCTTTACTGCCCTATATTCGCCCTCCCCTGATCCTCCCTCCCCTTTGGTGACAGAGGGTTGCTCATCCGTTAACGAGTTATGCAGGAGTAAAAATAATTAAAGGTGAAAGAGATTTCGCGGTTTTGGGGGGGCATGCCCAGTATAAACATCTATTTTTTATTTTGGTCATTGTCATGCAAGCATAAAAAGACTTCCATATTGTACGTTTACAAACTGGACATTTACCATTTGATAGTAAAATTGAAGCATGGTCTTCTCTGGCGGTAATCGGAGTAAAACATTGAATTATACAAGGACTCACAGTTGAGATTGGATACACGTAGCGGTGGATAGAGAAGGAATGGATGTGCGATAACAGTAAGTGAGCATCGGCTGCTGTTGCTATTAAGCAGTGATTACACAACATGATTTGCGGTTTATGGAATCCTACTCACCTTGCAACAATAAAGCACTGGTCACGTGATGTCTGGTACTCAAAGTAAGCTCTTTCTTTCGTAAAATAAACTTAAGTTGGCGAAGTATCAAGGACCCATCTAAAAATGGTGTCAACCATAAACATTAGCAGTGGAAATGGCTGGTCACACTCGTCAGCCTGCAACAGCCTGTCCAGTCATCCAAATGTGTGTACACGTGTGACCATTTCTAGAAGTAGAATAATCGTTAAGTGGTGTTCCATTGAGCTGTCAGAAGGACATGTGGAGCGGAGAGTTTCACACAGTCAGAGTACATTCAGAGGACCTTTCTCCGCCAAAAGCCTTGCCCATCTGAAACTACGGCTGGGCATTTGTAGACTTGTTATTCAGAAATTCCGATGCACAGGTGCACACCAATGTTGAAAAATCAATTTTGAAGTCTATATGCTAGAAGGAGGATGTGGGGGAGAGAGAAACAGCCGTGGCACTAGGCTGCACAGAGTTAGGGCCTAAGGGCTAAATCCAGCAGTGGTGGCTTGACACGTCGTGATGCAATTTAGCCTTTCTGACAATATACCCCTCAAGAGTACAAAAGGACAGAGTGAGGTGAGTATTGCCCGAACATATTTGTACACCCTGGTACTTAGACAGCTGGCTGCATAATACTTAACACAATGAAATATCTTAATCAAGGCGATGAGCAGATACTCACAAACAAGAAAAGTAGACTGGGACTGACTAGTTCCAAGCTAGACTGGGAGTATCCTGAAACAAGAGAGGTAACTATTACCATAAGCAAAGGATAGCAAAACAAAGAAAGAACCAGACAGTAGTGTGCTTACCAATAAGTGGTCTGGATGGATTCTGTAGATGAAATTGTAGGAATGGAGTGGAAGTCCTGGGAACACAATGTCTTGTTGCCTATTCCCGCCGGCACGAGGACGCCTAATAAGTCTGTGATCCTTGCGCAGTTGCGCTAAGTCCTTTGATCCTTGCGCCGATGCCCTAGTGTCCTTTAAGTTCCTTATAGTCTTTGAGCTGTAAGCAATGGTTGGAGTTGAAGCAGTCCAATAGGCGGCCTGTTTTGGCAACCAGCAGGTAAGACGTGGGAAATGAGGCAAATGCAGTCCGGGGAAGTTCCGGGTTGGCAACAAGCAGGTAAGACATGAGGGATGAGACGAATGCAGTCCGTGGACGTTCCGGGTAGGCAGCAAGCAGGTAAGACGTGAGGGATGAGACAAATGCAGTCCGTGGACGTTCCGGGTTGGCAGCAAGCAGGTAAGACGTGCAGGGATGAGGCAAATGCAGTCCGTTGACATTCCGAGTTTAACAATCAGCAGGTAAGTAACAAGAATGAGGCAAAGAAGATGACAGAGCAGACCAGAGGTTCGAAGGACTTGAGAACAAGATAGCAAGATGCGTAGCTTTGAAAATACAAATTCAGAAGCACTGCCATGCGCGGGGGTGGAACTTAAATACAGATCAGCTGACCTCACGCACAACGCACCACCGTAGGCCTGAATGCCTACGCGAATGCAAAGGGCGCCAGCATCGCCAAGGCAACATATAGCGTTCTCTGAAGGGACGCGTACACAATGATGAACCAGAGTTCCGAGTTGAACGTAGACAATCACATCCACTGGGAATTCGGGAACATTTCTTCCTGTGTGAGACCGCTGCATGACCAGATAAAGAGGAACCCAATGGAACCCTGACAGTTTCCTCCCCCAAAGATGGATCCCCGGAGTGAGAGGCAAAGAACCTGGACAGGAGTAGAGGAGCATGAACATTTGACTCAGGTTCCCATGTACGCTCTTCCGAACCGTATCATCCCCAATCAATGAGGAAATGACAAACCCCACGTATCATTTTAGTATCAAGCATAGCTTTAACCTCGTATTCCTCCACACCCTTGACCATCAGTGGAAACATGAAAGACTGGATGTATCTTCCACTGGGAAGGCAACTCTAAACGGACCACCAAAGGTTTGAGCACATCTTTAATAGGAAAGGGCACCACAAAACGAGGTACCAAACATCTAAGACCAGGCAAATGGAGATTCTTACAAGCCAACCAGCCCAACATTCCGGGTTAATAATCGGGGGCAGGAATTCGGTGCTTGTCAGCAAAGAGCTTAGCCGGTCGTTGCGCGGCCTCCAAGTGATCAGAGACCGTCTCCCTCAGGGAAACGAAATTAAAAAAGTAAACCTGAGCTGCCGGATTGTCGGTAGTAGGAATAATATCCCCAGGAATCGACCTGGGATGAAGACCATAGAGAGCAAATAACAGAGTGATGCCAGTAGACGAATGGACAGAGTTATTGTATGCATATTCTGCTGCACCCAAAACACTTAACCATGACTCTTGATGCTGAGTGATTAGACAGCGTAAGAATTGTTCCATAGTGGCATTCGCCCTTTCTGTCTGTCCATCTGTTTCAGGGTGATAGGCCATGGAGTAGCGTCCATCTATACCCAAGGCAGTGACTAGATGACACCAGAAACGAGAGGTAAACTGTGAACCCCGATCAGTCATGATAATCTCTGGCAGACCAAAACGGCAAAAACCGTGCTGCAAGAACAATTCTGCTAGGACCGGAGCAGAAGGCATGCATTGGCAAGGTACGAATAAGGCCATCTTAGTAAAGTAGTCTATGACCACCCATATGGTATCACAACCTCTAACAAGAGGTAATTCTACCACAAAATCCATTGAAATCATTAGCCAAGGTTTCTTCGGGACTGGCATAGGATGAATCAATCCCATTGGTTTGGACACCGTACCTTTGCACTGAGCACAAATAACGCAGATCCTGATGTAATCCGACACATCCTTAGTCATAGTAGGCCAGAACGCCCACCTTTTTAAGAGCTCAAGAGTCTTGCGTCTCTCCGGATAAGCGGCCATTAAAGCATCATGACACCACTGGAGAGCCAACAAACGGGTTTCAGATGTAGGAAGATAAAGCCGCCCTTGTACATATGGCATTGAGTGGATGACTTCCATCTCATAGTCATGGAGCTCAGGAGGACTAGTCGCCATCCAGGATTGAATCAAACCTTTCAGAGAGGAATCAACAGTACAAGAACAAATGACAAATGGTGGCTGTAAAACCTTCCCTTCCCGGACAGGCGTCTGTCCGCCCTCATTCAATCTGGATAAAGCATCTGCTTTAGAATGCAAACTGCTGGGACGGTACTTGATTTGGAAGTTGTACATAGAAAAGAATGCATGCCAATGTGCGTGGCGTGCGGTGGTACAACGTACAGACTTAAGAGCAAGGAGATTACGGTGGTCGGTGAAGACCTGTACTGGTGTAATAGTACCCAATAGATGGTATCTCCAAACCAGGAATGCATCACGTATTGCGAGTAATTCACGTTCCGTGATCGTATAATTCATCTCATGCTTAGTAAGTTTTCTAGAATGATAGGCCACGGGATGAAGAAGACCAGTATCCTCACATCTCTGGGACAGAATAGCACCAATAGCTTGATCAGAGGCATTGGCCTCAACAACAAATGGACGTTTTTGGTCAGGGTGCTGCAGCACCGGAGCTGAAGTAAACGTGGATTTAAGCGTGTCAAATGCTTCTTGGGCTTGATCAGTCCTACAAAGCGAGTCTTGGAGTTGGTTAGTGCAGACAGAGGAGCCGTGATAGCAGAAAATGAGTGGATGAACCGCCTGTAAAAATTTGCAAACCTTAAAAAGGATTGAAGGGATTTTACATTATTTGGGACAGGCCAGTCCAAGATCACCTTCACCTTACTATTGCTCATTTTAACACCATCACTGGTGATATCGTATCCTAAGAATTCCACCTGATCGCCATGAAAGACACACTTCTCCAATTTAGCGTAGAGACTGTTTTCACGCAGTCTCTGTAAAACAGTGGAGACGTATTGAACGTGTTCTTTGTAGGTAGGGGAATAGATGAGAATATCCTCAAGATAGACAACCATGAACCGATCCAGTAAATCTTTGAAAACATCATTGATGAAATACTGGAACGTGGCTGGGGCTTACATAAGCCGAATGGCATAACCAAGTATTCAAAAAGACCGTACTTTGTCTTGAAAGGCTGTCTTATATTCGTCACCTTCTCTGATTCTCACTAGATTGTAAGCTCCCCTTAAATCAAGTTTTGTAAAAAACCTGGAAGAAACCAGTTGATCCAACAGGACTGAAATCAGAGGAATCGGATACTGATTCCGAACTGTGATTGCGTTCAGTTCTCTGTATCGATACAGGGGCGTAGGTCTCCCTCTTTTTCGGTAACAAAGAAAAGAGGTGATGCTGCTGGAGACCTAGAGGGACGGATGAATCCCGTACTGAGTGCTTGGTCTAAATACTATTTTAGCACGACTTCCTCCTTTTGCGTAAGTGAATATATTCTACCAGAAGGAATACGGGCCTCTGCCAGTAGTTCAATCGGGCAATCATAAGGACGATGCAGAGGTAGCTTTTCTGCTGCCTTTTTATCAAAAACGTCCCTGAAGGAATCATATTCTTTAGGAAGGAGCACTATAGTGATAGCCCCAATCGTAAATGCTGTATCCAGGAGCATGGAACTAGGATTCCTTGATTCTACTGTAGATACATGACAAGACTTCTGACATTGGTCCGAGGAAAATTCCACAGAACGTGACACCCAATCGATGATGGGATTGTGTTTAGTTAACCAAGGCAGACCAAGAATCAGCTTGAGTTGGGGAGCTGAGATGACATCAAAATGGATGATCGCTGAATGATTGTCACCAATTGATAACACAAGATCAATGGTTTGTTACGTTACCAAACCAGAGATCAGAGATGTACTGTCCACTACATTAACTAACTCTGGTGTTTTCTTTGAAAGCAACGGAATGGAATGATCACGTACAAATTAGGCGTCCACATAATTTCCAGTTGCACCTGAATCAAGAATGGGTTCAACAGACAAGGTTTTCTCTGATGGAGAAGACAAAGTAGCCAAAACCAAGAAAGGAACCGAGGATCTGGGGTACATGACAACTTGACTCGACAAAGGGCCCCGTCTATTAAGTTTCCCGCCTTCTTAGGCTTCTTGGGACAAAGTTTCAAAAAGTGTTCTGCCGAACCACAGTAGAAGCATAAATGATTGGCCCTTCGAAGCTCTCTTTCTGTGGGAGAAAGTGGGCCTCGAATGGCACCAATCTGCATTGGCTCGCATGTTGAAACGGATGTCAACAGAGGAGGAACGGCTAGGGTGGCTCTCTGTTCGCCCTTTTGTTCTGCCTTTCGAGCGTCAATTTGCAACACCAGATCAACCAGTTCTGGGAAACCACGAGGCACAACCGGTACCATTGCTAAAACATCCTTCAAGCCTTCCGAAAGACCTTTATAAAACAAAGCTGCTTTCTTTTCATCTGGCCAATCTGTTTCTGCAACTAGCTGCTTGAATTTAGCCAAATACACCAAAAAGGAACTGTCTTTCTGTTGTAATGAAAGCAATTCCAGATCCGTCGCCTGTGATTTAATTCTGGTATCAAAAACACGGGTCATAGCCGTAATCAGTGCCTCACAATCATAGAGTAGCGGGCTACTTTGTTCCAGCAGGGGATTAGCCCATACTGTAGCAGTAGCGCCAAGATTAGACAGAACAAAGGCTGCCTTTGTAGAAGTATCCGGAAAGGAGGCAGGCCTGCACAAGAAATGTAAACGGCACTGATTAATGAATGTTCAAAAGGTCTTAGGTCGATTGAGCCCTTCCTGGAGTCGAATCCGCTCCAGGACTGGATGCTCCAGTCCCTGACTGCAAGCCAGCATGTAACTCATTGATACGACGTTGAGTAGCATTATGTGCTGCTGTCATGTTGGCCCTGAGGTCAGCCGCCACCTTGGATAAAGCCGCCAAATGATCAGCGGCTTCTTCCATTTTAAACGGCTTCTGAATATGTTAGGGCCCAAGGGCTAAATCCAGCAGTGGTGGCTTGACACGTCGTGATGCAATTTAGTCTTTCTGGCAATATTGCCCTAAAGAGTACAAAAGGACAGATTGAGGTGAGTATTGCCCAAAAATATTTGTACACCCTGGTACTCAGACAGCTGGCTGCAAAAGAAATTAACCAAGTATTAACATATGACTTAAAACAATGAAATATCTTAATCAAGGCGATGAGCAGATACTCACAAACAAGAAAGGTAGACTGGGACTGACTAGTTCCAAGCTAGACTGGTGAGTATCCTGAAACAAGAGAGGTAACTATTACCATAAGCAAAGGATAGCAAAACAAAGGAAGAACCACACAGTAGTGTGCTTACCAATAAGTAGTCTGGATGGATTCTGTAGATGAAATTGTAGGAATGGAGTGGAAGTCCTGGGAACACAATGGGCCTCATTATGACCCGGGCGGTAAGGGATTACCGGTACCGGTAAGGGCACCGTTACAGGTAATCCCTTACCGCCCAATTCCGAGGTCCCTTTGCGGGTCCTCCCTTAATGGCTGGTTTCACCAGCCGTTAAGGATGGGACCCGCAAAGGGACTTTGGAGGTATTACGGTACCGCAATTTGCAGTACCATAATTACCGCCTTCCCCATTCCCATTGAGCCCTATGGGGGCTCAAATGGGAATGGGGAGGGGCCAAGGTGAATGGGGAATTACCGCCTCTGCAAACCTTGGAATGGGGTGGTAATTCCGCCATTCACCATGGCGGATCGGTAGTTTACCAGTGGCAACCATGGGGCAAATAGCGCCATGGTTACCGCCCGGGTCGTAATGAGGCCCAATGTCTTGTTGCCTATTCCCGCCGGCATTAGGACGACTAATAAGTCTCTGATCCTTACGCAGTTGCGCTAAGTCCTTTGATCCTTGCACCGATGCGCTAGTGTCCTTTAAGTTCCTTATAGTCTTTGAGCTGTAAGCAATGGTTGGAGTTGAAGCAGTCCAATAGGCGGCCTGTTTTGACAGCCATCAGGTAAGACGTGAGAAATGAGGCAAATGCAGTCCATGGAAGTTCCGGGTTGGCAGCAAGCAGGTAAGACGTGAGGGATGAGACGAATGCAGTCCGTGGACGTTCCGGGTTGGCAGCAAGCAGGTAAGACATGCAGGGATGAGGCCAATAGAGTCTGTGGATGTTCTGGGTTGGCAGCAAGCAGGTAAGACGTGAGGGATGAGACGAATACAGCCTGTGGGTGTTCCGGATCGGCAGCAAGCAGGTAAAACATGCAGGGATGAGGTGAATGCAGTCCGTGGCCGTTCCGAGATTAGCAATGAGCAGGTAAGTAACAAGAACGAGGCAAAGAAGATGACAGAGCAGACCAGAGTTTCGAAGGACTTGAAAACAAGATAGCAATATGCTTAGCTTTGAAAATACAAATTCAGAAGCACTGCCGTGCGCGGGGGCGGAACTTTGATACAGATCAGCTGACCTCACGCACAACGTGCCACCGTAGGCCTGAACGCCTACGCGAATGCAAAGGGCGCCAGCGTCGCCAGGGCAACATATAGCGTTCTCTGAAGGGACGCGTACACAATGATGAACCAGAGTTCCGTGTTGAACGTAGACGATCACATCCACTGGGAATGGGAACATTTCTTCCTGTGTGAGACTGCTGCATGACCAGACAAAGAGGAACCCAATGGAACCCTGACACGTAGTAACAATGGTAAAGAAAACCAGTGTCGAACACTTGTGTCCCCTGCACATCAAATGGTATTGTATAACAAACAATTTAAAATATTGGTCTCAAATGTTATGCAAATGAATTCAATCACACATTGGTATACAAAAGACTTTAAAGAACATAGTTGTCAATTCAGAAATGTACATATTCATCACTTTCTCGTCATCAAAGTTTATACAAAACATACAAATTAAAAATATATATATATCAGCGCTACATGTTTCTGTACCATTGTCCCTTCCTCAGGAGCAAACATTCATATTATATTTAATTCAGGAACCTTCACGGTAGTCTATGATTTCAGATTAAGCGTGAAAAATAAAGTTCTTTTAGTATGGGCAATTGGTATATTCATGCATGCTAATCTGAACACAGAATGTGTGGATCATGACTTGTCCCTGTTCATTCACCTGGTGTAGGTCAGGATACAATTTTCCAACTTGGTATCAATCCTTGGGTACTGGGTAACAGATGCTCCTCAACCTGTGTAGTGAATAGGGAATAACTATGGTTATCTGAGTCTAAAATCAACTCTAGAGGTGCATAATTCTCTGTATCAGGATATTCATTTCATCTTACCTAGGAAAAAGACGGTCAGTGATCACATTATGCCTGACAATCTATTCGTGTCTACTGCCCTGGTCTTTGGAAAGTAATGGTCCATAATTCCTCGAAATCATTATTCCAAGGGTATGATATAGCTCATGATAACAGGTATTCTGTGTTCATAATCCCTTAACATACCTTTGTTTCTGGGAAAGAAAACACTGTCCAAGTTGGATGTATAGAGAGGAGGTGGAGGCTGCTGCCTTCCTTGATTTGTAGGAATAAGAGTGTAACCTCGATTTAGAAAGTGCTACTACATGGTATCAGGTATATAATGAGTGTGCAGTTGTTTAGAGGCTTACCTCGTGTTGGTGCCTCTATTGATGTGTAGATGTGGCCATTAGAAGAGTTAAAAGTGTACAATAATCATGTTCAAATAACCGGGTTCCAGAGACCCTATGTAAATCAAAAATCAAGAAAATCGAAAAATGTATCACCAATAATTTAGGTCAGGGGGATCCTAATGCGGCTTCTGTATGTAAGAATCTATAAAACTATTATTGTGGGAATCTAAATCCAGGAAGCTTACCATCTGTAAAATGCATCTTAACTCTCAAGGCAGATCGATCCTCTTCACGCACGCCATTCAAAAAATGGCTGCTATTTATGTAGCATCATCACGACGTGCTCGCTTGATGACATCGCATTCAATCAAATGACGTAGCGCGTAGTACCATGCTCTCACATGGATCTTGTAAAAAATATTGCAATAATATTGCGGTCACCATGGGTCTTGTGCGCAATACAAATTGGCTTGCAGACTATATGATTTATTATGTGAAAATGTGAAGGGATGGAAATTAGAAATATATGTGTGTGTAAACTGCAATATACTCGTGGTAAAAAATATATATATATATACACAGTTATGAGAGCCTCCACAAAAGTTAGGATACTGCCAAGAACACATTTTTGTAAAATATTAATTGGGAATCAACCCACACTCACTATGGAATAAACCAATGAAGATAAAAAGGCTGCTGCGGTGGGTAACATAATGTAGAGGGTATAATCTTTGTCACCACTCTAAGGAGAATACTATCAGCTTGAGAAGAGTGTCTAGGATAGCATACCGAGGTAATCATTGTATTGTGGGTAAAATATAATTCAGAACTACCTTACAAAGATGTGATGTTGGCATCCGTATACCTACATTTCACCGAATACCATTTCACTAAATGAGAAATCTTTGGGGAAAAGAATTCTTTGAATTTGTTTGAGTACGTGCTTACATTTTAAATTATAGATGGGGTGGGGTAAGGGTATAGGTTAGGGTAGGAGCATGTGGGGAGCGGCAGGGGTCTCCCCTGCATAGTAAAAAAAATCAAATAATTTTTTTCCGAAGATTTCACCTTTAGGTGAAGAGGATTCTGTGAAATAACATACATCCTTTGGCATCTGGTTGGTGGCCAGTGCGTCATCACTTAGTCTCACAACTGGATACAATCAAGACCACTCCATGTAAATGATTCAGGAGGGTGAACCTGCTTACAGTTTACATACTAATTCCATTGGAACAAGTGGCAGAAGGCACTTGTTGTCAACATTTCATCTTTCAATGAGAGTATTACAGAGCTTACTACAGAAAAGCTCATAGATAGAAATCCTCAGTCATGCCATAAGGGCTCCAAATGTCTAGCTTCTCAATCCAATATAATTCTCTCTGAATCAATGTCTTGACCTGATCCCCGCCCCTATTGAATCTACGTACTACTTCCAGTACTGCAAATGTAAGTTTGGGTACTGAATGTCTTTGTTCAGTAAAATGTCTAGCAATGGTTGAGCATATGTTCTTTGTTCTTATGTTGCTCTAATGCTCGTTGCATCAGTCTTCCACTTTTCTTGCTGTTTGTCCCACGTAAAGAATCCTGCAGGAGCAATTCAGACCATAAATACCAGAGCTGGAGTCACATGTTGCAAAGTCTCTGAGTTTAATTTTAGCCCCTGTACAGGGGTGTCTCACATAGCTGCCATTCATGACATTATTGCAATTGTTGGAATGGAGACAGGGCAATGTGCCACGCTTATTTTTCTGCAGTGTGGTTTGAGGGTTCGGTTTTGTTCTTTCTGCCTTGACAAGCTGGTCCCTAAAGTTTCTACCCCTCCTGTAGGCTGTGAGGGGAGGTCTTGGAAAGAGTTGTTGTAGCTGTGGGTCCAATTGTATCCACGTTGAATCAAATTTGCTTTAATCTTAGCAGTCACAATTATGGTGCTAGGGTATTCTCTTTGACTATACTTCGTAGTGCGCTTATCATTCTCAACCTCAAATATGTTATCGTCTGAAACAATACATTTCAACCTCAAGAATTGGCCATAAGGAAGATTGTCCTTTAGATGCATCGGTTGCTGACTTAATTAGTCTAGGGAGTTATTTACGTCAGTAGGTTTGTGAAAGATGTTTGTTGTCAAGATTCCTTCTTTGAGTTCTAATTCCACACCCAAATAGTATAGTTTCGGTATGTCCACTTCCATTGTGAATTGTAGTCACTCGTGTGTATAGAATTCAAGTACGTAAGGAACTCATCAAGTTCGCTATGTGTACCTCTCCAGCTAACAAATATATCAGCTGTCCAACTTGCAATTGTAAGAAGTACTTTGTTCCACCCACGCTTGTAAATCACTAAGTCCCGATGATCTCCCTGAATCGCCCAAATCGTTCCTGTCATTCCATGGCAACAGGGCCATAGGTCAGGGAGGAAGGGGTTTTGCCCAGGTTGACTCTTACGTTGTCCAATGAGCCTCTCCTTGCCTCACCGGAGCAAGCAGTTGAAGGTTAAATGACCAGTTCAATGGCCTTGCCTGCATGAACATGTATTGCACTGCCATCTCAGTCCCAACTCAATCCCTATTGCCACACAGACATAGTTGGTAAAAGGTTATGCTGTGAACGTGCCTCGTAAAGGTAGAGGTTATCTCTCTGCCCCTCCCAAACATCACAGCCATATAACGCTTGAGCTTCAATCTTTCACTAAACAATTCCTAAATTGAGAGAAAAGACCCCATCCCCACCTTGCCATTTTCTCCACTTTGCCTTTTTATTCATCAGCTTAATGTTAAAGATGTTTAGCTTGCTGTCTATATTTTTGTGAAACCGTATGCTGTGGCTGAATTAAAGACCCAGATATGCACATTCATTTACAATCTCAAATGGGATCTATGCATGGTACCATTTAGTCGTCACTGGGCATCTTCCAAATACCTTGATGATAGTCCTACCCATAGACTGTTTTGCCAGGAGAATTTGTCCACGCAATTTATGTATGGTTGAAGCCCCTTCGAAATTCATTAAAGGATAACATGATAGTCTCAAGGGCCGCTAAGGGCAGTTGCTGAGGCAGTCTGTGAAGAGGCAGCGCACAGCTGGAGCGTGCCTTGAAGTGTGACAGCATGCCCCCTTATATTGAGATATGCAGGCTTTCCTATTCAGATAAGGTTTGCCCCGACTTTTTGACCTCAGGACCTATTTAATTAGAACGATTGTTGCCGAAGCTTTTGCTGATTGCCTTATGGAACATGACCGCAATCTCAGACATGTACAAGTCTGCAAAATGTTAGCGTGCTGTTTTCTATACATTTACTGCAAAGTTGCATGTTCCATTTTCAGGTGCCACGTAGAACAAGGGCAGAGATTCAGACCCGGATATGTTAAAAGTTTTTATTTGAGTTTTAATGGATCAGTTTTACCGAAACATTTTATGTATACGATCTTTATATTTATTTATGTATGTATGTATGTATGTATGTATGTATGTATGTATGTATTTATTTATTTATTTATTTATTTATTCTAAGGTTTTCAGCCTACCAATGGTAGTTCTGTTGAGGCCAATTTCAACAATGTCGTGTTAGAAGTTGAGAGTAAGATTCTGCAGGTGGCAGATGAATCTAAAAAGGAAAAGGGGGGGCTAATATCGTGCTCCCTCAAGGTTCATCGGTTAGCATGCTACATATAAGTATAAATGAAAATCATGAAGACCGTTTTAAGGGCGTACAAAGCTAAAGTAATAAGGGCCTTGTTAATAAAGAAAGTGCAGTGTTAACAGTGATAAAGAGCAGGGAAGAACCTCTATATGCTATTCAGGGAGATGGATATGGTTCACAAGTTAAAGAATTTTTTTGAAATCACATTATCGGTTAGTGGAATACAAATGATAACTCGCAGCAGAACACCCCTACCACCCAAGGTAAGACACAGCTGGTGCATGTCCAGCCATGGTTACTTAATGGTCATAAACCAGGAGAGAAAACGTACAAGTGAGTTTAAGCACAGAAACGCGTATATACTTAAAACCCAAGCTAAGTGCAGTGATTTACAAAGGAATTAAAGGTAAATCTGATGGAAATTCAGGAAATTAATTGGATTGGTTTGAAATCTGTAATGCTGTTGAGGTACAATCTCTTAAGAAGAGACCTGGCCCAGCTTCCATGGTCATCTGGTACAACTCATGTTGTCTATTCCTGCATTTATCGTGGCATTATGGCGTTTTTATGGAGGGCGGTTGCCCCCTATACCCACACACTCCTTCCCCAACCCCAAACTACATCTTCAAAGTAATCTAGGCAGCTGCTATTATCCCTCCTTTGTGGCATTCTGCTTTAATTGTGCCCTTGTTTAAAAAAGGGGACAGCCAATCCACAACTTTGTATAGACCAATATGTTTTTTGGATGCTGTATCCAAACTGGCTAACTTATCCCTAAGAAATTCTCTGAGTGGGCCACGGAGAATAACTCGCTCTCGTTAACTTAAGAAGGCTGTAGGGAAGGTTTAGGTACAAGAGGACAGTCAAATACAAATACTTTAATCCAACAAGTACCATTTATTTGGCTTTTATGGGCTTGTCTGGTGCATTTGAAATGGTGAACAGAAATACATTGTAGTCAGTCTTTGAAGATTATAATGTTCCATTACATCTCCTTCAACTATTTAGTCTGCTGCATTTTGATACTTACGCTTTCGTTTGCTATGGCTCAAGAGGGGAACGTATGGGAACCTTTTTGAGACAGTGTGCCAGTGCTGCGTCCTGACATTCCTTTTTAATTTGTCAAAATCCTCCCTTAAAGAAGTTCGTTTGAATTAAGTAGAAATGGGTCAGTTGTGAAGCCTCTGCTTTCCCAGCATTTCTTTACATGCAGGCTGCATAGCACAGGCGCAGGAGTTTCCAATCCAGCTTTACGAAGACCACAGGTGCTTTTACCTTTGCAGATCTCAAGCCCATCCACGCTAAATCACATTACATTGGATAGGCCGAATGCAAAGCATCATTCATTATTTCCTGTAAGAAGCAGAAGAAAGTTGAAGCCGATAACGAGGCTGTCCCTTAGCCCATTGTTCATCACAGTATAAACATAAAAGGATTGTAGCTTGTTTGCCACACCCCAAACATTAGCCAAACTTTGATGGCATGCAGCCAAATGTGCAACATCCTTAACATGTTGCATAGGGAGAGAGATATATGCCATTAAAGTTCAGGGGTAACTTCAAGGCCAGCTCATCCTCATACCAGCAATCAGAAAGGTTCCCCTAGCGTAAGGTTTTTTGGTAAGGCAGCAATGCTGTGTTTGTTGGGCGGTTCTTACCATTGCCAGAGTTGAGCAATTTTGTACCTTCTGCCAGACCACCATTGGTGTAACCCAGATAAAGTTGAAACCTAGTTCAACGTGAACCCTTTCAATAGACGAGATTGTACGGAGCCCCCAAAAACATCTTGCAGGATTTACTTTCCAGACTATAGGAAACATCACTGTTCTGTGTGAACCAGACCTTAGCACCATAAAGAATACAGGGCACCATATTAGGTTCCAATACTTTATCAGGGTCAAGACAGAGAGAGCACCTGTGTTGCCCAAGAAGTTGGCAATGTCGCTGATCAGGGCATCTATGTTATGTGCCAACTTGCACTTCTGCACTGTGTAACAGAGCCTCTCTCCAGCCCATAAACCCAAGTAACAATGGTAATCAACTGTGTCTAATCTTTCTCCCTGACCCACCGATGTTTCAAACAACAGCACCTTTTATCGATCTGCATGATATTAGTTTTATTTTGGCTTACCACTAGGTCAATATCTCAGAATAAAATGACAACATATTAATTGAGCGCTGCAGACCAATCCTAGTTATAGTGAGTAGAACGCTATCATCTGCGTAGGTTATTTCTTGTGAACGGCTGTTGGCCTTGATCTCCCTTGCCATACTATCTGTGGGAGAGTCGATTAACAAGATGGATACCGCTGATTCTATCCCTTTTTCATTAAGCATCTTGCACAGCAGATTGCGGTTTACATTGTCAAAGGTGAGGGCATACACAGGGGTTAAGCTAGCTCTGGAAAAGAATCTGGACCACGCCAATTCTGTGACTTTTGGGACTCAGGGCTAGCTAACCTTTTGGTTGTAGCCCCTAACCTTCTATCCAAAAGACCCAGGGCTATAGCCCCCCAGCTCACGCCTTGCGACGCCTCTGTGCGGCATAGTCTGTAACTGTGCCATAAAGCTTTGATGTGGCAGCATTTTATATGTAGTACATACGGATTACAGTATAAATCTATGAGGATTCATAGATGGGCCCCTCTAAGACCCAGTTGGAATCGCTCTTCGAGGCGCTCTAGTAAGACTGCAAAAAGCTTTGCTTATGCTATTGTTTAGTCGGCTATCAACCGATATCAGCACATTAGTCCTTCCTCCTTTCCTAAATCTAGGCTTAACCAGGCAATCTTTTTTTTCTCTTCTTCTTTAGCCTATAATTATCCTTGAAGAGTGGGGTTAGTTTGCTCGGCATCCGCTCATGATCGTTTCTGAATGTGGTATGGGAAATGCAATATTGATCCCGATGCTTTGGATGTGAAAGCAGTTAGTCAGAACCATTGGCAGAATACTGGCCCTCACCGTTAGACACAATTCTGTGTGAAGATCCCCCTAACTGGATATGCTACAAGCCCAGTCCAGATATTGTTCTATAAGTCTTATTTCCTTCTATAATGTTTCTACCACCCCCAATGTACCTGGAATAGCAGAGTTCGATGACGAGTCATCAACGGGTCCTTCTTGAGAGGCTCCCTTTAAAGCAGGAGCCACGGATCGTCGAGATCCCTCGAAGAAAGTGAACTCGGCGTCGAGGCGGCAGCCTCGGTCCAAGCGGTGCTCGTCGATGACGATACAAAGACGTCCTGCATGGAAGAGGCGTGCAGGGCACCTCCATGTCAATAGTTGAGGACCGCAAAGAGTTTGTGAAGAACTGTAGCCCAGCAAGGGCGTCAAGTCGTCCAGGGTCTCAACGGTCTTTGGGTGGCGGGAAACCCACCAGCGGATGCTCCTTGGCGCATCAGCGGCCTGGCCTTCTCCGGTGGGATAAGGCGGGCGGCGGTGCAGATGAGCGTGTCCGTGAATCAAAAAGTCTTAGGCAAAGGAGCATGTGGCTCCGGTCGTCGATGGCACGGCGTCAAGCGGTCCCCTCTTCTGGGCAACACGGCTTCGACAGGCCTCCAGCGGTTATGCAAACCTGCGATCCCTGGTCGACAATGGTGGACAGAATGTCCGGTCCTTATCTTCGTTCTCCTCGGCGGTCCCAGTCTCTGGTCGGCAGCCTGTTGAGGGTCTGACTTCCAGGGAGCTTCGGCGAAGGTTAGCAGTGCTCGATGGTCCCTCGAGGCACAGGAAGAGGGCGCCTAACCAGATCCTCTCTTGGATCAGTCTCGACGGCTCGGTGGCTTTCGGATTTCGGCGAAGGGAGACAGCAGTCAACATTCTTCTTCAGGCTCGGCTTCGAGATTCAGCTTCAGTTTCAATGTTAGGTTCAACTCCAGCTTCTGAACGATTTCTAGCAGTGAGAGGCCCCCAGATATACTAGTTGATCTCCCATTCATTCTGCTGGGTCACACTCAGGCAATCAATCACTCAGAAGGGCATTCAGCAGTCAATCAGGCATAGAGTGCATTCAGGCCATTATCCTCCCTCTCAGACCCTCACAACAAGGAATGTGTTTTGGGACAAGTACCTAGCCATTCAAAACTACTCACTGCATTCATACCAGTTTCGGGAAGGGCTGTCTCAGTCATTGTGTCAAACACCAGATACCAGACATCCCACCCGTGGGTGCCATAAGGGTATCCCATGGGTCTGTACACCAAACCGAAAACCGGAAGAGCTGCACTGCCAGGAGTCCCAAATGGACTCCCGGGCAGAAAACAATACAGAACTCAAATGAAAAAGGACTACAGGACAAGGACAGGGTGGCCAGGTCCTTCCAATGCATTTCCAGCATCACAGTCGCACCCCCCCAGACTGAGAAAAGGGTGCCTAATCTCCCACAAGATAGACACCCTCATCCAGACGGTCAACATACCTTCTGGAAAGGCCATCTGCATTATCGTGACTCTTCCCTGGTCTATGCTCTATGGTGAAGTCTAGCCCTTGCAGGCTAATGGACTACCTGAGCGGTTTTCGGGTTTTCACCCTTCATCTGCATAAGCCACTTCAGGGGCTTATGATCTGTTTGGATCTTGAAGGTAGACCCCGTAAGGTAGGCCTAAAATGCTGAAGGCTCCAAACTATGCTAAAACATTCCTTTTCAACAGTAGCCCACCTAAATTCTCTACCCTTGAGTTGTCTACTGATGAATATGGTAGGATGTTCCCTCCCTTTGTCATCTAAATGGGACAAGACAGCTCCAATTCCGGTGTCGCAGGCATCCGTCTGGACGATAAAGGGTTTGCTGTAGTCAGGTGCACACAACACAGGTGCCCTACACAGACTTTCTTTCAAGCCATCAAAGGCCCTCTGACAGTCTTCTGTCCAATTAACCTTCATAGGCTGTTTGGGTGAAGTCAGAGCTGTTATGGGGGCAGCTATGGTTCCATAGTCCGCCATGAAATTGCGATAATACCCAGTGAGGTCCAAAAAGGCTCTTACCTGGGTTTGAGTAGTGGGAGTTTCCCAGTCCTGTACATCCTGTACCTTACTGGGGAGCGGTTGGATTGGACCCCCTCCTACCTCATGACCAAGATATGTGACTTTCCCCTGAGCTATCTGGCACTTGGTGGCCTTGATAGTGAGGTTCGCCCTTTTCAAGGCCTGCAACACCTTATTCAGATGTGTCAGATGCTCTTCCCAGGTGGAACTGTAGACGGCAATGTCGTCTAAGTAGGCCACACAAAAGGCCTCAAGCTCACTGAGCGCATGTTTGGCCAATCTCTGGAAGGTGGCAGGGGCATTCTTCAACCCAAAAAGCATGACCATAAAGTGGTAGAGTCCCTCAGGTGTTGGGAACGCTGCCTTTTCCTTGGCATGGTTCGTCAGAGCTATTTGCCAATAGCCTAAGGTAAGGTCAAAGGTGCTCACAAATTTGGCAGAACCTCCAATCCTTGGTACCTGCCTGGGAACTTGTCTTGTGGACAAGGACCACTGGACTGGACCAGGGACTAGTTGAAGGTTCAATAACACCCAGATCCAACATCTCGGCGACCTCAGCCTGGATGTGGTTCTTAACGGTATCTGACATACGGTAGAACCTGCTTTTGACAGGCACACTGTCACCAGTGTCAATCTCGTACCTACACCACGGTGTAAGGCCTGGTGTCAGTGAAAACATAGAGGCATACTGCCGGAGCAAAGCCCTGCAGGCCCTCTGCTGCTCTGTCATCAGATCTGGAGAGAGATGTACTCCCTCCACTGAGCCATCCTCAGGGTTGCTATGCAGCAAATCAGGAAGGGGCTCACTCTCATTCTCTTCTTGCTCAGAAGCTAGCAAGAGACATGAGACCTCCGCTTGCCTGTGGAAACGCTTGAGCCTGTTAACATGGAATACCTGAGGGGCTACCCCAGGAACTCCCATGTCAACCAGATAATTGGCTTCGCCCATCTTGGAGATGATCCTGAAGGGTCCAGTCCACTTGTCTGCCAACGCTCTAGGCTTGGTAGGCTCCATCACAAGGATTTCCTGTCCCAGAGTCCAATCCACTTACGAGGCTTTAAGGTCATGCCAGTACTTATTCAATTCCTGGCTGGCCTTGAGATTCGCTGTCGCCTGACCCATCATCTGTGTCAACCTCCATCTGAGGCCTAACACATAGTCCCCCACTTGCCTGGCGGGACCTGGAGGGGTGGCTTCCCAACCATCTCTCATCAAGGCAGGGGCCCCCTCACGGGATGTCCACAGAGTAACTCAAAGGGGCTGAAACCAACACCCTCTTGAGGTAGGTACCTCTCTGTAAGCGAACATCAGGCATGGCAGGAGGAGATCCCATTTCCTCCTTAGGGGCTCTTCCAAAGCGCCTAGCATGCCCTTGAGAGTTTTATTAAATCTCTCAACCAGTCCATTTGTCTGGGATGGTAAGAGGTGGAGAACTTGTAGGTTACCCCTCACTCTTTCCACATGGTTTTCATTTAACTAGACATGAAGTTAGATCCTCTGTCAGAGACAACCTCCTTAGGGAATCCAACATGGGTGAAAATGCCCAGGAGAGCCCTGGCAACCACCTTGGCAGTAACAGTCTGAAGGGGTATAGCCGCAGGGTACCTGGTGGCATGATCGACCAAGACCAGGATGAGTGAGGGTTGGGGGTGAGGGGTGGGAAGGGAGGGAGGGTGAGTTTCATATGACAAGTTTCTTTCTTTCTTCTTAAAATTCACACGAAAGTTGTTGCATCAACATGTTATTGATCTATACTGTGAAGCTAACATGTATTATGTCAAACTTGTTAAAAAACTCAATATAATTCATTTTTTTAAAAAAACAATTGACTATCTTATGAAACGAACTAAGCAATCAAAATCGGAAATCGGTTTTACTGAAGAAGTACAAAGGAACATAACAGGTATGATACTAAAGTGAAAGTGTGACTCATTATGGTTGACAGTGTGGGATTCTTAAAAGGAAACGAAAAATCAGATTTTGAAAAGGGAAACACTTTCACGGGCCAACTCGGTTTTGTTAGCAAAATGATTTGTTCTACTGCAACTATATTTTAAATGGCTAGATTATTAAAGAAATACACGGTACACAAGGAGGTTAATTTGCAAGGTTAACCTATTCACGCTGCATCATCTCTATGGGAAATTAATTAATTAATTTCAAATAGTAAAAAGGGCTTACACAACGGACTGAGATGATTTGGAAAGAATTGCGCTAACACATGGAGACTAACACAGATTCTTCTAAGGACAGGATGCACACAGGATTCTGACAATTTAAGAAATAACTGGGGTACTTATAGGATTGTTATAGGGTTGGACAGAATGCAAAGTTACAGGACGGTGGATGCAGCTCTTTGGTTACTGGGGAGGGTGATACTTACAAAATGCACTTGAATTGGGTGGTTTGGACAGCTAACTGGGTCTCTGCACAGCGTGAAAAGGGTCTGGTCACTGCGCAGCGGCTAGGCTCTCCTTTAGGGAACGGCAAGGCAACCGGGGTCCGGTCCCAGTGGACAGAGTGGGGCATCAGCTGGGCAAGGACAGGTCTGGTTTCTGGATCCTCCCAACGGGTCAGCAGCCTTTCCCCCTTTCTCCCTGAATTAGTGGGATTTTTGTAGGGTTTCATTCTGAACAGTGGTTGTGCATGGATAAGAGGTTCTGCCTGGATACAAGGTTCTGCCTGGATCTGGAGTCTTGCAGGGTGGATGTGGAATGTCTGGATCTGTGGATGTTGATTTTTGAATGTCCTAACTCTCTCTGAGCCTCCTCCTTTTATAAACCGGGTGACATCAGAGGATTTTTACTATGTGGGAGGAAATAACCGGGACATACCTTTAAGATAGGATAGGTCAGGCTGTGGGTGTCGCCGCCTCCCTGTAAGAGGATTGGATCCAGGGAAGGGACTTCAGTTTTAGTGTGGGTATTTTTATGATGTGCTTTGTTTCAACGCAGTTACTTTTGCCAAAATCAGTCATGAAACAAAACCCTTATATTTACAATTGTTATCCTCCTGAAAATCAGATAGGTAGACCCTATATTTTACAAGGAATAATGCCATTCCAAAACCCAAGTTTGTGCGATGCTGTTTCGTCCTTTGGCAATCTTTTGACATTTCTATGGAAAATATTTCCCCTAAAATTGTACAAATGGATACACAGAAACCTATCAATGTCGGGCATATTTCCGTAAAACTTTACATCTGGGTCATGAACGCTTTCCTATGAAATGCCGCCTTAATGCCATTCGTGCCCACCACTTGTCAAGAAGACCCACATGGTCTTATTTTAATGGTACAAAAATTAAATAAAAATTGTCATAATTTCACATTACTGCTTCTTTAGGTTACTGAAATAAATGTTTTAATATAAAAAGTATTTTAAATCAAATGGATGGCATCTGTCAGTGTAGGGTGGCCCTTACAATGTCCACAGCCACCCTGCCCCCTCTGTGTCAATTTTGAACAAAAGGGTTACCATAGCACTCTTTGATTCTGGCAGATGAAGCTGAGGAGTGGTGTCAAAGGAATTCCACACTTCTTTCTGAAAGTGCTACTTGCCTTTGGTCCTTTGTCCCATGCTGGGGAAATGCCAGTCAGTCTGACAAGTTCGTGAATTCCCACACCTTGGTCATTTCACATCTGTAAATGGACTTCCTTTCCCAAGGGGCTGGATATCTTTGAAGTGTTTGCCCAGGCAACTGGTTCTGCTGCTTTCAAACAGCTTTCAAACATTATTTCTTTCTTTCACAAAAGCCAGTCTTTTTGTAGATATATTATACATTAAAACCAAACCCCATCCCCACACATAAAATACTGTTTCTGTGCAAGTATTTGGGAGGATTTCACATTTTAGCTTTCAAAGTCTCATTTTACAGCTTTTGCAAAAGTGGATTTACACATGTGCTTCTCAGCTTAGGGTTATTTTACAAACGCGGTTTCTTGGACATTCATTTTCTGAAAGCTCTTACAGATCAGGTCAATTTCATAGTACAGAAAGATGCTGGATATAGTTTCCTTTGTAATTGACGCATATCCATGGAGAAAGAGCTTTCTTTTGAAGGGCTCTGCATGTGTTTAATTTGTTTCCAAAGTAAATGTTGAATGCGGCCTGAAATATAAGTCCTGCTTTTCATAGACTTTATTGGGCACAACAATGTTGTTCAGGGAGGAATAGCCCTCATCTGATGATGTTCAGCCTGAATATAGATGGACATGACTGGGTTTTACTGGAACCAAACTGTGTGAGGTTTAAAGATGAACATAGCACCAGTGCAAGGTCATTTTTAAATGCAGAACATTTTTTTTTGCAGTTTTACATTCTGGAGATCACAGCACAGCAGCGCTGAGCCAGTCTGCCTTTGAATTCCTCTTTCTGGGTGCACATGTAGAAAATAATTGCAGCCATTCTGTGCTCCGTCTCGCCCCATATGTGCTCAGCAGACACAGCGCAGCCATTATTTCTGTAACTACTAAAATGCAGTTTTGATGCAAGGGAATATGTGCTCAGCAGCCACCGCGCAGCCATTATTTCTGTAACTGCTCAAATGCAGTTTTGATGCAAGGGAATATGTGCTCACCAGCCACTGAGCCACTGCGCAGCCATTATTTCTGTAACTGCTAAAAACGCAGTTTTGGTGATGCCGGGCTTTCTGTTGGGCTGGTAATTTACCCCACAAATAATAACAGCTGCCTTGCAGATAAACTTACAGTGGTGGCATAAAACACAAGAACAAATGCAGTTACACTGGCAGCTTTGTGGTCTACTCATTAAGCCTTGTAGACTGAGGAAGGTGCCATTAGTAATTGCCCGCCCCAATGTTATAGCTGCAGGAGTATCCATGGGACATACATTGGAGATGAACAATTATCCAGTGCTGGAAATGGAAAGAAATGTACCGGGGGAACCCTCTTCTGCTTGGAGTGACAGGCCTGTGTGGAGGAGGGAGGGGGGGCTGAGGCCGCAGGCCAGGTCGCCAATACAGTATCTCTTCATAGAAACCAATCCTGGTGATTTGCATAAAAGCAAAGAGCATTATGGGAACATAAGAATGCCCACAATTTTACATTTTAAATATATTTTATAGTGATTCAGCAAGAAACCCTTTTGAGCACATAATGAAAGTTGGACTCTGCTGTTTTCATTGTACAGAATACTCACCCTAACAAAAAATGTCTGTAATTTGCACAACATATTTTTTGTGTGGCTGCAACACAGTATGTGAGGCTCTGGCTGTTTCACTTCTGCATGGGGGTTATCCGTTCTGTTGTTTGAGAACCTGAGATGGGGGCGAAATCCAACTCCTTCTTTAGCAAAATATACGCTGCACACACCCCTATGGTTAAACTGCGTGATAAGGAGCAGAATATCTGTAACACAAGGAATGACATAATGAAAGTAGCAACTGATTTTTATGCGGACCTCTATGCAGAGAATAGGTCAGTGGGAGATCAAGCAGAAAGTTTTCTGTCGGGTATCCCAAGAACTGTCTCCCAACAGTGCAAGTGGCACTGAATGCCCCCCTCACGCAGCAGACGCTGCACCTTGCGACCAAATCCTTCAAGTCATCGGGAAGTGAGTCTCCCATACGAATTCTACATCACTATGTGGGACATAGTAGGACAAGACCTACTTGAACTGTACATGGATATGGTTGCAAGTGGTAGCATGCCTCAGTCTATGAGGGAAAATATCATCACGCTTGTGTACAAGCGGAAGGGAGAGAGGTGCGACCTTAAGAACTGGCGGACCATCTCTCCCCTGAATGTGGACTACAAGATTCTGGCAAAGACAATGTCAACTAGACTCAGAGGTGCTATCAGCGAGATTGTCCACCCTGACCAGACCTGTGGGGTCCCTGGACATGAAGCCGCTGACAGCCTCGCCCTGATTAGGGAAACAATCCAGTATATCACAGACTGCAGTATCAGGGCAGCACTGGTGTGCCTGAACCAGGAAAAGCCCTTTGACCACGTCTTCCATGAGTTCATGGAGAGGGTCCTACATGGGTTTGGGCTGGGGGAATTCTTCTACAGTTATGGTAAAGTGATGTACAAAGACATATTCTGTTCACTCGTGGTAAATGGTTGGAAAACAAACCCCTTTCCAGTAGAGTCTGTGGTTAGGCAGGGCTGTCCTCTCTTGCCCCTTCTGTTTGTTTGCATAATAGAGCTATTCGCAGAGTATATCCGGAACAACCCAGACATCAGAGGCATCCTGGCACCAGGAGATGCAAGAAGAGAAGTGAAGTGTTCGCTCTACATGGATGGCGTCACCCTCTTTTGCACAGATGGTCGATCAGTGTCAGTTCTTCTGAAGACCTGCAAAGACTTTGGCCAGGCATCAGGTTCCAAGATCAATGCTGGGAAATCCCAGAACATGCTTTTCGGCAAGTGGTATACTGACCAGGAGTCCCTTCCCTTCCCAATCGAGACCGATTTCATGAAGATCCTAGATGGGAGGGAGGGTGCAGCACTGAAAAGCTGGAACACCTGGCCAAGATAAAGCAGAAACTGGGTGTCTTGAGTCTCCGCAAACTGAGCATGGAAGGGAAGGCTCTGGTGCTCAGGAACGATGCCCTGCCCATGCTACAGTATGTGGCCTGAGCGTGGCCTTTCCCATCAAACATAGCAAAGGCAATCAACACCATGGTCTTCCAATTTGCCTGGAACTCGAAGATGGACCGGGTGAAAAAGGCCAGCATGCATAAGGAGGCTTGCAAAGGGGGAAAGGAATTCATGACCTCTCCAGCATCCTCAGAGCCTTCTTTGTGTGCACCTACATCAGTATTTCCCTGGGCAACATGAACAAGACCCACTCCGCCTACTCTCTTTTCTGCTTCTTCCTCTCACCAGAATGGAGAAGGCTGGGCTGGGACAAGTAGGAGAACTCCCTCCCTTACAACTGGTCCCTCCCCTGGTACTACAGGGAGAAGGAAAGGTTTGTGGGGGATTGCGGTCTACAGTGTGGGGTGCCTGCATTGTGGACCCCCAGAACAATCCACAACCTGATGAAGTCCAAAGACACCACGGCAACCCGATCAGGTCCAAAGACACCACAGACCCAAAGGAGGATTTGCCAACAGCCACAGTCACCCATGCGTGGGAGAATGAGGCGTCAGAAGAACTAATGAACATACACAAAGACACTGCCTGGCTAACAGTGAGGGGGGCACTACCTGTGCACTACTTCATGCACAAACAGGGTCTCTACCCACACATGAGCTGCCTAAGAGGCTGCTCAGCAGAGGGATCAGTGCACCACCTTTTCTGGCATGCCTTTTTGCCAGGAAACTGTGGCGGGCCCTGAACATCAAACTGAGGGCCCACATCCCTCTCCAGAACATTACACACCAGTCCGTGCTGTATGAACTATTCCCACAGACCCACACGGTGGGGGCAATCCAGGACTGCTGGCGGATCCTCTGCTGCATGGAAGACATACTTTTGTTTGCCAGAACCCACCTGGTTCTAAATGGGGAGTTGGTGTCCACATAGACCTGCCCAAGGATGATCCACAGCCTGCTATGAGACATTGCCATCAAGGACAGCCTGTAACACCCCTACACAAGACTTTCCATCTACCTTGCAAAATACATGAACATAAACAAACATAGACCTTATGAATAAAAAGGGCGTGTCTCCCACTGAGACACTTGCTCAGTAAAAAGACACGAATTCGAACATTTATTGGTTTTGCTGGCACCTTTGCACATGTGTTTTCATATTTCGCAAGAATTAAACAAATATGTAACCAGAAAAAGAAGAAAATATATGTACCCCTAACCCGAAGTAAATTGAAACTACTCCTTCTGCTTTGAAGCGGAAATGTAACCCCCCCCTCACCCCCACACAACCCGAGCGTCTTTTCCTTGACTTGAATTTGTATTACCACTGTACACTTTTTAAGCACTTAATAAAGATATATATTTTTTTCTCGGGGGTAGTCCGTTCTGTCTGTTGTCCAGAGGGGGGTTGTTCCTGATTTGTTTTCAACAAGTAGATTTGAGAGATTGTGTGCCTATTACATGCAGTCATAGTGGGCGAGAGAAATATGTCACGCAGGTCCGTGTTAGACAAAGCTCCTCAGTTTGTCATGGTCGTGCATTAGAAGGGCATCCAGGCTTGTTTTTTCCCCCTTTGGATTCTAGGATTTTTTTTTCTTTCCCATTTGAAATTTAGAAAAACGACAAGTCCTAGACTTCCAACCAAAAATAGGACTGGCATGGCCTTCTCACGCGTGGCCACGGGAAACTTGAGAGTTCTAGTGTCAATAGGGGCTGAAATAAACTCTGGTTGATATTGTATGCGCGGCTAACATTGTATGCTTGTGGATTGGCTTGGCGGACTGGGCAGCCAACAGTTATGTAAAGCATGGATCAATATGACAAAACCTGTATACCAGTTGAAGTGAAAATTACAATCAAGGCTCACAAACCAAATGCCCCAAAATGAATACAGAAGGTCAGAGAAAAAATTACACCTCTCTTGTGTGGCACTTGAGTATTTCTGCTTTTCACATTTTAGAAGCCTCTCCTTGCTCCACGAATCCCTCTGCTCTTTAGTAACCAAACATTGGACGTTTTGTGTGAAAGCTTTGCTGTTGCAACTGGTGCTATGCGTGCCTCCGGCGCTCGGTGAAGTCACTGAGAGCGGGATTGCCAGAGGTATAGGGAACATAAAAATGACAAATTGTAAATTGAGTTTGAGAGAGAGACAGCAATGGATCTGCCTTGACGTGGGTGGCAGCTAGCCTGTCTTTTATACACCTGCGTCCTCAGAGTGAAGGTTAGTGTAGAGAATATTTTCTAACAGATGGTTGTTTTCCTAGTGTTTTTTTTTAATTATTTTTAAATCTACTGCTGACATTCCCCTCAACCAACACGTAATGAACGAGGTGGGAGCAAGTGGGGTTAGCACCGCACCTGCACCGCGAGGTATGTCCATATACCAATGTGAATACAATACGCCATTATCGCTGTGTGTGTGTGTGAGAACTGTTTTGCTGGGTAATCGCCCAAGGGCACGGATAGGTTCCAGTTCCACGCCCTCCCCCCCCCCCCCGTGTGTCCCAGTGGATATAAAGCCCTTCCCTGTGCTGAACACGGGGCATTGTTTCTTTTCTGCCTGGGTTTAGGTTTTACTTGACGCAGATGGCAGGGGGAAATCACCCGACGTTTGCTCGCTACCGTTTCTCCGAGGAGACAAAGGAAAGGCCGCGGTTCAAGAAGGCAGCGTTTATGAAAGCAGGAAAACAACACGAGAGCGCGACTTCTGATGGGCGGCCACCGCTCCCCGACATATTGCGATACCTTAGGCTACAGGACAGGACACGGGAGCTTTTGTGAACCCTCGTGTCTTGTGTTGCAGCCAGAGGGGCGCATTCCTGCGACGTGACGCAGCCAGAAGCAAAGGCGGGAGAAGTGCTAAACGCTTCAAGTGAGAAAACATGTAGCGCGGGAAGACGAGCAGATGACAGAAATCTGGGGCGGCGAACAAAAGGTATAATGCTGGTGTTTACGATTTTCTTGGTATATCCAAAAAGATGGTTCAATTTGTAAATGCAAAAATAACCGACTATAGCTTGTGCCAATAGGTCTACACATCGGAGCGTTTTTTCTTCTGTTCTTCTCAGGAGTGACATGTTAAATATGAATGCAGGTATTTTCTGTTTTTGCATTTTTGTTCACAAGCAGTGATAGCATTTTACATGAGAACACATTGGGGCTTGAGATGAGATATGGGCCTCATTGCTAGGTTGGTTGTAATTCCTGAGGAATTATGGGCAAGTTCGATAGGTGCACTAGTGCTTTAAGTGGGCTGTTAAATTGCCGTGAAGGCTGTCGTTTGGGGGCGTGGCCTAAGTACAAGTGCTCAAGGAGCCTTGGCTAAATAATTGCCTTGTGGGGGGTGGCTGACCCTGCCAGGCAACCCTTTAATGCAATGAGCTGCTTGCTGCATGATGTCTCTTTATTGCAAAACGGGGAGGGCAGGGTTGACCAGCCTCTCCTTTTGTTTCTGAGTAAAGAGCTAACACACAGTGGAAGCCCTTTAACCAAGCACGGTTAATGGGCTTCCTGCTGCGTGTTGGCTCTTTACTCAGACAAAAGGAGAGGCTAGCTAACCCAGCCCTCATCCTGTTCCTAAAATAGACATCTCACAGCAGGTTAAGCAAAGCGCTGCTTGGTTACACAGATGACTTCAGGTGTCACCATTTTTCATTAGAAATCGAAATATTGACACCGGCAGGCAGCCGTGTAACCGTGCAGCGCTTGGCTAAATGGCTGCCTTAGAGGTCAGCGTGGCTGGGGCTAGTCGGGGTGAATCCCGGCAGGGCCCCAGTTCGGGAGCCCATTTCAGAGACAGCCGGAGCATGGTCCCAGCTAACCCTGGCCTACTTAAAGCCCCGGGTGCAGGTTCGGCCTGAGCTGCAGCAGCACCCTGGGCAGCAAAACAAAAATGTGATACCTCCGCCGCACACACCTCGTCAGGCAGGGGGCACCACATTTTTAATAGGTGCTGATGCAAAAACATCAGCCCTCTATTGTTATTAAATGCCCCCCGCCAAGTGTGCACATTTAATTTCAATAGCGCACCTGCCGTAACTTCTCCCATCATGCCAGCTTGGCGTAGACCTTGAAAAACTTCCCTGAGCTGGCGTGGGGGCCTTAGGGCTAAAGGCGCCCGGACGGCTGCCCAGGCAGCCCTGCCCTAAGGCAGCCTTTGCTGGGTGTGCCCTGTTTTGGTATGGGCCATTTTGCTGCACCACTGTGGCCACTTGGTGCCGCTCATTTGGCTTGTGGGTGATATAGGTGCAACTGCTGACATTTAGCAGCTGTGCCGAAATTGCCCTCACTCCAAATGAGAATATATATAGAAAAAAACGGTCACTTTAGTCAATGGCATCCAAAGCAGCCAGAGCGCTGACCTTGAAGGACCAGTACTTAGCCACAAGACCAAACGGGACTTCTAGTTTACAGGCACACATTTAATACTTACCCTACAACCATATATATATATATATATATATATATGTATATATATATATATACATATATATATATATATATGATTGCAGGATAAGTATGAAAGTCGTACATCTCTAAACTAAAAGCTCAGTTTGGTGTTGTCGGTAAGTGCTCTGGCTGGAAGACGAGAGACCAGCATTCGGTATCAGTAAGTGCAGTTATCTTTGTTGTTTTAATATATAAATTCAGTGGTGGAAGTGGAAAAAAGTAACTAGTGGTACTCTGGCTGCATCCAAAAAGGAGGGAGTCTGATGGTCAGACAGATGGCGGGGGGAGGTGCAGGGTACAGTGTCCAGTGTGGGGGTTTGCGTGACCATGAGTGTAAACGTTGACTCACATTGCTGGATTTCAATGTCTACAGTAGTAATGTCTAATAGAGTTTGCTTAGAAAAACACAAATTGCACAATAAAGCCGCATGACAACATGTAATCCATATAGGAGCATGTTAAGCATAAACCATATATCATTGTGGCTTTAATTTTCACATCCTGAATGCAAGATAATGCCAACCAGAAACATCTAGTTATCCCCACAGTATTTTTAGTGGTTTAAGATGGGTATTGAAAGAAGTTGTGTAATAAAAAAAGACAGATATGCAGATTCTTTGTCACAAACATTTGATTAGTGACTTAAAGCAACATTATATTTAGTATGTCAAGAAATGTTTAAATGTGCGCTTTGTGTTGCTCAGTTTAACTATCACAGATTTCCAAGGCTCTTTGAGTTGTACATTTTCCATTATGCACATGAAAGGCTCTGCCACTGATAAAAGAAATTGCAACCTGAGCACCTTAACGACCTGCATAGCCATGGACGCTGTGAGTGTGTGTGTGTCTCTGCCTAGTTGTGACTTCGTAAACTGGCAGTGCTTGAATGTCTGTCTTGAGCATATTCTATATTTGGCTCAGGAGAAAGAAAAAGCATCAAGGACATGTTTCTTGAGCGTTTGAACTAAAGATACGCTCTGTAAAAAGCAAACAAACTCGTGGTATGTCGTACATTGGTACAATGGTTTACATTACACTTCCATCCACGGGTGTTGCGAGGCTGGAGGCTGATGATAGAAGTTCAGGGGCTACAACCAAAAGGCTATCTAGCACCGAGTCCTGCCAGTCCTGACGGCATAGCTCCGGATCTTTTCCAGACCTAGGAACACGCTTGCACCATCTCTGTATATATTAGAGGATTATGCACTAAATCATGGCAGCCCCGATAAATCCCTGTGCCCTGATGGTCGCGGCAGACCGAGGATCTGCAGCAAAGAAGTTGCGCTGAAATGTGCAGCGCTAAAACATCCTGCTTTGAAATTTGATTAAGGTTCCTGACACTTTCCATCAGACTTGGACTCCATGGAGAATTCAGAGGAATTAGGTAATTGGTCCATTTCTTTGGAAGTAAGGTGGAAGAGTTGCCTGCCACTTCATGCTAGAATAGCTCCCCCACTTTACCTCCAATCTCGGAATTTGGCGGTGCAGTAAAAGTGTCAGTAAATCCGTTATGACTAAAAAAAAGTAGCTGGAACGGATTTACTGCCTCTTTTTTTACTTCACTGCCAAACCTGTAAAGTAGCCTATTGCTTCTTCAGACCAGTTATTGTGTGTCTTTGACCCACACTTGCTGCTTAGGGAGTACATTTGAAGCATTCTTTCTAGAGTTCGTGGCAACGGCTGCAAAACGAAGTTGCACAATGCACAGTATAGGGCCCATAGTCAAAAGGAAAGCTGTGTCCCTAAGTCACTTAAAGTTTTAAGTGCATTATGCACACATGAGTAACATGCACCCGATGCACAAAAAGAAATAGAAATGCAAATAACTCCACTTCTCCTGAATCTTGTGAATCACCCAACCCTCTGCACCAACAGCAAGCATTGGGCTGTTGCATAATGGCACTGCGAAAGTTAGGCATTTTCATTCATATTTTTTTGGGGTGGGTGGAGATTTTGGCGGATTGCTTGTACATGTTGCACTGGAGATATGAGTGCTTTGGAGATCAACTTCCCATGTGTGATTTGACCCCTTAGTCCTAGCACCCTCTCACTTAGGAATACGCTTGAGCAGAATTTATGATGTTAAATTGCTTTTTGTGGTAATATGTTTAATGAGGCTATAAAAATCATCCAAGGCTGGGTTTGCTGACGCACTGAATATTGCTATCCAGTTTGTGTTTCAGGGTAATCCCAGTGGCCATGCATGAGAACATTGAGGTGCATCTCAGTTGAGGATATTTGCATCGTGTGGCAATGATTCCGGAATCATGACAGCACTTCACTATTCACTGGGTTTAGAAGCCTACATTATTGGACTAAATGTGTTTGTCTAAATATAGTTATGGGGAGAACGCCTCTTTACCATCTGTGAGTGAAAGAATTTAGCATTGTCATGAGAGAAAGACGAGCGAGAAATGACATGCTGTTCTGTTGTGCTTGATGGTCGTGCAGATTAACAGGACCTCCGTCCCCAAGTACCACACTGATAGAAAATAAACACTACCAGTGAAATCTTTGAGGCCACAGGTGTTGAGTGCTGAAGGCCGGAACCAGGAACGCCGGAAGGACCCCCTGACCACTGTAAGGCAATAATGGATTAGGTCAGACAACAGAAACAAATCACCAAGCAGCGTAAAAGGATTAACGTGTGCAGGCTTACCCAAGTCTGATGGCCAGAATGCTTTGAAGGGATAGGGGAAGAAGGAAGGGTCGCTGAAGGCACTCGGGATGGAAGGGTACCTCGTCGAGCAGGGTAATCAAAGGGGAAGGCGAAGTAATCCAATTAACAGTCCGAGGTCAATAACCAGGAATCACCTCGACAACAAGACAGAGAAATGTAATCCAAGAAAGTTCAGTGGTTGAGTAAGCCAGAGTTCCAAAAACAAGTGTATCAGGGTTTAGGCAGTTCAATCCAAAAGAGTTCCGTGGTCAAGTAAGCCAGAGTTCCAAAAACAAGTGTATCAGGGTTTAGGCAGTTCAATCCGAAAGGGGTTCCGTGGTCAAATAAGACAGAGTTCCAAAAACGAAGTGTCAGGGTTAAGCAGTTCAATCCAAAGAGTTCCGAGGTCAAATAAGCCAAAGTTCCAAAACGTGGTAACAAAACGCCATACAGCACTCAAGAGATGAAGTAGCTGTGAAGCATTTGTTGAATGTTTCCTTCGTTCTTTTAACGGCGTACAGAGGTCATGTGACTCGGATTTGGGAACGCGGAATCGCGTCAGGTGAACCGCGTAGTGAAGGAAACAGCCGTCGGCGTAGAAACACGTGATCTGAAGCACTATGTTTTTCCTCGTTTGTTACCATGACGTTGCACGCAATGCGCGTGATTCCGTGTTCTTGTAGACCAGCGTTGTTTGGAACAGAAACGGCAAGGTAAGTGCCAATACAAGAAAGGTCGCAGTTTGAACGAAGGCTGACGATGATTGCAGGGTGTTCGAGAGACGAACCGTGTGGGCAATGTGGAAGCGGGAGGCATAGAACAGGACGTGGATCCGGGACGTCTGCTAGAAGCGGACCTGGGAGGAGACGGGGTAGACGTGACAGAACCCCTCCCCAAAGGCCCACGACCACGTGGGCTCGAAGGATGATCACGATGGAATCGGGCAAGCAACCGTGGAGCATGTACATCGCGGGAAAAAACCCAGGAGCGGTCCTTAGGGCCATAACCCAACCAATCCACCAAGTATTGAAGACGACCCCTATAGAGACGGGAACCCAGGATCGCGCTGACCTCAAACACATCAGGCGAAGACACAGAGACAGGAGCAGGAGGGGCATAGATACGGGTAGTATCAGGGCAGGGCTTGAGCAAGGAGGTGTGGAACACCAGATAGATCCGCCAAGCAGCAGGAACCGCAAGGCGCAAGGCAACAGGGTTGATGATCCTGACAATCCTATAAGGTCCCACAAAACGAGGAAGCAGCTTACGACAACCGGGTATATGGAGATGGCGTGAGGGCAACCACACACAATCCCCTATCCGGTACTCGGGGGCTGGCAACCGCCTCCTATCAGCAGCTGCCTTCATGGAAACCTGGGACTCCTGTAGATGGACGAGGGTCTGGGCGTGAACTGTGGCAAGATCGCGGGCACAAGCATCAGCAGCAGGGGTGTCAGTGGGCGTAAAATCAGGAATAGGCAAAGTGCGGGGGTGCTGGCCGTATAGCGAATAGAACGGGCAGAAACCAGTGGAGGAGTGAAGAGCGTTGTTATACTCAAATTCAGCAAGGTGTAAAAGGTCAAGCCACGTGTCCTGATGTTGGAGGGAAAGGCAACGTAGATACTGCTCCAATGACTGGTTTACCCTCTCCGTCTGTCCATCGCTCTCAGGATGATGGGCGGAGGAAAACCGAGCATCAATGCCAAGAAGTTTGGTTAGAGCCCGCTAGAAACGAGAGGTAAATTGAGTACCACGGTCAGAAATTATAACTTGTGGCAAACCAAAAAGGCAAAATACCGATTTGAAAAACAGGCGGGCCATAGTGGGCGCTGTGGGTATCTCTGTACATGGTATAAACCGTGCCATTTTGGTGTAGGAATCTACCACCACCCAAATGGAGTCATGGTTTTGTATACGTGGTAGGTCGGTAATTAGGTCCATAGAGACCGTGTGCCATGGTTTTGGAGGGATCGGTAGTGGTCGGAGCAAGCCTAATGGGCGGCCTCTGCGGGATTTACCTTGTGCACAGACGGAGCAGGAATTCACAAATTCTTCAACGTCCTGTCTCATAGATGGCCACCAACACCAACGCTTCAATAGATCTAGCGTACGGACCTGTCCTGGATGACCATTAATGGCTGCATCATGTGACCAGTCTAGGGCCTGGTTGCGTGTGTCTCTTGTGGGCAGGAATAATTTCCCGTGTATGTAGGGGAGCCCATCCTGGAGGAACAAGTCCCACTCTGCTAGCCTATGTTGGTTCTGTGTTACCCATTGACGGATGGTGGTTAACATTGACAGGGTAGGTGTGCAAGCACAAATGATGTGGCTCTTGTCTAACAATGTTTCGGGAAATACAGGAAGAGAGTCCCCCCCAGGTGAACGGGATAGAGCATCGGCCTTTCCGTGTCCTGTACCAGGTCTGTGTTTGATCACAAAGTTGTAGGCGGCAAAAAACAGATGCCATCGCACTTGACGACTGTTCAGGCATTTCAGTGTAGCCAAATCCTGGAGATATTTGTGATCGGAATACACTGTTGTCTGGTGTTTGGCCCCTAGTAGATGATGTCTCCATGTTTGCATAGCGTCCTTGATGGCCAATAGTTCTTTCTCTGTAATGGTATAATGTACCTCAGATGGACTGAATTTCCGGGAATGGTATGCCACGGGGTGTAACCGACCAGTGGTAGGGCAAGGCTGGGAAAGTACTGCAGCCAACGCAAACGAGGAGGCGTCTGCTTCCAAGACAAACGGGAGCTATGGGTCCGGGTGTTGGAGTACAGGGGCTGTGGTGAATCTTGCTTTAAGGGCATCGAAGGCTGCCTGGTGTTCTGGAGTCCAAAGGTAGGGGACCAGAGGACTGGTAAGGGCAGTTAACGGGGCAGCGACGGAGGAGAAGCCAGTGTTGAAACGTCGATAAAAATTTGCGAAACCAAGGAAGGACTGCAGTTGCTTAAGGCTAACTGGGACAGGCCACTCCGTGATCGCGCGCACCTTGGATTGATTCATGGCGAGACCACCGGGTGTTATGTGAAACCCAAGAAAATCGACCTCATGGGTATGGAACAAACATTTCTTGGGTTTTGCAAACAGGGCATTCGCCTGGAGACGCGACAGAACGTCCTTGACGTGTATGACACGTTCCTCCAAAGAAGGGGAAAAAATCAATATGTCATCCAGATAAACCACCACATACACATCCAGGATGTCACTGAACACGTCATTAATGAAATGTTGGAATGTAGCGGGGGCGTTACAAAGCCCAAAGGGCATCACCAGATACTCAAAAAGACCCTGCTTGGTGCAAAAGGCCGTCTTCCATTCGTCCCCCTTGCGTATGCGGATTAAGTTATAAGCCCCACGTAGATCTAACTTGGTGTAAATGGTAGCGTGTGTTAGTTTGTCCAATAGCGTGGAGATGAGGGGAATCGGGTACCGGTTCTTTATAGTGATTGAGTTCAACCGGCGATAATCAACACAAGGACGTAGATCCCCCTCTTTCTTCGGAACGAAGAATATGGGGCTCGCAGCTGGAGAAGAGGAAGAACGGATGTGACCAAGTCGTAAGGCCTGTTGGATATATTCCTTTACTGCTTGTTCTTCTGACTGAGACAATGAATAGATACGGCCTCTAAGTATTTGAGCGTTAGGCACAAGATCAATAGGACAGTCATACGACCTATGGGGTGGCAGACCTTCTGCTGAGGCTTTATCGAATACCATGTGGTAATCCTGATATACTGCGGGTATACCGGCTGACACCGCCCCGACCGTATGTGTTACGGAAGCAACGTCTTCCAGGGTTAGAGAAGCCACAGCTCCCAAGATACCTGCAGGAGTGGACGGGACTACGGATTCCACTAAGCAGTAGTGTTGGCAGACTTTGGATTCGAATGTCACTTGTCCGGTTCCCCAATTAATCAAGGGGTTATGTTGCTTTAACCATGGTATGCCTAGAATGACCCCAAACTGTGGAGTAGTGATAAGATCAAAGGACATGATTTCTCTGTGGTTACCCTGTATTACTACTTCCAAAGGGGCGGTTTGCTGCTTTATAGGGCCAGAAGCAAGGGAAGTACCGTCCACGGCCTGTACTTGTTCTGGGCGTTCTTTGGTTATGAGTGGCAGATTGAGTTGGTGGGCCAATGTGATGTCGATAAAGCAACCGGTTGCTCCAGAATCTATGACGATGTGGACTGGGTGCATATGTTCCCTGATAGGGACTAACATAGCCTGGACCACAATCGGTTTGATGGGACCAAAAGCAAAGTCAGAGGTGATTGTGGAAGTGCTCGCCCTTACCTCCGATCTCAGGGGCGAGCCTTCCGAAAACCCGGGTTCTTATTTTTTGGCCGACGGGGATACTCCTTCACATAGTGACCGCTAGTGCCGCAGTAAAAACAGGCATTACCAGAACGTCTACGCTCTCGTTCAGCTTGGGTTATGGGACTACGAATCCCTCCAATTTGCATGGGTTCCGTAGTTGGGTCTGTCGAGGAAGAGGCTTGGTGACCGGAAAAACCTGCTTCCGCCCTGCGCTCAGTTCTTCGGGCGCCCACCTGTAATGCTAAGTCTACTAATTCCGAGTAGACTGCGGGAAGTGATGGTACAACCGACAGAGCGTCTTTCATGCCCCCACACAAACCCCGATAGAATACAACCGCTTTCTTATTTTCTGGCCATGAGGTTTCTGCGGATAACTGATTAAAGCGGGTTATGTATTCTATGAGAGTCAGTCTGCCCTGTGCCAGATCTAACAGTTCTAAATCCCGAGACTGCGCCTTGTATCGAGTGTCAAAGACTTTCGCCATTTCGTTGACCAAGAGATCGAAGTCATATAGCGCGGGATGGTTGCTTTCTAACAAAGGGTTTGCCCAGGTAGCCGCCACGCCCGAAAGGTGGGAAAGAAGAAAGGCGGCTTTTGAGATGGAGTCAGGGAAGGCCTGTGGCCGGCATAAGAAATGGAGCTTGCACTGATTCAGGAAAGTCCGATACTTTCTTGGGTCTCCCTGATACCTTTCCGGGGCTGCTAAAGGAAAAGGACTCGGGAGTAACACAGGAGTTGGTACTGGAGGAGTAGCAGGGGAAGCCGGAACCTGAGGTGCGGCCTCCCCGAATTCAGCATCATCAGGTAAAGGGTCACGGGTGCTCTGTAGGGCATCTAAGCGATGGTGGATTGCTGTAGTGGCTGCGGCCATGTCGGATCTAAGGGTTGCGACTGCTTGCAATAGAGCGGCGACAGGGTCCCCAGAGCAGGTACTCATGATCTGGACGACCAAAAAAGGCTTCACAGTCTGTTCTGTTGTGCTTGATGGTCGTGCAGATTAACAGGACCTCCGTCCCCAAGTACCACACTGATAGAAAATAAACACTACCAGTGAAATCTTTGAGGCCACAGGTGTTGAGTGCTGAAGGCCGGAACTAGGAATGCCGGAAGGACCCCCTGACCACTGTAAGGCAATAATGGATTAGGTCAGACAACAGAAACAAATGACCAAGCAGCGTAAAAGGATTAACGTGTGCAGGCTTACCCAAGTCTGATGGCCAGAATGCTTTGAAGGGATAGGGGAAGAAGGAAGGGTCGCTGAAGGCACTCGGGATGGAAGGGTACCTGAGTCGAGCAGGGTAATCAAAGGGGAAGGCGAAGTAATCCAATTAACAGTCCGAGGTCAATAACCAGGAATCACCTCGACAACAAGACAGAGAAATGTAATCCAAGAAAGTTTCGTGGTCGAGTAAGCCAGAGTTCCAAAAACAAGTGTATCAGGGTTTAGGCAGTTCAATCCAAAAGAGTTCCGTGGTCAAGTAAGCCAGAGTTCCAAAAACGAAGTGTCAGGGTTAAGCAGTTCAATCCAAAGAGTTCCGAGGTCAAATAAGCCAAAGTTCCAAAACGTGGAAACAAAACGCCGTACAGCACTCAAGAGATGAAGTAGCTGTGAAGCGTTTGTTGAATGTTTCCTTCGTTCTTTTAACGGCGTACAGAGGTCATGTGACTCGAATTTGGGAACGCGGAATCGCGTCAGGTGAACCGCGTAGTGAAGGAAACAGCCGTCGGCGTAGAGACACGTGATCTGATGCACTATGTTTTTGCTCGTTTGTTACCATGACGTTGCACGCAATGTACGTGATTCCGTGTTCTTGTAGACCAGCGTTGTTTGGAACAGAATCGCCAAGATAAGTGCCAATACAAGAAAGGTCGCAGTTTGAACGAAGGCTGATGTTGATTGCAGGGTGTTCGAGAGACGAACCGTGTGGGCAATGTGGAAGCGGGAGGCATAGAACAGGACGTGGATCCGGGACGTCTGCTAGAAGCGGACCTGGGAGGGGACGGGGTTGACGTGACACATGCTAACTTCAAATACAATGAGGGCGAATGCGTCTGGTTTCCTACAGTGATGTCAGGGGCTCTCGGTAGTGCTCATCTTCAGTTACCCTGCCCAACTCATTAGGAAGAGCAAGGGTGGTAAGCTATTTTTTAATTTGTTTATTGTATACGGTTTCCAAAAAACCTTTACAAATTCAATAACACAGTAGAATTAAATAAAATCTGAAATGCAAAGTATAAAAACACAATTCAATCTCAATTTAGAACTCATCCTTAAATAACATCACAATTAGGCTCCTAATCAAAAAGTTAAAAGGGATATTAACAATATCACACGTTAAAAGACATTAAAACAGAATAAAATTCGCAATGAATAAAAATGCAATGATTTTAAAAACGCAACTACTCATAACCCACATAGGGGATTCTCTGAGCTTAAACACCCTTTCCAGAGGTTATCCTCACTCTGCCAATCTATTTTCACAAACCGTTTCTGCAGATATGTCATTCTCTGTGCGTTCAAGGCAGTACAGCGCATAATCAAGGACATTACCATCATTGCAGAATCTGCACATTGCGGCTGATTGATCATTCAGCCCTCTCCTCAAAAGGATTTCTCTTGTGGGCAAGGGATTCAGTCGACATTTTAAAATGAGCGATCTGAGCAAATGATTCGGAATCAAATTTAAATAAGAGGGAATAGAGCCTCTTCTTTTGTGTTCATGAGCTACCTGTTCCAAAGAAGGATAAGCATGAAGGGAATCAACCGTATTTACCCAATCCTGAACCCAAAAGCCATTTCTAACCCTATCTGGGGTTTAAAGCAAATACCCCTTTTCCAATTCTAGCTGATTCAATAATAGTAGTAAGCTAATCTTAACATGTGATAATGTCATTAGCCTAAAACATATAAAGGATAGAGGAGAAAGAGTTCAATGAAAAAGAACTTTAAAATGTTATGGGTCGAAAGAGGGTAGATGGAGGAATGTAGCAGCAATGGGGGTAGAGCTAAAGAGTTAATACAATTAAATGAGCCAAACTGTTTAAGCGAATTTTGTTTTTACAAATGGTATTATCGCATAGAACTAAGCTGTTGAATGTGGATTCTTTCCTTTTCCGAAAGGTCAACAGTGGAGGCTGGTGGAGAAGCAAACCAACTACTGTACCTTAAATTTGTGATCTAAGATGTCTAATTTATAAATGCACCTAGTCAAGGGTATTCTGCCTTTCCTCTCTGAAACAGTGGAGTTCTCCAGAAATTGCTCCTCTAGAGGTTGGGTCTGTAGTAGCCTTTATCTAATCCTCCTTCAGCACTTCACCAGCTTCAGATCATCCAGAACAAGGTGGCTAGGCTAGGTCTTGGCCTCAGACCTCATTGCCACATCACACCTGCTGTGAAATCCCTTCACTGGCTCTCATTTAAGGCCCCTAAGTGGTATGCATCATCCACCAGGCCTACTGGGAGTGGGGACATGGGTACCTTCAGCACATGTTATCAAGAATTTCCCATCCTGATCCTTGGGATCATCCTGATCCAAGTCTCTTAAGGTCGCTGCAAGATGAGGAAGCTTTGTGGCAGGACGATCAGATCTGTCGGAGCCCAGGTATAAAACACTCTGCCAACGAACATTAAAGAAGAAGAAAGCTACCCCAGTTCCAGCAAAGGACTAAAGACTCCTCTTTTCAAAGAACTCTTTGACATTTACAGGGGTCGGCCCTCTGACTCGTCTTTACTGCCCACCTAATTGTCCCCCAGAGGCCTCTATCACTCTGGGACAAGGCTGGAGGTTTTTCTCCTCATCCTTTCCCGTGTTGTGGTACTATGTGCGCTTGCTGTAGCTTTGTACCTTACTTTTGCATTTAGCTTATATACTGTGTTGGGAAGCAATGGCTCTCCTGTTTTTTTCCGCAGGTAATGTTTTAGGTAGCTTTGTCTGTTCTTTGTGCCCAGGCTTCCATGTTTTTTATGCATTGTGGGTTCCTTCAGGTGCCCGGCACTTATCCCTTTCCCCCTCTCCCTGTACTTATCTGATCCGAATACAACAAGGCTGCGAAGATCAGTTTCTCCCCGTCCACATGGTGCGTCACACATTGACTGTGTCATGAACCACCGTACGCGTCCCTTCTGGACTTCTTGGTCCCTGACCCATAGGGGCCTGAACTCAGCAGTACTCCCAACATGGCCGCTGAACGCGGAACGCTGTTTGCCAGTCTCCGCGTTATACGCTCTACGTTCTACAAAGCAGACACGCCCCCGTGGCCCTGCACGTCTCAACGCTACCGCTTGCATTAGTCAGACGTGTGTTGCCGGAGCTCGTTCAGCGATTACTTCCGATTCCTGGTTCCCGGTCCCCTGAATTCCTCTTCTTTCATCCTTCCCCTTTTCCTCACCTTGCATATCCTGGATTTCCATCGCATTCGTTTCTCTGAGTGCGAACCTCACCATTTCCTGGACTTCTTCCCGATCATCTGAACGCTTCCTGGAGCCGGGTCACGAACCGCATGCTGGAACCCGAGGACCCACGCACGGGGTTATATAAATCCCGAACAGTCCGAAAGAAGACATCTTCGAAGATCACGAGCAAACAATACAGACAGGTGAGAAGGGGGGAAACCTGTGACAGATTGAGACGCCAACAAATTGATACAGTTACCGAAATGGGAGGCTGCAGTTCAAGACCTCATGCGTGGCATGCAGGAGTTAACAACAGAAGTCCAAAATCTTAAAGCTGAAAATGCGGCATTGAAACAACTGGTCCTGTCAAGTTACTCTGCAACCAAGGAAAGCGTGTTGTTGGGCAGAGCAGTGGATAAGTATGATGGCTCTTCAAAGACCCTTTGTGCCGTCCTTTTCATGTTTAATGCACTTCACCTTTAAGCCCTACTACTTCTCCATCCCCAGGGCATAGGTGGGCTTTATGATTTCACATCTCTCTGGGAATGCCTTGACTTGGGCAACTCCCTTAGTTAATTTGGGCGATGCCCTCCTGGATGACTATGATGGTTTCGTGCAGGCACTAAAGACCATGTTTGATCGCCCAGAGCAGGTTTACAGTGCCCAAGAACATTTATTGGACTTTCAACAAGGATCCCAGGATATGCTTACCTATGTGACCTGCTTTAAACAACTTGCCAAGGAAGCAGACTGGTCCCCTGAGGCCTGTTTCACCCTCTTTCGAAGAGGATTGAATGAAGAGATAAAAGAAGAGCTAGCCAGGGTAGCTCGCCCAAGTTCCTTCCAGGCTCTCATGGATCATTCCTTACAGATCGACTTTCGTATCCAGGAAAGAAAGGCGGAAAAGAAGAAGATTAAATCACCCTACCAAAAGGCCTCTACAGAACATTCCTCTAGACCTGAGCCTGCAGCTTCCCCGACCACGGACCCAGAACCCATACAACTTGGGGCCTTCTGCAGACCCATAACCCTGCAAGAAAGGATGCAACAGATTCACACTGGTCTGTGCATGTAGCCTCTGATAAACATCTTGTGAGAGAGTGTCCTATTGCCTGTCCACGGCGTTCGGGAAACGCCAGCTCCCGATCCTAGATGGAGCACAGCTCCGGGAGAGATATGTTTCCTCCACATCTATTCCATCCTTGAACTCTCCTGGACAGAATAACCTTGTGATTCTGCAGTCCTTTCTATCGCCTTCCAAGAAAGAATCTTACCCTATTCTGCCATTAGTGGATTGTGGGGCCATGGGAATATTCATAGATCATGATTGGGTCACTACCCATAACATTCCATATGAAACTCGAGACATCATGCAACCTGTAGAGGCTATCGATGGAAGACCTCTCTCTTCAGGGGCCATAACCCTTCAAACCAAAGAGATTCTGCTTTCTATAAACCACCATCAAGAGAGGATCAAATTCGACATCATAAGATCTGCCCATTACCTAATGGTTCTGGGTATGCCCTGGTTACAGAAGCATAACCCCTACATCAACTGGAGAGCAGGATCCTTGTTTCTTGGTTCAGAACATTGTATGTCCCAATGTTTATCCCTAGATTCCTCGTCAGGATCCTTTGAAGATTCGCAAGCGAACCAGCAAGGTCCATTCACTGTCTCGAATATCATCCAAGTTCCCAGGGCCTATCAAGCTTACACAGATGTGTTTTTGACCGCCATAGTTCAAGCCCTTCCGCCTCACAGACCTGAGGACTGCGCTATTGATACTGAACCCTCGGCAGTGATTCCTTTTGGAAGGATGTTCATTCTATCAGAACCTAAGAAAAGAGCCCTCCGAGAATACCTGGATACCAACTTGGAAAATGGTACTATACGATCATCCAAATCCCCGGCGGGAGCTTCATTATTTTTTGTTCACAAGAAAGACACCAAGGAGTTTAAGCCTTGTCTAGATTATCGTGGCCTTAATCAATGCACCCTCAAGGACCTCTACCCGTTGCCCCTAATCTCGGATATCTTGGAAGCGGTAAGAGGAGCTGTAGTGTTCACAAAATTAGATCTCAGAGGTGCCTACCATCTGATCCGTATAAAGGAAGGTGACAAATGTAAAACAGCCTTTAGAACACCCTTTGGTCATTTTGAATACTTGGTTATGCCCTTCAGACTTGCCAATGCCCCAGCGGTCTTCCAACGTTTTATGGACCGGGTGTTCTCCGATATGCTATTCCTCTTCGTCATTGTATATCTGGACGACATACTGATATACTCTAAAGACCATCTGAAGCATGAAGAACATGTTAAGGCAGTTTTACAACATCTACGTGAACATAAGCTCCTGGCTAAACCCGAGAAATGCCTTTTCCATGTGTCTACTGTTCACTATCTTGGATTCGTCCTTAGCCCAAAAGGAATTGGAATGCACTGCTCGAAAGTAGACTCCATTCTATCCTGGCCTGTTCCAACTACTGTGAAACAAATTCAATCCTTCCTGGGGCTTGCTAACTTTTACCGGAAATTCATACCCTCTTTTTCGGAGATTGTACATACGATCATTACATTATAAAAAAGGATATCCCCTTAAACTGGACAGCAGCCCAAGATGAGGCGTTTCAATGGTTAAAGTCGGAGTTTACACAAGCCCCCATCTTAGCCCAACCTGACATTGATCAACCCTTTCTAGTGGAAACTGATGCCTCTAACTACGCCATCGGGGCAGTCCTGAAACAGGAATTCGATGACAAGCTAGAACACCCCATCGCCTATCTTTTTCACACCTTGACTCCTAGCTAAACCCACTATTCTGTTTTGGAAAAGGAACTACTAGCCATCCGTCAAGCCTTCACAGACTGGCGTCATCTACTCCTGGGAGCGAAACATCCTGTGCAGGTCCGCACGGACCATCGGAATCTTCAAGTCCTGCAATCCCTGGAATGTAGGAACAGTCGTCAAGCCCATTGGGCCTTCTTTTTTGCCCAATACCAGTTTCAAATCCATCATGTTCCTGAAACACACAATATAATAGCCGACGCCTTATCCCGACGTCCTGACTACGAAATCCTTGAAGATCGATCCTTCCCAAAGATGTTTCCCCACACAATATTTGTTGCCCAAGCAATCAACCTCCTGGAGGATATTTGGATTCAAACTCAGTCCTCTGAAACCTGGAAGGAGTTTAATTGAAAAAAATCGATGGAACCTCAAAACGAAGGATGGATATTTATTCAAGGATAATTACCTGGTCATTCCCACTCAGAGACTACGACAAAAGATCACAAGCCTATGTCATGATACCCTTCATTCAGGACACCGTGGCATCACCAACACCCTCTGTCTAATACAAAGACACGTTTTGGTGGCCGAAGATGAAGGATGATGTACAGCATTATATCCAAACATGTGCAGTCTGCACTCAAAACAAGCATGACAACTAGAAACCGGCAGGTCTCCTGCTCCAACCAGCGCTGCCAACAAGACCTTGGGAATTCTTCGCCACAGACTTTATTGTGGAACAACCACCTTCCAGGGGACATACAACCAACCTGGTTACCATTGACTTATTCACTCACATGGCTCATTTTACACCTTTATATAAACTACCATCTTCCTCTGAACTTGCCGGAATCTTCCTGGAACACATATTCCGACTTTACGGACTACCCTCCAAGATCATATCTGACAGAGGACCCCAGTACATATCTCAGTTCTGGAAACAATTATGTCGTATACTGGGAATCCAACGTGCCCTATCCTCAGGTTATCACCCACAGACAAATGGAGCCACTGACCGCATGAACCAAACCCTGGAACAAGATCTTCGCTGTTTCGCCACCAAGATCCAGGACGATTGGTCACTCTTAATACCTGTGGCAGAATTCACCTACAACAATTCGGATCACTCGGCTGTCAAAACCAGACCCTTCTTCTGTAGCCAAGGATTCCACCCTTCGGTTCTGCCATCCATTCTCCCACATCCTACCCCAGTTCCTACAGTTGACTCCTGGATTGAAACCCTCATCAACGTACACAAAGAAGCAAAAGAACACCTAGAAAAAGCCAGAAGAAACATCAAACACCATGCTGACTCCAAAAGAAGACCAGGGTCTTCATACTCAATAGGTGATAAGGTCTGGTTGTCTTCGAAACTTCTACCCCGACACCTACGACCAAATAAATTGTCTCCCCGGTACTACGGCCCTTTCTCCATAAAGGAATTCATTAACCTGGTGGCCTTTCGACTCAGAATCTTGGAAGAGGATACACCCGGTCTTTCACACTTCTCTGTTGAAACCATACGTCCAGTCCTTTCGAACAGCTCCAAGATCTTCCCCTGTGATTGGCAATGATCAGCTAGAATATGAGGTTTCCAGAATATGTGACGCCAGGTACAGACCTGGTCAGCTACAGTATCTGGTCGAGTGGAAAGGGTACCCTCCCAGTGAACGCACCTGGGAACCAGTCTCAAACATAAATGACCCTAGACTGCTCCGAAGATACCACCTTATACACCCGGGCAAACCCGGAGGAACTGGGTTTCGGAGGACGCATGCTATCATGAACCACCGTACGCTTCCTTTCTAGACTTCGTGGTCCCTGACCCATAGGGGACTGAACTCAGCAGTACTCCCAACATGGCCGCTGAACGCGGAACGCTGTTTGCCAGTCTCCGCATTGTACGCTCTACGTTCTACAAAGCAGACACGTCACCGCGGCCCTGCGCCTCCCAACGCTACCGCTTGCAGTAGTCAGACCTGTGTTGCCAGAGCTCGTTCAGCGATTACTTCTGATTCCTGGTTCCCGGTCCCCTGAATTCCTCTTCTTACATCCTTCCTCTTTTCCTCACCTTGCATATCCTGGATTTCCATCGCATTCGTATCTCTGAGTGCGAACCCACCATTTCCTGGACTTCTTCCCAGACATCTGAACGCTTCCTAGAGCCGGGTCACGAACCGCATGCTGGAACCCGAGGACCCACGCACGGGGTTATATAAATCCCGAACGGTGCGAAAGAAGACATCTTCGAAGATCACGAGCAAACAATACAGACAGGCGAGAAGGGGGAAACCTGTGACAGACTGTCCATAGAGGACACCTTGTAAAGCAAGTAGAAATAATGACTGCAATCAGCTGCATCAGAAGTCTGCATTACCCTCTAATGACAAATGCTAGCTGCCTCTCCCCATCCACCAGTAAAACTCCAGGCAGAATCGTTGCTCATCAGGACATACGAGGAACCATCTTAGGTTGGTAATCATATGGCACACCCATGGATCATTCCTACACAACTCGCTATTCCTGTGGCCCTTTCAAGGACTTTCCCCACTTGAAAATAAAGCCAGGGCAGTGGGCAGGTACACCACGTTTTAAAATCAGAATGCAAATGGTGTATATGCATAAGGACATCCGGGATGCAGCTGGATGGGGAGCAGCCATTTATGCATAGTGTTTGATAAACTGAACTGGCCTTTCGGTAGAGAACTGATATGCAACATTAAAGTGTAGATGGAAGGCCTTTATGGTGTGCTGCCTGAAGGAGGACACGTTCATCACCCAAAAGCAAACAAAAACAATTGCCAGTTACTCAAAAATGTTTGGGCTGCAAGTGATGGGTTGCAGAAGCGATTAATTCACAGAGGACAATTAAATGTGCACATTATAGATGTGCACATTCAGATGCCGTTTCACCCCTTTGCGCAATTGTGCTTATCCGGGGGCATTTCTGTGCATTTGACAGTGCATCCTGATTTCACAAACGGGATTCCCTTCATAATTTTCAGCCCATGGACACATTCCCCTCCACCTTTTTGGTACAAGCACAGGTGATGAGCAACACACGACAGGGTCATTTCTGACCCCTCATTCATTTGTTATTAAGTGGTATGGCTGCTGCTCCATTTGTATTTCTGTCCCCCAAGCAGTTATAGAAATAACTTTTTCTAGATTTAATATTTCATAATGACGACTCCTTTAAGGCTCGTCACTGTGCACTGCGCTCCTTGCACCCAGGTGGCTGCTGGAAGCCTGTCGTGCATTAGTGTCAGGACTCAGGAGCATATGCAGGGAGGCTGGCCAGTGCATCATTTGCACTGGAGCACAGTTCCCTGGAAATACAAGTCACCTTTGCGGACAAAGTGAACAGCGCATTTCCAAAAATGGGGCATCTAGAAAAGCACAACTTTGCTATTTTTTTAGAAGCCCAATTTTTTTAAAAGAATTGGGCTTAACGTCTCTCAGCAGATTTCTACCTGGTACCTCATTGCCTGATTCCCAAAGCCTAGTACTGGAGCATCTCTAAATATGACGTGAGCACAACTTTATGAATCACATGTTCACACGAACCCCTCAGAGAGGCTCCAGGCAACTCCAGATTTCCCCCAGTTTAGGCTTTGTGTGACAGAGAATGTGAACCTGGAGAGGCTGAAAGGCAGAGCCACCATATGCTAGAGGAAGAGGGAGGGACAAGGCAATTCCAAGTCTCACAGCAGGGCTGCAATCCACCCCATGGGGCAGAACCCAACAGCCAATCCCTGTATCAGCTGACACACCTGAATCTGCTTTCAACAGAAAGGCTGGTAGGTGAGAATAAAACCTCATGAAAAGAAATGGACTCGGTCTGAAACTGGAAGCGGTTGGAGGAGGAACTAGGAAAGGAACCAGAGACTGAAGACCGCTATTTTACAGAAGGCTGGAGGAGAGAGCAGAAGTCTCTTTAGAGGGAGGAAAGCCTAGGAGTCTTGAAGAGAGGTCCAAAAGTATGGGCCATACTGAAGCCTGGGAGCTGGAGGAGAGACCCATAAGGTGAAGCACAAGATCCAACAGAGCCGGGACTGCTTGCAAGGAAGAGTGGTGGCCAAAGAGATAAGGATCAGCTGGCAGAGAGAGGGGGCCAAGGAGGTAAGGCAGGTGATAGTGGAGCAGACGTGGAGAGGGAGGAAAGTTGTATCCAAAGAGGTAAAGAAGGTGGGAGGAATAGAGGGCAGGGAAGGTGGAGTGGCTGCTAAGTGGCATACCGCCTGTACAGCCTGCTGTTTTGGACATTCTACAGCCTGTCATCGTCCTTGTGATGACTTTGGCCATGCTGAGGTGGCGAGAGGAGGGTTGTGTATTGAATCTGCAGCCGGGTGTGAAGCGGCTGCTAAGTGCCATAAAGTCTGTGCATGTCATGAACCGTCGTCTACGTCCTTTCTGGTCCTCCTGGTCCCTGACTCGCAGAGGATTGCATGCAGTATTCCTTCCAACATGGCCGCTCGGAATGGAACGCTCCGGATCAGTCTATGCGTTCCACACTGCTCATCCTACAAGAGAGACATGCCCCCGCGGCTCTGCGCGTCTCAACGCTACCGCTACCTGTAGTCGGACATGCTTTGCCGGAGTTCGATCGGGTCTCTCGCTTGATTCCTTGTTCCCAGCTCCTTGATTTCCCCGTCCTATTCCTACCCTCTCCAAACTCCTGGAAAACCTTCTGTGCTCAAGTCACGGTCCTCTGTGCCTCTGAGCGTAACTTGTTTGCTTCCTGGTGTTACCCTGGACTTTCTGAACGCTCCTGGAAACTGAACCGCTATCCTCACGCTGGACGCCGAAGATCAGCGTTCGGGTCTATACAAATCCCAGACCGTAAAGAAGAAGAAATCCCAGAAGGCCGCAAGTACTCAACAAAAACAGGTGAGACGGGGAGAGACTTGTGACAGTGCAGCATGCTGTTTAAGAATATTCTACAGTCTATCGTCACCCTTCAGCGGCCAGAAACCATACCGTGGCAGCATGAGGGAGATTGTGTGTTTAATCTGCAACTCGGCGCAATCCAGCTGCTATGTGGCATACAGTCTATGCCGTCAGCGTGGGCTGAAGGGTGGGAGGAGTGAATATTTTAACATTATCAAGGTATGGAGTTACGGGGATCTGTGGAGCAAAGTGGGAACATTTGATCCAAATATACGCAGTGGTCGAAGTGGGGCGAGAGTGGTTGGGAGTGGTGCCACTCTACTTTAAAAAAAAGTTTTACTGTTCCTATTCTTTTATTTAAAAAAGAGATCGTTCTGGAATGGTTTACTTTTAAAATAACAGTGTAGGATGAAGTTTAAACTTGCACATCAGTGCACTGCACTGAACATTCCCTTCAACAGCAGGTGTGTTTGTTTGGCGCTTTGGATGCCCGTGGGGGTGGGGGAGTGGCGACGGGGTTTGTGGGGAGTGAGGGAAGGCCCGCAGACACCATAGTTCCATTACTTTTCGTACACTTCGACCACTGAATATACATTATGTTTCAGCCAAAGCTCCTGTTTCTCCTCAGCCAGATGTGGCTAAAATTGGCCGATATGAATCCGTTTTACTGGAAAGTAGCAGCCCTATTACTAAAGCAGCGTTAAAGAGGCACACGTTGAAGATAAATCGCTATTTCCATAACTCTACTAATGCTTATAGCTCATTTTTGCTGCATAACCCTCCCAAATCAAATGAAAGCTGCTTCCTCTGACTTCTGCTTTTCATCCACCCTCTTCCACTCCTTCCTTTGAAAATGTTTCTCTACTCCACACTTGTTAAGTTTGGACAGCGAAATTCGAGGAATTTGCGACTTTTTTTTCAGCAACCGAAACAAATTCAACTGAAATGTTATGCACATTGAAGGATTTTGTGGACAATCTTCATATGGCCGAGGACACTAGCAGCCCATTTTGGGATTTTACACCTACCAATACGTTTCAGAACTTGACGGAATCTTGTCTGATTCACCACGTAAATCGCTATCCACGTGTGTGGCTCTGTCCCCTCCTTCGTTGGGGGCGCTACACACTGCACTACTTTCCTTAGTGAAATTGTATGATGTTTCATCTGAGGAGGTTGCTTCACACACGGAAACATTGAAAGAGTTATATTCCATCTGCTCGAATGTAGAAATTGCTTTAAAACACCCTACACACAGACAGTATGGGCCATGTGGCCCCTTCCACTCTGTGTGTGAGTCCTCTTCCGTTATACGTGATCTAGAGAAGGATATTGTCAATAAGTCCCTCCTTAGTGCCACACCGGTCCCCATGGAGACTGTGAACGATGGTGGTGGAATATAACCAGGTTACTCACCGTAGTGATCACCTTACTCCTAGTCCATAGTCCCCTTTCCTCCATACTTATGGGGCATCTCTCCGTCCTGTGGGACGGGACCGGAGCACTTTGCAAAAAGCATCCCAAAACATTTTTTCTAAAATTTTTCCTTCCTCTCTTTCTGCGCGGGGCCCGGCACGCGGCCGTAACCCTGCCCACCTTGCCTCCGCCCCTCACATCACCCATCAGTCCTTTTCTATCGCCAGGTCAGAGACCTATTAGCAATAACAGAGAAACCTTATTAGAGGGGACGGCGGGCGGGCGTATGGAGGAAAGGGGATTATGGACTAGGAGTAAGGTGGTCACTACGGTGAGTAACTTGGTTATACTCCTACGTCCCGTCCCCTTTCCTCCATACTTATGGGAGATTCCAAAGCACTCCTAACTGGAACTATGGGTGGATGGAAATACCCCTTATTGAAAAAGGTTCTTCAGCACAGCCTGACCAAACTGAGCATCAGCTCTCGAGCTCATGTCAAGACAATAATGCTTACAAAAAGCAGATGGGGAGGCCCAAGTAGCTGCCCTAGCGATGGACTCCCAGGGGACATAGTTCTGAAAAGCAACTGCAACTGCCTTGCCCCGCACCAGGTGTGCATGAATACCCTTAGGAGGTTTCAGCCCTTGGATGGTGAAAGACTCCATAATGCAGGCGGCGATCCACCATGAAATAGTCGCCTTAGACGCCTGCTTACCCTGAGGGTTACCGAAAGTCACAAAAAGCTGAGAAGAACTCCTAAGCTCGGAGGTCCTGTCAAGGTAGAACTTAAGAGCCCTTCTGACATCAAGACAGTGCAGAACCCTTTCCGCCTCTGAGGTATGGTTCGGAAAAAAGACCGGCAGGGAGATCGACTGATTCAGATGGAATTCAGTTACCACCTTCGGTAGAAAGGCAGGGTTTGTCCGTAGGACCACCTTGTCCTTGTGAAAAACCAAGAAGGGATGCTCCACTGACAAGGCCTGGAGCTCACTCACTCGCCTTGCTGAGGTAACGGCGACCAGAAAGAACACTTTCCATGATAGGTACTTGAGGTACACCCTGGCCATGGGTTCAAAAGGCTTATGGCAGAGCGCCGTCAGGACTACATTTAGGTCCCACGGCAGGTGCGGACTACGAACCGAAGGGTAAAGTTGTGTCAAGCCTGCAAAACGCCTCTTGACGACTGAGTTACTCAGAGAGTAGGAACATTGGTCTGTAGAAAGATAAGTGGAGACCGCTGAAAGGTAGGTTCTGCAGGACAGAACGTGAACACCCGACTGCTAGGGAGGACACGAAGGACAGCACAGTGTCAATCGTAGCCACCCTCGGGTCCAACTGTTTTTCCAAACACCAATGACAGACCCTGAGCCATTTACTCCTGTATTGGGATATGGTCGAGGGTTTCCTGGCTGCCTGGATAATACGCATGTTATCCATAGACAAGTTAAGATGCTCTAAAGACCTGAACTCAGGCACCATGCCGACAAGCTGAGCGATTGTGGGGAGGGGTGCCATATCTGCTACTCCCCCTGATGAAGAAGATCGGGGGTCACTGGTAGCCTGATCGGCGGATACACCGACAGGTGTTGAAGTTCTGAGAACCAGAACCTGGCCAGCCACCAGGGGGCCATGAGTAGAAGGGACCAGTTCACCGAGTTCTTCAGCTTCCAAATTGCTCGATGAACTAGAGGCAGCGGCTGGAGGGCATAAGCTCTCATATTGTGCCATGGAATCTCGAGAGCATCCCCCAGAGAGGAGGCCGCCAGACCCCCTCTGGAAGCATACCGAGGAAGCTTCCTGTTCACCGCCGTAGCGAAGAGATCCACCTCCGGTGTGCCCCAACGCGAGCAGATCCATGAGAGGACCTCTACCTTCAACTCCCACTGGTAGCTGACCACTGTCCGCCGGCTGAGGGCATCCACTGTGACATTCAGCTGGCCCGGAATGTGTACTGCAAGCAGCCAGACACCAAGAAGCAGGGCCCACTTCTAAATCTGGATGGACAGTTCTACGAGAGGGGGAGACTTTGTTCCCCCTTGCTTGTTGATGTAATACATTGACACCACATTGTCCGTGCGTATGCGGACCACCTTGTTGGCAATGACTGGTCTGAACACCTTGAGCGCAAGAAAAATCGTCAGAAGCTCCAAATGATTTATGTGCAGGAGCTTGTCCTGAGGTGACCAGAGGTCCGATACTTGTAGAAGATCCAATGTCGCACCCCACCCCAGGAGGGAGGAGTCCGTTGTGATCGTCACCATAGGAGCCGGGTCCTGAAAACCTGCACCCACTGACAGGTTGCTGAGAGATGACCACCATTCCAGGTCCACTCTCATGGAATCCGGAATCATTATCAGCTTAGAATCCGGGTCCACCGCCTGACGCCAGGAACTCCGAAGAGCCATCTGAGTCCCTCTCATCTTGAGACGAGCAAGAGGAAGAGCCAGCACACACAAGGCCCTGAGGCCCAGAAGCTTCTGGAACCACCAGACCGACATGCTCTCCGACTGCGCAAACATCTGACACGTGGCTAACAGATCCGCCATTCTGCCCCCGGTCAGGTACACTCTGCAGTCGATCGTGTTCCAGCGAAAACCCAGGAAAATCAGGTCCTGAGAGACCGTCATGGAAGATTTTCGCCAATTCACCGACAGCCCAAGATGGAACAGGAGCTGAAGGAGAGACTGGAGATTGCCCTCTGCTGCCAGCGGACAAGGGCTGCGTAAGAGCCAGTCATCCAAATATGGATACACATGAATACCCTGGAGACGAAGATGGGCCGCAATCACCGACATCATCTTTGTGAAGACACGCGGCGCCGAGCTGAGGCCATAAGGAAGCACTCGAAACTGGAAGTGCTCCTCTCCAAAGAGAAGCAGAGATATCTTCTGTGTGGGTTCCAAATCAGGATATGCATGTACGCATCCTGAAGATCCACCACGCTGAGCCAATCGCCCATCTGCAAGGAGGAGCGTATCTGGCTGGGCGTGATCATCTTGAATTTCTCTTGGGGTAGGAAAAGATTGAACTGGGAAAGGTCTAGGATGGTGCGCAGGCCAGCTGGTTGGGTTTGGGCACCGTAAACAGCCGGGAGTAAAAGCCCTCCCCTCGCTCCCCAAGGGGAACTGGTTCCACAGCTCTGAGGTGCAGAAGTTTCAGAACCTCTGCCTAGAGGGAGGGCGACCCGACAGCTGAAAAGGAGGGTTGAGGGGTACGGTAGGGGGTAGAGGTAAGCGGAAGCACGACTGAGCGACTGACAAGACCCATCTGTCTTCTGTGATGGTCTGCCACACCTCCCAATGTGTCATGATGCCTACCCCCTGGCATCCGGATCAAGTCCATCAGCCCCGGGAGCAAGCATCCAGATACTCATTAAAACCCCAACAGCCCCGGCTGGGGGCTGTTTGGAATCAGTCCTGGCGCCTTAGGTGCCAGGCTCATCATAGAAATCAGTCCTGGCGACAGAGGCGCCAGGCTCATAGACTTTACTTACCTTATGCAGACCATGCTGCAAATGAGTCCAAGCCAACGTGAGGCCTGGATGGGACTATTTTATTACAGGGACTATTTTTTACTCGGGTGTGGTTCTGGGGAACTTCTTACCTGGGACTGCTTTGCAGGCTATTTAAACCACGCCCGAACAGCAGGTCATGCTTCGTGTTATTCTGTATCCAGCAGCGTAACGCTCACCGTGTCTGCAAGTCAGCATCCAGTCTTCTGCCACGCCCGCCTCGAATCCGGAGCTCGTAGACAAAAGGAAAAGAAAGGAGAAGAGGTTAGATCACGGACATTATTTGATTCCTTACCTGATTCCGGACCCAGCACATCTCCGAGCCTGGTACGGACATTATTTCAGCACGCGTTGCTTCGCCAGCAGCAGCGCTGCGTTATATTCAGCAGTCCACCGCATCTTTCAACTTGGCGCTGCCTCCATCATTTTCTTCGTCGAAACATAGCACCTGGGGGGAAAACAAAAGGAATAACAAGGTGAGCCGAGAAAACCGACAAAGACAATCTCTTTGCCACCATAGGCTTACCTGCTTTACCACCGGAGATATTATCCTTTAATTCGCTGCATCTTTCTATGCCGCACCTATAAGGGGAGAGAAAACAGCAAGTTAAACTCATGCAACATTTACCGGACAGTGTTTGGTAATACAGACTCTTACCTGAACGCCATCAGCTGCCTCCAGGCAATATTCTTTTGGACCCAGCTGCAACCTAACGAGGGAACGGAACAAGAGGGAAAATCGGACATATTGAACTCTTTGAACTTTATAGACACTGGAGTCAATATTCCTCCGGAACTCCTCCAATACCTTCAAACCAGTGAAGTAACTGGTATCTACGCGCCCCTGCATGCCATGCACGATGGAGAGCTCATCATTTAAAAACATAAGGTGAGGCTACCAAGAGGGGATATCGGAGGTGATTAGTGGGGAGAACGAGAACAGTTGGGGGGGCCATCACTAAAGTACATGGGTGGCTAAATCCCTTTCTCCACTTGCAGGAGAATACTTCTACGAGTCCAGCAGACAAGATTAGGCAGGCAGGTCCAGACTGTCATCTCTTCACTACGCATCACGTTGGTGGAGACCGCAGCTGTCTGGGTCCGATAGACGCCCCTGTGGGAACCAGGTGAGCGTAACGCAATGAGACGCAATGCGTCCTCCCACCGAGGTCTCGTGCGAGCACGGAAAACCCTCATTTAGTAGGTTTATCAGTGGCAGTGCCACCTGAGGAGGAGGCTGAGGAGTGGGAGGAAAAACTGCGTCTGTTGTTGCCTATGGCGGTTGTTCCCCACAGGGGTATCCACACTGTGAGATTTTCGGTCGAGGAAGCCCCTAAAGCCAGAGGAAGGTCGACTTTGTGACAACAGTCTCTGGGTTTTGAAAGGAGCCTTAACCAGGACAGACAAGAACTTAGCTGTCTGAGTGCTATCCTTCGTCTTGGTGAGCTCTACATCTGTTGTAGGATGAAAGAGCTCCTTCCCATCGAACGGAAGGTCCAATACCTTATCCTGCACTTCTTTTGAGAATTTAGTTGCATGCAGCCACGCCTGCCGTGAGGTATCAACCCCCAGCATAAGGCCCCGAGCCGAGGTGTCTACGTGAGGAGCCGCAGCCTCCTGGAGATCCTGGGCCAAGACCCTGGCGTCGGATAGGCCTACTTTAAAATCTTCCAGCTTCTCGACCGGGATAAACTCCTCAAACTCCGACAGACCTTTCCACATCTGCATGTTAGCTCCCGCTAATATCAATTCAGCGTTGGCCTGCCTGAGCTGCAAGGCTGAGTTGGCGAAGATTTTCATCCTGAGGGAGTCGAGGAGCTTGACCTCCTTTCCCAGAACCTGAGTAACCATCGTGGAAGAGGATGCTGCAGGCCTAGACTGCAAAGTGGCCGCAGCCACTACTGTGGAGGAGGGGGGCGGACAAGACGACAGGGCCACCGCTTCCGAAGAATGCAGCCTGTATCTCGCGTCAATTTTCTTATTGACAAAAAGTCCAGAGTGTGGCTTTTCCCAAACTCTGCAGACCTCGGCCAGAACATCCTTCTGCAAGAACAGGCTGGTACGCTCCAAGGGGGAGACAGGGTGAACGCCCCAGAAAGCACGCCCTCCTGCGGAGCGGGTGCCTCGGGCACTGGAACATCTAAGAAGTTCATCATGTCCAGTACCCGGTCATGAAAAGCTCTGATAGAGTGATGAAGGTCCTCGCTGTCCTGTTCGCCTTGCGCGTCATCCGACAGGTCAGGATCCTGCTGAGCCATGTCAGGCACTGCCTTGTCCACAGGGGACAATGGAGGCAAAGGTGGATGAGTCGGGGAAGGCACCGTAGGCAAGGGAGGCACGGGCGGAACCACCGGAGGAACGGGTGGGGCCGGAGGCGCGGGCGAACATATCTGCCTAAAAAGCCCTTTGAAATACTCCATCATGGGGGTCGGTACGCATGAGCGTCTGAAAGTTACCGAAAAAAGCGTCCTCCGGGGACTGTTTCGGATCCTGAAGAGGCCTCTCATGAGGTGGACAAATCCAGGGACGTAACAGGGAAGGGTGCCACACTGGCCCCTCCACCGACATATCCACATAAATCAAAGGTGTCGACCCTGCAGGCAACGAAACATTGTGCGGAAGAGGCATCCGAGCGTTCCAGTCGTAAACTGGCCGATAAGGATGCGCACAAGGGACTCTATGTTCACCCAAGGGACCAATCCCTACACCTGAGGCCGATGGCGTAGTTGTAGGGGTAGCACCCGAAATGGCCGCCGCGGTCGTGGCGGGAACGGGCGCCATTTTGTCCTCCTCTGAGGGGACCTGCCGCACGTGAGGAAGTGAGGCAGGTGTCCCCGTCGAAGGATCAGGGGCTATTAACTTTAGCCTTAACATAAGGGACCTCGGCAGAGCCGGTACTGTGAGGCCTGGAAAGTTTTTGTGACATACCAACTGCCAAATTAGCCTTCGAAGGAAGGACCTCGGCACTGCCGGTAAAAGAACTTTGCTTCTTTGCCCCCTCAACAGTTCTGGTGTCGTCGCAAGAGCGGGAACGGTGAGAAACAACTTTCACTGACAAGGCCTTGCCAGGCCTCTCAGAACTGTTCGTAGCTTTAGCCTCTGGACGAGGGACCTCGGACCCGGGTCCGGTAAAAGCCTTATCTGCGCAGGCCTCGAATATCCGTTCGGTGACAGCAAGCCCACCCAAGGCCTCGGGTCGCACCCCAGTCTTATTTTTGAGGGAAGCCGATAGAGAGGCCTCAGAGCTAGCTCCGGTACCCCACAACTCAGTAGAACTGGGTCCACAAACAGCCCCCACAGGAGGGGCCTCGGAGCGTGCTCCGGTATCCACAGGCCCCTTACGGAGACCCTCGGAGAAAACTCTGGTACAATTATTAGGCCCAACGGCCACCTCAGGGCGAACCCCAGTGGCAGGGCGATCAACGCCCCTCCCGGCTCGAGAGGAACCCAGAAAGGTATCCCCCGGCTGGGGTGCTCTGAAAAGTAAAGAACTTACCGGGCGTTTTTTCTTCTCGCCGATGAACGCCTGAAAATGTGAAGGAGGAGTTCGTCGGAACACCTCCTCCCACCGCTCCAACCGACGTTGAAGTGCCCGGACCGAAAGGGAGTCGCAGTAAAAACAGGAGTCCCAACGGTGATCCGGACCCAAGCACTCTAAACAAAGAGGATGGGGATCCGCCCTCGCGAAACGACGGTGACACGATGAACAATCTGGAAAGTCTAGTTTGAACGACATAGACAGACTAGTACACGGTCGCTAGCGAGAGCCAGAGAGGAAAAAGGGAAGAAAATCTTCAGAGGATGCAAGTGCGTCCAGTCCCGAACGAGCGGAGAAAAGGATTGATGGGCGATGCGGGGTGCGGAGCCAAGGTGGGCGGGCTTACGGCCACGTGCTGGGCCCCACGCAGAAAGAGAGGAAGGACACATTTTTGAAAACATTTTTTTGGATGCTTTTTGCAAAGTCCTCCGATCCCGTCCCACAGGACGGAGCGATGTCCCATAAGTATGGAGGAAAGGGGACGGGACGTAGGAGTATGAGCGAGACAAGGATCTCTTGACTCACTGGAGTGCTGTACTTCATAGTGGGAAAGAGACTGTATCGAATAATAAAGGCAATAAGTCTGCTTCTTGAAATGGTCGTAAGAGCGGCTGTAGCAAATGTAGAAGGTGGTGCTTCAAAAGGCTGTTCAGAAAATGAAACCATTATTAGTGGCTGTTCAAATGACGTCTTGATCACTAATAAATATCAGCAGTTTCACCTCCCCTCAACGAGGTGGCGGTAAGACTCAGAGCAGGAGAAAGAAGAAAATTACAAATTAAGTTTGTCACTCAGTTGGCTACAGAGCATACTGTTCATGTACATAAGTTTCTCTTACTAATTACCTCATCAGCGGTTTAGCAGGTTTCATTTGCAAGAGAGATGTCCCTTGTGGAAGAAGATGCCAAGTGCTTCATCTGGTAACTCCTTGGAATCTCAAGGTCGCTATATTCAATCTAATACCTTATCTTATCAAGTTCATCCTACCGCCTTAAATCCATCAATTGTTGATCTTGCGGATGACTTGGAGGGTATTTTTCGGTTCCTGACAATTCAGTGGATCGGATAAAGACACAGACTTTGGACCCTCCTAACTTTTCTCCAGTTCACAGGGAGATTAAAACTTCTGTTAGAATGGGGAGGACTTATTTCTATTGCATCTAGAACCAATTTATATGGAATCTAGAGATATTACACTCAACCTAAGCAACGTTTGAGAGATGTTTAATGAAATTCCTAAATTGATGATCTTTTATTGCTTGTAGATGAAAATCTGAAATATTCTCAACATTTTCATGTTAAAAACATGTTTATACTGAAACTGGTGGTCTTTGAAGTAGAAGCTTTTTTCATGTTGGGCTATGACTGAGCAATCACAAGAGAATCAGGTGTCAAGGAAAATGAGCTTCTCTGATCAGAATTAAATGTGTCCATTAAGGTATCATGGTAGATGTAAGGCGTGGATTTCAAGGAAAGATATTATTAATTATACCACAGATTGTCACCAGGATGCTACTGGCAGAATCTTTGTGCACTTCAATGGAGTCTGTAATCCATCTTGCAAGTCTCTAATATTTGGTTGACCATTGCCACTATCAGCGCGTTAACTAGTTCAGCTACATACCCTGATGACACATTTGAATAATTATTTTAATATCTTGGCATTCTCATTTTTCGAATAGGTTGTTTTAAGTAACAAAAACGTTTTAAGTTATTGGAGTTTGCATGATATTATTTGCCTGCAAGAGGTTTGACTGGAAGAGTCACTCTTGATTGATGGATTCTGCTGAGTTCTAAAAAGTGCAAAAAAGGTTCAGAGGGTTGTCATTCTGCAGGACTGCTGGTTGCCCATACAAATATCTTACCTGTCACAGCCACTGAGTTTATTGCACAGAGTTCATATGTACTCTTTAAGTGAAATATTTCTACGCCTAGTAACAACTAGCTAGCTCTGAACGTATATAGTCCCAATGATCTGAGTAAGTGTAAACACCTTGGAGGGCAAGTTGAAAACCTGTTGGAACTTTGTGTAGACTATTCCCTTTTCCTGCCATTGTTTGGCTCGGGATTTAAATGCTAGGTGTCCTGATCTTGCTTCCAATGCTTGTAACAAGGTCTATTCTTTTCTATGGGATGCACCTCCTGCAGATCTATTTAATAATCATCCCAATGCTCAAGGCCGTCAGTGGGCCAGGCTCCTTACCAATTGGGAGTTAGTGATATTGAATGGGCATGTGAGAGGTGACGTTCCTGGATCCTGGATCTGGCATCAATGGGTGATTAAATATACCTTAGAATACATTTTATAGGTTTGTCCTCATTATGTAAGGTGGTTTGTGTTTATTTTCAGGATCTATGGGCTAGTGATCACCTTTATTTGACCTTATCTTTGGTACTACTCTCACAAACGATTGCCACTCTGAAAACCTCTGAATTCAGTCAAAGTAAACCACGGTAAGAGTAGAATGTTTTGTTTGGTCACAGAACACCTTTTGTTTCATAGTTCTTGACATTAAAGCAAGTCTTTGCTGACATTCCTGGGTAATTTTTATAAAGTTATTACAATGTGGACCTCTCAATGTATTCCCCAGCAGAAGGCTTTGGCTCAGATTTATGGCAATAATTGTATTGCTCAGAATGATGCATGGATACAGGACTGTAAAACTAATCTTAGATAATACTTGCAATAACTTCATAAGAATTGTGATCTCACTAATGATCAATGTATCTCACACTTCGACTGCAACTTAAATAAGCTTCTAAGAACTGATTAATTTTACAAAAATTGGTTTTTACTCCCAAAAACCAGGACTTGAACGCTATTATCTTTCATGACCTAAATAATGTTGGTAATTTGTCACTAGGGGTGAAGTCAACACTCACGTGGTTCAATTTATGGCTATTTTCGAGAAAATTTGGATATGTACTATTACAAGAGAAGAATTGGGTAGTTAGGCTGCTTCTGTTTCTGTGTTGGATATTAAGCAGGGCATCAGGACACTTAAGAATTCTAGGGCTTCAAGGCCTGATGGTCTTACACATGCATTTCTGAAAGAAATCCTTGATTGGTGTGTGGAACCTTTAACAGTACTGTTTCATAATATTATCCACATTTTACTGTCCTCTTGGCTAAACGCACATATTATTTTGATTTTTAAAATTGTGCTTTTTAAATTCCAGATAATTATAGACCAAACACTTTATCAGATGTCACCAGTAAGGTTTTTAACTTTCTGATTTAAGAAAAGTTTATGGAGTGGGTCTCCGTTAATAATATAGTTCCATATTTGCAAACTGGATTCAGGAAAGTGTTGTTCATACGTCTAAATGGTTTTGTATCAAATAGTTTGAAGATACACGCTTTGTTTAAACTGATACCCCTCTGTACTTAGCCTTTTGGGTCTATATAAGCACTTTCAAAACTATAGATTGTGATCGGCTGTGATACAAGTGAAAGGGATGGTGTATTCTTGTTAAAATTATTAATTTTACATAATGACATGGTAGTCAATTCAGTTTAAATGCTTATTGGCTTTTAACAAAGAAAATCCATATTCAGCGGGACTTAGACAGGATTGTATTTTGTGCACCTGACTTCATAACCTGCATATGTAAGATGTATATATTGCTTTTGGCAAGTCTATGAACTCCCTCGCCAACCTGTAGCTTGCTTATGCAGACAATTTGCATAATGGACAAAACCACAAGAGGTCTGTAAAATAGTCTTGATGCTGTTTAGAATTATTCTTAATTCAATAATCTGGCCATTCATTTGGAAAAACACCAATCATGCTATTCACCTGTCGGGGAAATCAAGTTATGAAATTCACTTAGCACATGATCACTACACTGTTACAGGACACGGATGAATTTACTCACCTCAGTTATAAAACTTGCAACAGTATAGCCGTGAAACAGTTACAGGATGGTATAATTCACAAACTGCAGCCTGCCATTATTAGAGTTAAAAAAAAGAACTTGATTATGGAGTTTAATTGTTGCAACCTTTCTGGCATATAAAATGAAGTGAATGCCAATTGTATTATGTGGCACTGCTGTAATTCTGACTCTATAAGTAGGATTGTAGTCTAAATTTAAGGTCGAATTCTTAAGTCCCTTTTTGGTCTCCCGCAATGTTTGGTGGTACAAAAGATCAGAACAGAAAAAGCTCTAAAATCCCTCTAGAGTTATGCCATAATGAAGAAGCTTGGATTTTTGCTCAAATTAAACATGAACAGTCAAATACTCTATGAGGGTCTTTTTAAAAGTTATGCTAATTGCATGAAGGGGAGCATCATGCCGTGATTTTCGAGTATCTATTTGATGCTTCTTTTTCCTTTTTATATTTCTTCAGAGTCACATTTTTATCACATGTTGTTCTCAGATCACAGAGTGTCTTATTGCTCTTAGTTTGTTTATTACCATTTGTCGCTTCGTTCGTGTCCGTTTTAATATTTTGATGATTCCAGTTAACAGTTTGTGCTATGCTTTTGCATCTCTCTTCCAAAGTTATAAACTGACTTTCAGAGCTGTCCTTGTGATCTCTCTGTCTAATATTAGGCTGGTCAACTCGTGTCTCTGGCTTAAGTGGACCAGTCTGAGAAGGTAAGTGATTTGATGATAATTCTTCTATTAGATGTATTTCACCATTCTGTAACAATGATGGATTCAAAGTTGTCTCTTCTGTTGAATGTTCACTTATGTTCATCAGCGATTCATTATTGAGAAAGTCATTCCCTGCTTTTGATGAAGCTGACGTTTTGTTTTCGTCTAGTGCGGAAATCATTTGCTGCTGGTGCCCACTCTCTAAGTTTCCTTTGGATTGTTGGAGTCCATCTTTCCGAGGTTTGTTTGTCATCTTCTGGATAATGGCTGCAGTCACCAGATTTTGTGGATGGGGTATCACTGCTTGTCGATGTCCTAATACTTCCGAAAGTGACAACACGTCTTGACTTAGGTTTATCAAAGATTGAGTATGCCAACTCTGACTCTTCGTTTGTAGCCAGGTCAGCCGCGGCTGTTTTTCGACCACCATCAGCACTGCTGGGTGTTTGCTGGGCTTGCGGCTATCACGCTGTTAGACTTGCTATCTTTGCTCTTTTTTGCCATTTCTTGAGAGGTTTGGTTATTTAATGTCAAGTCAATGATTGTTGCCGTTTGTAATCCTACCACTTTCATTGATTTTATCTTGTTGACATCTATATTCGAGGGTTCTTGTTCTGGTAAGCAAGCTGATATTTTTCACATCAGATGATTTACTGAGATGTCTGTGTTTTTGTGTTTGTTTTCTCTTTCTTCACATGCTGAAATGTAGCCCTCTAAGAAGATCAATTTGGTAAGCAACATGGCTTGGATGGTCATATGGTCCTTCAGTGTATCGTTGATCGATTCGTAGAGCTTACAGAATGGTGCCAACACTATTGTGACTGCTGCCATGATGATTAGCATGTCTGGTTTTTTAGAAGGAGTCTCCATCGATGAGGACAGAACTTGATTGGAAGCTCTTTTAGTGGGTGTTGACAATGTGTAACTTGTAGAGTGAGTTTTATGGGTTGGGGCATTAGAGAAGGACTCTAAAGAACTTCTGCGATGTGGACGTGATTCTGGGCAATATGTAAGATCTTGCATGGGAATTGCTACTGATTTACCATTGGCGTGGAGACGTCTGCTTTCTGATGGTAGGTTGAGTCTGCTGAACTCATTGTAACTGTGAATCTGTTCCCTTCGGGGAAGTTGCGTTCATCATCTTTTGCGGAACTGTCAGGTTCTCTTTCCACTTGGGCCTTACAAGTATCATTCTGTACCAATTGACTATCAGGTTCCAGTGAGATTTCCTTCTGCCTTCAGGCTTTGGCCGAAAACGGCACTGATTGTGGTGACGTTTGTTCTTCAGTTGTTTGTGGTGGTCGATTATGCCTGTCCATCTCTAAATGGATTTGGTGCTCACCTTTCCGGAATGGTCATTGTTTGATGTGGAGGAGACTGAGTGGCCATCAGAGTCGTGGGTTTTGACCCTGTCGGTGGAAGAGTAATGTGTGTCATATCATTCGTAAGTGTGGGTACACTACACTTTTCAAGGTGGTCTGTAGTCTTTTTCTGTACTGGAGCTTTTCCAGTTGCATTTTCAGAAGGTGCTCGACTCTTTACTACTGGGGCATCCAACCTTCTCTGCTTGGCACAAGGGAAGTTTTCTTTAACCGCCGCCAGCATCTCCGCGTCAGATAGTTCTTTCAAGTTTTCCGGCCTGGCAGTTATCTGGGAATGGAAAGATTCTGTCAGGATACGGAGTGTAGTTGGTTTTGCTGATCCGGTTTTTCTAGAGCTATCAACTGCTCCATGTCTGCCTTTTAAGGCTGTAGCTGATTTTCCTGCGGGTCCCTTCGGTTGTCCATTATTATTTGTTGGTTTTTGCTTTTTTTCATTGTTCTTTTTCTGAATTTCCATTGTCATTATTTTGTCTCGCACGTTTTTTTCGATTTACAATTAGTTCTGTTGTTTTTACTGTGTCTATAGAGTCTGAATGTTCGGACTCTGCAAGACGCCGCTCCTGTTGGGTCCACCCCTCTTGGGCTACATGGATCTGGGCTTTCGTCTGCAGCCACACCGTCTGTAATGGTGGCTTATGTTTCACTCCTTCAAAGAGTGGTAGTTTGCTGGGGGCTGTCATATGACCACCAACCAGAGCAGCGCGACCACAACTGTTCGCCGCTCCCTGGAAGCACGTGTTGTGCTTCTATTGACTGAAGTTTCTACACATCTAGGCGTGGGCGTGAACTGCACAGTCTTTGCCCTTCGTCCTCCTCTAGAGAGGCACCGGTGGCGGCAGTCCTTGCAGCCCTTCCAGCCATGACTGCCAGACTGCTACTCGCTGCCACTCTGCGTCCGCTCTGCAGGGTCTTGCAGTATTTATGTGATGCTCCGCCTCTCAGCTCAGCAGAGTAGTCAGGAGAGAAAGAGTAGACAGATCGCTCAGCAAGGAATCACTGCCAGACTGCCACTCGCCGCCACTCCGCGTCCGCAGGGGCTTGCAGTATTTATGTGATGCTCCGCCTCTCAGCTCAGCACAGTAGTTAGGAGAGAAAGAGTAGAGAGACAGTTCAGCAAGGAATCACTGCCAGACTGCCACTCGCCGGCACTCCACGCTATCTGCATATTGATTGTGTTAAACTGGATGATTTGCATATGTTGTATTTTACCCATTTTGTTTACAATTCTAATATGCTATAGAGGGGTGTCTCCCCCTTATCCCCTCAACTGAGTACAGATAACATGATAGGCATATCAATGGTTCCAGTAATGCAGAAATCAGAATTATAGTGCCTTTATTTGAAGATAAAAAAAGTTCATGTGGCGCGACACATATATGGGTTCGAACGACCCAGGAAGTGAAGAGTGCCTTGAGTATTACACACATCATGAATATGTAAAAATATATTATGAAAATGAGATAGAAGGTGAGAAAAGCTTAAAAGTAAATAATGTCTCACCGTTGGGTAGCACAATGGTAGATTGGGATATATTTCAAAATGGATGCCAAACACAAAATGGTGTCTAGTCTTAAGGGCAGGTGTGGAAGTCCTGACTCATGCTGATACAGTAGAAGGTGTTTGGCAGCATCTCGCTGCAAGATAATTGGATTTGGCAAGAACACCAGACAAGAGTCATGATGAGAAGCACCTGATGTACTTATTTGTTTTTCCATGGAATGAGACACTGACTAAATTTGGCAGAACCTCGGAGAGTAGATAAGCAGTGACAAGTGATGTGATTAAAATTGCTTTTGGCAGGAGTTGAATGATGTGTAATTGTGTTCAGCCGGAGTTTAAAATAGCTTAGCCTATTCATCAGTCAGCAAGTGTTTGCCAAGTATGAAATTATGTGGGCTTGGTGAGTAACAGATAAGCCACCCAATCAAAAGATAGGGAGGGCTTTTCTATGGCTAAAAGGACCTATCAGGTTGCATCATTCAAAAAGGCCTATATTAGAAGGGCAAGGCAGAATGACTGTGTGCTTTTCCACAAGTGTCTTGTAACCTCAGCTAATAAAAGGCTGCTGTGAAAAATCACCCGGGCGTCTGTTCCTTTGTTCTTGTCTCAGAGTCAGAGTTCACAGATGTCAGAGAGCTTGATGGAAAGGACCCTCCTGTACACTTGGCGACCATGAAGGGACCCTAAAAATCTTTCAGGGACAAGGACCCAGGCTTCATGTTGGCGTGCTGACAGGGATGGTGAGATGCCTTAAAGAGACGGGTGAATGGTAAAACTGCAGTGTGCTATCATACCTTGTCAGGGGCACATCCCCATGTCTGTCAGCATGGCACACTTGGCATCTGTGAATTATGGTATGTATTATAGGGGACAGAGGCAAAGGAAAAATTAAAAACATGTATTATGTATATATTAAGGGATTGTGGTAGTTTAGAAAGTAACAGGGAAAGTAATGAGTAGTTTACAAAGTAATTGGAGATTTTTTGTGTAATGAAAGAAGACCCGAGAGTCCTAACACAAGGGGGTTCAGAAGAGATTATCTCACACTCCAGTTGGAGTAAACTAGGCGACCTACAGGAAAGGTCCGCATAAGGAGATAATCTAAATCCTGTGATCAGGGTATTATTAGGAGGAGAGATAAAAGTGTGATCACTGAGGATTAATGTGAAGAGTCGACTAGTCTTGTTGATTATGTGTCTGTATTGGATTAAGGTGTCGAGGAGCAACACAAACAGTTGTGTGAGAATTGTGAGAAGGTTAAGAAATCATATTGTTTATTTAGGAAGGTGATTGGCACCAATCCAAAGTAGGCAGGGACCAGTGAAAAGGCAGAGGTTTGAGAGGCAATTGATGGCGCATGCTCACATTTGTTGTCTGAGATGTTATGCAGAAAAAGAAATCAAGAAAAATAATATGTAGTCAAAATTGTGACTGTTGTGGACCCTTTAAGCGGGCGATTGAAAGTAGGTAGAGGGTTACATTGTATATATGCACAAAGAGAAGATTGTTAATAGACTAAAACGTTTTCAATGATAGAAAACTGCCAAGTGGAACATAGAAATGAACAAAGAAACAGATAAAGAGGCAATGGAGACTGTGCAGGCATTTCTTCATTTCTTCATGGCTATGGAAAGTGCAAAGTTAGAAAAAAAGTAATAATATTTAGTTATGACTGGAAATCTGACAGTAGGTTCCCTTTCTGGTTGACCACATCAAGGTAATTCAGTACATGACATGTTTTAAAAATGCAAAAAGACAGAAATATAGCCACCTTTTGACATGATGTGCAGCTGATAAACAGCTAGCGCTGACATACACAAGTGAAATTTATGTTCAAAAGTGTGCTGTTGAAAGTAGCCAAAGCTCTTTTTCAAAGTTAGCGATAAGAGCTGACAAAGCCAAGAAAATGATTAATGGTTGTAGAAAAAACAGAGCAGTGGTTGTAATTGAAAACATGAGACAGTCATGTGTCAATGCAGCTGAATCAGTTTGCACATAGAAGCAGCAATATGCTGTTGATAATATTTTTAATGAAACATTAGCGAAGCCATGGGCGAATTATGAAAACATATGTATGTGTATTCACATTGAAACAGGGAAAAAAAACATAAAGGGTGATGACTGAAATAAGAGACAATCATTAGGGCCAAAGCTGATGCATATATGCTTGATTGAAACAAGTAGTGGGTCATTTATGTATTCTTTTTGAAACATTTATATTTTTTGTATCTAGCTGAAAGTGATCCAGGGCTGATTTTGCCAAAGAAACCATATGTGAATTTATTGTTTTACAGTAGGAGGTGCTCCCAGTTATTGCAGACGTGGACTCCCTGCTCACTGTGCTCAGAGAGGCACAGCTTCACCTCACTGATGAGGCCCAACAAGGCTGAAACACGTGTATGGGGTTGCTGGTGGCACTCTTGTTCAGAGAGGAATTGCCATAGCATTTCGGTGCTTGACTGCCCATGTGGGCGGGACAAAGACTGATATGCAAATGGATATTTCCCATCTGTGAAAGGTACAGTGAGCAAAAAGCGTGTGCTGCAAACTCTCATCTCAGAACAGGTTATCATGCTATGTTCTTTCTGGAGAGGAGCGCCTGCTACCTTTTTTAAAATATTTACAAGGAACTTAGTGTTGGTCACGCTGAGTTACCTGTGGGCAACCAGACGTGCACTCCCTGCTCACTGTGCTCAGAGAGGCACAGCTTCACCTCACTGATGTGGCCCAACAAGGCTGAAACACGTGTATGGGGTTGCTGGTGGTACTCTTGTTCAGAGAGGAATTGACATAGCATTTCGGTGTTGGACTGCCCATGTGGGTGGGACAAAGACTGATATGCAAATAGTTATTTCCCATCGGTGAAAGGTACAGTGAGCAAAAAGCATGTGCTGCAAACTCTCATCTCAGAACAGGTTATCATGCCCTGTTCTTTCTGGAGAGGAGTGCCTGCTACCTTTTTTGACATATTTTCAAGGAACCTGGGGTTGGTCACCCTAAGTTACCTGGGGGCAACCGGACGTGGACTCCCTGCTCACTGTGCTTAGAGAGGCACAGCTTCACCTCACTGATGAGGCCCAACAAGGCTGAAACATGTGTATGGGGTTGCTGGTGGTACTCTTGTTCAGAGAGGAATTGCCAAAGCATTTCGGTGCTGGACTGCCCATGTGGGCCGGACAAAGACTGATATGCAAATGGATATTTCCCATCTGTGAAAGGTACAGTGAGCAAAAAGCATGTGCTGCAAACTCTCATCTCAGAACAGGTTATCATGCCATGTTCTTTCTGGAGAGGAGCGCATGCTACGTTTTTTTACAAGAATAAAGAAGACTTTGGATAGAAGGTGGAGTAACCTTTTTGTAATTCTAGTAATAAGGAAATGCCAGATATGAACATTTGGCAAATGCATGAAATATTAAGGATAGGCAAAACAATGTTTTTCTATATGCCACACTCGCATGCACTTGAAAGAATCAGTGCTGGGTTCCCAATAACAGGGGCAAGCAAGATTAGTGTAGGAAAGGTGATGGAAAATGTTAATGATGTCTCAACAGAATGAACACAGCAAAGAAAGAAGAGACCACGGTCTCAGGCCATCAGGAGGAGGACTTCAAAAGTACAGAGAACATTTTAAGCATAGCAAAAAAGACTAATACAGGCCTGTCACTACACTTATGAACAATCAAAAGAAATTAAAAGTGTACCAACAGGTTTTCTTGTCAGCTTAAACATGACTTTGCCTCTATTTCGTTTTTCTACAGGGAACAGGAACCCATACCAGCGTCTTCTTCTTCAGCTATGGATGCACCAAGAAGAAAGAAAGGGAGCGTCTAAAGAAAATGCATCCTTTTTTCAAAAAAGTGTTTTGAATTTGTTATGTTTTCTGTTTTGTCTTTTAATATTTTATCATAAAGAAGGAGACTGTATAACTGTGTGGGGTGAAGGATGACAACCACAGAGAAAATGTTTCCTTTGCTATTTAACATTGTTGGAAAGAAAGAAGCCCATGAAAAAATAGGGCAATGCCAAAAAAGGCAGATTTATATGCTTAATGGTCGCAGGTCGTAGCCAAACCCCGGTATCAGTCAATATGTATAGAACATGGATGACACCAAGTTGTGCAAAAAAGGAGAAAGGAGCAGCCACCTATTATATTAGAAAAAGAAATAATGCACTAGCAATCGTTTTTAAGAGGTAGAAAGGATTAAAAGAAGGACATGAATATTCCAAGGTTTGGGATTAAGGAGGCAGTACTGACGATAAAAATTCACTTATTTTTCAAGAAATTCATTCAGTTTTTACATTACAGAGGGACAAGAGGTACCTGCACACCAGGTGATTGATGGCAACCGATCCTGCAAGCAGGGAGAAAAGCTTAGCATGAAAAGGGCTTTGAGGGACCCAGCCAGATGCCAAGTTGCAACTACTTTCGGAACAATTTTTCCGTATGAGACTCTCCCATCCTTGTGTTCTCCAGAAACAATCGAATGCCCGCCCCTTGACTATTCTATGTGAATAAAGAAGATTGAAAGTTCGATTTCTTTGTGATCAGAAACAAAACCAAGTAAATACAAAAGGACTGGCCTATGAATTAAGGGGCCTGTGAACTTTCTGCAAGCAGCCCAAAGGATAAATAAAACGAATGGACCAAAAACAAAGAAGGTCCTTGGACGCAGAATAAGGAAAATAAGATGAATCGGGTGGAAGATGTGCCGATGGAAGACAAACAAAACAAGGATGAAATGTATGTGTGGAAAGAGCAGAAAACAAGGAAGTATTGTGTGGTGGCCGTATTAAGGGCAGAAAACAAGGAAGTATTGTGGGGTGGAAGCGAGGAAAAAGTAAATATAAACAGTGAAATGTTGCATGTGATCGGAACAGGAGAAAATGGGCTAGTGGGTTCGCTCAAGGAATGATCTCTCCCGATTCTCGTGGTGGCTGACATCACTTGTGCATGTTATGTTTATATTCTTTTGGGTAATCAGGGTGGGATCTAGACAGGAGCAAATAAAGTTATCCTTTGAGGATACGTCCGTACAAAGGTTCAGAGGGCGAAATGGTTGCAATGGTCATTTGACAAAAGGAGATACTTATGTCTTTGATTAGGAGAGTATAATATGGTTGAAAATTGTTGATTCCGTAGGAAATGTTTTTTATGATACCTCTCATGTTGAGATAGAGCACCACACTGAGGGAGGTGACTGAGATAGGGATTCATAGATACACTGTATATTGGAGAGGGTGGACACTGGGTGTACTAGTCATGTTTTGAACAGTGGGTGAATACCGACCAGGGGGGAATGTAGAGGGGTGGCGACCCCATCTCACCTCAACTGAATACAGATAACATGATAGGCATATCAATGGATCCAGTATTACAGAAATCAGAATTATAGTGCCTTTGTTTGAAGATAAAAAAGTGCACGTGGCGCAATGCATATTTGGGTTAGAATGACCTAGGAAATTAAGAGTACCTCGAGTATTACACGCATATCATGAATATGTAAAAAGATATTATGAAAATGAGTTAGAAGGTGAGAAATGTTCAAAAGGAAATAATGACTCACCGTTGGGTAGCACAATGGTAGATTGGGATCTATTTCAAATGGATGCCAAACACAAAATGGTGTCCAGTCATAAGGGCAGGGTTGGAAGTGCTGACTCATGCTGATAGAGCAGAAGGTCTTTGGTAGCATCTCACTGTGAGATAATTGGATTTTGCAAGAAAACCAGACAAGAGTCATAATAAGAAGGGTAGGATGTACTTTTGATGACCAATTTGACCAGAACAGCTGCAGTACTTGGCATCAAATAAATTAACTTATTTATTTTTCCATGGTATGAGACATTGACTACATTTGGCAGAACCTCGAAGAGTAGATAAGCAGTGTGTGAGGATACACCCCCGGAGTCACCTAATTTGAACAGTGGCAGGACATCTAGCCCACTCACCAACATAAAGTTAACAGAACACCCTGTACCTACAGTCATGGACGGTGAAAACATGCCGCACATAATGAAAATACCCACTCTGCCAGGAGATTCCAAAATAAAATCTACAGAGACTACATGTCAGAAAACTACTTCTCCCACAATGCACTATGCTGAATCACGAAGAAAAGCTGCCAAATCACTTAGTTCCAAAATGCATAGTGACCTTCACCTACCTTATTACCTCAGCAGAAGAAAGGCATTCAGAACGGACAGAATATCAGGAGGGCGGGTGGAATCCAATAATAACCAGGGAGGTCAGGTGGGAGAGCCCAGAGAGAAAAGCGAGGAAAGGGTGGGGTTGATTCATGAGAGCACGGAAAGATTGAACACACCTGGACTTGGGAGGGGAGGGGAGGACAGCATTTTTAACGCATGCGTGGATTCAGAGAGGCTGTCTGTTCTTTCTTTATCCAGGGAGAAGGCGAGTGCAAGGAGAGATGGAAGGAGGAGGCAGCAGGTTTTAACTGGGCATACTGATTGCCAGAGCCACAGGCATGCAAGAAGTCCGTATGCGCGAACTCTCGCCACAGAAAAACGCAGAGTCCCTCTGACAGCGGCTTACTTGAAAAGCACCATTTGGCCGGGATAAATGCTGGCTGTTAGACGACACGGGCATTGATTTATGGACTGTTTACTTTAACCCACGGAACCAAGGAAAGAAAAGGTTACCGGAATGGACTTTTTTTTATTGAACTTCAGATAGGAAGTCTGAAGCAACGCTTAGTGAGTGCCTTAGGAGGAAAAAGAAGCCCACAATAAAAGGCAAGGACATTTAAAAGACTTCTGTTTTTTTTTCTTTCTTTACATTAATTTGGCCTTAACCCGTGTCACAACACCAACCCAGATTTAAGGCCTTGTTCAGGAAGGTGAAAGGAGTGCTTCCTTGAAAAAACGAAAATCGTGCTTGTGTTGAAAACTGCATTTAAAGTTTTTTTTTCTGAATAAAAGGATTTGGTGCATCCTCAAATACGCCTCCCGCCTGCTGATTAACACAGTGACAAGTGATGAGATTAAAATTGCTTTTGGCAGGAGTTGAAGGGTGTGTAATTGTGTTCAGCCAGAGTTTAAAATAGCTTATCAGTTTATGCGTCAGCCAGCAAGCGTTTGGTAAGTATGAACTAATGTGAGCTTGGTGAGTAACAGATAAGCCACCCTATCAAAAGGTAGGTAGGGCTTTTGTCTGGATAAAAGGACCTATCAGATATGTGCCCTGAATTTGCATAAGGGTATTATAAAAAGGTCTATATAGGAAGGGGAAGGCAGAATGACTGTGTGCTTTTCCAGAAGTGTCTTGTTACCTCAGCTAATAAAAGACTGCTGTGAAAAATCACCCGGGCATCTGTTACTTTGTTCTTGTCTCAGAGTCAGAGATCACAGATGTCAGAGAGCTTGATGGAATGGGAAAGGATCCTCCTGTACAATGCTCAAAACCAATGCATTTGAGGACATTCGATGTACGTTAGACAAGCTACTTGAAATTTAGCGTTTGTAGATTTTTGTAAAAGTCTGTGGCCCTCATTACGATACTGGCGCTAAACCATGGCGTTATTAGCACCATGGTTGGTGCTGGTATTGTAACGAGTCTGCCAATGTTCAATGGGGAATTACCACCCCATTCCAAAGTTGGCGGGCGGTAATTCCCCATTGAACATTGGCCCTTCCCCATTCCCATTTTTGCCCGATAGGACTCAATGGGACTGGGGAAGGCGCTAAGTACGGTACTGTACTTAGCACCAAGGTCCCTTTGTGGGACCCTACTTTAACGGCTGGTCTAGACCAGATAGATAGGCCCAGTGTTCACGCAGTTTACAGCAGGGTCGGACTGGGGCATAAAATTGTCTCGGGCACCAACATAAAAGTGGCCCACAGTTGCAAATGGAAATTCATTCATTTTGGAACACTGTTTGAATAGTACCCAAGGGGGAGATTTTTGATAAAATGTGATGCAAATTGTACATTTAAAAGAATATTTATTCAGCAACAGTGGTCAAAACTATTATCCGCATAGTGAAGTCACTCATCAAACTGGCCCACTTTGGCCAAAAAAGTGCCCCACTTTGACCAAAAAAACAGGCCCACACAAGCATTTTGCGTTTTTTGGTTCGGCCATTGGTCTATTGCCCTAAAGGCCAGTCCATGCCTGGTCTACAGAGCTAAAGTTGTTTGTGGACATGCATCGGAAGGGCATCCAGTTCATTCCCCCTTTGAATTCTGGGATGAGTAGTTCCCCATCTTTCAAACTGCAAATCCCAGAATTCTAAGCTAAAACAGAACTGGATGTCTATCCGATCCATGACCATAAGAAACTTAAGTTCGTTGAATCTAAACCATGAGAGTAATTCGATATGCATAACTTCACTGGCCATCCTTTTTTTTTTTTTTACACTTTGCACCGCAAGAGCTGTTCCAATGTGTGTTTGCTCAGTGCAGTAGGACCTTAACTTACTGAACTAATGGCACATGATGCCGGGCCAGGCTGAATTGATACATTTCTGCTCCTGCTGGCTGAGTGGTTCTAAGCAAAGTGCTCCTGGCTCCACTGTTTTTCAAGTCACTGAACGTTTTATTACGTTTGTTTACATACGAACAAAAGGAAAAATAAAATGATCACTTTCAGTTCAGGCCCTCACCTCACCCGCGTGATGTCCCTGTGGTCTTGCTAATTGCAAACTAAAAATCGGGACAATGACCATAGAAGATCTGACTTGTAGCGCGAAGCAGCATGACTGTGTGAAAACGTTTAAAATCTGTATGCTGCCTTTAAATTAAATAATGCCTGAAACAAAATAATTTTTTTCTAGTTTGCCCATGAAATCCAGGTCTGGCGGAACCTATGAACTGGAGTCTCATGTATGCATATAGAACCAGTCAGTCAGCTCATCGTTACCAGCTTTGCCTGGGGAACACAGATGTTCAGGCACTGGGCAGCTTTCAACACAATTTGCGCAAAGTCAGCTGATCTTTGACCGGACTCTACTGATCACAGAGAAAGAGCGGTCACAGCAGCAAAGCTGAATTTACTAATATGGCCTCACTTTCCCTATGCTCTTGACCCCTTGGCAGACGGCACATCCAACAGTGCAAGACCAAGACTGCGCAGCACTTGCTTACTGCAGCCTTTCCAAATCAAATTGAAAAGTACACTTAACGGTACAAACGGTATACCGGTATAAACAATGTGACGGTTATTATTTTTTAATTAAGCTGTTCACTGTATCTTTAACGGTATACCATTATACAGTAACATCCCTAGCCGGTACACTGTGCAAAGCTTACGTTTTATCCCTAAGAGACGCGTAATATCACGTAATATCATCAAAAAGGTAGTTGGCGAAATGCTGACCATTTTCCGACCTTATCTCTTCGCATATTCCCCATCTTGGAAATACTTCCCTCACCAAGAATTTGCCAGCAGATTTTGCTTAATTTGTTGGGGCCAAGTCTCTTCTCTGCAAAGTTTTTTGCCTTAGAAGGCCTGATTTATCAAAACATTAAACAAACAAAGGTTCCTTCGGCAGTCTTCTACCTTGGGCGATTGCTGACCGCCCCTTGGATCTCCCTCCGTCAGGTTCACTACGGCCTTTCAAATGCAGCTTGCAATTTTCAGGAATCTTTAACACAGTTCATGATTACCTATTAGAGTTTGTGATTTGCTCCGTTTCAACAGACAGCGTGGATTCCCTTTTCCTAGCCTTCTTTTGGCATCCCTCTGTCGGGTTCACTCTTGCTAAATATACACTTCACTTTATTTTCTCACAATGCAGGATTCACTTCCCTTAGCTTTCTCTTTCTAATGGGTCAGAGATTTTCAAGTGTACAAGGAATTTGACGTGACCCTTGTAGGATCAGTCCGACACCTCATGTTACCTTTTCCTAGGGCCTTCGGGTACTTGCAGTTTCAAACAGGGGCCAGTTTGAGTCCTTCAAATGAACACTCCTACGGTGCCTGACCACTAATGTTCTCACTTGCAACCTTGGACATAATACGATTCAGCTCACTATCAACTTCCGACTCACTGATTATGTTGTGTCTGCAGGCTTGGCTTACTTCTGGAGTCAAGGACGGTACATAGTAGCCAGCATGCCTCCCCGCCTGTGTGGTCAATGTTGGAGGCCCCCGTGCATCTTTGACATTGGTCACTCCACACGCCAGCTGTATTTTACAGTCTTGTAATTCCCCTTATGGAGGCTTTGCGTGTCTGAGTTGCAAAGTGGAAGGGCAGTTTCCCTTTCGTCATACTTCCAGATCTTGCCGCCTTTCTCCCCCGTTTGAACTGCCGGTTTGGTGTAGCTGTTTCCTCATGCGTTCGGCCTTGCTCATAGTGTGCTCTCATGCTCTGCCTTTTATCCCTGTGGGGAAGATAAAGGCCCATCAGGTGTGTGAGCTTGTCAATTGCCTGACTCTGTCTGACCCTTGTGTCGGGACATGTCAGGTAAATGGCTGTGGTGTTAGACCGTTGTCTGTTAGGTTATAAGAAAGTGTTTGTGTTGGAAGGGGGGGTGGGTAGAGCTTCAAAATATCATACAGCGTAGGATGGAGAAAAGGTGTTAGAAGGAAGAGGGTACCGCATCTCACCCATTGGTGTCCCACTTCCACTCCCTGAGTACCCCCATCCAGGTGATCCTCCCGCACTGGTCCACCCCCAGGAACTGGATCCAATAGCGATGGCCATGTCCTGGCCACCTGGATGATCCCGAGGAACTAGTCAGGGAAACACCTTCAGGTTTTTCACATACCCTTCCTCCATGTAGCCGCATCTGCTTCAAAGGGGAACCGGCACAGGAAATCTACATTCCCTTGTCTTTACCTTTCCGGTGTTCCACTGTGAAGCAGTAGGGCTCCAGGTCTAGAAACCATTGCATGACAAACCATTGCATGACACGTGGGTTTGAGTCTTTGCGTTGGCTAATCCAAACTAGGGTAGAATGGTCAGTGACTAATGTAAACTTTCTGCCTAAGAGGTAATATCTAAGGTGGATAATGTCCCACTGGATGGCCAGGGCCTCTAATTCCAGCAAAGAGTAATTTTTCTTCTGTGGAAAGCACTTGCGACTTGTAAACAAGATGGGATGTTCTAATCCATTGCAAATTTGAGATTGGACTGCTCCGTACCGGGTAAGGGAGGCACCTGTCTGCAATATAAAGACTTTGGAGAAGTCTACTACCTTCAGGATTGGGTTCTGGCACAGAGTTTGTTTTAAGGTGTTATAACATATATCATCCTCTTCAGACCAATAATGTTTATGGGGTTCAGCGTTTTTGAGTTTATCCGTTAGCCTAGCTGTTTTGTTTGAAAGATTTCGGATAAACCTACTGTAATATCCTATTAACTCTAGAAATGCTCTAAGATCCCTTTTAGTCTTGGGTGTAGGTGTATCTAGGACGGCTCTCACTTTCTCCCATTCCCTACAAAAAAACCAAAATATTTTACGGCTGACAGGGCCGATCTGCATTTACATGGATTAGCAGTTAGGCCGGCCTGTCTGAGGACTCTCATAACAATATAAAGGTGAAAAAGGTGGCCTTCCCAGATTTTACTGTAAATGACGATATTGTCAATATAAGCTCCACAGAAATCAGAATACGGACGTAAGATTTTATCCATTAGGCGTTTGAAAGAGGCTGGTGCGCTGTGTAAGCTAAAAGGGAGGACTTTGAATTGAAACCGTCCTAAGGGTATTGAAAATGATGGGAGTCTATATGGTTTTAGATGACAATTTTTCCCTTGGTTGTTCTAATATAGTGGTAAGTGCCTTTGATTCTTCCTGGATTGTCTAAAAATACATCCGGGAAGGATGTAATTACATCTTTTAGATCTTCTTGTTTTTGAGTAGATAACTCGGGAGGAATTAGTTCAAAGTGGTCTATATCTTCTGGAACCAAACAAGAAAGTACTTTGGCATGGGTGGCTAACTGGTTCTCTTTCCACTCCTTTAAGAGATTTACATGATATAAATGGACCTGCTGTTTTCTGTGCGGTTGGACTACTTTGTAAGGGCAGGTTCCCGTTCGTTCTACTATTTCATAGGGCCCATGCCACCTAGAAACAAGCTTGTTTTCTGAGTTGGGTAGTAGGACCAATACTTTTTGTCCTATAGAAAACAATCTTAAGCTTACTTTCTTGTTGTTCTTATCGTAGTTAGATTTTTGTTGGCTCTGGGCCTTTTCCATATGAGTGCTGACTAGATTTCGAATAAGTCTCATATGTTCCTGCATTTGGGTAGCAGTTTGCGAAATGGGAATGGGTGCCTCTTCTCGTACTTCCCAGGTTTCCCGGAGCATGTCCAGGACATCTCTGGACTCTCTGCCATAAAGTAGTTCAAAAGGGAAACATCCTGAAGAGGCCTGTGGGGTTTTCCTCACTGCAAATAGTGCCCAATGTATCATTCGGTCCCAGTCTTACACGTCCTTGTCTACCAACTTTCACAGGATTAAATTTAGGGTCTTGTTGAATTTTTCTACCAAGCCATCGATTTGGGGATGGTACACAGAAGTTCATAAGGTGGTAATATGGAGTAGCTCTTTGACCTCTGCCATGAACCTGCTCATAAAATGTGACCCTTAATCGGTCAATATTTCCTTGTGAAGCCAACCCTGGAAAATAAAGTAGGAGGTGTTTAAGGATTTGCTGTGTTGTATTATTGTCACGCCTGTCCCTGCTCCTACCTCCGCTGATGCCTCTGTGAGTACCAAGAAAGGGAGGCTGCTTACGGACCTGTGTTATAAGCAGCGGTTTGGGCATAGAACGGCAGCTAGACCGTTCTATTCTCGCTGGAAGCTCACGGGTAGGTTACCATGGAGACAGAGGGTGTTTCTGGGACGCTGTGCTCCATGTCCAGATGATGTTGCTAAGGGCCGTCACGTGAGGTGAACACCGGTATCACGTGAACTGTATGTGCTTCAATACATTATTGAAACACTCTGACGGTGGGCGCCTGGTGCTTCTGATTAGCGTTCCGACCTTTGAAGCTCTGGCTACTCGTCTGTGCTCCGCATAGCAACTTTGTTTCCATCAGAATATCTGACCTGAAGTCAGTGTTCGTTGCCGTGTCTCCGGCAATTACTTTGCATTCTGTTAAACTGGATATACCGACTCCGGACTGTTTAAAGGAACTGTTTTTCTCTTCTTTTTTGTCATTACGTCTGCTATTTAACTAACGGCCATCCCGCTCCCACAGAAATTCAAACTGCTGGTTACTACCCTGCTTTCGGGCAACGGTTTGTGTAACGGAACTGTGATACTGAAGCACGCATTACGTTACATCCTGTATTTCCGGTCTTCCAAATACTCTGCTTTAAGGACTGTGCATCCTCGATAATTTGGCTCCTGCTACAGCACGCATCATTCCAACCTCCTTCTATACAGCGCACGTGCTACCTGTAGTTCCTTCTACAGTGCGCAGTGGCACAAAGTGCTGCATTGAGAGCCTCTTCTCCATACTGGGATTCTGCTTTAATCTATAATACAGTGAACTATCACTTTTGACCCTGAATACTTTCCATTGGCATACTTCCAAAGACACGTTCACAAGACTCATAGGATGCTTTCCAGGGGACTATTCTTTGCACCAACTCGACTCTAGTGCCGTACGGGTACAAGCTCCTAACTAACCTTCCCTTCCTTTACTAATTTTGTCCTGGACTTCATTCTGGATCGTCTAAGGTTCCTTCCTGGATCATCTAGGATCCATTTACTCCTCAATATGGAGAAGACAAGGAATGAAAGCGAGTCTCCTTGAAAAGCAGATCACTGCTCTCCGACTTGTTTTTCGGATATTGGTGGATGCCTCGCCCTTTCCAGTGATTCACTCTTCTAGCTTTTGGTTATATCAGCTAGTGAGGTTGATCATTTGGAAGGTCTTTTTAACTTATAAAGATCCAGGATACTGAACAGAGGGCAGGTCAGCACAGACCAGGAGTACATTTATTACATTCCTGGTGAGTGGCTAACCTCTTCATTGATATTGTGGTGACCAACTGTGACAATGATTTTCTATTGGGAATGCTTCGGGGTATCTAGTGGCATAATCAACAATCATAAGCACATGTTTGTTGTCTACTCCGGATGTTTCTAGAGGCCCAATAATGTCCATTCCAATTCTTGAAAAAGGGACTTCTATGATTGGTAAATGATTTAAAGGGGCAGGTGATGGGACTTGTTTGCTAGTTTTTTTTAACATATTTCACACATCTGGATAAAGGTCTTTATATCGGCATGGATACCTGGCCAGTAAAACTTCCCATTGATGTGTGCTTGGGTTTTGGATTGTCCTTAGTGGCCCACAGAAGGTGGGAATGCTCAATCTCCAGTACAATCTTTTGGTGGGTCCTGGGGATAACCAACTGTGTTTTTATTAACCCTACGGTCGATGTGTCCCTTCTGTACAACAATCCCTGCTATAAGAAGAAAAAGGGGCTCCCTTTTCCTATATCTTCTCCTTCAGGAATAGCCTGCAGAAAGGCTTCGGCAAGAGCGGGGTCATTTCGCTGGGCAAAGGCTAAATTGGGATAGATGGTGGGCGCCTCTCCCTTTGTTTCCTCGATGTTAGAAGGTTTATCAGCTTCCCCAAAGTCCAATGTGCCTCTTTCTGTTTTGTCTGGTTCACTTTCTTTAAAGGGAGGGAATAGTGACATTTCCAAAATTCCTTGAGCAATTTGATCCCCACAATGTACCTCAAATTGTATTTCGCCATGATTCCGTAAATGAACCTTTACGTCCCCTCGGAAGGCTGGGTCGATGACACCTGCTAAAATGTCTATACCAAACTTCCATGCTAGTCCAGATTTTGGGGCTAACATGATGTAACACCCTGGCGAGGGTATCAAAACTAAATCGGTAGGAATCATTCCTCTTTTCCTGGAGGGAATAACAGCTTCCCTACTGCTACAAATATCGAAACCTATCAATTCCTTTGTGGTAACAGAAGGGATAGAAGCTCGATGACTACGATTTTGAAATTGTAGGGTTCCCCAATTTGTTTCAATTGAGTCACATCCCACTCTGACACCATGGGCCTCATTACGACCCAGGCGGTAAGTTACCGCCTGGGCCGTGACTTTACCACCATGGCGTAAACTACGTTTACGCCATGGTGGTTGGCGGACTTACCGCCCCATTCCGACCTTGGCGGGGCGGTAAGTCCCCAATCCCCATTTACCCTTCCCCATTCCCATTTTTGCCCCATAGGGCATAATGGGAGTGGGGAAGGCGTTAATTATGCCACCGTAAATTACGGTGGCGTAATTAACTCCATGGCCCCTTAGCGCCATGGATTTTAACACCTGCTAAAAGCAGGTGTTAAATCCGCCATGGCGCTAAGGGACCTCGTAGTCAGGCGGTAAGGGTCGGCGCTGTTTACGGCGCCGTAAAACCCTTACCGCCTGAGTTGTAATGAGGCCCCATATGTAAGGATTTTATGGTGGCAACAGTAAAGACAGACACAAGTGATCACAGCTCAAGGGTGTTTATTGAACTTTATAATGAGTGAGATAAATGCCTAATCTAAACCTAAATCTAAGATGGGAGCAAGCTACGACCATCAAATAATAATAAGGCAGTCCTAGTAGGGACTTGTCAAATAAAAAGAACCTATACTAAAAAAATACTATTACCAATCCTTAACACTAAGTGACAAAAAAGAATGTGGGATAATGTTCACCAGAAATGGAAGAAGTGTTCACAAACTGATAAGTCAGGATGGTATGGCTGTGTCTCCCTTCCCCATGTTTTAGCACGGGTCAAGGTGGGGCTTCTGAGCACTCCTGGGCCCCTCCAAAATGAGGCTCACAATTCCAGTTCAATGATATTAGAATCTTCAAGGGCCAAGTCTCTTCTCTGCAAAGTCGCTTCCCTTAGAAGGCTTGATATATCAAAACAACAAACAAACAAAAGTTCCTTCTGCAATCTTTTACCTTGGGCGATTGCTCTCCGCCTCTTGGATCGCCCTCTGCCGGGCTCGGATCCTTCTTGCAACATGGGCCTCCCTCCGTCGGGTTCACTATGGCTTTTCAAATGCAGCTTGCAATATTCAAGAACCTTTAACACAGTTCATGATTTCCTTTTACAGTTCGTGATTTGCTCCAATTCAACAGACAGCATGGATTCCCTTTTCCTAGCTTTCTTTCGGCATCCCTCTGTCGGGTTCACACTTGCCAAATATACAGTTCACTTTGTTTTCTCACGATGCAGGATTCACTTCCCTTAGCTTTCTCTTCGTAATGGGTCAGATAGTTTTGAGTGTACAAGGGATTTGATGTGACCCTTGTAGGACCACTCTGACAACTCACGCCGCCCTTTCCTAGGCCCCTTCTGGTACTTGCAGTTTCAAAAAGGGGCCAGCTAGAGTCCTTCGAATGAGCACTCCTACGGTGCTTTCCTCAAATGTTCAAAAACACACAAGTTCTTTGTTCTCAAGTTCTTGCATTCATCTAGTGTTGCCACTTGCAACCTTGGACTTAATACGATTCAGCTCGCTGTCAACTTCCCCCGACTCATGGACAGTACCTCGGTATGCCACCCTGCCTGTGTTATCAATGCGGGATGCCCCCGTGCACCTTTGACATCGTCAGTCCACACGTCAGCTGTACTTCCCGGTCTTGTAATTCCCTTTTCGGAGGCTTTGTAGGTCTGAGTTCCAAAGGTCAAGGGCAGTTCCCCCTTCGTTGTCCTTCCAGGTCTCGCCGCCTTTCTCCTCAGTTTTAACTGCTGGTTTGGTGTAGCTGTTTCCTCATGCGCTCAACCTTGCTTGTAGTGTGCTTGCCTGCTCCACCTTTTATCCCTGTGGGGAAGGTAAAGGGCTGTCGGGTGTGTGAGATTGTCAATTGTCTGACTCTGCCTGACCCTTGTATCAGGACATGTCAGGTAAATGGCTCTGGTGTTAGTCTATTGTCTGTTATGGTGTAAGAAAGTACTTGCATCGCAAAGGGGGTTGGGGGGTAGAGCGGCAAAATATCCTACAGGGTAGGATGGGGAAAAGGTGTTAGAAGGAAGCTGGCACCGCGTCTCACCCTTCGGTGTCCCACTCCACTCCCTGAGGAACCCCCCATCCAGGTGATCCTCCCACACTGGTCCACCCGCAGGAACTGGATCCAGTAGCAATGGCCGTGTCCTGGCCACCTGGATGACAGATCCCCGGGGACTAGTCAGGGAGACACCTTCAGATTTCTAACAAAAGACAACAGTAATCATGTACCAATAGGAGGCACACCTGTCTTGCATGTCAACATAGTCGATATGCAAATTCCTGGAAGGGCCCTTCTGGCCGTGGTATTGTTCCCCTTATCATTTTCAAAGTATGACCAGACAGATATTGTTAGCATGTAAGACGGTTTCCCATGAATTCCGCCACTGTCGCATTAAAATTTGGCACATAACATCCTCCATTCATTTCAGCCACACTACTTTCTTTAGATGCAGGGGTGGGAAACATTTGCTACACTAGCAATTTTCTGGGCATTACAGGCTTCCTGGTGCTATTCTGCCTCCAGATCAAGTTGGTGGGTGGGAGTGAGGAGCACCCTCGCTGTATCCATATATCGTATTCTTCTTTTGGTTCTTCTCCTTGTAGCTCTATAATTTGGACATGTATTGTGTTGAAACTCTCCACTCTCTCTTACTCCCTACCCAACTTCCTTTCTGTTGCCATAGGTGGGGCTCTTCCTGGGTACCTTCTTGTACTTCCTTCAGTAGGCTACTTTTTTCACTGCTCTGTTGGCCATTTTGTTTCCTAATGATATTCTGTCTTGTTTACCTGTGTGGGTGGTGCATTTTTTTGTCACCACTTCTATTGGGACCTCAATTAACTGTTTAAGCAGCTCTGCGTGTTGCAGCGGGGCCCTGTCACTTCTTCTGAATCCTCTCCTTTCCCATTGTGCTTACTCTGAATGTATTGTTGATTTTGGAGCTTGAATCTTGCCCGGTGAGTGTTGCCTGAGCGTGCCTGCTCCCTCTCCCCACCCTGTGAATTCCCTCCCATGTCCTCGCCTCCTCCCCACTTCCTGGTTGTCCTCCTCCCGCCCCGCCCACCATGCCGTGATTGGCCATTAGGCCGTGTTTGGAAGACTATCCCTCGTTGCCGCTCCGTGGCCTCCATTTGGAGCTTGAATCCTGCCCGGTGAGTGTTGCCTGAGTGTGCCTGCAACCCCTGTGTTGGTGCCTGATTAGCAAGCTTTTTTTTAGTGTCCCCCAGATGGTAGCCCCGTTCTCACCTCTCCCCACCCTGTGAATTCCCTCCCCAGTCCTCGCCTCCTCCCCGCTTCCTGGTTGTCCTCCTCCCGCCTCACGTCCCGCCCACCGTGCCCTAATTGGCCCCTTGTCGGTGCTGCCTAGGCCATTGTTCCCCTTCCCAGGGCAGCCCTCTGCCTGTGCAACCCTTCGACGAAGAGCACAAGACAAAGGGAGGCTCCCACAGAGGCAGCTCCAGATCGTATCTGCAGGTATCCGCAGGAGAAGCAAGAAGACAACAATAAGTAAGTGTGGCAAGGGCGGGGACAGAAGCAATTACTTCATGCCATACTACCCTACCACTCAACCATGGAAGTTAAACTGTTGTAAACTCCTCCATCTGTGATGTAGTTGCATTTAGAAAGTCTCCCCAATAGCATATCTGTAGTCTAGTCTCCATTTAGAAAGTCCACCTTTAGCATATCTGAGGTGTAATTGCATTTAGAAAGTTCACCTAATAGCATATCTGTGGTGTAATTGCATTTAGAAAGTCCACCTTTAGCATATCTGAGGTGTAATTGCATTTAGAAAGTTCGCCTAATAGCATATCTGTGCTGTAATTGCATTTAGAAAGTCTGCCTAATAGCATATCTGTGGTGTAGTTGCATTTAGAAAGTCTGCCTAATAGCATATCTGTAATCTGCTTTCTACTTAGAAAGTCCATCTAATAGCATATCTGTGGTGCAGTTGCATTAGAAAGTCTCCCCAATAGCATATCTATAGTATAGTCTCCTTTTAGAGAGTTCACCTTTAGCATATCTGAGGTGTAATTGCATTTAGAAAGTCTGCCTAATAGCATATCTGTGGTGTAGTTGCATTTAGAAAGTCTGCCTAATAGCATATCTGCGGTGCAATTGCATTTAGAAAGTCTGCCTAATAGAATGTCTGTGGTGTAATTGCATTTAGAAAGTCACCCTAATAGCATATCTGTAGTCTAGTTTCCATTTAGAAAGTCCACCAAATAGCATATCCGAGGTGTAATTGCACCTAGAAAGTCTGCCTTATAGCATACATGTAATCCCTAATACATAACTGTCTGCTAGTAGAATTAAGAAAGTCCACCCAATAGCATATCAGTGGTTTAAATGCATTTAGAAAGTCCGCCTAATAGCACATCTGTGGTCTAGTTGCATTTAGAAAGTCCACCAAAAAGCACAATGGTTTAGTTGCATTTAGAAAGTCTGCTAATAGCATACCTGCGGTGCAATTGCATTTAAAAAGTCTGCCTAATAGCATATCCGTGGTGTTATTGCATTTAGAAAGTCACCCTAATAGCCTATCTGAGGCATAGTTGGATTTAGAAAGCCTGCCTAATAGCATATCTGTGGTGTAGTTGCATTTAGAAAGCCTCCCCAATAGTATGCCTGTGGTGTAATTGCATTTAGAAAGTCACCCTAATAGCATATCTGAGGCGTAGTTGGATTTAGAAAGCCTGCCTAATAGCATATCTGTGGTGTAATTGCATTTAGAAAGTCACCCTAATAGCATATCTGAGGCGTAGCTGGATTTAGAAAGCCTGCCTAATAGCATATCTGTGGTGTAATTGCATTTAGAAAGTCACCCTAATTGCATATCTGTGGTGTAGTTGCATTTAGAAAGTCTCCCCAATAGCATATCTGTGGTGTAGTGCAACTTAGAGAGTCTCCCCAATAGCATACCTGTGGTCTAATTACATTTAGAAAGTCTCCCCAATAGCATATCTGTAGTCTTATTTTCCATTTAGAAAGTCCACCTAATAGCATATCTCTGGTGTAATTGCATTTAGAAAGTCTGCCTAATAGCATATCTGTAGTCTAGTCTCCATTTAGAATGTCCACCTAATAGCATATCTGTGGTGTAGTTGCATTTAGAAAGTCCACCAAATTGCATATCTGTGGTGTAGTTGCATTTAGAAAGTCTGCCTAATTGCACATCTGTGGTATAGTTGCACTTAGAAAGTCTGCCTAAAAACATATCTGTGGTGTAATTGCATTTAGAAAGTCTTCATAACAGCATATCTGTAGTCTAGTTTCCATTTAGAAAGTCCACCAAATAGCATATCTGAGGTATAATTGCACTTAGAAAGTCTGCCTAATAGCATACCTGTAATCCCTAATACATAACTGTATGCTAGTAGAATTAAGAAAGTCCACCCAATAGCATATCAGTGGTTTAAATGCATTTAGAAAGTCCACCTAATAGCACATCTGTGGTCTAGTTGCATTTAGAAAGTCAGCTGAAAAGCACAACAATGGTTTAGTTGCATTTAGAAAGTCTGCTAATAGCATATCTGTGGTTTACTTGCACTCTGAAACTCTAAATAGAAATGTACAAACTGTGAATAATCTCACCCACTGGTATAGTTGAACTTAGAAACGTGAATAATATCACCATATGTTATGGGTGAATTTTAAAACCGTGATGGATCTCACCCTGTGGTATTGTCGAACTTAGAAAGTGTGATTAATATCTCCCTGCAGGATAATTGAATTTAGAAACTGTGAATAATCGCACCCAGTGGTATAGCTGAACTTAAAAAGTGCAAATAATTGCTGTGGTACAGCAGTAGTTTAGTTAATCATAGAGAGTGTGTACAATTAACATCCGGTGGTATAGTTGAAGTGGGAAGGTGTGAGCGAAATCATCCAAAGCCAACTATAACACAGTTCACAGTACAGTTCAAATTAGTACTAACCATGAGTCCACCCAACCCACCAAGGTCCATCGAAAATGACCCCCACGCGCCCACCCTACCTCCCATCTCCCCCTTCCCCAAACCATCCTACCCTCCACCACATCCCCTACCCATCCCCTATCCCACCAAGCCAGAGGGGCGCGATGGCGAGCCAACCACCCTAAGACCATTGCTTCTCCCTTCCCCTCCACCCACCCGCCTACTATCATACCCACAACCCCCGCTCCCCTGACTAACGGCCCGCCCAGCCTCCCAGACACACCCAATCTCGCCACCATCCACCCCCCACTCCTCTCATGAACTCCCACCATCATCCCCCTCCGACCCCACTCCTTCCCTTCAATAGAAACTGCACTCCTCGACCTGGCAAGAACAGTAGCCGCTTCCCTTTTTTAATTTTTTTTTATTTGTATTTGGGTAAAATTAAACCTTTACAAAAAATGAGTCATATTAATCACATATTAATCACATCTTACAAATACAATTCATATAAAACACATTAAAACAGTATTAAAATGTACATTTTTGTCATTTCACATAATTGTCTGTTTACAAGACATATATTTGTACAAAATATTTAAAATGCATTTTTAATTGATGTATACTTTAAAGGGAAGTTGTAGATTAAAATCATACGTCTTTGTTAGCGAATTTTGTCTTAGGTTTCAAAGCTCGTGAGTTCATTTTCTATAATTAAAAAAAAAAATTCCCAATGCTAAAATTAATGGGTAATGTACACCGTTCATAAGTCTTTTCCAAAGAAATTCGGTGCAATCGACGAACTAGATGTTAACAAGTAGCCGCTTCCCTTTCCCCTTCTGTCCCCCGCTACCCTCTCTCACACACCAACTGCATCAAAAACACTGAAGAGAAAACATACTTGATCTCCCTCAATCTCTCAGTACTCATCGCCACTCCTGTCTTGACCCACCTCCTCACCCTCCCAATCTCGATCATCACTCTCCCCCCTGCCTCACCCTACTTGAAACCCCTCTCCCTCGAATTCTCACCGACCACAACTGAAACTCCTAACCCCCCAAACCCCACCTTCAAATCCTCCGACCCAAATCAAATCAACCCATCACACCAGTCCATGCCCTCCCCTGCCAAACCCACCAACTCGACTGCCTGCCTACTCTTCTCATCGATCACCAACCACCCTCCCCCTCTCGCTCCCCATTTTCCACCATCTCCCCTCCCACACCCCACCTCTGCAACTCCCTCATCATCCTCCTGCACCAAAGTGAATTGCATCCTTTTTAATGCCCGATCAGTGGCAAAAAACAGACACAGCATCTTTGACCTCCTCGCCTCTGACAAACCGGACCTGGTCTTTATCACAGAAACCTGGTTCTCTGACGACTTTGCCCCTATCGCCAATGAAGCCTTCCCCCCACACTACTCCCTCATCCCACTGAACCGCCCCTCTAGAGGAGGAGGAATAGCAAACGTCTTCAAGTCTCACTTCCATGCCTCAATCATTGACAACCAGCCATCCATTCGTTCCTGCGAATCACTCCTCGTAAAACTATTCTTCCCCCTTCCTTCTCCCACAGCTTCCTAATCATCTACAGACCCCTGGCTACGATAGGCAATTCTCAAACAACATCTGCGACTCTGTTTCCACCCTCCAACTAAACCATCCCACCCTCACCCTATTAGGAGATTTCAATATATGGCTCGACATCCCCACCAACCCTATGACCCACTCTCTGGTCGACGGCCTAGACGCAATTAACCTCTGTAACCAGAGAAACGGGCTGACTCACTATAAGGGACACACGCTTGATGCCATCTTCAGCTCCCACAACCTGATTGATCTAAACCACCCCCCACCCCGATCATCTGGTCCGATCACTTAATTGTTTCTTTCGCCATTCGCTCACCCACCCCGCTCCCCTTACCCGAACCAGACACTCTGAATCTACGCAAATGCTGGAAGAAACTAAAAATCCTTCCTGACCTAGCCGATGCTCTCCTTCCGTCTCTGCCCCCTACCTACCTACCCAATGAACCCCTAACCTCAGACGCCTTTGACTCATGGCTCAACACCTCACTAATCCCACTCACCCTCTCTTGCAAACCATCAGCTCTCCATGGCCTTTTTCCTAGATGGTTCACACCAGAACTGAAGACCACTAAACGACTATACAAATCCCTAGAACGCACATGGCGGAAAGACAAAACAGCCTTGAGCAGATTCACCTTGGCCCGGCATCATCGCCACTACAAGGCCAAAATTCGGAAAGCTAAAAAAGCCCATTACAACTCCCGAATCCTAAACTGCAAAAACCCCAGCAAAGAACTTCACAAAATCATCCCCGAATTCACCAAACCATCATGTACCACAATCCTTCCTACCCCCTCACAATCACTGTATGACTCACTCTCTCTACACTTTTACACCACAGCTCTCGAAAGAATGAACGCTCTAATCAACAAACTAGCTTTCTTACAACTACCCACCCACCCTACCTGCCAGCCCACCGCCTGCGACCGCTACCCAACCTACTTTCAACTCCTTCACTCCAATATCAACTGACCAATTTCTCAAACTTCTCTCTGCCCGCAAACCATCTGGCTCCCCACTGGACCCCTGCCCAGCCGCAACCCTCAAAGAAATCTTTGCATCTACCTGCACAGGAGAACATGCAAGAACCATCATAAATGACTCCCTCTCCTCGGGAATTTTTCCCGACGCGTTCAAAACTGTTCATGTGAAGCCTCTTCTAAAAAAAAAACTCCCTCGACCCTCTCGAGCCCAAGAACTACCGCCCCATCTCAAACACCAGGTTCCTGGCCAAACTCATTGACCGAACCGCCTACTCCCAACTAAATGCCTTTGTCAAAGCCAACAATCTCCTAGATCCCGCTCAGTCAGGTTGCAGAGCCCGACATGGAACCAAAACCACCCTAACCTCAAAAACACTGAAGATTCTGCAGGATGCGCCGTGCTAATCCTTTTTGACGTATCCGCTGCCTTCGACACAATCAACCACTCAATCCTCCTTGACCGCCACCACTCCCTGGGAATCCGTGGAAACGCTCTCAAATCGATAGCTTCCTTCCTCAACAATAGGAACCAATTAACCCTACTCTCCACCTACGCTTCCCACGCCCGGCCAGTCGACACCGGAGTTCCACAAGGAGAATGCTTATCAGCCCTCCTGGTTAACCTCTATATGTCCACCCTTCCATGAATAATCCGCTTGCACAATATCCTGTGCTACAACTATGCCGATGACACACAACTAATCCTAAAACTCCTGAATTCAAACCCCAACTGCTAAGCCGACCTTGCTTCCTGCCTCCTCGACATAGATCACTGGATGACCGCAAACACCTCTTGCTAACCACTCCAAAACTGAAATCATGGTATGTGGCAACACCAAACTTCTTCCGCACCCGCTACCCTGCCCATCTGCCATGGGCAATTCCCCGACACCCTCAAATTCAGTAAAAAACCTTGGATGCATGCTAGACTCAGACCTAACCCTCTCGCTCCAAGTCAATGTCTCCAAGTCCTGCTACTACCACCTTAAAACACTTAGGCGCATTTTTCCATACCTCTCCTTTCCCAACAGACTCTCTGCGGTCTAATCAATTGTTATGTCAAGACTGGACTATGCTAACCCCCTCTACCTGGGACTCCACGCGTATCAACTGACTAAACTACAAAGAGCTCAAAACACTGCTGCCAAACTGCTTCTAGCACTTGGCCCAAGAGATCACATCTCCCCAGCCCTCAAAACACTGCACTGGCTTCCGGTTGCCCAAAGGGTGACCTTCAAAACCTTATGCATCTCTCACCGAGCAATGCATAAAACCGGACCTCAATATCTTCAAGACAAACTAAAACCCTACCATCCGCCACACACTCTTAGATCAAGCTCTTCCGGCCTACTAGTCATCCCAAAAACCAACTCAGTCTGGTTTGGTGGTTCATCATTCTCAGCCCTGGCCCCCACTCAGTGGAACGCACTTCCACCCCACATCACTTCACTGAGGAACTCATGTCTTTTCGGAAATTACTGAAAACATGACTCTTCCCCTAAAATCGACTCTTAACTCGATCTAGATAATAGCAATCAGTGACCTTAGCACATAGCCGCTATATCATAAATAACAATCGAGCATCATGATCCGAGCGAGTAATCGAAAACTAATAACCACTAATGTAATTTAAAACGGATAAACTGAATAGAAAGAATGAAGCGGATGAAAGCAGTGAAGTGGATGAAAGGAATAAACTCGATTAAAGAAGTGAAATGGATGAAATTAAGGAAAAGGACAAAATGAATGAAATCAATGAGAAATAAGTGGACAAGAGGAATAAAGTGGACGTGAGGATGGAAATTATGAGTACATGATATGGAGGGAGTGCACGGAATAGATTGAACGCATGGAACGGATAGATGGCATGGAATGACAGAGTGCATGGAATGAACAGAATGAATTAAATAGATAAATAGTGCATGGCATGGATGGAGTGCATGGCATGGATGGAGTGCATGGACGGATGGAGTGCATAGACGGATGGAGAGTGTGTGGAGCAGATGTAGAGTGTGTGGAGCGGATGGAGAGTGTGTGGAGCGGGTGGAGAGTGTGTGGAACGGATGGAGAGTGTGTGGAGCGGATGGAGAGTGTGTGGAGCCGGTGTGGAGCGGGTGTGGAGCGTGTGAGGAGAGTGTGTGGAGAGTGTGTGGAGAGTGTGTGAAACGGATGGAGAATCTGTGGAGAGCGGATGGAACTGATTGAACAGATGGAGTGCATTGAACTGAGGGAGTACATGCGAAGGACGGAATGCTTGGAACATATAGATGGCATGGATATGACACTGTGCAAGAACGGTTGGGGTGCATGGAACGGTTGGGGTACATGGAACTGTTGGGGTGCATGGAACGGTTGGGGTGCATGGAATGAATGGTATAGTCACTATGGATGGCGCGGACTCCATGGATAGAGTTGAACAGACGAGGCCGCGTGAACAGACTGAGTGAATATAACAGATAGAATAAATGGTTCAGATCTGCGCTCGATATCAAGCACCTACTGAAAACCACCATATCACATCACCACGCTTACTCTCTTCCATACACCACCACTCAACTAGAACACAGCGATACTATGACACATTCGGTATGGCTGTTCTCATACCAACACTTCCCACATACTCCCCATCATCCTAACTAAACACAGCTGGCTGCACACCCACCAGCCTAGGCGTTCTTCTCAGCCCTAACACAGCCAGAATCAGTCTGGATATCACCCTGCCAGAACAAACACATACTCCTGATCTCCCAACCACCACACCTACCGCTAAGAAGCAGCTATCATACAAGTGCCACGCCAGCTGCTCACATAGCCGGTGCTCACATGCACCTTTTGACTCTCTCTCTCTAATGACTTGAACTATAGTTCCCGACGGCGTTCAACCTACCAGCGCCTTGAGATCATACCAATGGTACATAAGGCGCTATATAAATGCAAAGTAACATAACATAACATAACATGTAACATAGGCAGAATTAGATAAAATGTTAGGGGCACGTCCTTCCATCATGTTTAATGCACCAATTATTGCTACTAGGTCTGCAACCTTTGCTGAGTAGTATGAGGGTAGTCGCTGTTGGGATGCTATTACATATTCGCCATGTATGTAGCACACTACTGCCGTTTCAGTAGGTCTACTTGTCTCCGGGTCTATACACGATGACCCGTCAATATACACCATGTCTTCCCCTGCTATTCCTTCTTCTTTTACCTTTGTGTTCCCTTCCAATCCGACACGCAGCCGTTCAAGTGGCACAGCGAGTAGAGCGCTCGCTTTGAAATCCGTGCAGAGCTTGCTGATGCAGGTTCGAATCCCGGCAGGGCCAAACTCAGCCTTTCATCCTTCCGAGGTCGATAAATGAGCACCACACACTGTGGGTAATAATAAGCAGCGCTCATATACCTGAGGGTTCGTAGTGCTATATAAATGCGAAATTATTATTATTTATCTCACTACCTCAATGGCTGGGTTAGTCAGTATTACCTCATATCCTGAGGCCCTTTGCATTGTTAATGTGCTTTTGGATTTTTTGGGATGGCAAACAGTGAGTGTTCCACGTACAGTACTACGGGGCACCCCATTGTGATTGCTGCTCCGTTCTCTATGACAAATGCTGCAGCCGTGAGTGCTTGTTTGCAGGGGAAATGCCCCTGCATCACTGGGTCTAGAATACCACTGTAATATGCCAGTGGCTGCGTCCCTGTGGCTTTTTTTGTGTGAGGACTGCTGTCATCACTGAGCCGTCTGAATGCGAGAACAGATCAAATATTTCTCTGTAGTTTGGGGTGGCCAGCACTGGCACTTGGGCCAGTGCATCTTTTAACTCTGAGAAGCTCTCATTCTTTTCTGATGTCCATTTTATTCCTCTCTTCTCTTTTTGTGAATGTGGAATAATCAAACACCCATGCCCTGCAATAGTTGCACAGTCCCAAGAACTTCTGCTTTTCCTTCACTGAGTGTTGGTGAGCTGTGGAGTGAACTGCCTGAACCCTCTCTGGTGTTATCCTGTGCCCCTTAATGGATATTATCTGTCCCAGATACACAACTTCTTCCTGGCAATATTGCAATTTCACTTTGTCCACCTTGTATCCCTTGTCTGCTACAACTGTCAGACGGTGCACTGAATCTGCTCTACACTCTTCCTCCGTCTCACTGCATATCAACAAATTATCGACATACTGGATCAGTGTGCTTGGCATTTGTTCATTCCTCAGGTCCATCTGGATCACCCTGTTAAAGATACTAGGTGACTCACAGTACACCTTGGGGCAGTAGTGTGCTCGACTCAATGTATCATGAATCTGGTTGCAATGGTTACAATGGAATAGAACAGAAGGTGTTCAAGTGAAGTACTTCGCCTTCGTTGGGATGTTGCACAATATTGTGTCAGGGTTCGGGACCAAGGGAAATTCTGCCTCAACCACATTGTTTAGTTGGCGCAGATCCTGGATGAAGCACCATGACCCACCCTTCGGGTTTCTTTATCGGGTATATCACTGTGTTGCATGGTGATGAGGTCTGGATGATGCCCTGCTGCCATAGTGCATTTAGAGTAAAGTAAATTCCCTCACCTGATTCTCTGGGCAATGGGTATTGTTTTGCACGGGGCAGTAGTTCCCCTTCCCTTAGTTTTATCTTCACCGCCCCCATGCACTTGAGTACCCCTATTACTCCTACGCACCGTCCCTTTTCCTCCATACTTATGGGACATCTCTCCGTCCTGTGGGACGGGAACGGAGCACTTTGTAAAAAGCATCCACATTTTTCCAAAAATGTGTCCTTCCTCTCTTTCTTGCGCAGGGCCCGGCACGCAGCCGTAACCCCGCCCACCTTGGCTCCCATCAGTCCTTTTCTCCACTCGATCGGGGCCAGATGCACTTGCATCCTCAGAAGATTTTCTTCCCTTTTTTCCTCTCTGGCTCTCGCTAGCGTTCGTTTACTAGTCTGTCTATGTCTTTCAAGTGAGACTTAGACTTTCCAGATTGTTCATCTTGTCACCGTCGCTTCGCGAGGGCGGATCCCCATCCTCTTTGTTTAGAGTGTTTGGGACCGGAACACCTTTGGGACTCCTGTTTTTACTGTGACTCCCTTTCAGTCCGGGCTCTTCAACGTCGGTTGGAGTGGTGGCAGGAGGTGTTCCGACGAACTCCTCCTTCGCATTTTCAGGTGTCCATCAACGAGAAGAATAAACGCCCGGTAAGTTCTTTACTTTTCAGAGCACCCCAGCCGGGGGATACCTTCCCGGGTTCCTCTCGGTCCGGGAGGGGCATTGATCGCTCTGTCACCGGGGTTCGCCCTGAGGTGCCCGTTGGGCCTAATAATTCTACCAGAGTTTTCTCTGAGGATCTCCGTAAGGGGCCTGTGAATACCGGAGTAGGCTCCGAGGCCCCTCCTGTGGGGGCTGTTTGTAGACCCAGTTCTACTGAATCATGGGGTACCGGAGCTCGCTCTGAGGCCTCTCTGTCGGCTTCCCTCAAAAACAAGACCGGGGTGCGCCCTGAGGCCTTGGCTGGGCTTGTTGTTACCGAACGGATGTTCGAGGCCCGCGCATATAAGGCTGTTACCGGGTCTGGGTCCGAGGTCCCTCGTTCAGATGCTAAAGCTACCAACAGTTCTGAGAGGCCGGTCAAGGCTTTGTCGGTGAAAGCGGTTGCTCACCGTTCCCGCTCCTGTGGTGACACCAGACCTGTTGAGGGGGCAAAGAAGCAAAGTTCTTCTTTTACCGGCAGTGCCGAGGTCCTTCCTTCGAAGGCTCAGTTGGCGGTTGGTATGTCTCAAAAACATTCCACGCCTCATAGTACCGGCTCTGCTGAGGATCCTTATGTTAAGGCTAAGATTAAGACCCCTGATGCATCAACGGGGACCCCTGCCTCATTTCCTCACGTGCCGCAGTTCCCCACAAATGAGGACAAAATGGTGGCCGTTCCCGCCACGACCACGGTGGCCATTGTAGGTGCTACCCCTACAACTACGCCATTGGCCTCTGGTGTAGGGCTTGGTCCCTTGGGCGAACCTAAGGTCCCTTGTGCGCATCGTTACCGGCCGGTTTATGATTTCAACGCCCGGATGCCTCTTCTGCACAATGTGTCGTTGCCCGCAGGGGCGGCACCTTTGATTTATGTGAATATGTCGGTGGAGGGGCCGGTGTGGCACCCTTCCCCGTTACGTCCCTGGATTTGTCCACCTCATGAGAGGCCTCCTCAGGTTCCGAAACAGTCTGTAAATTTCAAGCGCTTATGCGCACCGACCCCATGAGGGAATATTTCAAAGGGCTTTTCAAGGAGCTATGTCCACCTACGCCTCCGGCTCCACCCGTTGCTCCGGTGGTTCTGCCGGCGCCTTCCTTGCCCGTGGTACCTCCGCCGGCTCTTCTGCCTTTGCCTCCATTGTCCCCAGTGGACAAGGCAGTGCCTGACATGGCTCAGCAGGATCCTGACCTGTCAGATGATCCCCAAGGCGATCGGGACAACGAGGACCTTCCCCGCTCTAACAGAGTCTTTCATGACCGGGTACTGGACATGATGAGTTTCTTAGACGTTCCGGTGCCTGAGGCACCCACTCCGCAGGAGGGCGTTCTTTCTGGGGCGTTCACCCTTTCTCCCTTGGAGCGTACCAGCCTGTTCCTGCAGAAGGACGTTCTGGCCGAGGTCCGAAGAGTCTGGGAAAAGCCACACTCAGGACTTTTTGTCAATAAGAAGATTGACGTGAGGTACAGGCTACATTCTTCGGAAAAGGTGGCCCTGTCGTCTAGTCCGCCTCCCTCCTCCACAGTGGTGGCTGCGGCTACGTTGCAATCGAGACCTGCAGCATCCTCTTCCACAACGGCTACTCCGGTCTTGGGAAAAGGAGGGCAAGCTCCTTGATTCCCTAGGGAGGACAATCTTTGCCAACTCAGCCTTACAGCTCAGGCAGGCCAATGCTCAGTTGATATTGGCAGGAGCTAACATGCGGATGTGGAAAGGTCTGTCGGAGTTTGAGGAGCACATCCTGGTCGAGAAGTTGGAAGACTTTAAGGGAGGCCTTTCCGATGCCAGGGTCTTGGCCCAGGATCTCCTGGAGGCTGCGGCTCATCACGTAGACACCTCGGCTCGGGGCCGGATGCTGGGGGTTGATACCTCACGGCAGGCGTGGCTGCATGCCACTACATTTTCTAAGGAAGTGCAAGACAAGGTGTTGGACCTTCCATTCGATGGTAAGGAGCTTTTTCATTCTACTACTGATGTAGAGCTCACCAAGACCAAGGATAGCACTCAGACGGCTAAATCATTGTCTGTTCTGGTCAAAGCTCCTTTTAAATCCCAGAGACCATTGTCTCAAAGTCGACCCTCCTTTGGTTTTAGGGGCTTCCTCGACCGCAAATCTCGCAGAGTGGATACTCCTGCGGGGAATAACCACCGTAGACAACAGCGCACTCGGTTTTTCTCCCTCTCTTCAGCCTCCTCATCAGTTTCAGGTGGCACCGCCACCGATAAGCCTGCCAAATGAGGGTTTTCCGCGCTCGCACTAGACCCCGGTGGAAGGACGCATTGCGTCTCATTGGGAGGCGTGGCAGACCATCACAGAAGACAGATGGGTCTTGTCAGTCGCACGAGCAGGCTTCCGCTTACCTTTACCCCGTACCCACCCCTCAACCCTCCTTTTCAGCTGTCGGGTTCACCCTCCCTCAAGGCCGAAGTTCCGAAACTTCTGGACCTCAGAGCTGTGGAACCCGTTCCCCTTGGGGAGCGAGGGGAGGGCTTCTACTCTCAACTGTTTACGGTGCCCAAACCCAACCAGGCTGGCCTGCGCACCATCCTAGACCTTTCCCAGTTCAATCTTTTCCTACCCCAAGAGAAATTCAAGATGATCACGGCCAGCCAGATACTCTCCTCCTTACAGAGGGGCGATTGGCTCAGCGTTGTGGATCTTCAGGACACGTACATGCATATCCTGATTTGGAATCCACACACGAGGTACCTCCGCTTCTCTTTGGGAGAGGAGCACTTCCAGTTTTGGGTGCTTCCGGTTGGCCTCAGCTCGGCGCCGCGTGTCTTCACGAAGATGATGTCGGTAATTGCGGCCTATCTTTGTCTCCAGGGTATCCATGTGTATCCATATTTGGACGACTGGCTCTTACGCAGCCCTTGTCCGCTGGCGGCAGCGGGCAATCTCCAGTCTCTCCTTCAGCTCCTGTTCCATCTTGGGCTGTCGGTGAACTGGCGGAAATCTTCCATGACGTTCTCACAGGACCTGATTTTCCTGGGTTTTCGTTGGAACACGATCGACTGCAGAGTGTATCTGACTGGGGACAGAATGGCGGATCTGTTAGCCACGTGTCAGATGTTTGCACAGTCGGAGAGCATGTCGGCCTGGTGGTTCCAGAGGCTTCTGGGCCTCATGGCCTCGTGTGTACTGGCTCTTCCTCTTGCTCGTCTCAAAATGGGACGGACCCAGATGGCTCTTCGGAGTTCATGGCGTCAGGCAGTGGATCCGGATTCCAAGTGTATAATGATTCCGGATTCCATGAGAGTGGACCATGAGTGGTGGTCATCTCTCAGCAACCTGTCTGGGGGTGCTGGGTTTCAGGACCTGGTCCCCACGGTGACGATCACGACGGACTCCTCCCTTCTGGGGTGGGGTGCGACGTTAGATATTCTTCAGGTCTCGGACCTCTGGTCGCCCCAGGACAGGCTCCTCCACATAAATCATCTGGAGCTTCTGGCGATCTTCCTAGCGCTCAGGGCATTCAGACCGCTCATTGTCAACAAGGTGGTCCGCATAAGAACGGACAATGTGGTGTCAATGTATTACATCAACAAGGAAGGGGAACGAAGTCTCCCCCCCTCGTGGACATGTCTATCCAGATTTGGGAGTGGGCCATGCTTCGTGGTGTCTGGCTGCTTGCAGTGCACATCCCGGGCCAGGTGAATGTCACAGCGGATGCCCTCAGCCGGCGGACAGTGGTCAGCTACGAGTGGGAATTGAAGGCGGAGGTCCTCTCATGGATTTTCTTGTGTTGGGACACACCGGAGGTGGACCTCTTTGCTACGGCAGTGAACAAGTAGCTTCCTCAGTATGCCTCCAGAGGGGGGCTGGGAGCCTCATCTCTGGGGGATGCTCTCGAGATTCCATGGCACAACATGAGAGCTTACGCCTTCCCGCCTCTGCCTCTAGTTCACCGTGCAATTTGGAAGTTGAAGAACTCGGTGAACTGTTCCCTTCTACTCATAGCTCCGTGGTGGCCGGCCAGGTTTTGGTTCTCAGAACTTCAACACCTGTATGTGTATCCACCGATCAGGTTACCAGTAACTCCCGATCTTCTTCACCAAGGGGAACAGCAGATGTGGCACCCCACCCCACAATCGCTCAGCTTGGCGGCATGGTGCCTGAGTTCAAGTCTTTAGAGCATCTGAATTTGTCTTCGGATAACATGCGCATTATCCAGGCAGCCAGGAAACCCTCGACCAGATCTCAGTACAAGAGTAAATGGCTCAGGTTCTGTCATTGGTGTTTGGAGAAGAAGTTGGATCCAAGGGTGGCCACGATTGACACAGTGCTGTCCTTCGTGTCCTCCCTAGCAGAGTCAGGGGTTCATGTTCTGTCCTGCAGGACTTACCTTTCAGCGGTTTCCGCTTATCTTTCTACAGACCAGTGCTCTTATTCTCTGAGTAACCCAGTGGTTAAGAGGCATTTTGCAGGGTTGACACGCCTCTACCCTCCGGTTCGTAGTCCGCACCCGCCGTGGGACCTAAATGTAGTCCTGACGGCGCTGTGCCATAAACCCTTTGAATCAATGGCTACGGTGGACCTCAAGTACTTGTCTTGGAAAGTGGCATTTTTGGTCACCGTTACGTCAGCAAGGAGAGTGAGTGAGCTCCAGGCATTGTTGGTGGAGCATCCTTTCTTGGTCTTTCACAAGGACAAGGTAGTCCTTTGGACAAACCCGGCCTTTCTACCGAAGGTGGTGACCGAATTCCATCTAAATCAGTCGATCTCCCAACCGGTCTTTTTTCTGAACCCTGCCTCTGAGGCTGAGAGGGTTCTACACTGTCTTGATGTCCGAAGAGCTCTTAATTTCTACCTGGACTGGACTTCTGAGTTTAGGAGTTCTTCTCAACTTTTTGTGACCTTCGGTAACCCTCAGGGCAGGCAGGCGTCTAAGGTAACTATTTCTAGGTGGATCGCCGCCTGCATCACAGAGTCTTTCACCGTCCAAGGGCTGAAACCTCCTAAGGGTATTCATGCACACCTGGTGCGGGGTAAGGCAGCCACGGTTGCTTTTCAGAAATATGTCCGCTGGGAGTCCATTGCTAGGGCAGCTACTTGGGCCTCCCCATCTGCTTTCTGTAAGCATTATTGTCTCGACATGAGCTCAAGAGCTGACGCTCACTTTGGTCAGGCTGTACTGAAGAACCTTTTTCAGTAAGGGGTATTTCCATCCACCCATAGTTCCTGTAAGGAGTGCTTGGGAATCTCCATAAGTATGGAGGAAAGGGGACGGGATGTAGGAGTATTACCAGGTTACTCACCGTAGTGACCACCTTACTCCTAGTCCACAGAAAAGGGCTGATGGGCGATGCGCGGGGCGGAACCAAGGTGGGCGGGGTTACGGCCGCGTGCCGGGCCCCGCGCAAGAAAGAGAGGAGGGACACATTTTTGGAAAAATGTTGATGCTTTTTACAAAGTGCTCCGGTCCCTTCCCACAGGACGGAGAGATGTCCCATAAGTATGGAGGAAAGGGGACTATGGACTAGGAGTAAGGTGGTAAATCATGGGCCCCCTTGGTCCATAATTTCTCTGGCACATTTTCAAGATCTTCTTCTGTGTGTCTGTTCCCCTTTTTCACTAACTGTGTTGGTATGGGTACCAGTTTTTCCATCACTTGAACTGGACAAGGCATCTGTATCTGAAACACCATCTCTCCCTCCTCTTCCTCATTGGAGAAAAAATGTTCATCTGATACTCCTGTTATTGTCAGTGTTGGGTCGATGCATAGCACTGTGCGCCATTCCATGTTGTCATTGGCTGTTCCACACAGGATCAGCATGTCTTTGCGTATTACTACCTCCTCTAGTTGTAACCCAACTGTTGCCCCCTTCATGTCATCCTTCTGGCACTGTGGTCTGAACAGAAATTCAGAGGATAATCGGAACACCTTCTCCTGTATCCCTGGGACCCACCCTAGGAGGATCTTGACCCTGTACAGTAACATGCTTGTATACAAGGGGTGTGCTTGCAGGGTGCTTTGTGCGTGCGCTACCAAAAGGAGTGCGGCCACATATGTGTAAATGACGTGTAATAGATGCCTGGCTTGGTGCACACCATCCCTTTCTCCCTGAATGATATTGTTGCATTTAGCTTGTTGCATTTTGCATTTAGCTTGTTGAGAAAATCTCCCCCTAGCATATTGATAGGAGTGTCTTTGGAGTATAGCATTGGTGCTATAATGTGTTGTGCTCCTATTGTTAGTGGTAAATCTTTTTTAAATGGAACCATGGCCATCACCCCAGAGAAGCCCTGCATATCCATCCCCTTGTTTGATAGTAGGAATCCTCCCTCCCTAATGCAGGATTGTTTGCTCCTGTGTCAGTAAGAAAGGGAAATTCTGTTGGTCCTATTTTCACTGCTTTATCAGGTTCCTCTTCAAGGTCCTCAGTTACTGCTAGGACTAAACACACACTCAGGCTTTCTTAGGGCCCCTGCTATTGTTACGTGTTACTTGGTGTGAAAGGAAAATGATTTCACCTTACAACACTGACCCCAGTGTAGTGTGGTACTACGTTCTGTCCTAGCACCACAGTATTTCCTGCAGGCCCTGCTGGAGATTGTGTCACAGCTAGGGCTGCTATCCCATTGTCCATACTTGTGTCTGCATCCCACCCTGCTGTGTGGGCATCTGTGCTTGTGGTGATTCGGCTGGAAGAATTTGCTTCTGCTGCCACTGTGGCTGCACTGTGCCAGACCCCTGTTGTGCCACTTGTATTGCTTGCGCCTGCTGCACAAAAGGGCAGGTGAGCGACAGGTGTACCATGTTCTGGCATATATTGCACAGTTTGAAGACCCTGTAACCTGACCCTCTATTTCCCCCTCTTCCTCGTTGCTGGTACTCTCTGCCCATAGCATAGGAAATGAAACCTGTGCATGTAATTCCCCTGTGGTGGGGTTCCCCTTTGCGGCATATTTTGCGGCTGCATGTAGCCCCCTTGCTGCAGCATGTTCCCCGGGGGAAACCCCTGTGGTGCGGGTGCCACTGCTTTGGTGTCATGCACTACCATTGAACCTTCAATTGTGTACTTAGCTAATTTCTTTTGCACCAGTTTGTTTTCTGCCTTGGCAGCATTTTCTGCCTCCTATCGCTCACTTTCCTGTTTTTGTTTGCAATAATGCACTATTGTTGCTTGTATTTGATGACAGCCCTTAGCTTCGATGCCCACAATCTTATCCAATGATGCCTGTACTTCTGTCGGCAATCCCTTTATTAGTATGTGAGTATGTGATAGAACAAGGGTATGCATTAATCCCAGGACCTTCGCATCTCTTGCGTCCATAGGTCTTGCACCTGTTTTATATAGTCTGCTGGGTCATCGTTGCTTTTCATTTGAAGAGCCATCACCGTCCCCTAGGTCGTAACTGTCAGGAAACATACTTCTCAGAACTTTCCAAATTTGCGCCCCAACAGTTATTAAAGGGAGTTCCATCATGGACATTTGTGCTTAATTTCACCCCTTTGTATCCTGCCTGGTTCCATATTTTATCTGTCTGTTCTATGATTGCTGCGAATAAACCTTTCATGCCCTCGATCGCTAAAGTCACTCCTGCCGTCTTTTTCTCGAGCGCCTGTATCCATTTAATAGCCCCTATGACGAGGGAGGGCAGGCTGCATATTAGATTGTCTGTCCATTGTCTGCCAGGGCACATAATGCGTGTCCCCTCTCCATTTTCTGTAGTAATGGCCTTACTCTTGTCTTTGGACCTATACCTCCTCCTGCTGTGGTCACTTGAGTTATTCCCATTTTTACCTTCCCTACCCTGCTGTGGAGGGAGGTGGACCAGTCCCTGTCGCTCTTGTCACAGTCCTGTCGCTTTCGCTCTTTCCTTCCTGCCTCCTTGTTTTATCGGGGGTCCATTAATCACTATCCCATCACTCCAGTCACCCCTTAGCAGTCCCTCGTCTGAGTCTGTATCATCGCCTCCCCCTACCGCTCCTTTCTTCTTCCTCTTTGTCTAATTTTAATTGTATTCGCCCTGATAGCCATTCCCCCTTATCACCTTTACTTTTCCTCCATACTTCCTCTTCTATCACTCTCTGCCTCATTGAATAACGCATCCATCTGTTGTCATGTATTCTTTTCTATGTCCGCTAAGTGCTTCCTCTCTCCCCTTGTGTGCAGCTCCTCCCTTTGTGTGTCTCGTCTTTCCCATGTCTTTTTTGCACCATCTTCTCCCGTGATTTCTCGCTGGGGTTTGGCGTACCCCCACTGTGGGCCGTAATGACGGGTAGACACCATAGGGCGGGGCCGAAGAGCTCGGTCCACTCCCTCCCGTGGCCTCCTCTTCCTCTTTTTTCACTTTGTTCCCTTTTGTTTCTTCATATAACTTCCAGAACCCCAATATGTTCTGTCAACTTTTCAACTTGAAGCCCTTGCATTTTGTTAACAAACACAAGAATATTGTCACGGATCACTAAGAGCCGGCGTTCAGTTTAACAAAAAGTAGTCTTTATTGACTTGGGTAACAAAGTAAAAATATAAATAACCAAGGGGTAATTCCCCTTCTTAGTCCAGAATTTGTCAGGTATTCAGCTTTCTTGGATGATAAGGCATGAAGCGAAGTCTAGTCTTCGTATGCCCAACGGAATGTCTCTCCTTCTTCCTCGCAAGCTCCTGTCATCTGAAATACAAAGGAAACAAATTTGTCAGTTCTTCCCCATTCCCTCTCCTATATAGGTGCCAGACCCTTTCTAGCCAATCGGGTAGCTTTCCCGACACGAGGCTTGATAAGCCCCTCCAAGCCCCGCCCCCTTCACCCGAGGACTCTGGCCGCCATAATGGTTGCTGCCCCCGGACCTCGTGGAGGACGCTGGTTTTCAACTTTTTGCTTCCCGTGGGTATTGGTAAGTATGGCATTGGGTTGTAAACCCGTTGAACGTTGCTGAGTCTTTCTGTTTTGATCGATGAAAAAGTACTTTGTGCTGCCGCTCGTACGGCGTCCTTCTGCTGTAATTAAAATAGCGGATTGACCGCTGGAAAGCCGTGTGTTTTCTGCTTGGGTTGAAGAGTCTATTTCTTTCCTCCCCTCCCGTTACGGCGGTGGTATGATTTTGATGAGTGTGTGGTTCCCTGGCCGCCGCATTCCCAGTGCAGAGCTGATACGTTTCGTTGCCTGTATCATGTTTCCTTGTTTGCACCGAAGGTGCGGTATTGTCAGTTTCCTGTCCCCACCAAGCCTCTTTCAGGTCTTCCATGCTCCTTTCATCTGCCAGGTCGTCAGACACACCCCCCCTGGCATCGAGCCGGTCAGGCCGATCCATGATCCGCGAAAGATAGTCCGGAACAACCTGGAATGAAGCTGGATTATGAACGGTTTTAAAGCAGTATGCCTGGAGCGTCAGGAACCATCTCAGAACCCTCTGATTTGAGTCTTTGTGTATGGCCAACCCTTGTAGGGGTGCATGATCGGTGAAGACAGTGAAGGCTCTCCCAAGAAGGTAGTATCGGACACTTTCAATGGCCCATTTTATGGCTAGGCATTCTTTTTCCAGGGTTGAGTAAGCCAACTCGTGTGGCAGAAGTTTACGACTGATGAATGCCACAGGAAACAGGTTCTCTTCGGTCCCATGTGACAACACCGCTCCTAGCCCAGTACCGGAAGCATCTGTTTGTACATAGAATTCTTTCCCAAAGTCAGGGCATCTTAATACTGGTAGTGAAGAAATGTGTTTTTTTTAACTCAAAGAAAGCTTTTTGGGCTGAAGTGTCTTTTTGTTACATCATTTTTGTAAGATGATTTGAGGGCTTCCGTTAGGGGTCCGGCAATGCTGGAGAACATCGGTATAAATCTTCTGTAGTATCCCACAAAGCCCAAAAAAGCCTGTATTTGCTTCCGGTTGCTGGGCATTGGTAACCTCATTATTGCCTTTACCTTGTCGACTTGTGGTTTGATGAGGCCTTCTCCGACCAAATACCCCAGGTATTTTGTCTCCTTGGCTGCTAGGATTGTTTTCTTTGGATTGATGTGTAATCCTGTTTTTTCCAGAGTGGATACGACATTAACTAGGTGACTTAGGTGTTCTTCCCATGACTTGCTAAATACGATTATATCCTCTAAATACGCCGAGCTGTATTTTGTATATGGGGCTAAGACTCTGTTCATTAATGCCTGAAAGATGGCTGGAGCACCATGTAGCCCAAACGGTAATACATTAAACTGGTACAGCCCGGAAGGTGTGGAGAATGCTGTCTTCAGTTTATCTTCATCTCGTAGCGGAATATGCCAGTATCCTTTAGTTAAGTCAATTGTGCTAATGTATTGGGCTGTACTTAGTTGTTCTATCAGTTCGTCAAACCTTCGGCATAGGATATGCTTGATAGGTCGAGATTGCATTCAGTTTCCTATAGTCCATGCAGAACCTGGTGGTCCCGTCTGGCTTTGGCACTAGCACAATTGGAGATGACCAGTGGCTGGAGGACGGTTCGATTACCCCTAACCGTAGCATTTCTTCTACTTCGGCTTGAATGGCTACCCTTTCAGCCTCTGGGAGTCGATATGGTCTGACTCACACGGTTTGGGTGGGGTCCGTGTGTATTGCATGTTCCACTAAGTGAGTTCTCCCTGGAGAAAATGAGAACACGTTCAGTGGCTTCAACCGGTTCTCCAATTCTTCTCTCTGCTCTGGGCTGAGTTGGATCCCCCATTGTACTGCCTTAAGGGCGGTTTTCGGCCCTTCTCCTGTTAACTGGTTCATCCTTATATTATCATCTTCGGACTCTTTACATTCCTTCAAAAGATTGATATGATAATTTTGCTGTTTCTCTCTTCTGTCTGGTTGTTCCACCAGATAGTTAACGGGTCCAAAGACCTTCATGATTTTGTAAGGTCCCCTCCACTGTGCCAACATTTTATTGGAGGATGTGGGCAACAAAACCAAAACCCGGTCACCAACTTGGAACTCTCTGACTTTGGTACGTCAGTTGTAGTATTGTGCCTGGTTTGCCTGGGCTCTTCACAGGTTTTCTCTGGCCATTTCTCGTAGCTTGGTAAGTTGCTCTCTAATCTCTAGGACATAATCTGTAAGATGGGTTTCTTGTTCTTGTTCCTCCCACTCAGTCTTGCCGATGTTTAGGACCGTTCTCGGCTTATGCCCAAATAACAACTCAAAGGGTGAAAACCCGGTGGATGATTGGGGAGTGTCTCTTAGGATCATTAGAACCCATGGTAACACCCTATCCCAATCCTTCCCACTTGGTGCTGTTATTCTTTTGAGCATCATTTTGATGGTTTTGTTATATCGTTCCACCAACCCATCTGTTTGTGGGTAGTATATTGAAGTGCGTATCTGTTTGATACGCAACTGTTGGCACACTTTCTTCATGACTCCCGACACAAAATTACGTGCCTGGTCTGTTACGATTTCCGTCGGTAATCCAACCCTTGAAAAAAACGGGACCAACTGGTTGCAGATTTTTGTGGCACTAATGCCCTTCATAGGAAAAGCCTCTGGGTATCTTGTGGCATAGTCCACTACGACCAATATATACATATGTCCATGACTGTTAGGTTCCAACGGTCCCACGAGATCCATCCTAATATGTGAAAAAGGTTCTTTTATGAGTGGCATGGGATGTAACAGGGCTTTTTGTGGTTTATGTGGATTTGTCTTTTGACACACAGGACACTCCTCACAATACTTGGCCACTTCTCGGTATACTCCGGGCCAAAAGAAGCGTTTTAGCAACTTCTCCTATGTTTTTTTTTCCCATTTGTCCTCCTATAACGTCATCATGTGCCATCTTTAAGATGGTTGGTCTAAAGATTGATGGTACCAATAGCTGTTCCGTTTCCCCCTTGTTTTGGTCTAAGTTTATGCGATATATCAGCCAATTCTTTGACTTAAACCAGGGATACCCCACTCCTGAATTGTCACCTTTTACCACTTGGTCTCAGGCATGCTTCAAAGTCGGGTTAGTTAACAGTTCCTTCCAGAAGGAAATGGTTCCTGATTCTGGCAACCAGTCTATTATCCCTACATATCTGTTTTTCCTTGCCACAGTCTTTTTGTTTCCCTTATTTCCCTCCTGGTTTTCTTTGGGTTCTTGTGGGGACTGGGCTTGATCTCAACATGTGTATAAGGGGCTGAACTGAGCCACTCTTGGTCTCGCACACATTCTTCGAACAAAGGCAAGTCCTTACCCACTAACACCGGTGCTGGTAAATGGGGCATTATGGCGACCTTCATCCTTGTACTAATCCCCTTGACCTCTAGTTCTACCTCCTTGGATGGATATTCTTTTGTGTCCCCATGCACACACGTTATTGGAATAGGTTGCCTTCCCGCCCCCACCAATCCACTTACTTCCGGTTTTATGGCGGTCTGCTCACTTCCAGAGTCGAGAAGTGCTTGCCTCGGTTTTCCGTATACTCGGACCTTGACCAGATACGGTTCCCATCTTCTTTGGTATTCCCTGGTTTGGGCGTACCCTATTTCCATCGGTTCCGGCTTATTTTTCCGGGGACAGAATCTGGCAATATGGTCCCATGCCCCGCAGTCAAAGCACTGTGGTTGTCTATTTGTGGTGGTCCATCCTGGAGCCTTGACTTCAGGCTGAATGTTCTTTATCTCTGGGGAAGCCATTCGTCTGGAAACTGGTTTGTTGATTTCTACTATGGTTGGGCGTGTTGTTCCTGCTTTTTGGAAGGCGGTTGCCATATTGATGGCTTTGGCTAAGGTTAGCCTATGGTGTTGGTGTACCCATTGTTGCATGGCTGAGGGTAAGGCCTCCACAAATTGTTCTAGTTAACCTTTTTCCACAATCTCCTGGATTGAGCCGGATGCTGGTTTTAACCACTTGTCGCATAGATCATGGATCCTGTAATATAACTGTCTGGGTGTTTCACCGTTCCGTAGGCGGGTTTCCCTTAGCCTGGCCCTGTAGGCTTCTTCATCCATACCCATCCGTTCTAATATGTTTTTATAAATGTCAGCATATGTAGCATCTCCTGCCGGATTGGCCGCCTGATAAGCACCTTGTAGAGGTCCTGTTAGCAACGGAGCAATGAAGTGCCCCCATTTGTCCACTGGCCAGTGGGAATTCCTGGCCACTCTCTCGAAGTTGGTAAAGAAGTACCTGGGGTCTTCACCTTGTTGGAACTTTTGTAATACATTGGTTGGGGCTATAGAGGTCGCCCGGGTTGCAGTCGTAGTCTCTGTAATTTGTTTGATTTTATCTTGAGTTGCTGCTTGTATCTGGAGTGCTTATTGCAGTGCCTGCCGTTTGGACTGAGCTTGATGGGACTGGGCCTGCATCAATTGCTGCAGTTGCTGCTGTCCATCCGTGAGAGCTTTGATTATGGCTTCCATGGCGTTCTCAATCCACTGCTGCCACCAACATTTGTCACAGACCACTAAGAGCCGGCGTTCAGTTTAACAAAAAGTAGTCTTTATTGACGTGGGTAACAAAGTAAAATAGAAATAACCAAGGGTTAATTCCCCTTCTTAGTCCAGAATTCATCAGGTATTCAGCTTTCTTGGATAAGGCATGAAGCGAAGTCTAGTCTTCGTATGCCCAACAGAATGTCTCTCCTTCTTCCTCACAAGCTCCTGTCCTCTGAAATGCAAAGGAAACAAATGTGTCAGTTCTTCCCCATTCCCTCTCTTATATAGGGGCCGGACCCTGTCTAGCCAATCAGGTAGCTTTCCCGACACGAGGCTTGATAAGCCCCTCCAAGCCCCAACCCCTTCTCCCGAGAACTTTGGCCGTCATAATGGTTCCTGCCCCTGGGCCTCGTGGAGAACGCTGGGTTTCAACTTGTTGCTTCCCGTGGGTATTGGTAAGTATGGCATTGGGTTATAAACCCGTTGAACGTTGCTAAATCTTTCTGTTTTGATCGATGGAAAAGTACTTTGTTTGTGCTGCCGCTCGTACGGCGTCCTTCTGCTGTAATTAGAATAGCGGATTGACCACTAGAAAGCTGTGTGTTTTCTGCTTGGGTTGAAGAGTCTATGTCTTTCCTCCCCTCCCGTTACGCAGTTGTATGATTTTGATGAGTGTGTGGTTCCCTGGCCGTCGCATTCCCAGTGCAGAGGTGATACTTTTCGTTGCCTATATCATGTTTCCTTGTTTGTACCGAAGGTGCGGTACTGTCCGTTTCCTGTCCCCACCAAGCCTCTTTCGGGTCTTCCATGCTCCTTTCATCTGCCAGGTTGTCACAAATATATTTTCTATTATTTTGCTGTCAAAAGTTCCTTCTCCTCGCCATGCATGGAAACACTGACCTGCAGTCTCCTGGGCCCATTGAAAGTTGTACTTTAATAGTTTATCATGATACTGGGCAAATTCTTGGCACATGTGGTCCAGGGGGCTATCTGGGACTCCTGTTTTTACTGTGACTCCCTTTCAGTCCGGGCACTTCAACGTCGGTTGGAGCGGTGGCAGGAGGTGTTCCGACAAACTCCTCCTTTGCATTTTCAGGTGTCCATCAACGAGAAGAATAAACGCCCGGTAAGTTCTTTACTTTTCAGAGCACCCCGGCTGGGGGATACCTCCCCGGGTTCCTCTCGGTCCGGGAGGGGCATTGATCACTCTGTCACCGGGGTTCGCCCTGAGGTGCCCGTTGGGCCTAATAATTCTACCAGAGTTTTCTCTGAGGATCTCCGTAAGGGGACTGTGAATACCGGAGTACGCTCCGAGGCCCCTCCTGTGGGGGCTGTTTGTAGACCCAGTTCTACTGAATCATGGGGTCCCGGAGCTCGCTCTGAGGCCTCTCTGTCGGCTTCCCTCAAAAACAAGACCGGGGTGCGCCCTGAGGCCTTGGCTGGGCTTGTTACCGAACGGATGTTCGAGGCCCGCGCATATAAGGCTGTTACCGGGCCTGGGTCCGAGGTCCCTCGTTCAGAGGCTAAAGCTACCAACAGTTCTGAGAGGACGGTCAAGGCTTTGTCGGTGAAAGCGGTTGCTCACCGTTCCCGCTCTTGTGGTGACACCAGACCTGTTGAGGGGGCAAAGAAGCAAAGTTCTTCTTTTACCGGCAGTGCTGAGGTCCTTCCTTCGAAGGCTCAGTTGGCGGTTGGTATGTCTCAAAAACATTGCACGCCTCATAGTACCAGCTCTGCTGAGGATCCTTATGTTAAGGCTAAGATTAAGACCCCTGATCCATCGACGGGGACCCCTTCCTCACTTCCTCACGTGCCGCAGTTCCCCTCAAATGAGGACAAAATGGTGGCCGTTCCCGCCACGACCACGGTGGCCATTTTAGGTGCTACCCCTACAACTACGCCATCGGCCTCTGGTGTAGGGCTTGGTCCCTTGGGCAAACCTAAGGTCCCTTGTGCGCATCGTTACCGGCCGGTTTATGATTTGAACGCCCGGATGCCTCTTCTGCACAATGTGTCGTTGCCCGCGGGGGCGGCACCTTTGATTTATGTGAATATGTCGGTGGAGGGGCCGGTGTGGCACCCTTCCCCGTTACGTCCCTGGATTTGTCCACCTCATGAGAGGCCTCCTCAGGTTCCGAAACAGTCTGTAAATTTCAAGCGCTTATGCGAACCGACCCCATGAGGGAATATTTCAAAGGGCTTTTCAAGGAGATATGTCCACCTACGCCTCCGGCTCCACCCGTTGCTCCGGTGGTTCTGCCGGCGCCTTCCTTGCCCGTGGTACCTCCGCCGGCTCTTCTGCCTTTGCCTCCATTGTCCCCAGTGGACAAGGCAGTGCCTGACATGGCTCAGCAGGATCCTGACCTGTCAGATGATCCCCAAGGCGATCGGGACAACGAGGACCTTCCCCGCTCTATCAGAGTCTTTCATGACCGGGTACTGGACATGATGAGTTTCTTAGATGTTCCGGTGCCTGAGGCACCCACTCCGCAGGAGGGCGTTCTTTCTGGGGTGTTCACCCTTTCTCCCTTGGAGCGTACCAGCCTGTTCCTGCAGAAGGACGTTCTGGCCGAGGTCCGAAGAGTCTGGGAAAAGCCACACTCAGGACTTTTTGTCAATAAGAAGATTGACGTGAGGTACAGGCTACATTCTTTGGAAAAGGTGGCCCTGTCGTCTAGTCCGCCTCCCTCCTCCACAGTGATGGCTGCGGCTACGTTGCAATCGAGACCTGCAGCATCCTCTTCCACAACGGCTACTCCGGTCTTGGGAAAGGAGGGCAAGCTCCTTGATTCCCTATGGAGGAAAATCTTTGCCAACTCAGCCTTACAGCTCAGGCAGGCCAATGCTCAGTTGATATTGGCAGGAGCTAACATGCGGATGTGGAAAGGTCTGTCGGAGTTTGAGGAGCACATCCTGGTCGAGAAGTTGGAAGACTTTAAGGGAGGCCTTTCCGATGCCAGGGTCTTGGCCCAGGATCTCCTGGAGGCTGCAGCTCATCACATAGACACCTCGGCTCGGGGCTGGATGCTGGGGGTTGATACCTCACGGCAGGCGTGGCTGCATGCCACTACATTTTCTAAGGAAGTGCAAGACAAGGTGTTGGACCTTCCATTCGATGGTAAGGAGCTTTTTCATTCTACTACTGATGTAGAGCTCACCAAGACCAAGGATAGCACTCAGACGGCTAAATCATTGTCTGTTCTGGTCAAAGCTCCTTTTAAATCCCAGAGACCATTGTCTCAAAGTCGACCCTCCTTTGGTTTTAGGGGCTTCCTCGACCGCAAATCTCGCAGAGTGGATACTCCTGCGGGGAATAACCACCGTAGACAACAGCGCACGCGGTTTTTCTCCCTCTCTTCAGCCTCCTCATCAGTTTCAGGTGGCACCGCCACCGATAAGCCTGCCAAATGAGGGTTTTCCGCGCTCGCACGAGACCCCGGTGGAAGGACGCATTGCGTCTCATTGGGAGGCGTGGCAGACCATCACAGAAGAGAGATGGGTCGTGTCAGTCGCTCGAGCAGGCTTCCGCTTACCTTTACCCCGTACCCACCCCTCAACCCTCCTTTGCAGCTGTCGGGTTCACCCTCCCTCAAGGCCGAAGTTCCGAAACTTCTGGACCTCAGAGCTGTGGAACCCGTTCCCCTTGGGGAGCGAGGGGAGGGCTTCTACTCTCAACTGTTTACGGTGCCCAAACCCAACCAGGCTGGCCTGCGCACCATCCTAGACCTTTCCCAGTTCAATCTTTTCCTACCCAAAGAGAAATTCAAGATGATCACGGCCAGCCAGATACTCTCCTCCTTACAGAGGGGCGATTGGCTCAGCGTTGTGGATCTTCAGGACGCGTACATGCATATCCTGATTTGGAATCCACACACGAGGTACCTCCGCTTCTCTTTGGGAGAGGAGCACTTCCAGTTTTGGGTGCTTCCTTTTGGCCTCAGCTCGGCACCGCGTGTCTTCACGAAGATGATGTCGGTGATTGCGGCCTATCTTTGTCTCCATGGTATCCATGTGTATCCATATTTGGACGACTGGCTCTTACGCAGCCCTTGTCCGCTGGCGGCAGCGGGCAATCTCCAGTCTCTCCTTCAGCTCCTGTTCCATCTTGGGCTGTCGGTGAACTGGCGGAAGTTCTCACAGGACCTGATTTTCCTGGGTTTTCGTTGGAACACGATCGACTGCAGAGTGTATCTGACTGGGGACAGAATGGCGGATCTGTTAGCCACGTGTCAGATGTTTGCACAGTCGGAGAGCATGTCAGCCTGGTGGTTCCAGAGGCTTCTGGGCCTCATGGCCTCGTGTGTACTGGCTCTTCCTCTTGCTCGTCTCAAAATGAGACGGACCCAGATGGCTCTTCGGAGTTCATGGCGTCAGGCAGTGGATCCGGATTCCAAGTCTACAATGATTCTGGATTCCATGAGAGTGGACCATGAGTGGTGGTCATCTCTCAGCAACCTGTCTGGGGGTGCTGGGTTTCAGGACCCGGTCCCCACGGTGACGATCACGACGGACTCCTCCCTTCTGGGGTGGGGTGCGACGTTAGATATTCTTCAGGTCTCGGACCTCTGGTCGCCCCAGGACAGGCTCCTCCACATAAATCATCTGGAGCTTCTGGCCATCTTCCTAGCGCTCAGGGCATTCAGACCGCTCATTGTCAACAAGGTGGTCTGCATAAGAACGGACAATGTGGTGTCAGTGTATTACATCAACAAGGAAGGGGAACGAAGTCTCCCCCCCTTGTGGACATGTCTATCCAGATTTGGGAGTGGGCCATGCTTCATGGTGTCTGGCTGCTTGCAGTGCACATCCTGGGCCAGGTGAATGTCACAGCGGATGCCCTCAGCCGGCGGACAGTGGTCAGCTACGAGTGGGAATTGAAGGCGGAGGTCCTCTCATGGATTTTCTTGCGTTGGGGCACACCGGAGGTGGACCTCTTTGCTACGGCTGTGAACAAGTAGCTTCCTCAGTATGCCTCCAGAGGGGGGCTGGGAGCCTCCTCTCTGGGGGATGCTCTCGGGATTCCATGGCACAACATGAGAGCTTACGCCTTCCCGCCTCTGCCTCTAGTTCACCGTGCAATTTGGAAGTTGAAGAACTCGGTGAACTGGTCCCTTCTACTCATAGCTCCGTGGTGGCCGGCCAGGTTTTGGTTCTCAGAACTTCAACACCTGTATGTGTATCCACCGATCAGGTTACCAGTAACTCCCGATCTTCTTCACCAAGGGGAACAGCAGATGTGGCACCCCACCCCACAATCGCTCAGCTTGGCGGCATGGTGCCTGAGTTCAAGTCTTTAGAGCATCTGAATTTGTCTTCGGATAACATGCGCATTATCCAGGCAGCCAGGAAACCCTCGACCAGATCTCAGTACAAGAGTAAATGGCTCAGGTTCTGTCATTGGTGTTTGGAGAAGAAGTTGGATCCAAGGGTGGCCACGATTGACACAGTGCTGTCCTTCGTGTCCTCCCTAGCAGAGTCAGGGGTTCATGTTCTGTCCTGCAGGACTTACCTTTCAGCGGTTTCCGCTTATCTTTCTACAGACCAGTGCTCTTATTCTCTGAGTAACCCAGTGGTTAAGAGGCATTTTGCAGGGTTGAGACGCCTCTACCCTCCAGTTCGTAGTCCGCACCCGCCGTGGGACCTAAATGTAGTCCTGACGGCGCTGTGCCATAAACCCTTTGAATAAATGGCTACGGTGGACCTCAAGTATTTGTCTTGGAAAGTGTCCTTTTTGGTCACCGTTACGTCAGCAAGGAGAGTGAGTGAGCTCCAGGCATGGTCGGTGGAGCATCCTTTCTTGGTCTTTCACAAGGACAAGGTAGTCCTTTGGACAAACCCGGCCTTTCTACCGAAGGTGGTGACCGAATTCCATCTAAATCAGTCGATCTCCCTACCGGTCTTTTTTCTGAACCCTGCCTCTGAGGCTGAGAGGGTTCTACACTGTCTTGATGTCCGAAGAGCTCTTAATTTCTACCTGGACTGGACTTCTGAGTTTAGGAGTTCTTCTCAACTTTTTGTGTCCTTCGGTAACCCTCAGGGCAGGCAGGCGTCTAAGGCAACTATTTCTAGGTGGATCGCCGCCTGCATCACAGAGTCTTTCACCGTCCGAGGGCTGAAACCTCCTAAGGGTATTCATGCACACCTGGTGCGGGGTAAGGCCAGCCACGGTTGCTTTTCAGAAATATGTCCGCTGGGAGTCCATTGCTAGGGCAGCTACTTGGGCCTCCCCATCTGCTTTCTGTAAGCATTATTGTCTCGACATGAGCTCAAGAGCTGACGCTCACTTTGGTCAGGCTGTACTGAAGAACCTTTTTCAGTAAGGGGTATTTCCATCCACCCATAGTTCCTGTAAGGAGTGCTTGGGAATCTCCCATAAGTATGGAGGAAAGGGGACGGGATGTAGGAGTATTACCAGGTTACTCACCGTAGTGACCACCTTACTCCTAGTCCATAGTCTCCTTTCCTCCATACGCCCGCCCGCCGTCCCCTCTAATAAGGTTCCTCTGTTATTGCTAATGGGTCTTTGACCCGGCGATAGAAAAGGGCTGATGGGCGATGCGCGGGGCGGAACCAAGGTGGGCGGGGTTACGGCCGCGTGCCGGGCCCCGCGCAAGAAAGAGAGGGACACATTTTTGGAAAAATGTTTATGCTTTTTACAAAGTGCTCCGGTCCTGTCCCACAGGACGGAGAGATTTCCCATAAGTATGGAGGAAAGGGGACTATGGACTAGGAGTAAGGTGGTAAATCATGGCCCCCCTTGGTCCATAATTTCTCTGGCACATTTTCAAGATCTTCTTCTGTGTGTCTGTTCCCCTTTTTCACTAACTGTGTTGGTATGGGTACCAGTTTTTCCATCACTTGAACTGGACAAGGCATCTGTATCTGAAACACCATCTCTCCCTCCTCTTCCTCATTGGAGAAAAATGTTTATCTGATACTCCTGTTATTGTCAGTGTTGGGTCGATGCATAGCACTGTGCGCCATTCCATGTTGTCATTGGCTGTTCCACACAGGATCAGCATGTCTTTGCGTATTACTACCTCCTCTAGTTGTAACCCAACTGTTGTCCCCTTCATGTCATCCTTCTGGCACTGTGGTCTGAACAGAAATTCAGAGGATAATCGGAACACCTTCTCCTGTATCCCTGGGACCCACCCTAGTAGGATCTTGACCCTGTACAGTAACATGCTTGTATACAAGGGGTGTGCTTGCAGGGTGCTTTGTGCGTGCGCTACCAAAAGGAGTGCGGCCACATATGTGTAATAGACGTGTAATAGATGCCTGGCTTGGTGCATACCATCCCTTTCTCCCTGAATGATATTGTTGCATTTAGCTTGTTGCATTTTGCATTTAGCTTGTTGAGAAAATCTCCCCCTGGCATATTGATAGGAGTGTCTTTGGAGTATAGCATTGGTGCTATAATGTGTTGTGCTCCTATTGTTAGTGGTAAATCTTTTTTAAATGGAACCATGGCCATCACCCCAGAGAAGCCCTGCATATCCATCCCCTTGTTTGATAGTAGGAATTCTCCCTCCCTAATGCAGGATTGTTTGCTCCTGTGTCAGTAAGAAAGGGAAATTCTGTTGGTCCTATTTTCACTGCTTTATCAGGTTCCTCTTCAGGGTCCTCAGTTACTGCTAGGACTAAACACACACTCAGGCTTTCTTAGGGCCCCTGCTATTGTTACGTGTTACTTGGTGTGAAAGGAAAATGATTTCACCTTACCACACTGACCCCGGTGTAGTGTGGTACTACGTTCTGTCCTAGCACCACAGTATTTCCTGCAGGCCCTGCTGGAGATTGTGTCACAGCTAGGGCTGCTATCCCATTGCCCGTCCTTGTGTCTGCATCCCACCCTGCTGTGTGGGCATCTGTGCTTGTGGTGATTGGGCTGGAAGAAGTTGCATCTGCTGCCACTGTGGCTGCACTGTGCCAAACCCCTGTTTTGCCACTTGTATTGCTTGCGCCTGCTGCACAAAAGGGCAGGTGAGCGACAGGTGTACCATGTTCTGGCATATATTGCACAGTTTGAAGACCCTGTAACCTGACCCTCTATTTCCCCCTCTTCCTCGTTGCTGGTACTCTCTGCCCATAGGAAATGAAACCTGTGCATGTAATTCCCTTGTGGTGGGGTTCCCCTTTGCGGCATATTTTGCGGCTGCATGTAGCCCCCTTGCTGCAGCATGTTCCCCGCGGGAAACCCCTGTGGTGCGGGTGCCACTGCTTTGGTGTCATGCACTAGCATTGAACCTTCCATTGTGTACTTAGCTAATTTCTTTTGCACCAGTTTGTTTTCTGCCTTGGCAGCATTTTCTGCCTCCTATTGCTCACTTTCCTGTTTTTGTTTGCAATAATGCACTATTGTTGCTTGTATTTGAGGACAGCCCTTAGCTTCGATGCCCACAATCTTATCCAATGATGCCTGTACTTGTGTCGGCAATCCCTTTATTAGTATGTGAGTATGTGATAGAACAAGGGTATGCATTAATCCCAGGACCTTCGCATCTCTTGCGTCCATAGGTCTTGCACCTGTTTTATATAGTCTGCTGGGTCATCGTTGCTTTTCATTTGAAGAGCCATCACCGTCCCCTAGGTCGTAACTGTCAGGAAACATATTTCTCAGAACTTTCCAAATTTGCGCCCAACAGTTATTAAAGGGAGTTCCATCATGGACATGTGTGCTTAATTTCACCCCTTTGTATCCTGCCTGGTTCCATATTTTATCTGTCTGTTCTATGATTGCTGCGAATAAACCTTTCATGCCCTCGATCGCTAAAGTCACTCCTGCCGTCTTTTTCTCGAGCGCCTGTATCCATTTAATAGCCCCTATGACGAGGGAGGGCAGGCTGCATATTAGATTGTCTGTCCATTGTCTGCCAGGGCACATAATGTATGTCCCCTCTCCATTTCTGTAGTAATGGCCTTACTCTTGTCTTTGGACCTATACCTCCTCCTGCTGTGGTCACTTGAGTTATTCCCATTTTTACCTTCCCTACCCTGCTGTGGAGGGAGGTGGACCAGTCCCTGTCGCTCTTGTCACAGTCCTGTTGCTTTCGCTCTTTCCTTCCTGCCTCCTTGTTTTATCGGGGGTCCATTAATCACTATCCCATCACTCCAGTCACCCCTTAGCAGTCCCTCGTCTGAGTCTGTATCGTCATCGCCTCCCCCTACCGCTTCTTTCTTCTTCCTCTTTGTCTAATTTTAATTGTATTCGCCCTGATAGCCATTCCCCCTTATCGCCTTTACTTTTCCTCCATACTTCCTCTTCTATCACTCTCTGCCTCATTGAATAACGCATCCATCTGTTGTCATGTATTCTTTTCTATGTCCGCTAAGTACTTCCTCTCTCCCCTTGTGTGCAGCTCCTCCCTTTGTGTGTCTCGTCTTTCCCATGTCTTTTTTGCACCATCTTCTCCCGTGATTTCTCGCTGGGGTTTGGCGTACCCCCACTGTGGGCCGTAATGAGGGGTAGACACCATAGGGCGGGGCCGAAGAGCTCGGTCCACTGCCTCCCGTGGCCTCCTCTTCCTCTTTTTTCACTTTGTTCCCTTTTGTTTCTTCATATAACTTCCAGAACCCCAATATGTTCTGTCAACTTTTCAACTTGAAGCCCTTGCATTTTGTTAACAAACACAAGAATATTGTCACGGATCACTAAGAGCCGGCGTTCAGTTTAACAAAAAGTAGTCTTTATTGACTTGGGTAACAAAGTAAAAATAGAAATAACCAAGGGGTAATTCCCCTTCTTAGTCCAGAATTTGTCAGGTATTCAGCTTTCTTAGATGATAAGGCATGAAGCGAAGTCTAGTCTTCGTATGCCCAACGGAATGTCTCTCCTTCTTCCTCGCAAGCTCCTGTCCTCTGAAATACAAAGGAAACAAATTTGTCAGTTCTTCCCCATTCCCTCTCCTATATAGGTGCCAGACCCTGTCTAGCCAATCGGGTAGCTTTCCCGACACTAGGCTTGATAAGCCCCTCCACGCCCCGCCCCCTTCACCCGAGGACTCTGGCCGCCATAATGGTTGCTGCCCCCGGACCTCGTGGAGGAAGCTGGTTTTCAACTTTTTGCTTCCCGTGGGTATTGGTAAGTATGGCATTGGGTTGTAAACCCGTTGAACGTTGCTGAGTCTTTCTGTTTTGATCGATGAAAAAGTACTTTGTGCTGCCTCTGGTACGGCGTCCTTCTGCTGTAATTAGAATAGCGGATTGACCGCTGGAAAGCCGTGTGTTTTCTGCTTGGGTTGAAGAGTCTATTTCTTTCCTCCCCTCCCGTTACGGCGGTGGTATGATTTTGATGAGTGTGTGGTTCCCTGGCCGCCGCATTCCCAGTGCAGAGCTGATACGTTTCGTTGCCTGTATCATGTTTCCTTGTTTGCACCGAAGGTGCGGTATTGTCAGTTTCCTGTCCCCACCAAGCCTCTTTCAGGTCTTCCATGCTCCTTTCATCTGCCAGGTCGTCACACACACCCCCCCTGGCATCGAGCCGGTCAGGCCGATCCGTGATCCGTGAAAGATAGTCCGGAACAACCTGGAATGAAGCTGGATTATGAACGGTTTTAAAGCAGTATGCCTGGAGCGTCAGGAACCATCTCATAACCCTCTGATTTGAGTCTTTGTGTATGGCCAACCCTTGTAGGGGTGCATGATCGGTGAAGACAGTGAAGGCTCTCCCCAGAAGGTAGTATTGGACACTTTCAATGGCCCATTTTATGGCTAGGCATTCTTTTTCCATGGTTGAGTAAGCCAACTCGTGTTGCAGAAGTTTACGACTGATGAATGCCACAGGAAACAGGTTCTCTTCGGTCCCATGTGACAACACCGCTCCTAGCCCAGTACCGGAAGCATCTGTTTGTACATAGAATTCTTTCCCAAAGTCAGGGCATCTTAATACTGGTAGTGAAGAAATGTGTTTTTTTTAACTCAAAGAAAGCTTTTTGGGCTGAAGTGTCTTTTGTTACATCATTTTTGTAAGATGATTTGAGGGCTTCCGTTAGGGGTCCGGCAATGCTGGAGAACATCGGTATAAATCTTCTGTAGTATCCCACAAAGCCCAAAAAAGCCTGTATTTGCTTCCGGTTGCTGGGCATTGGTAACCTCATTATTGCCTTTACCTTGTCGACTTGTAGTTTGATGAGGCCTTCTCCTACCAAATACCCCAGGTATTTTGTCTCCTTGGCTGCTAGGATTATTTTCTTTGGATTGATGTGTAATCCTGTTTTTTCCAGAGCGGATACGACATTAACAAGGTGACTTAGGTGTTCTTCCCATGACTTGCTAAATACGATTATATCCTCTAAATACGCCGAGCTGTATTTTGTATATGGGGCTAAGACTCTGTTCATTAATGCCTGAAAGATGGCTGGAGCACCATGTAGCCCAAATGGTAATACATTAAACTGGTACAGCCCGGAAGGTGTGGAGAATGCTGTCTTCAGTTTATCTTCATCTTGTAGCGGAATATGCCAGTATCCTTTAGTTAAGTCAATTGTGCTAATGTATTGGGCTGTACTTAATTGTTCTATCAGTTCGTCAAACCTTCGGCATAGGATATGCTTGATAGGTCGAGATTGCATTCAGTTTCCTATAGTCCATGCAGAACCTGGTGGTCCCGTCTGGCTTTGGCACTAGCACAATTGGAGATGACCAGTGGCTGGAGGACGGTTCGATTACCCCTAACCGTAGCATTTCTTCTACTTCAGCTTGAATGGCTACCCTTTCAGCCTCTGGGAGTCGATATGGTCTGACTCACACGGTTTGGGTGGGGTCCGTGTGTATTGCATGTTCCACTAAGTGAGTTCTCCCTGGAGAAAATGAGAACACGTTCAGTGGCTTCAACCGGTTCTCCAATTCTTCTCTCTGCTCTGGGCTGAGTTGGATCCCCCATTGTACTGCCTTAAGGGCGGTTTTCGGCCCTTCTCCTGTTAACTGGTTCATCCTTATATTATCATCTTCGGACTCTTTCCATTCCTTCAAAAGATTGATATGATAATTTTGCTGTTTCTCTCTTCTGTCTGGTTGTTCCACCAGATAGTTAACGGGTCCAAAGACCTTCATGATTTTGTAAGGTCCCCTCCACTGTGCCAACATTTTATTGGAGGATGTGGGCAACAAAACCAAAACCCGGTCACCAACTTGGAACTCTCTGACTTTGGTACGTCAGTTGTAGTATTGTGCCTGGTTTGCCTGGGCTCTTCACAGGTTTTCTCTGGCCATTTCACGTAGCTTGGTAAGTTGCTCTCTCATCTCTAGGACATAATCTGTAAGATGGGTTTCTTGTTCTTGTTCCTCCCACTCAGTCTTGCCGATGTCTAGGACTGTTCTCGGCTTATGCCCAAATAACAACTCAAAGGGTGAAAACCCGGTGGATGATAGGGGAGTGTCTCTTAGGATCATTAGAACCCATGGTAACACCCTATCTCAATCCTTCCCACTTGGTGCTGTTATTCTTTTGAGCATCATTTTGATGGTTTTGTTATATCGTTCCACCAACCCATCTGTTTGTGGGTAGTATATTGAAGTGCGTATCTGTTTGATACGCAACTGTTGGCATACTTTCTTCATGACTCCCGACACAAAATTACGTGCCTGGTCTGTTACGATTTCCGTCGGTAATCCAACCCTTGAAAAAAACGGGACCAACTGGTTGCAGATTTTTGTGGCACTAATGCCCTTCATAGGAAAAGCCTCCGGGTATCTTGTGGCATAGTCCACTAGGACCAATATATACATATGTCCATGACTGTTAGGTTCCAACAGTCCCACGAGATCCATCCCAATATGTGAAAAAGGTTCTTTTATGAGTGGCATGGGATGTAACGGGGCTTTTTGTGGTTTATGTGGATTTGTCTTTTGACACACAGGACACTCCTCACAATACTTGGCCACTTCTCGGTATACTCCGGGCCAAAAGAAGCGTTTTAGCAACTTCTCCTATGTTTTTTCTTTTCCCATTTGTCCTCCTATAACATCATCATGTGCCATCTTTAAGATGGTTGGTCTAAAGATTGATGGTACCAATAGCTGTTCCGTTTCCCCCTTGTTTTGGTCTAAGTTTATGCGATATATCAGCCAATTCTTTGACTTAAATCAGGGATACCCCGCTCCTGAATTGTCACCTTTTACCACTTGGTCTCAGGCATGCTTCAAAGTCGGGTTAGTTAACAGTTCCTTCCAGAAGGAAATGGTTCCTGATTCTGGCAACCAGTCTATTATCCCTACATATCTGTTTTTCCTTGCCGCAGTCTTTTTGTTTCCCTTATTTCCCTCCTGGTTTTCTTTGGGTTCTTGTGGGGACTGGGCTTGATCTCAACATGTGTATAAGGGGCTGAACTGAGCCACTCTTGGTCTCGCACACATTCTTCGAACAAAGGCAAGTCCTTACCCACTAACACCGATGCTGGTAAATGGGGCATTATGGCGACCTTCATCCTTGTACTAATCCCCTTGACCTCTAGTTCTACCTCCTTGGATGGATATTCTTTTGTGTCCCCATGCACACACGTTATTGGAATAGGTTGCCTTCCCGCCCCCACCAATCCACTTACTTCCGGTTTTATGGCGGTCTGCTCACTTCCGGAGTCGAGAAGTGCTTGCCTCGGTTTTCCGTCTACTCGGACCTTGACCAGATACGGTTCCCATCTTCTTCGGTATTCCCTGGCTTGGGCGTACCCTATTTCCATCGGTTCTGGCTTATTTTTCCGGGGACAGAACCTGGCAATATGGTCGCATGCCCCGCAGTCAAAGCACTGTGGTTGTCTATTTGTGGTGGTCCATCCTGGAGCCTTGACTTCAGGCTGAATGTTCTTTATCTCTGGGGAAGCCATTCGTCTGGGAACTGGTTTGTTGATTTCTACTATGGTTGGGCATGTTGTTCCTGCTTTTTGGAAGGCGGTTGCCATATCGATGGCTTCGGCTAAGGTTAGCCTATGGTGTTGGTGTACCCATTGTTGCATGGCTGAGGGTAAGGCCTCTACAAATTGTTCTAGTTAAACTTTTTCCACAATCTCCTGGATTGAGCCGGATGCTGGTTTTAACCACTTGTCGCATAGATAATGGATCCTGTAATATAACTGTCTGGGTGTTTCACCGTTCCGTAGGCAGGTTTCCCTTAGCCTGGCCCTGTAGGCTTCTTCATCCATACCCATCCGTTCTAATATGTTTTTTTAATGTCAGCATATGTAGCATCTTCTGCCGGATTGGCCGCCTGATAAGCACCTTGTAGAGGACCTGTTAGCAACGGAGCAATGAAGTGCCCCCATTTGTCCACTGGCCAGTGGGAATTCCTGGCCACTCTCTCGAAGTTGGTAAAGAAGTATCCGGGGTCTTCACCTTGCTGGAACTTTTGTAATACATTGGTTGGGGCTATAGAGGTCGCCCGAGTTGCAGTCGTAGTCTCTGTAATTTGTTTGATGTTATCTTGAGTTGCTGCTTGTATCTGGAGTGCTTATTGCAGTGCCTGCCGGTTGGACTGAGCTTGATGGGACTGGACCTGCATCAATTGCTGCAGTTGCTGCTGTCCATCGGTGAGAGCTTTGATTATGGCTTCCATGGCGTTCTCGATCCACTGCTACCACCAACATTTGTCACAGACCACTAAGAGCCGGCATTCAGTTTAACAAAAAGTAGTCTTTATTGATGTGGGTAACAAAGTAAAATAGAAATAACCCAGGGTTAATTCCCCTTCTTAGTCCAGAATTCATCAGGTATTCAGCTTTCTTGGATAAGGCATGAAGCGAAGTCTAGTCTCCGTATGCCCAACAGAATATCTCTCCTTCTTCCTCGCGAGCTCCTGTCCTCTGAAATGCAAAGGAAACAAATGTGTCAGTTCTTCCCCATTCCCTCTCTTATATAGGGGCCGGACCCTGTCTAGCCAATCAGGTAGCTTTCCCGACACGAGGCTTGATAAGCCCCTCCAAGCCCCAACCCCTTCTCCCGAGAACTTTGGCCGCCATAATGGTTCCTGCCCCTGGGCCTCGTGGAGAACGCTGGTTTTCAACTTGTTGCTTCCCGTGGGTATTGGTAAGTATGGCATTGGGTTATAAACCCGTTGAACGTTGCTAAATCTTTCTGTTTTGATCGATGGAAAAGTACTTTGTTTGTGCTGCCGCTCGTACGGTGTCCTTCTGCTGTAATTAGAATAGCGGATTGACCACTGGAAAGCTGTGTGTTTTCTGCTTGGGTTGAAGAGTCTATGTATTTCCTCCCCTCCCGTTACGGCAGTGGTATGATTTTGATGAGTGTGTGGTTCCCTGGCCGTCGCATTCCCAGTGCAGAGCTGATACGTTTCGTTGCCTATATCATGTTTCCTTGTTTGTACCGAAGGTGCCGTACTGTCCATTTCCTGTCCCACCAAGCCTCTTTCGGGTCTTCCATGCTCCTTTCATCTGCCAGGTTGTCACAAATATATTTTCTATTATTTTGCTGTCAAAAGTTCCTTCTCCTCGCCATGCATGGAAACACTGACCTGCAGTCTCCTGGGCCCATTGAAAGTTGTACTTTAATAGTTTATCATGATACTGGGCAAATTCTTGGCACATGAGGTCCAGGGGGCTATCTAAATAGGCCCTTATTCCCTTACCTTCTTCCTGTTTTTTATTCGAGCTACCCTGTATTTCTTTCCCTCTTTTCTCCCATTACACACACTCTCACTCTCACTTAGCTCAGAGTTCACACTGGCCCTCTCCACAGGCCCGACCACTCACTCACTGTTAGTATCCAACAGCCCTCTCCACAGGTTCGCCTTGCCCTAATTTAGAACAAATAGGCGTTGTGCCTTCCCCGCGCCATCCGCAGACAATCGCTGCTACAATGCCAAGAGCACAATTTTACATGAGGTACCTCCTGGCGTTGACTCTTCCACCACGAGTCTACACCATAAAACAACACTAACTACCACACGCGTGTCCCTCTCTGTACCCCAAAAACGGAAAAAACTCAACGACACAACATTTACCCCAATGACGCAACCATACAATCGCCGGTACTATGAGCGACTCCCATCTGACGATGTTTGCGATACACTACACAGCTCTCCTGCACTAATGCAGGCGTGTCCACACTTGCGTCCGCTCCCTATTGTGTGGCACGCCCTAATTTCTAATGCTACTATGGCCGATCGTCCTCCCTCCTTGAAGATGCATCCTAGATATCATAAAAATCTATCCCTACCCCACCGTGGGCATGCAAACACTATGCAGCACGTTCTTGCATGGTTATACTCACATCCTAGAGACCCACGAGTCCCCTTGGCACCGAGCCTCCAGCTTGAGCTTACCCCTCCCACTGAGTGCAGGTGGTGCTCAGGACCAGGCAGAACTTTGTGAACTCAGCATCTGTAGGGCCTCCGCCGTGATGCGCGTTGGTCCGGTCTGCGGTCGCCGACCCGCACCGCCAGGGAGGACAGCGTGGATACCCTCAGCTAACTGGGAGTACTGAGGATGTCGCTGGGGTCTTCAAAAATGTATTTTTGTGTCCTCCAATCTCACCATATAAAATCGTAGTCAAAAAAGGAGCACACTCCGGGCAAGAAGCAGTGCTGTTTATTACAGCTGGGCGAGCACAAATCAAGTAGAACAGTGGACTGGAACTGATTGACTGGAGTTGACATCTGGGCATACAGCGAACATTAGTTTTATACCATAGATACAATAGTCAATGAATTAGTAACAGCTGTAGCTCAAACTCTTCATATTTTGTCCTGGTTCCCAAGAACGTGATTGGTAAGACTACGTCATATCCTTAGAGCTAACGTATGTTAGTAGAGCATGATTGGAGCTAAGACATCAACAGTATCCCAACTGATCGCCTCCCCATGTGACGCCACATTGATTCTCACCCCTGCCAGAAACAGTTTGCAATTAGTAAAATAACATTTGTGCTGACCGCCAGAACTTTATTATTCTGCTATTGGTCAGCACTATTGTGAAAAGGACACAAGGCACCCTGCCTCTGATGCGAAGGGAGACATTCACACGGTACCTGTTGGAAATTAGTCCTTCGCAAACCTTGTGTTGGATACTCTGAAGGCTGGTTCCCAGGAACCGAAAAACATGCAGTTTGATTGGTTCTCCCAGGAACGCCACTCGGTTTAGCTTCCCTTTGCCATAGCCACCTGCTGGTAGGCACTCACGTCCATGTGAACGGGCCCCTGGCTCAAGTCCACTTTCCCTCTACCCCCAAGTGCCTGCAGGATTGGCTTGCTGCCCTGCCATTACATCACCCAGTGTTGATGTACCTGCTTCAGTCTGCTGAAGACACGCAGCTTGGGCTCTGTCTCCCTCCTCCTGGACCCGTAGTGTGATTATCATGTGGTTGAGCACGTCTCCCAGGAAAGACCCTGCTAAATGTGTTTTGCTGGGGTTTTCCAATATCTAAGAATATCTTATGAGGGTTCCCGGGCCTATGGCATGCACAGTATGTATCTACCACCTGCATTTCCGAGCAAGTCCCCCACTTCATGCTGTTTCTGCAGTTTGTTGCTATACCTGTGTTTTTCCCCTCTAGAAGGTACCCCGTCCCATCTTGCTTACTCTTGAAGATGGTAGGTGCGCCCCCCAACAGGCACTGAATTAGCACCTTTAATGCACATTCATGACATGGCTGGTTTGTACTAGCTATCTGTCCTGGGTATACCCACAACAAACATGATGGGTCCAGCCCAGGAAGCCTCTTCTTTATCCCCATGAGAAGGGTTGCCAGATTCCTCCAGAAACAGTAACATTCTCAGAGAGATCCCTTGGGAACTGGTGACACAAACACAGTCCTGTTATCACAATGGCCTTCTCACACAAGGGTGCTGATTACTGGAGACGGTTTGTTGTAGGCAGACATAGGCAGGCAGAGTTAGAGGAGACTTGAGGAGCGGTTATTGATATTGATATATTATTTCTTTCGTGCTCATACACAAGTGTTTCAGAGTGCGACAAGGCAAGGTGAAGGGATGAAGAGAGAACAATCTTACTAGGCCCAGTGACATTGAGAATGTGCAAGTGCATGGGAGAGGGGGGAGTGCAATGAAGAGGGGAGAAGTGGAAAGTGCGGAGCAAAGGAGAACAGAATAAATAATAAATAAATAAAATAATAAAAGCAATACTAGTGGTAGTGCAGCCAGCAGGTGGCAAGTGCTGAGTTTAAGGCAGCAGACAGGGTAGGTCAGATAAGTGCAGGAAGAAAGAGGGGAGACTGTATGGCTACAGAGACAGACTCCAGTGCAAGGGGTGGCCCAGGGGCAAAGCGGGAGGGTGGCAAGGTGAGCAGGAACCTGGGCCTGGAGGACAGAGGGTGGCCAGGTGCACAGTGCCAAGAGAGAACAGATCAGCAGTGGAGGGAGTGGGGCGAAGGCAGAAATAAAGAAGAAGGTCTTGAGGTGCTTCCGGAACCGGAGATGGTTCTCCTCATGTTTTAGAGTGGTAGGGAGGCTGTTCCAGAGGGAGGCCCCAGCCGAAGACAGAGATCTACCCCCAGTCCAAAGAAGGGTTTCACCATCTTTGATTTTGCTGAGGCTCTCAAACTTCTTGTTTGCCCACACCAATTTCTGAAGACAAGGTACTCTTGATATAAGATCAATAGACAAAGGTGTTTTGACTGTTAGCAGGTAACAACGAGGATTATACAATTGACGGTATATGTGGTTCACAGAACCCTTACCTGATGGAACACAGGTACAGAGAGATGTTTGTGGGTAGGCTTCCCCACTACATCTGTGAACCCGAAATGATAATTCAGCAACACACGTCCAGCAGGGAAAACCCTCCTCGAGTAGAAACCCTTGCAGTGTGGATGTTGTTAATTAGAGTTGACTTCAGAATGAAGGTGGAAAGGGATGGTTTCCTTGCCTGTGCGTATACACCTGTAGCACTTCTATCACGAAGGAACCAAAAAGGAAATAAAATAAAAAGGGTTTTAGATTGGAACTGGGAAATAGGGACAAGTATGGTGGTATGAATATTGTGGGAAGATTCCCAGGTGATTAGATCTTTGTGCTTACCGTATGAAGAATATCAATCTCTTAAACTGGAGAAAAGGTGCACGTGTTGTGCTTTAACCGGAAACTGATGCATGAGTTGGTAATGTAGCTCCTGAGGAACGAGTTGCGTAATAGGCAGATGTCCTTGATAATAAAGCATGGATTTTAAGAGTTCTCAAGTCTTGTGAAATGCACAGAAACAGCAGCGCAATGAATTAGCGGCTCACAACACGTGGATTGCGGAAATGTTTATCCGCGTTGATGATGAGCTCACTGGAATGCGGCACAGCGAATACCATAAAAGGTTTCTCCGTGCAGTAGAGTAAACTGTAGGCGGCACGAGAGATGCCATGAAAAGTTACCTTTCTTCGTGGTGCACTGAATTGGTTAGTCCCTACACGTGGCACGAAGAACACAAATGGGTGTAATCGTGAATGACGTGAGTGTCCAGGGGAGGTTCACGAGCTCCTAGAATCCCCCTTGAAAGTATCGGGTCCCCAAAAGGTAAGCAAGTTACGAGTAGCTGGGAGGGGACTCAGGAAAGTAGAATAGAAGGAAGAATAGGCTCAAGAAAGAAGGGGAGGTGCAGAATGGAAGAAAGAAAGGCACTTACTTGGAATTCTGACTGGTAGAGTTCCGACCGGCAGTGCTAATAGTCAGCTTTGAAGTAACGCGCCATTTTAAAAAACACTAAACTGGGAAAAGTATATGGATAGAATGGATCAGAGGGCCGCCATGTTGGAAAGGGAAAACATTGGAATTCACTTGTTGAATTTCCACTTTTTCCACAAGGAATACCTGTGTTACAAAAGGACACTTGTTACAGCAGACTGGATTGTATCCTTAAATACAGGCTTGCTCTGTACCAATCTGCTGTAGCATTTTTCCTGTATAAGGAGTGTGAAAACCTCGCCTTAGTTTCATATTTTGAACACTTTTGAAGAAGGATTCCCTGGAACCCAATTAGGAGTAAGTGCAGGTAAGAGGAAGCTCTTTGCCCAACCCATCGCAATGGCCTATTTGAGACAGCCAGCTGGTTGGAAAGGCCTACTACAATGTGAGGTGACAGAACTCTGCAGTGCTTCTCCTTGGGAAGGGCAGACAAAGGACTCAAGTTGGCCTGAGAGTGTGTCTTGCAGCAACCACAGAACCAAGGAAGCGACCCCAGCCTCTCCATGCACTTCCAAACCTTTTAAATTTAGGAATTGGGCACGTTCAGCACCTTCCAAGATGCTGCAAGGTAACCATCGTGGTACTCTTTGACTGGCGCTGAACTGCATCTGCATCTTCGAGTTTCACTCGATGCCTAAGATCTGCAGTCTTTGCTTACCAACTTCTTTGAGCTCCAAGCTGTACCACAATGCCGTTTTGAGTCAGTTGAGCCCACTGGCAGCCAAAGACAATTCTCCACTTCTCTGCACTTTTCGGCAGCAGAGTCTTCCATCTGCGCAGACCCAACACAGCCTGCAGTTTCCAGAGCCCTTGACCCACAAGCCATTCGTGCTGCCAAACAGCACAGCATATCCTTGGAATCCATTGCAGCCATTCCCTTTCTGAACCCTGAAAAGCCGGCTGAACACTGAAAAACAAGAACTAAAGTTATTTGATGTGGCCATATCCCCCTGGTCTGCCTCAAAGGGCTCTCCTGACTTTTAAGCCCCCTTATCGCCCTTTCTGAAATACCTATCCAAAAACCTTGACATTTTGCTGCTACAAATATCTTCCTGAACACCCCTGCCTTTTACCCCAAGATCTCTTTATTTTAATGTCTGATTTATGATCTGCATTGTCCTTTACAGCAATGGCCAGTAGTGTTTATCGTTATGTAGGTTTTTTTAGTTTAACTAAAAATCCTATTTTATGGAATCTTGGTTGGATATTCTTTCTTTTACTTTGGTTATATAGTACATAGTACAATTGTGTATGTGTTGCTTCTTTAGCAGCCCAGATCCCACCTGAAGTATATAGCATCCCCTCGGCCCAAAATACCAAAAGCACTGAAGGAGATACACCTATCAGGCTGTGCCTATTTCATCTTTGTGATTGAGAACACTGCTGGTTTAGTTATGTGGGGCCGAGCAAGCTCTTTAGATGCAACTCATCCCTGTACTCCATCCGAGTAGTAGTGATTTAGTCATATAGAGTTTGTAAAAGGTCCAATGACAGAGTTCGACAACATGAAAATGGGGACAAAGACAGGTGAAACCAGAGGGTCGAGAGGGGGGATGCCCTTTAACCCTACCAAACTTCATGACCCACAGTCTGGTTTCTAGGAAGTGCCAAGAGTGTCGCCCAGGTGCCTACTTCCCCTGGTAGGGAAGAGTGAGGACTTCCTAGGGAAGCTACCTTGTAGACCACAGCAAGGGAATAGCTGTCAAGCCTCCAGCAAGGACACCAGACAATGGAGAAGGAAAACGAAAGGGGAGAGATGTCTCTGTGAAACCAGTGATTACCTCAGCCCTTGCGGGACTGTAAGGCAAGTCTGAAATACGTAGAGAATTTATACCTCATTTTCACTTTCCATGAGGGGATCCTTGATACCGCTTTACACTGACATTGTGAACTTCGAGATTCCACAAATTTTAGTTAGAAAGCGCTGGACACATTTCCAGTTGCACTTTATGCCATACCTGTTTATTATTTTGCCCCGCCCCTGTTAGATTTCCCACACATGCCAACATGCCCAATTCTAGTCGGGAGATGCAAAGCCAGTCCTGATTTTAACTCTGCATTATTTGACGTGTAGTTCTGGGTTTATGATGGGGAATCCAGGGCTGCAAGTCCCAGAATGCAAAATTGAAACCAGGACTGGACTAGCAAATCCCAAATTGAACTGGACATGTTACCCACGTTAACACATCTTAGAGGCAGCGACTGACCATTACCTTTCAAAACTTGATAAGTTCTACACACACACACACATTGTCATAGCTCTGACTAAAAGGAATGAATAATTTAATTGACTATTCTCATTTTCTGTCAACATTTACACTGGTATTCTCGGTGAGGTACACATAAATCAGTCTTACTGTATTTCTTTTGCCATGTGCTTCGGTCCTCTACACTTTGTTCTGGAACATTATGCTTTCTATATCATGAATGTTGGAATTCTGGCATGCCTGGCAAGCGCTACCTTATTTTTTGTAATTAAAAAAACAGTTTAACGTACATGGTAATTTACATATCCAGATTGATAACCTGAGTTACGGGTTGAGAACAAGAGCCTTGGTATTCTGGCTGTTAGGAATGTTGACAAAACAGAGAATCCAAACAAATCCAATTTCGATAATAGACAAATTGAATTTTAAGATTTTAAGCCATTTCTATGTAGTCATATAGACCTGGCCTTGCCGCTCACTTCCTGTCTCCGTGCTCTCGTCTCGTTTGTCTTCCCCCCACTCCCTCCTACTCCATGGTGCTCTCTATCTCGCCTATCTTCTCTAACTGCTTCTCTATTGACTATCCTGCTCTCCTCACTAAATCTGGTAGGAAAACGTTTAAAAAGGACATCCTGGTCTCCAACCCTGGTCTCCCTATCGCTGACACCTACACTAGTGCCTGCTCCAAGGAAACTCTCACTGACATCCTCTTTTTCGTGCCTTCACCTGACCTATGGACCCTTCATTTGGTCTCTGTGCTCTCTCCTTTCTCCTCTTCTCCCATTAATGGTGGCACCCGTTGGGATGTCCTCTTGGCCCCCTTCCGCTCCTCTAAGGCCATAATTAATGTCTACACTAATGGGACTGTCTTGGTCCAAGGCCCTCAGGCCAACCTTCACCTCTTTGATAGACGCTTCCCACGCCTCATCAACTTCCTTTCCTCTCCTGCTGTCCCCCCTCCTCTGTCCTCGGCTACCTTGCCTCTACCCTCCCTCCCTGCCCCCTCTCGTGCTCCTTCTTCACCTCCTTCTTCTACACCTCCGCAGGGCGTACCTCTGATCTGTACCCCTCCCCGGAAGTCCTTCAAGGATGGCAACCTTCTTCACATTGCCACTCTTAACTCTCGCTCTGCCATCAATTATTCCTCTGATATCTGTCGCCTTCTTGAGGAACTGGACCTGGACGTCCTCGGTCTCACTGAGACATGGTTCACGGCCAGCTCTGTCACCAGCTTTGACACACTCCTACCTGACGGTTACAAGATCCTCTCCGTGCCCACGCCCAACTGTGGAGCGGGGGGTGTGGCCCTTATCTTCCCTGAATGGATTCCTGCCACTGTCACTCCTACGCAGACCTACTCCTCTTTTGAGTGTCTTGTCTGCCGACTCTCTCTCTCTCCTAGCCATTCCCTTACAGTGGCTACTATCTATCGGCCACCTGGTCAAATTTCTTCCTTCCTCTCTGAGTGGTCTGACCTCTCCTCCTCACTCCTGGCCTCAACCACTCAACTCCTCTTTCTTGGTGACTTCAACATCCACCTGGATGCCTCCAGTCCCCCCTCTGGACTCTTTCGTGACCTCTGCGACTCTCTCTCACTCTCTATACTCCCGTCTGGGCCTACCCATTCTGCAGGGCACACTCTTGATGCTCTGATCTCTTCTGACCTTCCCCTCTCCGTCCCTCTCTCCACTCCTCTCTCCTGGAGTGATCACTTTCTCCTTTCCTCCCACCTCACCCTTCCTACCCCACAGGTAAAGCCACCCTCATCACTGCCACCCACCTTCTTGGTCATCCTACCCATGAAGCGCGTGTCAGTTGAGGCTTTCGCTGCCACCTTCTCGCCCCCCCAACCCATTCGGCTGACTTCCACCCTGACACAGCCCTCTCCACGCTCCACTCTGCTATATCTGATACTCTTGATATCCTTGCCCCTGTCATGAGAATCCGCCTGAAGCCCAAAGCCAAATGTAACTCCTGGTATGACTCGGATCTCGTCACCCTAAAACGCAAGTGCAGGGTGGCAGAGAGGAAATGGCATGCTTCATGTTCATCCTCTGACAAACTGGCCTGCCGCCTGCTCCAATGGCAATACCGTCTCTCCGTTCTCACCCAGAAGAGAGCCCTTATCCAAGCCCGCATCTCTGCGGCATCTAACAACTCAGCCAAACTCTCTCAAATCTGCAAGGAGCTTGCCAACCCTGCTGCAGTCTCTACCTCTCCTGTCCCCTCCCAGCCCCTCTGCACTGCACTGGCCTCTCACTTAATCTCTAAAACTCAGGTCAACCTGTCCTCACTCTCCTCCTATCACCTCCCTCCCTCTCTTCCCGGCTCTTCCTCTGGCCCTTCTGCAGCCACCCCTCCTCCCTCCTTCTCTGCCTTTCCCCTTTTTTCCGCTGATGAGGTTTCCAGACAAGTCCGATCTATGAAAGTCTTGTCTAAACAGGTTCACCCCTGTTCCTCCAAAACTATCAAGGACCACATCGACTCCCTGGCTCCTGCCCTGGCGGACTTTTGCAACCACTCCTTCGCCTCTGCAGTCTTCCCATCCCCCCTTAAGCACTCCCTTGTGCACCCTCTTCTTAAGAAACCCTCTTCCGACCCCTCCTGCCTGGCTAACTATCGCCCAATCTCCATCACTCCCTTCCTGGGCAAGCTCCTGGAGAAACTTGCCATCTCCCAGCTTAACCTCCATGCTGAATCTGTTGATAGTCTTCATGACCATCAATCTGGCTTCAGAGCTGCCAGAAGCACGGAAACTGCTCTCCTGAACATCCGTGAGGACCTGCTCTCGAACCTCGAATCCAACACTCCGTGGGTTCTCATTCTGCTCGATCTCTCTTCTGCCTTTGACACTGTCAACCATGCAATCCTGCTCAACCGTCTACATGATAACCTGGGTATCACTGGTCAGGCTCTGGCGTGGCTGACCTCTTTCCTTTCCAATCGACCCCCCCAGGTCCAACTGGGGTCCTTCCTCTCTGACATCTTTTTCTCTACCTGTGGTGTCCCCCAGGGATCTAATCTCTGTCCCTGGCTGTTCAACCAGTATCTGGCACTCCTTGCCCACCGCATCGCCGCTCTCTGCCCCAACTTTCAGTGCTATGCGGACGATACCCAGCTCATTTTCAGGCTACCCTCGGCTGCCTCCTCTCCTTCCCTCATCTCTGACTGTCTGTCTGCTATCCAGGAATGGTGTGCCGCCAATGACCTCTGCCTTATTGCCAGTAAGACTGAGATTCTACTCAACGGCACACCCACTCCCTCCTTCCCTGCAGCTCTCTGGCCAGCCTCTCTTGGCCCGCTTCCTGCTCCTACCTGCAAGGCAAAAAACCTCAGGGTCATCTTCGACTTCACACTCTCCTTCTCTCCTCATATATCTGACGTCTCTAAGAAGTCACACTACCAACTGCAACTCCTCAGAGGTACTCTTCCCTTCCTCTCCTTCCCCCAGAAGCTCACTGTCTTTTCTAAGGAGAACATGTTTCCCCAATGTACTCTGGATGTTCTGTTTTGAAGAAAAGACATTATCCATCCTATTGCTTCATCTGAGCAATTAGCGGTTTTCTTCAGTGCTGTCTTGAGTAGATTATGGTCTAACAAGTCAAACGCTGCGCTCAAGTCTAAGAGGATAAGAAGACCGACTGTTCCTTTATCTATGATGTTAAGCATCTTGGTCTGTAGATCCAACATAGCCATCTCTGTGCTATGAGCTGGGTGGAAGCCCGATTCTTGATGATGAAGGGACTCCGAGGCTTCTACATAATCTTGAAGTTGCATTGTGGCAATCTTATCCATGACTTTAAGCAAGAAATTGCATTTGTTGATGGGTCTAAGGTTGTTGGGTCCCTCTGGTCGAGATAGTTTTTTTTTACCAGTGGTGTAACTGTGACCCGTTTTATGCTTTTAGGCACAATTTGGTCTCTGAAGGAGGTGTTAATCACTTTTGTAAGAACTGGTGCGAACATATCAGAATGGTCAAGTATAATATTGGACGGGAGTATATTTTCAGCACAGGTGGTGGGTTTCATGGAGGCTAATGCTTTTATCATATCTGGTGGAGATATGAGTGAACCTAAATGGGGCCATAGGATAGGTTAATTCCTTGGTTGTTAGTAAAGGGGGAATCTTTGTAATGGCTTGAGATGTTGCTATGATATCCCTGGCCTTGGTGATTTTGTTAAAGAATGCTGTCTGGGTTGTATCGCACTCTTCTTGAGTAAGGGAAAAAAGAGGGGTGATCCCTTTCGGTTTTTCGATTGATTTTAGTATATTAAAAAGTTTGCTGGTAGAGTTGGCTGCCATGGAGATCTGTTTGTTGTAATAGTTCTCTTTTGCTGCGATTATCATGTTTTTATAGATCTTCTTGCTGTCTTTCCAAAGTGCCTTGTTTTCCGGGGTGAGCTTTATTAGCCATTCGCTTTCCCTTTTTCTCTTGGCTTTTTTCTGTTCCTGTGAACCATTGTTGTTTTTTGCCTTTTGATCTAACTGTTTTGGTTTTAGGTGGTGCCTTCTGATCGACAAGTCACTTCTAGGTGGCTTAGAAGGTTTGACAGAATGGTCTCACATGAGTCTTCATTTTTACCATCAATTTCAAAGTCATCTAGGCTTTGTTTGAGATGGTCTTTGTTAATATGTTTGAAATGTAGCTGTGTTATCGGTGGTTAGGGATTTTAGGTTTTTGTGTAGGTGGAGAGATATGGAAAGTGACACTGTAATGGTCCGACCATATGCATGGGTCAGTTTTGTAGTCTCGTGATGAGAGGTTGTTAGTATTGTCACATATTGCATGTGCGAGGTGCCCCCATAACATTTTGCTACACATTCCTTTACACCAAGCACCTCTTAGGTGCACCAGAGCTATTTAGCTATACATTCCTTAACATTTGGTACATCTAAGGCGCCACCGTAACAATTTGCAATGCGTTCCATGACATCAAACACAGACTGTGTCGCCATAACATTTTGGTCGTACACTCCCTACCCTACTCCAATACATCTGGCATAACTCGAAGGTGCCTCCATAATTATTCTTCAATACATCCCATTTCATCAGGCAAACACCCAAGACACCTCAATAAACGACATCACTACAAACATTGGCATACCCTACACCACGCCTTCATACACCTTGCTACAACTCCACACCCAACATTATTGGCACACCCCTCCCCATGAGGCAATACTCCCAAATTCCCCACATTCATAATGTGACACCACATTCACCAGCGTCCTTCCCAGGTTCACACAAGACAACGAGTCCACAATGTTAGCAAAGCATGTATATTGAGATTAGAAGTAATCCTACAAGTTACCAAAAGGTCACGTTTTACCTTCAACTACTGCACAATGTAATCCAAATAATCACAGCCACAGTTGAACAAAATAAATTCTAAAAAAGATATCCATTACTTAGCCTCATCCTCCTCATCACACACCCATCTGGAAACACTAAACCGAAGAAAGAGCAACATTTCCCCACAAACCTGGCCTGAGGGAGTTACGACTTCAAATAAAGTGCACATTCCGAGAAATCTTCAAATACCCTCTCAGACACGTCATTGCAGCCTGGCCTGGGCGGCTGGAGCTGTTGCCATACTCTTCTTATTTGCATGGAAATAGAAGTCCTCTCCAAGTCCGGAGCAAAGGTACCAGAGGTCTGGGAAGCATAATCTGCACAACTAGAACTTCAGAAACCTCTAATTGTAGAGTTTGCGGGCCCTGTGCCTGACCTCATGGTCCTGTAAAAACGATCTTTCAAACTTGTGGTTCCAAGAACATTGGGCGAAGATGCAGGATCCACTGCACGTTAACTGTTCCCTGATGAGTGCATCTCGCGTTGAGGTACTCTTGAGTCAATTTCTCCACTTGCCCAGCATTACACATGAATTAAATGGGCTAGAAAACGTACCTGATGTGTTTTCAATACCGATTCCTTATGTGGAAACCACCATCCGCCTCAAATTAGTGCTAGCACTTAATGTGAGGGTTACAGAAGCATATATAAAAACATGATTGTTGCTAGTCAAGATATAGGCAGGGTAAAGCATCCAACCAATCCCTGTCTTCACTCATTTCCTCCTCACGGGTGCATGCCGTCTGAAAGATCCACCCAGGGGGAGAAAAGTATAAAAGCAGGACAAGCCAGTCTGGTAGTGTGTGTTGCTGGAGCAGGTTGTGGCTTACAGACAAGAATGGAGAGTTTCATGAGGAATGTGGAGGATTGAAGGTGGTTGGAGGTGAGAGGTTGACAAGGAAATAGCAGGACACGTAGAAAAATGGAGTACGGCGGAAACAGCAGGAGGTCGTGGTAGAGGATTGGAGGAGGAAGTAAAAGCAGGAGGATGTGGTAAACAATAAAAGGAAGTGGAAGGAAACTGGAGGCACTGTTAACAACAGAAGTAGGATACAATTGGAGATAGTGGGCACAGCAGAAGGAGGCAGTAAACAATTGGAAGAGGTGGTTATAACAGGAGGAGGTTGTAGACTAAGGAACTCAACGGGTGATCCAAGAAAAATACATAAGTTATCTACAAAAAGAGCACACAGTGAAAGAAAAAAACCTAGCTTTATTGAACAGTTAACTGGGAGAACAAACAGCTCTGTGGACCTTCGCCCAGAAGTGCTGCAATATTTATATATGGAAATCTCATATTAGCATATTTTGTCAATTGTTACAATTTTGTGGATGTTCTGATATATAATTGGTGGGTTGTCACAGGACCCCTATAGGTTCATATACATTACATGTCCTGAGTGGATACAAATATTTTCTGGAACATTACCCTCAACAACTCCTTCGTGAGGTCAAGACCCTTAAGTGTCCCTCCCCTCAATTATATCATTATCTGCTGACCTGCAGAAAATCTGGCATGCCATTGGTTGTCATTCACTAAAGTACAAGTTGATAAATCCCGCGAGCCACAGCATCCCACCAAATCTATCCACGAGAATTGTGAGGGAACAGCAACAAGTTCAGGGGCATTGTTACGGCCTCTGCCACACCATATGCCAGTCCCCTGATTGGTTCCCCTCTTCCCTTACTCTCTGCACCTGTTCACTCCTCGTCTTTTCTCTTGCATCATGCCAGCTCAAGATAGAAAAGAAAGTGCTGGACACTGTTGGGGAAACTGATTTTCTTGTATTTATTTCTCTTTTGCTACTGTGCTTGCAGTCTGAATCCGTACAAATAACATATACAAAAATAACGAATGAGAAATTTCCGAATTTATTTGATCCAAAAATGTAGATATTTTAGAATATTTATGATAAATAATAGGTGGGCGGTTGGGTAAGGGTATATGTTAGGGTAGGAGGGATGAGGGGGGAAAACGCGGGGACTCTCCCCGCATTGTTTTAAATAACAAGTTCAAAAAGCAAAATTTTATTTTTGTTTTTCGGTCAAACAAATGAGCTCATTTATCAATTTGTTTTTTCCATGAAATTATCTTGGATATCACTTACAGTCTGGGCCCCTGGTACCCAGCCCGATGACCTACAACATATCATGTGGGTCTGCACCTGGTATTCGGCCACAGTTCTCTTCCGATGAGAAACTTTTACTTCTGCAACAATTAATTAGATATTGTGGGCTTCTTGGTGTCTCACCCTTGGTGATCTGATCTAGCATTTTCTCCAAGTGCCAGCAAAAATTCAATTCTACTGTGAGCTGTGGTCTTTCAAACAACTAAAAATGGCTTCTCTCTATTGTGCCCTGGCCCTACTAAACTATGGGCAAACTGTTATTTATTAATATGCCTAACCCTTAAACTCCTTACACTTTTAAGTTATGTTTTACAGAGAATATAAAAAAATTGCTATTGCTGCATGTGTGCTTTTCATTGCAGCAGCCGTGCTTATCTATCGCTAGTTATCCTGCTAGTTAAAACTACATGTACGTTCTGTGTTTTGACGTGTTTACTTCCCTGTGCAGTGCCCTATTCCCTAATGTGTGGCGCACTAGGTGTAATATATAAGTTCGTCATGACGTCACCCTTCACGTTACTTTTGGCGTTACTGCGTTTCTTCTTTATCTTGTACGTGCACCCCCATTGCATATTCACAGGGTGATTTGGAAGACAGTAAGAGAGGGCGTTTCAGTGTCCCGAGGACCAAGACAGGACGAGAATGTGATTATCAAGTCAGAGGGGGAAGCGAAATAGGGGTGGGACCCTGGAGTTTGGCAATGGTGCCAGGTCTAAAGAGTCGAGTTTGAGACTCCTGGCTCTTACTCAAAAATGTGCTGTACTACAGGCTGCTCGAAGAAGCACAATGTCAACCCTAAGAGGAGTGACAAAAATCGGACTCAGACTTGCACTGAAGGCGAAGACTGGTTGCTAGAGAGCTGCTTTGGTACCGGGAAATGCTGCAACTAGTTACTCTACCTGACTGCTGCCAACCTGGGACTGGAGGACTCGACATCCCATGGTGAGAGACTTTGTTTGGTGATCCTTCAGTCTTGATTTCATTTTGGACTTTGATTTCTGTGTTCAACCTTTGGACTTGTGTAAATAAAAAGCATGAAATGAACCTATCGAGTCCAATCATTTCTGTGGTATCCAGTGATTGCATCGAATACAAACCATTGAATGACAAAAGCATCCGAAAAAAAGCATTGAATGCATTTTTTTCAAAGGTAATGGTTTTATTTTAAGTATAATGGGTTTTAAGGGGTAAAAAAACAGGGGTTGGGGGACCCCCCATTAAAAAAGTTTTTTTAAAAAATGCATTCAATGCTTTTTTTCCGTTGCTTTTTCGTAGATGCTAAGGCATTAAATGCTTTGGCAATCAATGCAATCACTATAAACCGTCATTTGTAAATGCCAATATGCTCCTGTGACATTTTACTGGTGGAGAGAGAAACAGTAGTGGTAGCTTTTTCGAAGTCCAAGAAACAGTCCCTGGAGGTTTATATTGTAAAAACAAGTACACGTGTATTTCTTGGTTGTTTTGAAGATTCCAAAGAAACAAAACAGTGCCTCTTTTCTACAGTTACCCTTTTTTTTCTAAACAGACAAATACATGTGATACTACCCAAACAATACACACGCGCATAGCAACCTCATCAAAACTCTTCTAACTCTATAGTCACACAGATCTGTGACTGCCACTTTATTATCTAAAGTCCAGCGCATTGATCTATCTATTACACACACCAGCCTTACACTGATATGATATGTCACAGGTTTCCCCCCTTCTCACCTGTCTATGTTGTTTACTGGAGTTCTTTGAAGGAGTCTTCTTGCGCACAGTTCGGGGCTTGTATAACCCTGTGCGAACGTCCTCGGGTTCCAGCGTGCGTTCAGCGTTCCGACTCCTGGAACGTTCAGAATGTCCGGGAAATCCTGGAAGTGATGAAGAGTGTACTCGGAGATGGGCACAAGGAGGTCCGGGATACAAGAGGTAATAAAGAGGAAGGGAATGAATGAGGAAGGAAAAATAGGGGCCAGGAACCAGGAATCGATGAAGTCAGTGAGAGCGAACTACGGCAGCACACGTCTAGCCACTGCAAGCGCTAGCTTTGAGACACGTGGGGCCACAGGGGCGTGGCTTCTTTATAGAACGTGCTACGTCCGACACAGAAGCTGGTAAACAACGTTCGTTGTTTGACGGCCATGTTGGGAGTACTGCTGAGTGCAAGCCACAATGTCTTAGGGACCAGAAATTCCAGAAGGGATGCGTCCGACGGTTCATGACAGCATGCCTCCTCCGAAGGCCGGTTTGTGATTGGTTCCCAGGTGCGTTCACTAGGAGGATACCCTTTCCACTCAACCAGGTATTGTAGCTGACCACGTTTGTACCTGGAGTCACATATTCTGGACACTTCGTATTCCAGCTGGTCATTGATAATTACAGGGTTAGGCCTAAGGCAGTCCGGGAGGACTGGATGTATGGTTTCATTAGGGACGTGTGAAACACTGGATGGATCCTCTTCCAAGAGTCTGGTAGTTTGAGTCAGAAGGCCACTGGGTTTATGATTTCCTTTATGGAAAAGGGGCCATAGTACCGGGGATCCAACTTATTCGGTCATAAATGTTGAGGCAGTAGTTTCGAGGATAGCCAGACCTTATCACCCACTGCATAGGAAGGACCTGGTCTTCTTTTGGAGTCTGCATAATGCTTGGTGTGAGTTCGGGCCCTTTCTAAGTGTTCTTTGGCTTCTTTGTGTACATTGAGAGTTTCGATCCAGGAGTCGACTGTAGATACTGGTGTAGGATGTGGGAGAATGGAAGGCAGAACCGAAGGGTGAAATCCTTGGCTGCAAAAAAAAGGGCTGGTCTTGACAGCCGAGTGATCCGAATTGTTGTAGGCGAATTCAGCCACAGGTATTAAGAGTGACCAATCGTCCTGTACCTTGGTAGTGAAGCAGCAAAGATATTGCTCTAGGGTTTGGTTCACACGTTCAGTAGCTCTGTTAGTCTGTGGATGATAACCTGAGGAGAGGGCGCGGTGGATCCCTAGTATACGCCATAAGTGTTTCCAAAACTGAGAAATGTATTGAGGGCCTCTGTCTGATATGATCTTGGAAGGGAGTCCATGAAGTTGGAAGATGTGTTCCAGGAAGAATCCAGCAAGTTCTGATGAAGATGTATTTTATACAATAGTGTAAAATGAGCCATATGAGTGAATAAATCAATGGTGACCATGATAGTCGTGTATCCCCTGGAAGGTGGCAATTCCACATTGAAGTGCGTAGCGATGAATTCCTAGGTTCTTGTTGGTAGCGTAGGTTGAAGTAGGAGACCCGCCGGTCTCTTGTTATCATGCTTGTTTTGATTGCAGACAGCACAGGCTTGGATGTACAGTTGAACATCAGTTTTCATTCTTGGCCACCAACATTTTCTTTGTATTAGACGGAGGGTGTTGGCAATGCCACGATGTCCTGAGTGAAGGGTATCGTGACAGAGGTTTATAATCCTTTGTTGTAGTCTCTATTTGGGAATGACCAGGCCATTATCCTTGAATAGATACCCGTCCTTTGTTCTTAGATTCCATCAATTCTTCCCTGTAAATTCCTTCCAGAACTCAGAGGACTGGGTTTGCATCCGAATGTCTTCCAGGAGGCTGATTGCTTGGGCTACAAAAATTGTGTGAGGAAACATCTTTGGGAAGGACCGATCTTCAAGAGTTTCGTAGTCGGGACGTCGGAATAAGGCGTCAGAAATTATGTTCTGTGTTCCAGGGAAATGATGGATCTGGAACTGGTATTGGGCAAAGAAGAAGGCCCAACAGGCTTGACGGCTATTTCTACATTCCAGAGACTGTAAAACTTGAAGATTCTGATGGTCCGTGCGGACCGGAAGAGGATGTTTTGCTCCCAGAAGTAGATGACGCCACTCTGTGAAGGCTTGACGGATGGCTAACAGTTCCTTTTCCAAAAACGGAATAATGGGTTTCGCTGGGAGTTAGAGTTTGTGAAAGATAAGCAATGGGATGTTCTAGATTATCCTCGAATTCCTGCTTTAGAACTGCTCCAATGGCGTAGTTAGAGGCATCCGTTTCCACTAGGAAAGGTCGATTGATGTCAGGTTGAGCCAGGATGGGGGCTTGTGTAAACTCTCTCTTTAACCGTTGGACTGCTTCATCTTGGGCTGCTGTCCAGAGAAAGTGAGTATCTTTTTTCAGCAATGTAATGATCGGTTGAACTATCTCAGAAAAGGAAGATATGAATTTCCGGTAAAGGTTGGCAAGTCCCAGGAAGGATTGAATCTGTTTCACGGTAGTTGGAACAGGCCAGGATAGTATGGCTTTTACCTTTGAGTGGTCCATTCCGATTGCTTCTGGGCTAAGGACAAATCCTAGATAGTGAACAGTAGAGACATGGAAAAGGTATTTCTCGGGTTTAGCCAGGAGTTTGTGTTCACGTAGACGCTGTAACACTACCCTAACATGCTCTTCATGCTTAAAATGGTCCTTAGAGAATATTAGGATATCATCCAGGTAAACTATGACAAAGAGGAACAGCATATCAGAAAACACCCGATCCATGAAACGTTTGAGGACCACTGGGGCATTGGCGAGTCCGAAGGGCATGACCAGGTATTCAAAGTGACCAAAGGGTGTTCTAAAGGCTGTTTTCCATTCGTCACCCTCCCTAATACGGATCAGATAGTAGGCACCTCTGAGATCCAACGTCGTGAAGACTACAGCTCCTCTCACCGCTTCCAGGATATCTGAGATTAAGGGCAATGGGTAGCAGTCCTTCAGGGTGCACTGATTTAAACCACGATAATCAAGACAAGGCCTAAGCTCTTTAGTATCTTTCTTAGGAACAAAAAATAACAAAGCTCCTGCTGGTGATTTGGATGGTCATATGGTGCCATTTTCAAGGTTGGTATCCAAGTATTCACTGAGGGCCCTTTTCTCTGGTTTGGATAAAATGAGCATTCTTCCAAAAGGAATAACGGCTGAGGGTTCAGTATCAATAGCACAGTCTTCAGGTCTGTGAGGGGGTAGGGCCTGAACTATGGCAGTTGAGAACACATCAGTGTAATCCTGATAGGCCCTAGGAACCTGGATGATATTTGAGACCATGAATGGGCCTTGCTGCTCTGTCAGCGTACCTCCAGAAGATGTAGGCGAGGAATCCAGGGATAGACAATGAGACATACAATGCTCAGAACCCAGGAACAAGGATCCTGCTGCCCATTTGATGTATGGGTTGTGCTTTTGTAACCAGGGCATACCCAGTACCATTGGGTAATGAGCAGACTTTATGATGTCAAATTTGATCACCTCTCGATGATGGTTTATCAAGAGCTGGATCTCTTTCGTTTGTAGGGTTGTGGGTCCTGAAGAGAGAGGTCTTCCATCAATAGCCTCTACAGGTTGCGTGATACCTCGAGTTTCATATGGAATGTGGTGGGTAGTGACCCAATCTTGATCTATAAATATCCCCATGGCTCCACAATCCACCAATGCCAAAATGGGGTAGGTTTCGTTCTTGGATGGTGATAGAAAGGCCTGTAAAATCACAAGATTGTTTTGTCCAGGAGAGTTCAAGGATGGAATAGATGTGGAGCAAACATCTCTCTCCCAAAACTGTGCTCCATCTAGGATCGGGAGCTAGCGTTTCCCGAACGCCGTGGAGGAGCGAAGGGACATTCTCTCACTAGATGTTTGTCTGAGGCACAATACATACATAGCCCAGTGTGAATCCGTCGCATTCTTTCTTGCGGGGATATGGGTCTGCGGAAGGCCCCCAGTTGCATAGGTTCTGGGTCGTTAGTGGGGGCAGGAGTGGGCTCAGCCTTCGAGGAAGGTTCTATGTAGGTCTTTTGAAAAGGCATTCTAGTCTTCTTCTTTTCTGCCTTCCTTTCCTGGATACGGAAGTCTATCTGTAGAGAGAGGTCCATAAGAGCCTGGAATGAGCCTGGGCGAGCCACTCTGGCTAGCTCATCTTTTATTTCTTCATTTAGTCCTCTTCGAAAAAGGGTAAAGCAGGCTTCTGAGGACCAATCTGCTTCTTTACCCAGTTGCTTTTTTTTAAAAACATTTTATTTATCAATGCACATAATCAACATACAACAACAAAGTTCCCCCCATCCCGACTCCCCTCCCCCTCCCTTGACACAACATACAATGCTGTCCACTCCTAAGGCTACAAGTGCAGTTCGTCCAGACAATTGTTATTATTGCCACCATAGGCCAGTCCTCTTAGGCCTCCAGATGTAGTCCCATTATAGCCAGCTCCATACATCATCCCGCGCGTAATGTCCAAAGGGCTGCCTAGACCTTCCCTTCATCGACCCGTACCAATGCCCCACCATCACTAGAGGCGGGCCTCTGGAGCAAATAATTTGTATATGCATCCCACATGCCAGTATCAGACCTGCGCTGCCCATTCAGTTAGCCCCACCCACATTCCATGTCATTACAATGCAAAATGTCGTTTTCCCAATGTGAGACCTTCGGAGCATGCCCGGCCCCCCACATCATAGCTACCCTTCGCTTAGCCAGGATTAGAAGCAACGTTACCAACCTCCTCATATCTCTCGGGATCTCTTTAGTGTAACCTAACAAGCCCATCACAGGATCAGGATCCATTATTCGGCCTACGATCCCCCCAATTACCTCAAACACCCCTTGCCAAAATAATTGTATGTTCGGGCAGCTCCAAGCAACATGGAGGAAGTCAGCCATTTCTGACCGGCATCTATTACATCTTCCGGTGACCTCCGGGAAGAGCTCTCTGAGCTTAACAGGAGTGTAATAGAATTGGTGAATATACTTAAAGTTAATTAGCTTATACCCCGCGTTGATAGCACCTTTTCGGATACCCTCGCAGCAATATTTCCATGTATCTTCTGAGATCTCCCTGCCCAATGATTTCTCCCATTTCTCCCGCAAGCAAGATGTTCCCATGCTCCTAGAGCGGATAGCCATTGAGTACAGTCCCGTGGTCATACGCCTGTCCAGTAGGCCCTGGAGTGCCTTATCTAACATAGGGGACACCGGCGGCTGGTCAGGGAAAGTATCAAATACCGCTCGAAGGCTCTCCTTGAATCTAAAGTATAAAAACACATCCAGGGCAGATAGAGACCCCTTCCCCCTCAATTCCCCCAAAGATACAAATGTACCCCCAGGGAACACATCACCAAAGCATGTAATACCAAGTCTCTTAACCATATCCACAAAGCATCTTTCTCCAGTAATAGGTATCCCCGGTGTATGTATTACTGGGAGCCGGGGTGAATAGAGAACCCCACCCCCTGCTTCTGTTCTAGCTTAGTCCATGCTCTACACGTTACCTCTACCAAGTTTTTTGGGCAACGCACCCGATTCGGGGCTAACAGGATAACTGACCGAAGCAGGTTGGGCGCAGCCACTGCTCTCTCCACCTCTTTATGACTTCTATCATGTTGAAATCTGTGCCAATAAATCAGAAACCCAGCTTGCGCCACCTCGTGATACGTTTCAAAGTCCAGCAACGCCAAGCCCCCCTCCGACACCGGTGCTATTAACTTATCGCACGAGACCCTGGCCTGTTCATCTGCCCATATAAATCGCGTTATCTCGGCTTTCAGACTATAAAAAATCCCTGGGGACTCTTACTGGTGTATTCAAGAAAATATAGAGAACTCTTGGGAGCAGTGTCATTTTAACAACAGATATCCGCCCATATAGGTTCAGCGGGAGCTTCCTCCACCTACTCAGGGCCAACTTGGCTTTGCAGAGTGCTAAGATAGTTAGTGTGATACACCACCTGCGGGTCCCTCGCAATGGAAATACCTAGGTAAGTTGTACTGACCATATGCCACTGAAACCCCCATATATCATGGAACTGGAACATTGCCCCCAACAGGGGAAACAACACCGATTTGGATGTGTTCACCTGTAGACCTGACACCACCCCAAATCCCTGAACTTCCTCCATCACCGGGTCCAAGTTTACCTCAGGATCTTTAATAAACAGCACCATATCATCAGCATACAGTGAGATTATCAGTTTGTGATTGTACAATTGGATCCCCCAGTGTATATGCCCATCCCTGATCCTTTCTGCTAATACTTCGATCGCCAAGGCAAAAATTAGGGGTGACAAGGGACATCCCTGCCTGGTCCCACGTTCAAGAGGGATGGCTGGTGTTAATTGGCCGTTCACCCTCACCCTCGCCGTCGGACGTGTGTACAGTAGCTTCACCAAACCCACGTAATAGGTGCCTAAACCCATACGCTGAAGAACTGAGAACAGAAACGGCCATTCTATCGAATGAAATGCTTTGGTGGCATCCAAGAGGGCGGCCACCACCGATTCCCATGTGGCCACCGCTGACAATAACCCGAACATTCTTCTAAGACCATACGGGTGGAACGGCCCGGAATAAAACCAGCTTGGTCTGCCAAAACCATTTCCGCCATGTAGGGCGCCAGTCTCGCGGCCAGAATTTTCGCCACGATTTTATTGTCTATGTTAATTAAGGAGACTGGGCAGTACGAAGAGCAGTCGCTCCCAGGTTTGCCAGGTTTCAACAGGACTACCACTATCGCCTCTCGCAGTGAATCCGGTAGGATCTCTGATTCTAAGCTGTGCCGGTACATATCCAGCGGCTGAGGTGCCAGAGTGTCCGTGTAGCATTTATAAAACTCTGCCGTAAACCCATCGGGTCCCGGCGATTTGCCATTCAGCAGCGCCATATTCGCCTCTACAACCTCCTCCAGCGACAGCGGACGATTCAGGTGATCCCTCTGGGCTTCCGTGCACCAATGCAGCGCAACTTTGTCTAAATACTTCTCAATGTCCCTCACCAAAGCCTGTGAGCTCGAAGAGTACAGATGACTGTAAAACCGAAAGAACTGCTGAACAATTTCAGTGTCCTCAAACTTATTATCCCCCCGCTCATCCTTGATCACCTGCACTCTGCCCGCATAACAGTCCATTTTGGTCATCCCTGCGAGGGTGCGACCAGGTCTGTTACCTTCGCCATATTGCCGAATGTTAGATGCATTTCTCAGAAATTTGACTTCACTCAGCACTAACGCTTGGAACTCCTGTTGGTGTTTAAGAATCTCTGCCCGAACATGATCGGAAGGAGCAGGGTTAGCCGCCTGCAGTCTTTGCAGGGTCTCTTCCTTTGTCGCTAATTCCCTCCTAATTAATTTGAGAATGCCTGCCTCTCTAGATATACACTCCCCACGTATCACACATTTCAGGCTCTCCCAAAGTACACCCGGGGATTGCACTGATCCTATATTTAGTTCTAAAAAGGTGTCAATCGCCGTCTGCAAGCCATCTCTGAATACTGCATCGGACAAACCCGCATTCTTGAAGCGCCATGTGTACGCCCCCCGAGCCCGCCCCTCGACACCCAAGTCCAAAAGCACAGGTGCGTGATCCGAAAGGGTGCAAGCCAGGATCTCGACCTCCTTGACCTTACCCAGCAATGAATTCGAGACAAGAAAAAGGTCAAGCCGTGAAGCTGACCCATGAGTATCGGAATGACATGTGTATTGCCGTGACCCCAGGTGTCGCACCCTCCACACAACCGCGACCTCCCAAAGAAGCAACAGTTCCCGCAGTCGATGCATCCCTTTATTCCCCTAGCCCTGCATTCCCTTGGACCTGTCCCATTCAGGTTGCAGTACAGTGTTGAAATATCCAGCCCAAATTACCTCCCCCGCCACTGAAGCTCCAAGCTGCCTGTCAATCCAATCGAAGGGTGTCTACCATGTCATTGGTAGGCCCATAGTAGTTTACAAAGGTATACTGCCTCCCCTGTATAGTGCCGTGTACTGTAAGGCCCCTACCCCCCTCATCCTTCACTACAGAGACCAAGTGGAACCCAACTCTGTGATGAATTAGTATACAAACTCCCCTAGCACATGTAGAATACGACGAGAAGTATCTATGACAGCCCCACGATTTCCCAAAGGTGGATTCATTATCCTTCGTTAAATGAGTCTCCTGGAGAAAGGCTATTTCCACCTTGTGCCTTTGCATGTATAGCAGTACCTTACAACGTTTTATGGGGCACTTCAACCCTCTGACATTCCATGTGCAGAATTTAATTGACACCATACCCCCAGCACATAACTATATAACCCACAAATTGACCAGCCACCGTGGGCACTGCAGCAGGACAGATTTAGAGTCCCCACAAACAAGTGTGTCAACCCCTACCCCCACCAACAACCCCAAATTGTCAGTGAACCCACACCCCTCCCTCCTCCCTCCAAAACACCCCCAATAACAAAACTGAGACCTGAGCATCAGGTCCCCAATCGCTTCCGCTTGAGGTGCCACTCTGGGCCCAGCCAACCCTGTTCGCCCCCGAATAGCAGTGCACCCCGTCAGCCAAGCCTACACCAGACAGCGGCTACTCAAAAGGATATAATGGGCCTCATTACGACCCAGGCAGTAAGTTACCGCCTGGGCCGTGACTTTACCACCATGGCGTAAACTACGTTTACGCCATGGTGGTTGGCGGACTTACCGCCCCATTCCGAGGTTGGCGGGGCGGTAAGTCCCCAATCCCCATTTACCCTTCCCCATTCCCATTTTTGCCCCATAGGGCATAATGGGAGTGGGGATGGCGTTAATTACGCCACCGTAAATTACGGTGGCGTAATTAACTCCATGGTCCCTTAGCGCCATGGATTTTAACACCTGCTAAAAGCAGGTGTTAAAACCTCCATGGCGCTAAGGGACCTCGTACTCAGGCGGTAAGGGTCGGCGCTGTTTACGCCGCCGTAAAACCCTTACCGCCTGAGTCGTAATGAGGCCCAATGTCTTGAAGACCCTGTTGTCCACCATTCACCCCTGCCGGGGCCGTCCCGGCAGCCGTTCCAGGAAGCCCAAGGCTTCTTCCAGTGTGTTAAAGAACTGCGCCTTACCCTCGTGCTCAACGCAGAGTTTTCCCGGGAACAGCATTGCATACCGGATTCTGCAGTCCCTCAACTGCTTCTTCACTTCCAAAAATGATTTCCTGGACGCTTGGACCTTATCCGAGAAGTCAAGGAATAGTCTAATGTTGTCCCCCTTGTATGACACCGACCCCTCCTCTCACGCTTTGCGGAGAGCGGTGTCCCGGTAGTTTAACAGCCTTGCTATTATCGGGCGTGGAGGCGCCCCAGGGACCAGCCTCCTTCCCGAGGGTATCCGGTGCGCTCTTTCCACTACGTACATATCGGCGAAACCCTCTGCTCCCAAGGTCTCCTTAAGCATAATCTCCACCTGTTGCTCCATGTTCTTCTGGTCAGACGATTCCGACACCCCCACAATCCGCAGGTTGTTCCTCCGACTGCGCGATTCCAAATCATCCTGCTTGGCCATCAGTTCTTTCAAAGCCCTCTGCACCGATGTCATATCCCTAACTAGGGAGCCAGACTCATCCTCCAACGTTGACACTCTACCTTCCACCTCATCCAACCTCTCGCCATGTTTGTCCAGCCTGACCTGCATATGATCGACCTTGCAGGTAAGTGTGTCCATTTTCCCATCCAGGGTTTGGAGACTGGACTGTAGTTGATTGAACATAATTTTGATATCCTGGAGGGCCCCCAAAGCGTCGACCGCCGGCGGGGACTCCACAGGATCCATGCCCCCCGCCGATGCTGAGATGCCAAACCGCAGCTTGGATTGCCGCTGTCTGCTCTTTTTACCAGGCCTGGACATCCCCCTCCATCCAGGAGGGGGGAGAAACCCAGAGTGGGCCCCTACAGATCTGCTCCACGAGGGCACCAGAGAGAAGCAGCAGCCGCGCCGAGCCTGCCACAGGCGGTTTAAATAGTCACAGGCGAACAGGCATGGAGAGCTCCCCTTACTGCTCCCCACGGGATTCTTCACTGATGAATGCCTAATAGAGTTTACAGGCGGCCCAAGCTACAGCACACCGAGTATCCCGTGCCTCCAGGCTCCCCTCCAATGCCGAGAGCCACCTCCCAGGACCTCCCAGGACGCATACACCCTGCTCCAGGGCACGTGCAGCTCCTTCCCCGCACGTCCCAGCACCAGGCAAAGGGTGCCGCTCCACAGATGCAGTGGGGCCGCCTCCGGTGGGGTCCAGCACGCCAGCCACCTCCCGCTCAGCACTCGCGGCTCCTCCACTGCTGCTCCCAGGCCCAGTCCCTTTGCGGGGCCCGGCGTATCTTCAAAGCAGAGCGGAGGGGCTGGGTGGGAACCGGCACCGCGGCCAGCCCAGGCCAGGCGAGCCTCTGCCGCGGCTCCAAACCTCAGCCTCCACCGGCGTGCTCCGGCAAACAGGTCCGCAGGCAGTCCACCGGGGGACTGATCCGAGGTTCCCGGCTTCCCCGCCACAGATCCGGAGCTCCTCCACCTCACTGCCCCGCAGCCCCCAGGCAAGTCACACATCCTCCGCCAGACAGCGTGTGTTCGAGGGCTCTCCAGCCGCCGACACCGCCCTCCTCTTTCCTCTGTCACCGGACCACCGAAGAGGCCTTCCACCAGGAGCTAGCGCTTCCGATCACACCACGCGGCCGGGGATCTCACCGGAGCACCAAGCCCCCACGGGCAACTCCACCAGTCCTCTGCTTCACACCGAGCGCCGCCAGCTCGAGGACAGGGCCGTCCCAGAGCTCTACCCCGTGCGTGGGGGCCGAACTCTGTCGGGAAAGCTCCGGATATTATCCTTATTTCACAGGGTGGCTGGGAGCTCACAGGCTCGCGGCCATCTTGGCTGGGCTCACGAGCGACCCCCCTAGCCAGTTGCTTAAAGCGTGTCACATATGTAAGCATATCCTGGGAACCTTGTTGGAAATCCAGTAGGCGTTCCTGGGCACTATTGACCTGTTCTGGGCAGTCAAACGTGGTCTTTAGAGCCTGTACGCACCCATTGTAGTCATCCAGGAGGGCATCTCCAGAATTAACTAAGGCGTAGCCCAAGTTAATGCATTCCCAAAAAGATGCGAAATCATAAAGCCCACCCTTGCCCTGGGGGTAGAGAAGTAGTAGGGTAAGGTAAAGTGAACTAAACACGAGTCAAGGAATCCGTGAAGGGTTTTTGAAGAATCGTCGTATTTATCTACTACTCCGCCCAATAATACGCTTTCCTTGGTCGCGGAATCACGGGACAAGACTAATTGTTTTAATGCGGCATTCTCGGCTTTAAGATTCTGCACTTCAGTTGTTAACTCCTGCATGCCACGCATGAGGTCTTGAACTACCGCCTCCATGTCCGTATCAATTTCAGTTTGTTGGCGTCTCAATCTGCCACAGGTTTCGCCCCTTCTCACCTGTCTATGTTGTTTACTGGAGTTCTTTGAAGGAGTCTTCTTGCGCACAGTTCGGGTCTTGTATAACCCTCTGCAAACGTCCTCGGGTTCCAGCGTACATTCAGCGTTCCGACTCCTGGAACGTTCAGAATGTCCGGGAAATCCTGGAAGTGATGAAGAGTGTACTCAGAGACGGGTACACGGAGGTCCGGGATACAAGAGGTAATAAAGAGGAAGGGAATGAATGAGGAAGGAAAAATAGGGGCCAGGAACCAGAAATCAATGAAGTCAGCGAGAGCGAACTACGGCAGCACACGTCTAGCCACTGCAAGCGGTAGCGTTGAGACACGCGGGGCCGCAGGGGCGTGGCTTCTTTATAGAACGTGCTAGTCCGACGCGGAAGCTGGTAAACAACGTTCCGTGTTTGACAGCCATGTTGGGAGTACTGCTGAGTGCAAGCCCCGATGTGTCAGGGACCAGGAAGTCCAGAAGGGACGCATTCAACGGTTCATGACATGATATGGCATTTATAACGCGCCTGTACACAAGTGTTTCTAGGCGCAACAAGACAAGGAAGGGGAAACAAAAGGCGGACAAAACAATGATCTTTCTAGGCCTTGTATCATTCAGATCGCGCAAGTGTGGGGAAGAGGGAAGGGGAGTAGTGTGAGGGATGGAGGGGAAGGGAGAAGTGCGGGTAACTCAATAAGTGCAGCCATCGAATGGCTCATAAGTGCAAAGAGAAGGGACTTTAGGGTTGCAGATATAGACCGTTAAGTGCTGGGGAGCCCAGAGGCAGTGCAAGGGCAGCTGGACATGCAGGAGCCTGGGCCCGAGTTCAGAGGGTATCCAGTTACCAAAGTGCACTGAACAGTCAGGTACATCAGCAGGGGAGAGGAAGAGAGAAAGCAGAAGCAAAAAGGAAGGTCTTGAGTTGCTTCCGAAACTGGTGGTGGTTCTGCTCAAGTTTGAGAGAGGCAGGGAGGCTTTTCCAGAGGGAGGCCCCAAGAGAGGAGCGAGATCTGCCCACAACTCTCTGCTTGGAGAAGCATCTGACTCTCATAGAGTTGGAGGTGGATGAGCGCAGAGCTCGAGAAGGAAGATGTTTAGGAAGAGAACGTTGGAGGTAGAGTGGTTCCAGGCCCCAGAAAGCTTTGTGCACAATGCACTCCCAAAATCTACCCACATATGTTCTTTATATATTGTTTATGCCCGTACACCTAATAGTTGTCTATACTGTCTTCACAATTTCTTGTTGCCTGCATTTTCTTGATGTAGCCATTTATTTTTGTACACCTTTTACACATTTTTAAACTTCCCGATTTTTGTTCAAGCAAGTTCCTTTTGTACAGTTTTTCGTGACAGTTTTTTGGTACATATTTTAATATGTCTCCAAATTAACTAAGATTATTGATCGCAATGCAACCAGGTTCAATCACGAGTATGCTGCGCTTAACTTTACCAACCCCCAAAAGTATAATACAGAATTGGGCAAAGAGCCAAAGTGCAAAAAGTCACAAGCGGCAACGTTTAGGAATAGCAACACAGTGGGTTATGCTTGCGCGGCACCTTTCCAACGTTTCCAGGGCTGGCGACCTGCACAGTGTGCAGGTCTTCTTCCCTGAATATTATGACACAAGCTACCCGTCACTGCCACCACTGTACCTTCAAGGGGGTGCAGTGCTGCAAGGGGATACATTGCACTGGCATTCCAGGGGGTGCTCACTTCACACTTGAGTATCGGACAGTTTATAGTAGTAGGAAAGTTGGCATCATAGAAACATCTACAAATACCAATACGAAGGAGCAAATGAGGGGTAGTGGGAACATAGAACCAATTTTCGAAAAAATTGAAGATTGCCACGCCGTGATGTGTTCATCTGAAATTAGGATTGTGGGAAAAGTAAGTGATATAAACATGTTGACTTCTGAACATAGCAAACATACGCATACATTGACTTTGGATAGCAAATAATTAAGGATCTTTCAACTTCTCATGCTTGTCAATATCTCACACAACCTTTATTTTACTACAAATGCCGAATGGCAACAAAAGATAGTGTGAGACTTCTCGGAGTAAAAAAATGTATAAAATGAGCACAATTTTTATGATTTGCACTCTTTTCACCCGTGGATGGGGTAACGATGGCTGCCATGGAAACATCGCACCTGCCATTATATATTATGAGCAGAGGGATTCTATTTGTAAGCAGGCACTGCCCCAGAAGCTGCTAGAAACGCTTTGTACAAGTGGGATGTATGTTAAGGTAAGAGCAAATCCCCCCGAACCGCCCCCCCCCGCACCCACTCATTCCTAGCTCCTTGCGCATTTTGCACATTTGCAGTCCTGGTGCAGAGTTGTCCAGCGGCTGCGTTGTTAGTCGTGGTCATGCAGGCAAGGATGCTGTTGAAAGGGCCCTGCTGTTGGGAGTTGGTGAGGTTGACAGATGGGCAGTCTAGGGACAAACGTGGCAACTCTTGGGATATACCTGTAGAGTAGATGTAAAAGGCTCGAAGTGTATACCCGGGGAAGGAGGCTTTTAGTCGATCCGCTGAGGGGCTGCCCTAACACTTGAGTGTGTGTTGGGTTGGAAGCATTTCAACTTACACAACCCAAAAAAATACCACACTGGTTAGTAACAAAAGGTGTTGTTCTTACACCTGAAAGACATCTCAATCAGCTACGCCCTTGCGAGGCTTTCAGCCCTCTAACTGTGGTCCATTTAGTTCCATTGAGTTGGCAATAGGAACAGTGGCTGTTTACAATGCTGCAAAAGCGTAATCGTCTCGGGAGGATATCCTTAGAAGCAAGGCGACATGGAGCAACACAGGTTCAATCCCCAGTCTGCGCTTAGAAACCTCTGGGTATTAAGCGCGTTATAAATAACCTATCCTATCATAGTCAGCATTTTGTACAAAACGGAAGTTGATGTATATATTCTAATCTTTCCTATATAACTCAGCAGACATAGGCGTACAACACAGCCGAGCACAAATAAAGTTCAGCATTCAAACAGATGAAACAATCCCTACTGAAGCCTTTCCAGCTATTCATAGAACATGCCAGTAGAGTGGTGCACCGAGCAACACAGAACATGGAGGTTTGGAAAGGGGAGCTGTCATGGGTTGTTTTTATGATTTGTAGAGTACAAACAGCGCCATTGCACTGCAGCTTCATGGTGTTAGTGGAAGGGGACCCCTAAAACTGAAGGCGCAGTCAATGGGGTGGCAGAGCGTAATTGTATGGGTTGGAGCCTTGTGAGGATACAGTCAGATACTGCAGATGACCGGCATGTCCGGTGATGTGACCATAAAGCAGAATCAAACGAAGGGGGCCTAGAAAGTGCTGAAATCCAAAAAGTGCCTGATGCAGCTTTCCCACCTGCAGGCCTGAACTGTATTTACCATTCTGCGTATGCAACGACATGCAGTACTATGCAAGAAACCTGCCTACATGCATGTGCAACAATCCATGCTGACCACCCACAAAAAATGGAATGTGATTCATCGCATCTAAAACATCTCTACAAAAGCTCTCAACTCTATTCCATGTTGAGGGAGCTTAACACACTTGAGTCCATCTTCCACCCATCATGCCATTGCAGTCTGTCAACCTGCACCTAATCCAGGCCTGGACTCTCTTTGACAGATGCACTGATACCTTTAACACCTGGCACACGTAATGACTTTGCAGCTTCCTAGGGGGCTTACATTTAATTTGAAAAAAAGCAAACCCTGACCACCAATCAAACTTCGCTCCCCACCGGAGCCCATCACGGCACTCACCCCATTTTTATTATTAAGGTATTTATTGAGCGTGGACCTAGCTTTGAGAAGCAATGTAGAGCTTTACAGACAAAGGTATACAACAATACAGTTATACAACAGAACACTTTACAGAGGTATACAACAGTACAGATGCATAACAGAGCGCTTTTTAGAGGTAACAAACAGATATACAGCGGGGGTAGAAAAATGTGACTGGGTCATGAGCCATGAAAAAATAGCTTGTATGAAGTCTCTGAATATGTTCTCCAGGATGTTTTATACTTATAAGCAACCAGAGGCCTATTTTAGGCTATTAATATCTCCTGTTACACAAAGAATATTTATGAATATAAGGTCGAATCATCAGGACATATTAGAGGTCAAAGGGGCCTGGATGGCGATCCCGCTAAAGGGCAGGAATTGTAGAATGGGTAATGATATGCAAACAATTGAGTCAGCCATACATGTGCTGACCTCCTGTCCTACTATGAGATCTGTCTTTGAATGTTATTTGCTTAAGTATGTGGAGAATTTTGAAACTATTGCTAGTGAATTATTTTGGTTAAGATGTATGTCAGGCTATAGTCGTGGTCTAGCAATTGCTATTACATAGGTTTGGAAATGTGTGAATAGCTACCCATTGAAATTTGAAGCAGATGTAAAGCTTGTTTGAGACCTTTAAGTATTACCTGTGATATTGTGGAAATGTCTATCTGCTTCTTTCTTCTATGATCTGTTTGGTCCTCTTCTTTCTCTACCGTTGATTCGGTTTATATTTGAGTATCCTTTATAATTCTCTTATTTTTGTTTGCAAAATGTATGTTGTTTTGTTGAGCTCCTGCTGAATATCTATTTCAAATTTTATATATTTTCTCTTATATTAAGATTTGTAGTTTATTGATGTGTATTTCTGCAGAAGACCTGTGAGTTGGTGTCAGGCTAAACTTCCTCTTCCCCTAACTCCTCCTCACCTGGCTCTTCTCGTATCTCCTCCAACCTTGCAGCTCCTTTCTTCTTCTTGATTCTTGTGCCTTCTACTGGTTTCTTCTCTTTTTTTTGACGTAGGTAGGGACGCGCACCCTCAGTGGCCTCTGTGATCTGAAATAACTGCAGACCTGGGGGATACCAGGGGAGCACGCCCTGACTGCGGGGAAAAAGCCAAAAAGCAAAAAACCCCAGTTGTATAACAGCCTGTCTTCAGGAGTGGTAGTGATCGAAGGAGTACTGTTGCTTTAAGATAGTCTGATGGGACGGTTCTTACTGCTGCAGCAACACTGAAGCTGTGTAGATGGAAAAGCTTCCCTTCTTATCCCCCCGAGAGACGGGAAGGATCGATCTGTGAAGACCTTCAGACTCTGTGCGGTCTCACTATGTTTCGAGAAAATCTCTGAGAAGGGGAGTGGAAACAATGAGCCCAGGCGGAACGGAGAGACGTTCCAAGCCGGGAACCATGTAAAAAGGAAGAAACGAAAAGAGAGGTAATGGATGATAGCTTAGAACAAGTCCAAAGAACGAACAATACCGAGTAGGCGATACTTAGAATCAAACACTGAGAGAGGTAGCCGAAAATAGACATGCATACGGAAAACGCGTTAGTCACAAGTGTGTTTACGCGTCGTGAAGGAAAGAACAGCTCGAGAAAAGACCTTCACCTTACCTGAAAACCTGGAGGTACCGCATGTGAAGAATAGCGAAAAAGATTGCACTAAGGATAGGAAGCAAGGTAAGGAAAAATAAGTATTAAACGATGAGAGGCTAGTCGCTAGTGAGAGACTGGCAGCGCACGTAACGTGAAACGATACAATGCGCAGGACGCCGGTCTGAACTGTCAATTATAGGTTCCATCGGCCATATTGGAATAAACTAGACCGTTAACCTGGAACCGTCAGCCATGTTAGTAGTACCTCCAATGGTGGACGAACTTCCAGGGCTGGTGCATGACAGTTGACTTGATGCTAACGCAGACCCCGGGGGGGCTCCAAAAAGGAACATTGTTAACAAACTATCATTTTGAATATAGAACAAGTAAAGAAACATTAAAGAAGTGGCAAGGGTGTAATTCCCCTTACGTGAGATACCATTTGGGGTAAACCTATAACCTGCATTGCCAACAGCCAAGAGGCTATGAAGAAACCATACAGAGGTGACAAGGGGTCAGGAATGCCACCCACCGGAGGGCACCGCGTTTGTCTTCGTAGCGTCCTGTGCTTCCTGCCTGGAGGACGAGCAGATATGGTTCTGCTGCTCCTTTCTTCAGACACTGGCAGTTGCCATGGCGTCAGTTTCAGACGCTGCATGCTGGTTGCTATGGATGCGTAGGACGTGCTCCACGACACGTGACTCTGCGTCATACTGCAACGTCCACACCCGGAAATAAAACCAGCAGTCGTACTCACTGCGGTGCTTCTGATTGAGCTATTTCAGTTACGCTTCGTTTTGCTATATATATTTGTTCCTTTGGATTCCTGACCTCTGCCTGCCTCTGGACTGCTTTTGGATTCCCCTTGCACTTTGTTTCCGACCTTCTGCTTTTTGTGTACGGACTGCGGCTTGCTCTCTCGATTGGATACTGTTTGCCCTATATTACTGATTCCTCGTTGCCAACTCAGAACTCTTTTGGAATTGCCTCGTTCCACATTTGTTGGACCTTGTTTCTCTGCACTCCTGCAATTCTGGCTTATCAGACTTTGGAGCCATCAATGCAGTGTACGACCTGTCCTCATTTCATTTTATTGGACTAGAGACACTTTCCTGTCTATTGTGATTTAGGTGTCCTCGTGCCGGCAGGGAATAGTGTCTAATCTTCCGCAGCCTGAACTAGAGACGTTTTCCTGCATGCTGCTCTAGGCGTCCTCGTGCCGGCGGGATAGGTGGTTGTGGCCTCGCTTCTTCGCCCAGGACTCTACTTGGACTCAACAAGGAATCTGTACCTTTTTGAACACTCTTCTCCACGTCCTTGAACATTGGTAAGCTTTGCTCAGACCTCTTGATTTAGATCTTGATCTTTCCTTTTGGTTTCTTGGTTAATGTGAGGTCCTGTATATATTTTGTAGGTATCTGTAGAACCCAGTAGGAACCACCAGCTATTTTCCCGTTCCAAACAACTTAGGATTCAAGTTGACCTATACAGGTGGGCTAACGTCTGTTTTGGGGCTAAGAGTGTATCTCCTTACCTGTTGGTTTCTAACTTCTTCCTCTTTACTGCAGGTGTTTGTTCGGTGATGTCCTGTCTTCCGACTACTGGACCCCTTTGCTTGTCTACCTGAACGACAAAGGGTTACAGTTGTCGGAAGAATTCTTCATCTACTGTCTCCTGATCCCTAGCTGAGAACTCACTGCGGAGTATTGGTTGATTCATGACAGAATCAGAAGTCTCTACTATGGAGACAGTCAATGCCCTGGACAAACTGGTGCAGTTAATATCTGAGCTACGTGCCGTTATGATCGCTGCTCATAATGCCACCCATCGCAACATTGATGCATTACAAGCGGCTCAAACCTCTGGGGTTCCACCTACCCCTGCTGCTGCTACAGGGTCAGGTTACCCATTACCCAGGCAAGAGCCTGTACCAGTATTGATGTCCACACAGTTTCTGTTAGCAGCCCCAGAGAGATTGAATGGCGATCCAAAGCATTTTAGGACTTTTGTTAATCAATGTCGGCTACATTTTCTTTGTAGACCAGCTTCTTTTCCAAACTCGACCACAAAAGCCGCATTTGTTCTCTCCTACTTAGGCGGAACAGCGGCGGCCTGGGCTAAGCCCCTGTTGGAACAAAATCGTTTCATGTTATATCATTGTGATGCCCTGCTCTTCGCCATGGGTAGCATTTTTGATACCCAACACAAATCCCAAGCTACTGATCTGGAACTGCTTAATCTTCTGCAGGGTAATACCCCTATCTTGGCCTACGTGGCCAGATTCAATCAGCTTGTGGCTGAAACAAACTGGCCGGAAGAGAAGAGGTGCACAGTGTTCTATAAAGGACTCTCGGATTCTCTAAAAGACACACTGTCTACAGTCCGAGTTTTACCATCTGGGTTCACAGAACTGTTAGATATGGTATTACAAATAGATGCCAGACGGGTAGAGAGGAAAGGGGAACGTAAACTATCATTCACTGTGGTTTCTCGTTCTGAATCCGGTGGTGTTCCTGAACCAGAACCCATGCAAGTCAGGGCTTTACGGGGTCCTCTGTCCACTGAAGAAAGAGAAAGACGCAGAAAGAATAACCTGTGTTTTTATTGTGGATCCTCGGAACACTATATCAAATCATGCCCCAAGAAACCTAGTAGGCCACAGGACAACTCCAAGGCCCGGTACTAGATGGGGTCCGCATGCCAAGCTCTTTATATAAGGATCCCTTTCCCTTGGGCGGTTTTGCACCTTTCACTATTGCCATGACATTTAGCTATCCTTCAGGTACACCGTGGACTGCGTTAGCAGTCATTGATTCTGGTGCTACCGGGAACTATCTAGATATCCAATATGCCCGAGACAACAACATACCTACCCTAAGCAAAGAACGCCCAGAGGTTGTCAATGCAGTAGATGGCACATCCCTGGTGTCTGGATTAATTACAGAAAAAACGGTTCTGTTAACTCTGACTTCCGACGGTGGCCACACTGAAATGCTATATTTCGATTTGATTGCCGCCCCACAATACAAGGTCTTTCTTGGCTTACCTAGGTTGACTAAACGCAACCCTTGTATTGATTGGCAAGGACATGACGTCTGTTTTCCTTTTGAATTCTGTGAGAGGAACTGTTTCGATCTGGAACAACCCCCACCTATGGGGCCTTGCCACTCTCTCCTCAAGGTCTTTTCTGACTCCGTTCCTATTGTGGGGTCTGTATCCGTGACTAGTTTGCCCACGGAGTACAGCGAGTATCAGGATGTTTTTGATAAAACCTGTGCGGAACAGCTGCCACTACACAGGCCGCACGATTGTCCTATTGATTTGAAACCAGGGGCAATAATACCTAATGGCCGTATTTATTCCCTTACTCCAAAGGAAAATACGGTCCTGAAGGATTACATTGATCACGCGCTACGTACTGGGTTTATTCGCCCATCACGGTCGCCAGCGGCATCCCCATTATTTTTCGTACCTAAAAAAGAGGGGGACTTGAGGCCCTGTATAGATTACAGGGTATTGAACGCCGTCACCATACGAAATCAATACCCTCTTCCTTTGATTTCTGTGCTGTTGGATCAACTGGGCAACTCCACTTTGTTTACCAAATTAGATCTACGTGGTGCTTACAATTTGGTGCACATACGCGAGGCTGACAAGTGGAAGACAGCCTTTAAAACTAAGTACAGCCTGCATGAATATTGCGTAATGCCGTTTGGGTTATGCAATGCACCCGCTACCTTCCAAAACTTTATCAATGACGTGTTTCATGACATGCTGGATCGTTATGTAGTGGTTTACTTAGACGATATCTTGATTTATTCAACATCTTACCAGCAACACGTTGATCATGTTTGTAGTGTTCTCCAATGCCTATGGGAATATCATCTCTATGCCAAATTAGAGAAATGTATATTCCATACTACAGAGGTGAAATTTCTAGGATACGATCGATTTAACAAGTAAAGGCATTCGAAAGAATAAATCAAAAGTCTGTGCCATCCTGGACTGGCGAAGCCCTAAGATGGTGAAGGAATTATAGTCCTTTTTAGGATTTGCCAATTTTTACAGGCAATGTATACGGTCCTTCTCAGAGATAGTGTCACCTCTGACAGCCCTGACCAGCACTAAACAATCTTTTTGTTGGACCGACAGGACACAGTTGGCCTTTGATACTCTTAAATGTTCCTTCACCTCTGCACCTGTATTACAGCATCCTGATCCGTCCTCTCCATTTCAAGTAGAGGCTGACACGTCAGGTATAGCCATAGGTGCCATCCTGTCTCAATTGTGTAAAGACACGGGCATCTTACATCCGGTTGCTTTTTACTCCCGGAAACTCACCCCCTTTGAGAAAAACTACACTGTCACGGACAAGGAATTATTGGACATTCGCAATGCATTCAGAGAATGGCGGCATCATTTGTTGGGGGCGGTGCATCCCATCCAAGTATTCACCGATCACCATAATCTTCTAGCCATGAAGTCAGTAAAGTGTTCAACTTCCCGGCATGCCCGTTGGCCCGTGAACTTCACCATAACATATCAATGTGGCAATCTATTTATTTATTTATTTATTTATTTATTTTAATTCTTGATAACGTGCCAAATCGCCCAAAGGCCTGACGGCGCACACAAAACAAAAAAGACAATACTAAACAGACAGTTGAAAGCGGACATCTCAGGGGGAACTATGTAATTAAGATTTCAGGAGCATTGAAGAGATGGGACTTGAGATTTTTCTTGAACTGAGTCAGTGAGGAGGAGCTCTTAAGATGGAGAGGAAGAGTGTTCCAGAGAGTAGGGGCTGAGACACTGAAGATAGTTTTGCCGAACTTGGCAATTCGAAAATCTACATTCTAAAGCGGATGCTCTCTTCCGTCTTTATGGTTCGCCCCCTGCAACTAATCTCGTTGATCCTCTCCTATTACCACATCAGGTTGTTTGTGGGTGTACTCCACAACCGTCCCTCAAAACTGGCCTCCAGGATTGGGTCAAGGATGCACCTGTGGAGGTCTCCGAACTGCATTTGGATGTGGTGAATTTGCTTCCTTACATACAAGGTCGTCTATATATACCCAATGCTAGAACTCGTCAAACAGCACTCCAGTGGTGCCATGACTCAGTCTTCGCAACACATCCTGGTCGTAGAAAGACCATTGAATTACTACGCCAGTGGTGTTGGTGGCCCACCATGGACCGGGATGTGGCTGATTATATCGGAGCCTATGCGATCTGCATCCAATGCAAATCCATGCCTACTAAGCCTGCAGGTTTACTTCGTCCCCTTCCAATTCCTCAGCGTCCTTTGACTATGGTGTCCATGGACTTCATTGTGGACCTCCCGGCTGTACAAGAATTCGACACAATCTGGGTAGTGGTCGACTACTTCACTAAGATGGCGTTGTTTGTTCCTTGTCGCGGGCTGCCCTCTGCCCCGGTGTTAGTTGATATGTTCTTGAAGCATGTCTTTCGCTTCTTTAGGTTACCATCTATAGTGGTGTCTGATCGGGGTACGCAATTTACGTCCCATTTTTGGAGAACCCTTACGGCCTCGTTTGGCATTGAGGATCGTTTCTCAAGCTCCTATCACCCCCAAACTGATGGCCAGACCGAGAGGGTGAATGCCACACTTGAACAATACCTTTGCTGCCTGATATTGCAGCACCAGGAATCTTGGTTGGCAGTCTTGGTCGCGGCAGAATTTGCCTACAACAATTCTGTCCATACGTCCAAAGGTTCTTCTCCATTCCATGCCCTATACGGTCTGCATCCTAGAGCCTTGCCTTTGGATCCTTCTATACCCGCGGACAATCCGGCTGCTATGGCTTGTGTTCGGGACATTTCGGCCGTTCATCGAAGTATAGGAGAATATCTATTAAAGGCTCAAGAATCCGCTAAAAGGTTTGCCAACCGTCGGTGTTCCCCAGCGCCCGTTTATTGCCCTGGTATGAAAGTGTGGCTGTCCTCCAGGAATTTGTGTATCCCGGGCCGCAGAGCATTGTTACCCCGTTTTGTGGGTCCTTATGTAGTCAGTGAGATCATCAATCCTGCGGCTGTCCGCCTCACCCTCCCTGCCTCTTGAAGATACATCCTGTTTTTCATGTCTCTCGGATTAAGCCCTTTCGCCCAGACACCCGGTTGTCTACTGTGCCCGTCCCTTCCCAAATTCCTTCCTCTGATGTTTTTGAAGTACGAGCTATACTCGATTCGCGTGTGCGACGGGGTGTGCTTCAGTTCCTTATTGATTGGAAGGGCTATGGTCCGGAGGACCGGACCTGGGAGCCTCTTTCTAACATTAATGCTCCTTTACTTATGGCTCACTTCCTTGAATCGAGGGGGGTACGTGCTCTATTGGGGAGGGGAACTGTCAGGAATGCCACCCACCGGTAGGCACCGTGTTTGTCTTTGCGGCGTCTTGCGCTTCCTGCCTGGAGGACGAGCAGACATGGTTCTGCTCCTTTCTGAACATTGGTAATCTTTGCTCAGACCTCTTGATTTAGATCTTGATCTTTCCTTTTGGTTTCTTGGTTAATGTGAGGTCCTGTATATATTTTGTAGGTATCTGTAGAACCAAGTAGGAACCACCAGCTATTTTCCCGTTCCAAACACCTTAGGATTCAAGTTGACCTATACAGGTGGGCTAACGTCTGTTTTGGGGCTAAGAGTGTATCTCCTTACCTGTTGGTTGCTAACTTGTTCCTCTTTACTGAAGGTGTTTGTTCGGTGATGTCCTGTCTTCCGACTACTGGACCCCCTTGCTTGTCTACTTGAACGACAAAGGGTTACAGTTGTAGGAAGAATTCTTTGTCTACTGTCTCCTGATCCCTAGCTGAGAACTCACTGCGGAGTATTGGTTGATTCATGACACAAGGGCACAACTCTCCTTATATAGTACACCAAAAGGGGGACATTTGTAACCCGCATTTACCAAGAAGTAGATAAGAAGCAATCTGAGAATAATTCTCCTATCTTGAGGTTCCAGTTTGGGGAAAACTGAAACCCACATTGCCAAGAGTCAAGAGACTATAAGAAGAGCTGGCCATTTTTCAGTCCTCCTCACAAGAAATACTGGTTTGGGAATCTTTGAACAAATATTGCCACTAAAGGTGATTGTAGTTGTAGGAGTTTTCTTCCTGGCAGGGGAGTACATCAGGAAAGAGACCATAATAGTCCTGGCAGGTGAGTATACCAGCAAAGAAGAAGACCATTTGAAGAAGTGTGTTTGTGGCAAAAAGGTGTTGTGGAAAGATCTTTGTCATAAGTTGCGCAGGGAACTCAAGTAGGTGTTGGGTGGCTGTGCTGATGTAAGGGGGATGTAAGCACACACAGCAGGAATCTAAACAAGAATGAAGAATAGGCAAGGTAATTAAGAAGAACGGAACAGGAAGAAAGGACGGATCTCAATGGTGAACAAAAAGGGATAGGAACCATGCAGTGGACAAACAATGAGGAATCCCACTAGGGGTGTATACACAGGTTGGATTAGAGAGTGCCCACAGATATAAGGGCAGCTCAATGCCTCTGTGTAAGTTACTTTTACAGGCTTCTGTGTCTGGACCCTAGGGCAAAAACAAGGAGTCCAGCCAGAACCTGCACCGGATGCCCTCTGAGGGAACAGAATGCAGAACACTGTTACATTTAATTCACTATAGACTACAAGTAAAACAAGACAAGTGAAGGGGCCGAGATTACCTGCTGGGAAACCCAGCAGGCAAAGTCTGAACAAAGGAATAACAGATGTACAAGTGATGACGAGAACCGTAACATAAAGAACTAGGGACAACTAGGCAGTCAAGTAAGCAAGGTTTAGAAGGGGAAAGGCAAGTAGAAAATAATCTATTTCAATAATACAGGAGACTGGAACGGCAGACTGGTAATCAGGAACTATAAATCTTTACTGGAATAACCAGGGCAGGACTGAAGCCAGATAACAAGGAAACTGTAGCTCAGAAGTGGGAAAACAAGGGTAGAATAGAAGACAGATAAACAAGGAAACTGTAGCTCTGACGTGGGATAACGAGGGTTGGACAGAAGACAGATAAACAAGGAAAGATGTAGCTCTGAAGTGGGATAACAAGGACAGGACAGATGATGATACAAGGAAACTCAGCACTGGAACTTGGAAGCTAAAGCCAGGAAACACAGACTGAAGGAAAGGAAGAAGGAACAGCAGACAGAGAGCCAGATAATAGAAGGTAGAGAGCAAGGGGCTGAGGAGCTGCATACAGGAAACAATGACTGCAACAGAGGAGCAGGGAACCAATGTAGGAAGATCAGAAGAGCAGGGCAGAAGGCAGAGAAGAGTAGCAGGCTGAAGGCAGGGAGCCCAGAGGAGCAGGGCAGAAGGAAGAGGAGAGTAGCAGGCTGCAAGGCAGGGAGCACAGAGGAGCAGAGCATAAGGCAGAGGAGAGTGGCAGGGCTGGCAAGCAGGGAGCACCGGGCACTGGTAAAGGAGCAGAATCTGACAGCAACAGGAAACAGCAGCATATCATGGATCAAGGCAAAAAGGGCTGGGAGCGAACTCAATGCAAGAGACGTGTGATCCTGTAGGCACTTGCTTAAACATAACCCTGCCCTGTGCTGAGGCAGGATAATTAGCAGCACCTGGAATAGCACACCTGAAGGTAATCTGCCTCCTCCCTCTCTGGTCATGGGAGGTTGAAAGTAGCACTGATCTCTAGGGCTTCTGGGGATAGTGGTTCCAACACTGATGCATGGGAATAACCAGGAAAGGAGACCTGCCGCAAGGTGCATTGTGGGAATTGAAGTGCATCATTTTGGAAATACAGATTTCGGAAAGGAAATGTCAAATAATGATTTAGGGGCTTCTCTGAAGATGGTAGAAAACACCCCGCGGGTCTGAAGACAGCGCCACCCAGAGGCAGAGATGCAGAAGCATGACAATCTTATTAACTCTATCCGCCTATAGGGATATATATTCATGCATGAAATATTTGTGCAAACAACAGCACATGTGTACAGATTCAAAGGGAAGCAAAGGTGGGGGTTTATTTGTTTAGCATGTGGATGCAGCTTTTTTTTAAATGGGTGCCAGGGACAGCTTCTCAGCAACAGGCCAGTAAGCATTATTTTTGGGACAGCATTATTTTTAAAAGTATTTAACAAAATGTTTTTAGCAGCATGCCAGCAAAATGGGGTTTAGTTTCAAAAAGCATGCAGCACGGTGTGATGTCATTTTAAAGTGCATACATGTACATAGGTACAACTTGGGTGTTTTTATCTGTGTGGAACTGCATCAGAAATATATAATTAACTAATCCTATACTAATTTGCCCCAGTAACCCATTAACTGTTCCACTAACATATAATACAGTTTGTTAAACACAGTGAGATTCATTCCATTTAATATTCTTCCATGGAGAGGAGAAATATTTGCACGGCAGAAAATAAATGCTAAACAGTTTCTTGTTAACTGAAGTTTCCATTGTTCTGGTGGGGAAAGAGCTGTTACAGGACATTCTTGTAATATGATTGGTAGGAATCAAGAGGTGGCAGCGCTGATGTCAGAGAAGGCTGATCTGGGTTTGACAGACAGCCAGAGTATTTTTAATCAGCTGAGCTGGGGGAAGTGGAAAGTCCTTCCAGAGATTCGAAAGCTATCAGTGTCTTCCTGGACGGGGCTCCGGGAATGCAGTTTTGAAGATAGCTTGCAGGCAGTGCAGAGAGGTGTTGGGCTATGGGCATCGGAGACTGGAATCCCTTAGGCGGTGTCCGTGGGGTGTGAGGTCGCGAAGATAAACCCTGGCAGCAAGAGAAGCAGACGGAACATAGAAGCAGACTTGAAATACATTTGTAAGTTAAGTAATTCAGGAGTACGTGGGTGGATAACATGTGATCAGATTAGCTTAGAGTGTTGAATTATAACACAAAATGCTTTATTTTTGTTCCTTTCCACGTGCAATTGTTTAAAAGAAAAGAAAAAGAAATGAATCAAAATTTTTCATGTTGCCATGTACTTGTTCTCTTTTCTGTGTTTATCTTCTGGAGGACGAGGTTGTGCTAGCTGTTGGTAAGCATATGTGTAATTGTAATATTCTGGATTGTGTATAACAAAGACCAATATTATAACAAAAAGCAAAGCTGGTGCAATTTTTTTTTGGTTTTATTTTATGTCTCTCATGATTACTGTGTTTGGGGAAAAGTCAGTGGGTGATCCTAGTGTCATACCACTGCGGTAAAGAATTTTGCTACCTCATTTACCACATGGGACAAGGTTATGACAAGAGTAAATATATACAAATAAGCAAGATAGAAGGTTATGTGTGTGTATGGATGCACTTTCTCTGCATGTTGAAGAGAAAGTGGTGCCCCAAGGCACATAGGTTACTGAATGTAAATAAGTCAGTAACATGAGTTACATGCAATAAATTTCATTCTGAATAAACTCACTGGGTTCCCTAAAGGTGTGCTAGGTCCACAGAGTACTTGCAGTCAGCCAAAGGTGGGTCACAATTGTCATGAGGGAGAGTTTGTCCTATGATGGGGCAGTAGTATAAAAGACATGCTCACCACTATACCACAAAAATAAGATATCACTAAAAATGACTGCCAATATAAGCTAACACTATATTATCACCAAAATAGGGTAATACTGGCCTTGTGGGACAGACTGTAGAGCAACTACTGGGCATGGCTATTGTGTCCCACACCGCCATACGTGCATTAATTGCATTGCTCTACAGTCTGTTCCCACAAGGCCAACGCACCATATATGTAGGAGGTTTTGTCTTTTGGGGCAAATTCTGGATTTGGTGGTATTTTCTTACCGTGGTATTTTGGCTGTATTTTGGAATTACCAAGCCTCTGCCGAGGCCCGCAATTGGTCCCCTGCTCCTGCTTGCCCCTCCCCTCCTGCCTTTAATTGAGGGGGGGCTCACCGCTAGGCGAAGCCGCAGAAGAGCGAAGGCCAGGAGAAAAGGCCAAGCTCACTCTCTGCAGCTCGAGGGCACAGATGGTGCCCCAACGTTCTGCTAAACCTACTCAAGGTAAGGCTAACAGCCTCAATGCCCCCTTGACTTACCCCTCATGTGCGCCCACCCTGCTAGCATCTGCACGCCCTCCGCTGTACAACAGCAGGAATGCGCGACTACGGTCCCGCACCCTGCCCACCAACCCCATCAGCCTTATCCCTACCGTGGGCGACCGCAACGCCAGGCTGGCCACAAGAAGCCAGCCACCAGTACTCAGGTGCACTGCCACCAAATGCACCCTGGGCCCCAGGGTTGCCCCGCAGTCCTCTGCCACAACACGACAGGTCTTCAAGGGCCGTACCAGCAAACACTACCCCTCTAATAACATTAACTCTGTATTTCTACCTCCGCCCCTCTGCCCCACTGTACCCACTGCTACCGATCCCACTGCCACACTGGATTGTGTGCAATTTACTGATGTTCTCATGCCTACTGGTCCCACTGCTGTTGCCCCCATTGATTGTGTGCAATTTACTGATGTTCTCATGCCTACCGGTCCCACTGCTGGTGCCCCCATTGTTTGTGTGCAATTTACTGATGTTCTCATGCCTACTGGTCCCACTGCTGGTGCCCCCATTGATTGTGTGCAATGACTGATGTTCTCATGCCTACTGGTCCCACTGCTGGCGCCCCCATTGATTGTGTGCAATTTACTGATGTTCTCATGCCTACTGGTCCCACTGCTGGCACCCCCATTGATTGTGTGCAATTTACTGATGTTTCTGTGCCCTTTCACCCTATCGTTGACACTCCCTTGACCACACCTTTTAGTTCTTCTGACCCTCCACCACTTACCAGCCCACCCCTCCCCCTGCCTCCCTCTACCCACACGCTTAGATACGCCCTGCTCAATGCCCGCTCATTACCAGCCCCTGCCCTTGACATCAACAACCTGCTCATAAAAGACAAGCTTGACCTCTTCATCCTTACTGAAACCTGGCTGAATGGAAGCTCAGGCCCAGCCCTATCACTGGCCATCCCACCTGGCTATTTCATCCTTAGGAAAGACCGCCCCTCTCAGAGAGTTGGAGGCATTGCCCTCATCGCCAGAGACACCCTTTCCATCAGAGAAGCTGAAGGCATCCTTGACAGCAACAGCGATTAGCTCCCTTTAAAAATTAATGTCTCACCCAACTACACCATATCCATGCACATTGTCTACAGACCCCCAGGACCTTGCACTGAATTCCATGACACCCTTATAACTGTACCGTCTCACAACATCAAAAAGACCTCACAGGTTCTACTCCTTGGTGACCTCAACCTAGGGTTGAACGACCCCAAAGACTCCCCTGCGAAACACCTCAAGAAGGCAGTCTCCAACCTATGCTTCTCACATTCCATTTCCCAGCCCACACACATCAAAGGACGCAACCTTCACTGGGTCAGCCATCATAACTGCTCCCTCCTCATCACAGACAACAACCCTATTCCCTGGTCATACCATCACTACATCCAATTCAACCTCGGAACCAACAAAGTGGCCCGTTCTCCGCCATCACCATGCCCCGCCACTTACGCCAGGAGCTCACGCCTTCTCACAGTCGAGAACTTGGCACCTTACCTCCTTAACCCAGCCCTTCAAGTCCCCTCTTCAAAGAATCCCGATACTCTAGCTAACATAATCAAGGATGTCATCACGTCAGCTGTGGATGCCATTGCTCCCCTGACTCTCAAAAATGCTAAAAAAGCCAAACATGCCAACTCATGGTTCTCCAAACAACTCCTTGACCAACGTGCGCAGAAGAGGATTGCACTATCCACATGGAAAGCAAACCCTTCTGAAGCCACTAAACAGAAGTTCAAAGCCATTTCCAAATCATACAAGACCAACATCACCCTGGCAAAGGCTGCCTCCTTTAACACTAGGATCGCTGATGCCAAGTCAGGATCTAAGGAACTATTCACCATCTTTAGGGAACTCGAAAAACCATCTGCCCCTCCTCCACAGTCATCAAAGATGGCAAATGGTGTAACAGCATTCAATCTGCCATGCTAGAGAAGCTTGACACCCTCCAAACTAAAATTTGTGGCCACCAAAAAGCCCTCTCCGACATTATAGCGAACATGCACGTCAAGCCACCCACCAAGACCACGTCTTCCCCGCTGTTCGAATTCAAAAACATTACCGAGCAAGAGGTCATCACCCTGCTCAATTCTATTAAACCTTCCAACTGCAAAGGTGATGCCTGCCCTGCCAGCCTCATCAAAGACTCCGCACCCAGCCTAGCCCCCTTCCTTACAGCCTTTATCAACTCCTCCTTCCAATCAGGTCATGTCCCATCAGGACTAAAGGAAGCTTGGGTACGCCCACTCCTCAAGAAACCCTCACTCGACCCTACCGTCCCTGGGAATTACAGGCCCATCACGACTGTACCTTTCCTGCTCAAAATCTTGGACAAAGCAGCTTACCTGCAAGTCCAGAAGTTCCTAGAGGACAACCGTCTCCTCGGCCTACGGCAATCTGGGTTCCGCCCCCGACATGGCACTGAAACGGCCCTCCTAGACCTTAGAAACCAAATGGATGATCTCAGAGACGCAGGCAAAACTGCCCTCCTACTGCTCCTTGACCTTTCCGCAGGGTTCGACTTGGTTGACCACAATACCCTGTGTCACCACCTAGCCACCCAAGCCAACTTCTCCCCTAAAGCCTGCCAGTGGATCACCTCCTTTCTCCAAGAAAGGGCCATGAAAGTATTTTCTGAAGTTGCCGCCGCCACCCCCAGCCTCCTCACCTGCGGTGTCCCCCAGGGATCCTGTATCGCACCTACATTCTACAACCTCTTCACTAGGCCCCTGTTTAGCATCCTGGACTCCCTTGGTATATGCGGACGATACGCAGGTACTCATCCCACTCACAGGAGACTACCTAGCAGACTCCAACACCCTCTCCTCGATCTACTCCACCATCCAATGCTGGATGGTGGAGAATTGGCTTTGCCTCAATAGCGAAAAAACCAAACTCCTCCTTATTGGCTCACTGTTCACCCTCGGTAACCTTGGAGAACAGTACGCCTCCTTCACTATTGATAACATTCCAATTAATGTCTTAAACCATGTTAAGACACTCAGAGTCTACCTCGACTCCGACCTGTCCATGGACAGACAGGTCAATGCCATTGCCGCCTCCTCAGCCTACTACCCCAAAGTCCTCAAAGCAGCCAGACCCTTCTTGGCCCGTCAAAGCTGCCTCACGATTGCCAGGGCAATCATCGGGTCAAGTCTTGATTACTGTAATGCCCTTCTTGTGGGGACATCCAACAAAAACCTGGCCAAACTTCAGCTAGCCCAAAACAATGCACTAAGGGCAGCCACCGGCACTGCAAGGAGAAACCATATCTCCGAAATCAGAAGGCAAGTACACTGGCTCCCTGTCAAACAGAGAATTGTCTTTAGAACTCTTGCCCTCACCCACAAATGCCTTCACGAACTTGCCCCCCCCTACCTGACTAACAGAATCACCAGGCACTCTGCCACAAGACCGCTCAGATCCATCTATGCCAACACCATTGTTACGCCTACCTCACGGAAAGTGCGGGCTGGTGGCTCCAGCTTCCCCACCTTAGCAGCCACGCACTGGAACGCCCTGCCTCCTCACCTAAGACTCATTGAGTCCCACCTAACCTTTCGTAAGGCTATCAAAACCAGACTTTTTGGGTAATCTAAATCTGTATCCTCCATTGCCTATATGCCTGCCAATACTGTAACTAAGAGCCTTCTGGCACCTGTATGTAATCTTAAATCTGTGAATCCTCTGTAACAGCGCCTCAATGCCTTATGGGCTGCAAGTGCGCTTAACAAATGCAAATAAATAAAATAAATAAATATTAAAGGGAACTCATTTTGTGAGATCAGTGTAACACTGGAAATTGGATCTCAAGATGTCTCAAATTGAAGCCACATTCCCTGAATTGGTGAAATATTTAGAGGCAAAATTATATGCGCATTGGGGTATGGTCATCAAATAATGCCTTAGGATGGCATGGCCGTATCTGTGGGGAAGTTCAGAAAGAACCAGTGGGCAGCATTTTTGAAGAGGGCAGCATAATTCAGGTCTGTCTTCTGAGATTATTTAATGCTGCTGACAAAACTTCTGAGAGAGACTGTTTGATACAGCTCTGTGCCAAAACTTGGTTCATTTTAAATAGATCTCTGCGAATGCAAGAAAATGATGCTAAAGAAAAAGTTGAATGCAGAACTGGAGGTATGTCAAAAAGACATGCAATCAAAATGTAGTGAATTTGACACCCAATTGTCTCAAAGAAGAAAACAATTTGAAGACAGTGAGCAAGAGTTGAAACACATAAAAGGGTTGGTAAGCCACATTAGACAAGACAAAGAGGAGACTATTTTAGAGATGCAAGCTTTACAAACAGAGAATCTAGAGAAAGAAGGTGAGCTCCAAGCTGTTGAACAAGAGATAGCAATCATTTTTCAAGAAAGGGACAAGCGGGACAAGGAGTTTAATGAATGTTAAACACAGATGAGCGAGATGCAGAATGTGATTAATAAAATGGGTGATGAAAACACTTACCTGTGTCAGGAGGCAGACCGGCTTCTTAAAAAGTGCAAAGATTTGGAACAGCAGATATGCGATTTGAGGTCTCAGGACAAGCGACAAGGCATCACATTCAATGGGATTGAGGTTAATTCCATTTCTACACGGGGAAATAGTGTCCCGGTGGCTATGCTGGTGTCATGCCTGCCACCCTAGGATCCGTTACTTACCCCAAACGCTCCTATTTTCCGGCATCCTCAGACTTCAGGACGGCCAGGCAGTTCTATACTCAATGGAAATTGGCCGGGAGACGCTACTGAGAGAGCTCGCGTCACATGACCAACGTACGCGTCATCGCGTTGGTCAGGTGCAAGTCAGCTGACATAATTTAACTAGGCTGATGCCTTACAGCTGCGCTTCTGATCGTTTTTGGTATCTGCGTTCCGGAGCTTGCTTCTGCTGTTCTTCGCAGATGCTCTTCTTTTCATCGCAAGAAGCGGTTGCCTTTCCCTGCGTTCCTACGCAGTTTCAGGCAACCTCCCAGCTCGTCTCAGAGCTACTCCTTTCTTCCGCGTTCTTACGCAGCTTTCTACTAACTTAATCTAGTTCCAATACGGAGCCCCGTCGCGTCCCTACGCGACGCTCTTCAACCTGTTGCTTCGTTCCAAGACGGAACCCCGCCACGTTCCTACATGACATAGCAATTTCCATGTACTGCAATCAACACCCGGCAGAGTTCCACTCCATATCCATCCAGTTCGGCAATACTATTAACCTCATTACTCTTTGTCATTCTCTGTAGACATTTATTTCCATTGTGGATATACTTCCTCTGCTAAATCCCATCCTACTTGCAGGAGAGTTTAGTCTGACAGTCTCTGTACTCACTCCTGATCAGGACTCAACTGGACCTTCAACTATTGTAAAGGGTTTGTCTTCCTGGATCGAGGTTTTCTTTTACTCCTACTACAAAGTGCACAGAACTTTGGATGCTTACCTGTGTGCACCAACCCGACTCGAGTGCGGCCCTTGTTCCGCCCGGGTTAGATTCCTCACTACCCTTTCCTTGTCGTTGTTTTTCCTTGGATTCATCGGACATTGTTGGGACTTACCTGTGGCTGTACATCCAGGTTAGTGTATTTAACATAGGTTCTTACTGTCCTTTTGTACCAATAGCCTTCTAATTAGTCCACTCTCTATCGACAGCCTGGTGAATCTTGGTCCACTCCTGCCCTTCTCACTAATAGCTCTCTTTGACTGTGGGTTTTACTAGTCGGAGAGTGACATTAGTTAGAAGGTTTCTCTTGAGACTCTACGTTCTACCTCTGACAACAGTACATGGGAGAAGACATCGAGTGTATCCTTTGCAACTACCAGTCTGTATCCTTTAAGTGAACCTTAGACATTCCTTCTGTATCTGTTGTGTTTAATTATCACAAACCTGGTTATAACACTGGGCCTGGTTGCAGCATCTTTGGGGGATTTGACTCACCCATTGGGGGTTGCCACCTATCCCACACACCTGAAAAAAGGGTTGAACCACGGAATAAAACAACTCCAAACATAGCATCAAATAGCCCAATCAAGATAATGAAATCAATCAAGGCCCTAATTAGACCGTTCAAGAAAGGAGGGGAGTGCTGTATAGAAGATCATCTAGAAGCAGTGCATGATATATTTAAAGCCTTCGATATACCCAACGAACAATATAGACAGTACTTTCATTTAACTCTTGATGCTGCCACAGCGAGTATCATCAGAGGTTTGAATGAGCAGAAAAACATGTACTGGGCAGAATTTGAAAAGGAAGTTAGGCACCATTTTTCTCCATTTCAGTCATAACAGGATGCAAAGAAAGCTGCATACACGATGACAGCTGGGTCAAATGTGCCACCTCGACAATTTCTCCAAGAGTTGAAGAGAGCTTTTTCTCCCTTTCATGTATCTTTCAATCCTAACTCGATTGAGTTTAAGACTGCTTATTTCTATGGCTTGCAAAAAGGCATTATATCGCAAGTGATTCACAAGTTTGATCGCAAGAAACCCCTTGAATGGATTGTAGAGCAAGGTACTAAACTATATGAGATGCTCTATTGCCAGAGTGGAGGGGGAGATAAGGTAAAGGAAACAAGACCAAGATATAAAGACTCCTCAGCAACAGTAATGGAGATAAGATCAGCTAAAATGTCACTTAAATCCGCCCAAACTTCAGGCAGAAATAATATGACACCCGAACAGAAGGGTACTCCACAGAGGCTGCCAGCCCAGGCATCGATGTTTCAATCACTTGATCCGAGCAATAGAGAGAGTTACATTAGTCCTAGATGCCTAGGATACCTGCCAAACATGAACAACAATCAGAGACAAAATCAAGATCAAGTAATAGTCCCTACCAGGCATTGGGGACACAGAGCAGATTTGACCCCAACACTATGGTGTATGGCAACCTGGACAGACCATGGTATGTGGATCGGTTAATTGAAAATGGGAATCTGTATAGAGAACAGTACCCACAAAATGAGAGACAGAACACGAGGCAGAATATGAACTATACTCCACGTCAATAAAATCAATCACCACCACTAGGGGATCACAACCAAAGAATGGGCACACCCCGTTCCCCACCTCACATGAATCAAGAATTTAGAAACAATTAAAATAGGAACCAATCCCATGAGAGATATCAGAACAGATTTAACCAGAGGGAGAACAACCAATACCGGTCTAGGCCGCAAAGAGAAGATTCTAGAGAAATGGACAGATTTCAATGTCTTGAGGCCCAGGTAAAAATGTTGGCTGAACAAATAGGGAAACTCTGTACAGTTCAAAAACAGTCATCAAATGAGAGGGCATAAGGTCATAGAAGTGACCTGGTGGCTTCTGATAACAAGTGACTAAATGTTCATGACACCTGCAATGATAAAAAGACAGATTCCCATGAGCCAGTTTTGCGTAACGGTCCTGAGCTGCTTGCTGATTTAAACATGAAAATGCCTGCAAATGAACATAAGGCAGGAATTCCAACCACACCTAAAAAAAAAGGTTTGGGTTAACCTAGCGTTGAATCAAACTTTGGAAGTCTGTACAAATGAAAAAGGAAAAGGAGGAAAATATGAAGTTCCAAAGGAGCAAAGAGACAGATTCAAAAAAGACAACCTATGCACTGATAAAATAACTGATGGGGGAGTAGATGTGACTATTAGAACACCCTCCCTAGACAATCAAGATGCCGATAAAATGCAGACAGGAAAAATAAGTACTAAAAAGGAGGGTACGGTTCAGTCACCTGAAGAGTTTTTTGAGGCACATATTTTTGAGGAAATCAAAAAGGCTGATATCATGCCAGACACCAACAGATGGCTAGAAGTAGAAAACGACAACCTATCATGTGATGTTTATGAGCATGTTCAGTTGAAGAACGGCAGTGTGAACTATGATGATCCCCGGGCAGAGGGGCGGACAGTGGCCACACTCCAAATTACCTCTGAACATGGGGAGATGGGCAAGGTTTATCAAAAGGAAATGGGAAAAAAGGAGCTAAAAATGTCCTTTCATTTACCGATGTGCTTAGCAAAGAGTGTAGGTGTTTCAAAACCTCTTTCACATGGGACTGATGTTTAGAAAAGTGAGCCCTGCAATCAGCATAAATTCTCACTTTCTGTGTGTATTGGAGGAAGTTGAGGACAGATTTTATGCTCCCATTACTGTGGAAGAGAGGTGCAATACATTTGCAATGATTGACACGGGTGCACAGGCCACGATTATGTCCAAAGAATTGATTAAAAAGTATCAATGAAGGGAGATCCCCACAGAATCAGATCAAAGCGAGACAAAATGAAGGCCCAGTACATAACTTTAACGGTGAGGAGATACCTATTGAAGGTGTCACTGAAGTTGACATAAAGATAGGAAAACACAGAATGAGACAGAAAGTATTGATCATATCTATCTGTGAAATTCCATTCTTGATGGGAACAGATTGCCTGAAAAGATTGTCACCTCTCATTGATGGAGTAAATGGGGTTCTGTGGTGCTTAAAACATTAAGGTATAAGAAAATAAAGTCACAAAACAGCAGTGTAAACAAATGGCATACCATTGCTAAATCCAATGATGCAGTGGAAGTGTATCTTCAGAATAGCTGTGTGCCTAGTATCACTGTTATTTTAATGTATCAGGACAGCAAAGTGAAAAAGAAAAACAATCCATGCAGATTTATTTGGATCCGGGGAAGAAATGGCAAACTGAAACAGATGAACACACATTGCGCTTCTACTTAAAAGAAGAGGAGTGCAAACAAAATAATAAACCTGAAGTAGATGCAGAAAAACATATCACAACCCTTGCTGAAATACATATTGAAGATGAACAGCCATGGATTCATGTTGGTGTAAATGGCCATTTTGAAGTGATAAAAGCCACTTTGACACTTGAACAGGAAAGGAGTTTTATTAATGAGAAATTACTTCAGAGAATAATTGTTATATCTATAAACTGTTACCTCAATTACATTTCCTATATGCTTCTGGAGAAACCCCACAAACAACTTTGCAGACAACAAGAAAACTCTTCCTACCTTGTCTTCGAATATAGGAGATTAGGAAAGTTTACCGGAAAACCCTTCTGCGACACCTTCAAACACAGGTGCCGGAAGGAGGCTCCCGGGAAACCCTCATTGGACAGAAAACCCGGCTGTCAAGTGCTGAAGGAGTTACTGGTCTCGCTGCTCCCTCGCGATGGATTATGAAGTCTTGCAGGTAAGTGACGAGGTAAGTCGCCCTGAATGGTCTAGTCGTGTGGCCCTTTCTGGAGGGATGGAAAGAAAAGAGTTTATCCGGAAATCTTTTTAGGAACTCCTCTAAGTGTCCTCTAAGTGTCCTGAAATCAATGCAAAGGTACCTGGGGAGTGTCCCCGAGGGCTAGTGTGAAGAGTTATCTGGTAGTTGTGAAAATAGCCCACTCTTACAAAGAGTAAGAAAAGAAAAAAAATAATGAGGTTATTCTTGGAAAAGGGGTAGAAAGAATGAGTGGAGGAAATGAAAGAGGGTCTGTGATAGTTTGATTAATTTTGATAACAATAAGACTCTGAGTCGAATGCGTAGTTGTATGAGTTTCAACGAGAACCCAAATCTTTTATTAACAAAGACTCTTTCTTTCTAATACTGATAAAGGATACGTTTCTCTGATCTTCTCAGGGGTCTTCAGTGAAGGTCTGTTGGATTACTTTCAGGTAGGAATTTCCTTTATTTATTTGCTGTTCACTATTACTTTCAGGAGTTCTTCGCTTCCTCAGACCTGTCTCTTTCCTCTAGAACAGTCTCTAAGGGGTTTTCCCTTCTCTTCCTGATTCCTTCTGATCTTCCTGAATTTTCCTCTTCCTCTCTCTCTCTCGCTCTCTCTCACTTCCTTGTCCTTTTCCCAACACCTGCTTTACTTCGTTTGTACTTTAGTCAGCCTCCTCCCACTTCTTTGCAATAGGATCCTTTTCGCCGTAGCCTGTTGGGCTTGTTGTTATTTATCTCCTCCTTTTCCCCACTCAGTATTTTTAATGTCTCTGCTGATTTATAACCCCTCATAATAATAGGTCTGTAAGTTCGCCGCCCTTCCGTGAACTACGCTTCCCTTGTATGACGTCTTGCAGCCACAACCTCCACGTTCACCTCGGCGAGGCGCAGCTTCCTACAATTAAGGGTTCCCAGTTAAGCGTAGCGACGCCATCCGTTAAACGACAGGGGGTCACTGGGTCTTCCCTTCAGATCGGCTTCGCTGACGAGCGCAACAGCACCCGACTTTGCTCAGCACCGCTGGTGACACGGCCGCGTCTTTAATTCCCCCTGCTCACTGGGCTCGGTTTCCATGCGTGAGTCGACATCCAGCCCTTCACCTCTCACTCAAAATCACACCCTTCTCCGTTTTCACTGCCTCTTCCTTCTAAGCGGGCACGAGTACTCACAGTGAATCCGTCATCGGGACAACGGTCCCCTCTTGAAAAAAACGAACTTCGTTGTGCGCAACAGCGCAACCAACACATAACCTGGACTGGCGACAACGATCGCCTTGTTTATAACACTCTCTTCTTTACTTCTCTTCACATCTCGACCGAAAACCCCGGGATTTGAGGTTCTCTCGTTTCGCCGTCTTCTCCCTCAGTAAGCCCAACTGAAACCGTTGGGCTCGATCTCCTGCTCCTCATCGTCTCCCGTTTCCTAGGATACCAAAACACAGCCTTGATTAGAGGAAAGTCCATACAGGGATCACTTCCTGGTTCTGTATTCAGGCTTTAATAGTATTCCCCACTGTACATAACCACATGTAGACACAAGTAAGAAGGCCCATATGCTGTTACATTGTCACACCCCCTCTACTAAGCCCTTACGATCGGTAAGGGTTTCTGCTCTGGACAGGTAATCCGCTTGGGCCAAGAATTTCCCAGGTTTATGAATTGTTCTAAAAGAGAAGGGCTGCAGGGAAAGAAACCATCTGAGGATTCTCTGATTGGAATCTTTGTTACGAGCAAGCCAGACTAATGGAGCATGATCAGTTATTAGTGTGAGCTCTCGACCCAGCAAATAGTATCTCAGAGCGTCAATAGCCCACTTTACTGCCAAACACTCCTTTTCAATGGTTGGATAACTCAGCTCGTGAGGTAATAACTTCCGACTGATGAATAGTATTGGTCTTTCCTTCTCACCCTGATCCTGGAACAGCACAGCTCCGAGACCCGTACCTGAGGCATCTGTGTGAAGGAAAAATGGGGCACTAAAGTCTGGGCAATGTAACACAGCTCTTTCGGTGAGGGCCTCCTTCAAGTTGCTAAAAGCCTGTAATGTTTCCACAGTTTTCCAAACTTTCCTTGTCGATGGGATTTTCTTCAATAGATCGGTGAGGGGAGTGGCTAAGGTAGAAAAATGTGGGATAAATCTTCTATAATATCCCACAAACCCAAGAAACGCTCGCACTTGTTTTGGTGTTTCTGGGAACTTTAACTGTTTGATAGCCTTGATTTTCTCCTCTTGGGGCCGGATTATCCCTTGACCAACATGATAGCCTAAATACTTTGTATGAGACATGGCCACGTGAGTTTTCTTGGGGTTGATATGTAATCCCGCCTGTTTCAGGGTTTCAAGTATTTTCGCCAAATGTTGCAGATGTTCTGTCCAGGTGTTGCTGTAAACTATGATGTCATCGAGATAGGCCCCAACATACTGTTCATGACCCTTTGTAATATGGTTCATCAGTCGCTGGAAGGTTGCAGGCGCCCCATGTAACCCAAAGGGTAGCATCGTAAATTGATATAAACCAGTAGGCGTGGCAAACGCTGTCTTCTCCTTATCTGCGGGTAGCAGGGGAATTTGCCAGTATCCCTTGGTTAAGTCAATCGTAGTCAAGAACTTCGCCTTTCCTAATTTATTAAGCAGATCTTCTATCCTAGGCATCGGATATGCGTCGAACTTAGAAATTTCATTTAACTTCCGAAAGTCTATGCAGAATCTTACACTCCCATCCGACTTCGGAACCAAGACTACAGGGGAGCACCATTCACTGTAAGATGGTTCAATGATTCCCAGATCCAGCATTTCCTGTACCTCCTGGTTGAAGGCTCTGATCTTCGACTCGGGTATCCGATAAGGTCTTAGCCTCACTATGGCCTCAGGTTTGGTGACTATGCGATGATTAGTTAAGTTGGTCCTCCCTGGTAAGGAGGAGAATATGTAAGAAAACCTTTGTATTAATTTGGACAACTCATCCTTTTGGACAGTCGATAAGTTTGGGTTGATATTCAGTCCCTCTGAACCCGTCTTCTCTTTTAATGGCAGAAAATGTTCTTCTGTTACGTCCCTAGATATCATGGCGATTGTTTGGACTGGAGATGCCCACTTTTTAAGTAGATTGACATGATAGGTCTGATAGGGAATTTTACTGTCCGGCTGTTTCACCCTGTACGTTAATGGACCCAGAACTTCTTGAATCTCATAAGGTCCCTTCCAGGTAGCTAACATTTTGTTTTCTGAGGTAGGTACCAATACGAGTACCTGGTCTCCCTTCTTGAACGTACGTAACTGCGCACCCTGGTTGTAGTATTTTTCTTGTCTTATTTGTGCTCAAAGGAGGTTATCCTTGGCAATACTTAGTAGCTTTTCTACCCTTTCTCGCAGCTGAGAGGCATACTCCGTTAACGTTACCTCATGTTTCGGTTGTTCCTCCCATCCTTCCTTTAACAGGTCCAACAAAGTACAGACAGGTTTTCCGAACAATAATTCAAAGGGTGAAAACCCCGTTGATGACTGAGGAGTGTTTCTAAGAATCATTAAAATCCAGGGTAATACTCTATCCCAGTCCTTATTCTCAGAGGAAGTTGTTTTTTTCAGCATTTGTTTGATGGTTTGGTTGTAACGCTCCACCAACCCATCAGTCTGTGGATGGTACACAGCGGTTTTCAGATGTTCTATTTTAAGCGTCTCACAGACTTGTTGGAGCACCTTGGACATTAAATTCGACCCCCGGTCGGTGACGCTCTCCCGGGGTATCCCAACTCGTCCAATAAAAGGGATTATTGCGTCACAAATCTGTTGGGTATTTGTTGCCTTTAGAGGAAATGCCTCGGGATATCTAGTAGCATAGTCGACCACCACAAGAATGTTCTTGTGACCCCTTCGAGTTGGTTCTAATGGCCCTACCATATCAATTCCTATTCTGCTGAATGGTTCCATGACCAGGGGCATAGGCTGAAGTGGCGCTTTCCTCACATTGGCCCTGTTCTTCAGCTGACACTCCTCACATGACTGACAGAACCGGGCCACCTGTTGGTACACTCCTGGCCAATAGAACTTGTCTAGAATTTTCTTGGTTGTCTTCTCCGTCCCCAGGTGTCCTTCACCAATCTAAAGGTGAGCGACCTCTAGGATAGTCTGGTAGAATTTCTGGGGTATTAGTAATTGTTGCAGATCCTCTCCATTCCGTGACTTGCTCAATCTATAGTATAATTCATTCTCCTTAATAAAGTGTGGACCTTGTCCTGTTGTTTCTTCTCGGGCCCGTTCTCGAGCAAATTGTAGCAAGGGATCTAGTTCTTGTGCAGACCTAAAACTGTCCCCGTCTTCCTCTATCCTCCAGTCGACTGCCACAGGGAAGACATTTTTAGCTCTCCACTCTTTCTTCAGTAACCGCTTGACTTTTTTGCTCTTTTGTGATTTAGGACTCGGGCTTAGTATTTCTTCGTTACAAAATGGGGCCGTTTCCAACCAGCTCTTCTCAATTTTATGAACCAATTCTGAGAATTTTGGAATATCTGAGCCAATTAGAAGAGGTTTAGGCAAACGGGGTAACACTGCTGCAGTAACCCCCATTGTCTCCCCGACCATTTTAATTTGTATTTTCTTGGAGGGGTAAACTCTTATATCTCCATGGACACATCGGATAGGTATTTCCCCTGGAGAATAATAATCTTCACCTACCAGCTCCGATGTCACCGCCGTCTGTAGGCTTCCAGAGTCGACCAGCGCAGTGGTAGGTTTTCCATTTACCTCTGCCTCACAGGTATATAGATATTGTGGCTGTCTCCCATTTATCTGTTCCGGGACTTCATTTCTTTTTGAGATTCGAGAACTCCAACATCCATTGGTTCCACTTTCAGCTTTTTCGGACAAAATCTTGCAAGGTGTCCCCAGTCCCCACAGTCAAAACACTGTGGACCCTTAGGGGTAAGAGTAGTTTGACGAAAATGTATAGGACCTTCACTATTGGGTCTGGAACGTACATTTTCTCCTTCCGGTCTTCGCAGCATTGAGTTTGGCCATCTTGGTTGAGTCGCTGGTTTATTCAACAAGAGGTGTGGTTTATAGTTCGTCGTATAGGTCAAGACCTTGCCTTGTCCAGCTTTTTGGTAGGCTGAAGCTACTTCTACTGCCTCGCTTAATGACAATCTGGGGTGTTGTTTGACCCATCTTTGTACAGGCCCAGGGAGGGCTTCGATGAACTGTTCCAAAACGACCTTTTCTGTTATCTCTGCAGTGGTGGATGTACCAGGCTGTAACCATTTCTCCACCAACTCTTTTACTCTGTAATATAACTGTCTCGGGGTTTCCTCCCCCTTCAGTTTGACTTCTCTAAACTTGACTCGATACGTCTCCTCGTTGTGACCCATCCGTTCTAACACCACCTTCTTCATGTCCCCATAGCTGGTGTCGCCAGTGGGGTTTGCTGCCTGATATGCACATTGCATTTCACCGGTCATCAATGGTGCGATGTAATGACACCATCTCTCGGCGGGCCACTGAGCATTGCGAGCCACTCTCTCAAAATTCACGAAAAAGTGTCCTGGATCCTCGCCTGCCGAATACTTTTGCAACACAGTGGTAGGGACCTGAGGACTGCTTCGTACATTCGTTACTTCAAGTAATTGGGCCTGTTGCATTTGTAAAGCCTGTTGAAAGGCTAATCTGTCAGCTTGAGCTTGTTGTGACTGCATTTGTAAGGCTTGTTGTAAGAGCTGTTGGCCTTCACTTAATGTCTTAATTAGGTCCTCCATGGCGCTCTCACGATCCCACTTCTAACACCAAACTGTGATAGTTTGATTAATTTTGATAATAATAAGACTCTGAGTCAAATGCGTAGAACCCAAATCTTTTATTAACAAAGACTCTTTCTTTCTAATACTGATAAAGGATACGTTTCTCTGATCTTCTCAGGGGTCTTCAGTGAAGGTCTGTTTGATTACATTCAGGTACGAATTTCCTTTATTTAATTATTTGCTGTTCACTATTACTTTTAGGAGTTCTTCGCTTCCGCAGACCTGTGTCTTTCCTCTAGAACAGTCTCTAAGGGGTTTTCCCTTCTCTTCCTGATTCCTTCAGATCTTCCTGAATTTTCCTCTTCCTCTCTCTCTCTCGCTCTCTCTCACTTCCTTGTCCTTTTCCCAACACCTGCTTTACTTCGTTTGCACTTTAGTCAGCCTCCTCCCACTTCTTTGCAATAGGATCCTTTTCGCCGTAGCCTGTTGGGCTTGTTGTTATTTATCTTCTCCTTTTCCCCACTCAGTATTTTTAATGTCTCTGCTGATTTATAACCCGTCATAAAAATAGGTCTGGAAGTTCGCCACCATTCCGTGAACTACGCTTCCCTTGTATCACGTCTTGCAGCCACAACCTCCACTTTCACCTCGGCGAGGCGCAGCTTCCTACAATTAAGGGTTCCCAGTTAAGCGTAGCGACGCCATCCGTTCACGACAGGGGGTCACTGAGTCTTCCCTTCAGATCGGCTTCGCTGACGAGCGCAACAGCACCCGACTTTGCTCAGCACCGCTTGTGACGCGGCCGCATCTTTAATTCCCCCTGCTCACTGGGCTCGGTTTCCATGCGTGAGTCGACATCCAGCCCTTCACCTCTCACTCAAAATCACACCCTTCTCTGTTTTCACTGCCTCTTCTTTCTAAGCGGGCACGAGTACTCACAGTGAATCCATCATCGGGACAACGGTCCCCTCTTGAAAAAAATGAACTTTGTTGTGCGCAACAGCGCAACCAACACATAACCTGGACTGGTGACAACGATCGCCTTGTTTATAACACTCTCTTCTTTACTTCTCTTCACATCTCGACCGAAAACCCCGGGATTTGAGGTTCTCTCGTTTCGCCGTCTTCTCCCTCAGTAAGCCCAACTGAAACCGTTGGTCTCGATCTCCTGCTCCTCATCGTCTCCCGTTTCCTAGGATACCAAAACACAGCCTTGATTAGAGGAAAGTCCATACAGGGATCACTTCCTGGTTCTGTATTCAGGCTTTAATAGTATTCCCCACTGTACATAACCACATGTAGACACAAGTAAAGAAGGCTCATATGCTGTCACATTGTCACACTTCTAAGTGTCCTCTAAGTGTCCTGAAATAAATGCAAAGGTACCTGGGGAGTGTGCCCGAGGGCTAGTGTGAAGAGTTATCTGGTAGTTGTGAAAATAGCCCACTCTTACAAAGAGTAAGAAAAGAAAAAAAATAAAGAGGTTATTCTTGGAAAAGGGGTAGAAAGAATGAGTGGAGGAAATGAAAGAGGGTCCTACTTGGAAGTGTGCTTGTGTACAGATCTCGGATACGGGACCTAGGAAAAGTAGTGACTGGACTGGGACATGACTGGTGAATGCCCTGTACTGATAGGAAATATAAAACCAAGGCAATCAATCAAAAGTAGAAGGAAATGGGATCTGGCTACGGACTCAGTGTCAGGTGTAGGGGGTTTGCTTACAAGAGCTTGAAGAGAATCTGATTTGTGGAGGAGAGCCGGTGGATGATGGCAGGGCGGAGGAAAGGGGACGAAAGGGCGGTGTTTCCCTAAAGAGAAGTGTAGGCAGAGGTAAGGAGAGAATAACGAGCCAAAAACAGGGCAGAGTGGATTCGTATTCTAGGACTGATAACTCACGGAGCGGAGCTGCTGTAGACAGTAGCAACGCGTCGCTGTCCAGGCGGCTTGGATTCATATACTGCTTCCGGAGAGAGAGGAAGAGCCTCGCTCTCGTCTTCCTCCCGATGAACTATACCGCTCCTTTGCGGTACGGGCACCATGTTGGAGGTACACAGTCTCGTTTTTGGCTGCAGCCGCCAACAATGCCAGAACAAACCCCTCCGAAGACCCGCCGTAGCAGTATGCACCCTCCCATGGGAGGCAAAACCCGGTTTCCCCGGGTGGAAACGATGAAAAGAATGAACCAAACGGGAGGCATGAACCGCTGAGGCAGGTTCCCATGAACGTTCAGAAGGGGAGTACCCCTTCCAGTCCACAAGGTACTGAAGAACCCCGTGATGATAGCGGGAGTCACATATCCCTGAAATTTCATATTCAGGACCTGTGTCAGTCATCACCGGAGGGGCCGAACCCACCACTGTCCTATGAAACTGATTCCGCACATCTGGTTTCAATTGTGAGACATGAAAAGTGGGATGAATGCGACTCCATGACCTGAGGAGCCGCAACGTATAGGCTACTGGTCCAAGCTTGGCCAAAATAGGAAATGGGCCAAAATATTTTGGAGACAATTTTGAAGGAATGAGTCTCCTAGGAAGAAACTACTAGCCAACCAAACCTGTTCTCCGATCTGAAATTGAGGGGCTGGAGTGCAATGTTTATCTGCCTGTTTCTTGCTTCGCGCTTGAGCTTCTTGGAGAGCTAAGCCAGCAGTAATATGGCCTTGTTGAATGATGTCTATCGTTTTTTCCAGGTCTGGAAATCTTGCGTTTGGAGAAGTAGCAATTGGAAATACCGTAGGATGAAACCCATAGGTATAAAAGAAGAGACTCGCTTTCATCGTAGAATGAGCAGCATTATTGTAGGCAAACTGTGCCAATGGCAGCTGACTCTTCCAATTAGCTTGGGCTGAGGAAACATAACATCGGAGGTAACCCTCAACAGTTTGGTTGAGTCGCTCCGTTTGTCCATTGGTCTGCGGGTGGAACCCAGAACTCAGGGCCCGGGATATTCCCAGTATGTTACAAAGTTGTTTCCAATATCTTGAGGTATACTGTGGTCCTCTGTCTGATATTATGGTTTCGGGGAGACCGTGAAGAGAAAAAATATGTTTCAAAAATATTCGTGCCATCAGTGCGGCTGAAGGAACAGCAGGTAAAGGAATAAAATGAGCCATCTTTGTTAAAGTGTCGATTGTGACCATGATGGTGGTACAGCCTTCAGATCGGGGTAAGTCCACGATAAAGTCAGTGGATATCATTTGCCAGGGTCTGGTGGGAAGTTGAGTCGTGACTAGTTCTCCCAACGGTGGAATCCTGGGGGTTTTGGTCTGAAGACATACTGTGCAAGAAACCATATATTCGCGTACATCGGTTCGGACTGATGGCCACCAGAAGTGTCTTTGAATCAGTTCAAGGGTGTTAGCAAATCCCTGATGCGCTGCTTGTGAGTCGTGACAAAGCCTCAATACTTCCTTTTGGAGTTCTGTGTCTGGGACGTATACCTGCTCGCCTTTAAACAGGAGACCCCGACTGCTTGTCAATCCCTATGTGAGACAAAGTTCTGGTTCTACGGTTATCAGGTCTCTAGTCTCCTCTAGTGTTTGTAAGAAGTGATGTACAACAGGAATTAATACTGCCTTTGGGAACATGGGTTCAGCTTTGAAAGGAACTTTCTCCTGCGGATTTTTTCGGGATAAGGCATCGGCTCTGAGATTTGTGTTTCCTGGAATGAAGGTGAATTTTATCCGATATGGTGAAAAGAAATGTGCCCATCTTGCTTGTCTGCTATTGCACATTTGTGCATATTGTAGAGTCCGGAGGTTGTGGTGATCAGTTCGAACCACTGTGGGATAACGGGCCCCCAGGAGAAGATGGCGCCACTCTTCGAAGGCCCGTTTGATGGCGAGTAATTCCTTCTCTAGTACCGTGTAGTTGACCTCGGCTGGAGAAAGAGTTTTGGACAAGAAGGCCACTGGTCTTTCAATATTTCGAGCATCAAGCTGGAGTAGAACTGCACCTAATGCATACTGAGAGACATCTGATTCTACAATGAACCAACGTTGTTGATCTGGTACTTTCAGAATAGGAGCCTGGATGAATAGCCTTTTCAGTTGTTCAAACGATTTCTGAGTCTCAGTTGCCCAGAGGAATGGAGTACCTTTCTTCAAGAGCTGGGTTAAAGGTTAGGTGAGTAAAGAGAAATGTGGAATGAAACGCCTATAAGAATTGGCAAAACCCAAAAATCTTTGGATGTCTTTAACTGATCGTGGAGAAGGCCATTCAGTGATTGCGGAGACTTTTGCAGGGTCTATGGCGATCCCCTTTTGGGAGAGATTGTAACCCAGGTAGGAAATGGTGGTTTTGTGAAAATCACATTTCTCTAGTTTGCAGAACAGATGGTTTTGCTGTAGGTGTTTCAAAACCTCTTTCACATGGAACTGATGTTCTTCCAATGAAGAGGAGAAGACTAAGATATCATCTAAGTAGATGATAACATAATGAAGACTGATGTCTGTGAAAATGTGATCCTTGAATCTTTGAAAGGCGGCTGGAGCATTCATAAGTCCAAATGGCATGACCCTATATTGGTAGTGACCAAATGGGGTTCAGAAGGCCGTCTTCCACTTGTCACCAGCTTTAATACGAATCAGGTGATACGCTCCCCTCAAGTCTACTTTGGTGTACACCTTGGCACCTTGCACCGCCTCTAGTATATCTGGGATGAGTGGCATGGGGTATTTATCTGGGAAAGTAATTTTGTTCAGCCCCCGGAAGTCTATGGAGGGACAGAGTTCGGATTAATCCTTTTTAGGAATAAAAAATAGAGAAGCAGCTGCTGGTGATGTAGATTCTGTGATTAGACCGTTTTTGAGATGAGTGTGTAAATATTCCTTTAGTACTTCTTTTTCTCTAGCTGATAGAATGTACATCCTGCCAAACGGAAGAGGAGTGTCTGGCACCAAGTCTATTGCACAATCGTCCCTTCTATGTGGGGGCAGTTCCGAATACTCAGAATGAGAAAAGATCGAACGAAATTGCTCGTATTCCCTGGGCAAGGAGGAGATCTCATTAACTACTGTACTGGAAATCTCCGATCGCAGACTCAGATCCTGTGACGGGTTATTCAGCGTTAGGTGATGTTGAACACACTGTTTGGAACCTAGAAAAAGTGTACCGGCTGTCCAATTGATATAGGGATTGTGGTGTCGTAACCAGGGCAACCCTAAAATAACTGGATAATGAGTTGTCTTAATTATGTCTAACACAAGGTATTCTTGATGAGAGGCTACTGTCATCTCCAAGGATCTGGTCTGATCTTTAATGGCTCCTGAAGTAAGAGGGCTACCATCAACACTTTCCACTGGTATAGCCATAGTTTTGGTGGTACGGGGTATGTTATGAGTTTGTGCCCAGGCATCATCAATAAAGTTTCCTGCGGCACCGCTCTCTATCAGGCTGGAACATTGACTAAACAAACGCTGTCCCATGACAAAGTGATACCTAAACTAATCATATCATGTCCTGCGGAAAAGACAGAAGGCCCAACTGAGATGTTCGGGAGGGGACTAATCGCTTCTGAAGAACCCGAGGCCGTTGTCCCCTTCACAGTCGGGCAATGGCGTTTCCCGGCCCCGGATTTCTGGGAGGAATAGAGTACACTCCTTGATTGTATGACTGTTAGATCCGCAATACATACAAAACCATTGTGTTCTCCTTCTGGCTCGCTCCTCGGCCGATAATGGACCTCTAGCTATCCCCAATTGCATAGGCTCTTCTGTGGGACCTGATTTGGGAGAGGAAAAAACTTCATAGGATCAGGGGTGTTTTCCTTTTCGTTTCTCTGTTTCTCTCCTGGAGTCTGTAGTCTAATTGCATGACTAATGCAATATATTCTGTGAGATTAGTTGGTCTGGAGACACGGGACACTTCGTTGTTTAGGTCTTCCTTAAGACCCCGCCTGAACATGGTCATCAAGGCATCATCGGCCCAGGAGGTGTCAGCGGCCATTTTTTTTAATGTAGTGATATAGGTTAGTATATCCTGATTCCCCTGTTTCAAATCAAGGAGTCGTTCTTGGGAAGCTACCACTACTTCCTGCCGGCTGAACATGCTCCGAACACTTTTACAAAACGCTGGATATGAATCAAGAATAGGGTTGTTGTTGGTGACTAAAGGTGTAGCCCAGGCCAAGGCGGCCCCTGTCATCTGGGCAATCATGTGTCCCACCTTGTCCCTATCCGTGGGAAAAAATACAGCCTTAAAGGCGAATTGAACGGTGCAGGATTCTAAAAACTCTTTAATGGAATGTGGATTCTCGTCAAAGCGTCCTCCTGGGGGTACTTCTGAGCACTGAGCAGAATGCCCTGCTTGTTGTCTCAAAGTGGCATTCTCTTGTTTCAATTGCTGCACTTCTGCAGACTGGTTCTGCATGGCCGCTACCAATTGTTGTATTTGTTGTTCCATTGTTAAAGCCTGCAATGCTTGGTCTGAGCGATCTCCAGAGTGTTTTAGGGCGTTGCTATCTGTTATCTCTATAAACTGTTACCTCAATTACGTTTCCTATATGCCTCTGGAGAATCCCCACAAACAACTTTGCAGACAACAACAAGAAAACTCTTCCTACCTTGTCTTCGAATATAGGAGATTAGGAAAGTTTACCGGAAAACCCTCCTGCGACACCTTCAAACACAGGTGCCAGAAGGAGGCTCCCGGGAAACCCTCATTAGGAAGAAAACCCAGCTGTCGAGTGTTGAAGGAGTTACTGGTCTCGCTGCTCCCTCACGATGGATTACGAAGTCTTGCAGGTAAGTGACGAGGCAAGTCGCCTTGAATGGTCTAGTCGTGTGGCCCTTTCTGGAGGGATGGAAAGAAAAGAGTTACTCCAGAAATCTTTTTAGGAACTCCTCTAAGTGTCCTGAAATAAATGCGAAGGTACCTGGGGAGTGTCCCTGAGGGCCAGTGTGAAGAGTTATCCGGTAGTTGTGAAAATAGCCCACTCTTACAAAGAGTAAGAAAATAAAAAAAATAAAGAGGTTATTCTTAGAATGACCTAAGGGGTAGAAAGAAGGAGTGGAGGAAATGAAAGAGGGTCCTACCTGGAAGTGTGCTTGTGTACAGGTCTCAGAGACGGGACCTAGGAAAAGTAGTGCCTGGACCGAGATGTGACCGGTGAATGCCGTGTACTGATAGGAAATTTTAAAAAAGGCAATCAATCAAGAGTAGAAGGAAATGCGATCTAGCTACGGACTCAGTGTCAGGTGTAGGGGGTTTGCTTACAAGAGCTTGGAGAGAATCTGATCCATGGAGGAGAGCCGGTGGATGATGGCAGGGCGGAGGAAAGGGGACGAAAGGGCGGTGTTTCCCTAAAGAGAAATGTAGGCAGAGGTACAGAGAGAATAACGAGCCAAAAACAGGGCAGAGTGGATTCGTATTCTAGGACCGATAACTCACGGAGCGGAGCTGCTGTAGACAGTAGCAACGCGCTGCTGTCCAGGCGGCTTGGATTCATATACTGCTTCCGGAGAGAGAGGAGGAGCCTCGCTCTCATCTTCCTTCCGATGAACTATACAGCTCCTTCGCGGTACGGGCACCATATTGGAAGTACAGAGTCTCGTTTTTGGCTGCAGCCGCCAACGATGCCAGAACGAACCCCTCCGAAGACCCGCCGTAACAATAATGGAAAGGGAGGAGATCCTAAAGTTTAGAATTAAAAACCAGTACATCTCTGGATTGGACAATCCAGATTTTGAAAATAGAATTGCAGGAAGGTGCATGTTAAAGATTACTGTTGGACAAAAAGCCATCTACCACAATGTGTGGATAGTGAGTGAAACACAAAGTGATTTTTATTTGGGCAATGACATAATGCACAGGATGTATATGGAGTTAGATTTCCTTAACCAAAAAGTATGGTCCCGGCTGGGTGGGCCTGCCCCTGAATTTGAAGATGAAAGACATGCTTATCATTGTGCGCAGTTGGTGCCATATGCAATTGAGCTACAGGTGAAGAAGGATATTACCATTCCTGCATTCACCAGACAAGTTACTGTAACATTAAAATGTAAAAATGGACAGCAAATGAAGGATTGTGATGCATTTGTGTGCTTAAATGAATCTATGACGCAGAAAGGCTGAACTGTGAATATACCCCATTGGTGGATATTGGGATGGGCCCGTAAAAATAATGGTGGATAATAAAGGGTATCAAGATGTTCAGCTAGAAGAGAATTCTGTGCTAGGAATGGCAATACAAAAATCACATTATACTGCAGATTTCAACAATATGGTGTTTAGGAATATCCCTGAGAGGTGTGTAGATGCACAGGGTATGTTACACGAGCTTCTGGATTCTCAACCCAAAGGGATGTTCAAAATTCAGTCTGTGTATCCTTATGATTCTAATGAGACTGTATGTTGCCACCAAGAGAATTGCATATTATTTGATTCAGGTGAAAATGAAACAGAAAATCAACCCATTGAAATGGAGGCTGATATTCCAAAATATTTCAAAGGGGCTAATCTGCAAAGAGATACAGCCACACAGTTGGAAGAAAGCACAGAGGTTCCTCCATTGGAGGATTTCCCAGAATTTTCAAAAATGATAGAGGAGCAAATTCCTGTGATAGTGAAGAGGATAAGAATGAACTGAGAAAAATATTTATGGAATTTAAGGAGGTTTTTGCCAAAGATGCATATGATTGCGGCCTAACTGATTTACAGGTTGCCACATTACCAGAAGGGTGTGGTAGCAATCCGGTATTTGTGCACCAATATCGATTGCCACTGGCATGCTTGGAGTCATTGGCAGAGATAATTAAAAACTTAGAGTCTAGGGGAATTATCAGTCCCAATCATAGTACCTCCAACACTTCCATTTTGGGTGTATTGAAACCAAATGGTCAATGTCGTCTGTGTGCAGACCTGAGGGAATTAAATAAAAGAGTGCCAGTATCTCGATGGCTGCTGCCATTCATTCATCAAGGCATTGCTCAAGTGCATGGTTCAAAGGTGTTTACCACGTTAGATCTTACATCTGAGTATTAGTGTGTGCCATTGGCAGAGGACATTCAGAATTTGTTTGCATTTTCATTTGATAAAACACAATACGCTTGGTTCAGAACACCATTTGGGTATGTCAATAGTGGGAGCGAATTTGGCATATTCTTGAGAAAAGCTATGCCAGACGCGACAGAAAGAGAGACCATAGTTTATGTAGATGACGTACTGATAAAAAACGAAGGCCTAAAAAGTCATTTTGATGAAATTAGACATGTACTTGGCCAATTGCAGAAGGCGGGTGCGAAAGTATCTTTACTGAAAGCACAATGGTGCCAAAAGAGAGTACATTTCTTAGGCCACGAAGTAACTGAACACGGATTAAATCCACAAAAGAAAAAGGTGGAGGCAATACAGAAATTGAAAAATCCTAAAAATATGAAAGGTTTGAAAAGTCTGTTAGGGATGACAGGATATAACAGGAAATGTATTGAAAATTACACTGAAATCACTCAACCATTGACTAAATTATTGAAGCAGAATGTGCCCTGGAAATGGGAAAAGGAGCAGTCTGAGGCAGTTGCTAAATTGAAGGAATGTCTTATAAATGTGCAATGCTTGGCCTATCCGATAAAGAATAAAGAATTCTTTGTAGAAATACGATTCACTGAGCAGTGTATGTCAGCAGTGATATCTCAAAAACATGATTTGAATCATAAAACTATTGCCTATGCAAGGAAGGCATTTTCTCAGGTTGAAACTAAATTCAGAGAATGTGAAAAGGCTCTTCTGACCACTGTATGGGCATTGCAACATTTTCATCCCATTAATCAAGGGGAAAAGGTGATCATTGAAACAAATCATCAACCGTTGCAATTTTTACAATGTAAAAGGATTAGATCAGGCTACCTAGTGCAATCCAGAATTACTTCCTGGACTTGGCATTGCAGGGTTTTCCTGTAGAAGTAAGATATGGACATAATAAAAAGAGCCCAATTGCTCAAGGGTTAGCAGATCTACATGACTGTGCAGCTGAGTGTGTCTCAGATGAGGTAGAGGTGGAGTCCGGTTTGCAGGAGTTTGATCAATCACCACACAAAGCTTTTGTTGAAAATACGTGAAAGGACTTGCCAATTGTGTATGTCGACGGGTGTGCTTTTCACATTGAAAATGACAGCAATACACAGCTGGTGTCAGGAATAGGAAATGTCTGGTTGAAGTGTGAAGACATTCCTAGTATAGGTATGAACATTGGGGCCAGGAATGGCCATATAGCAGAGTTAGCTGCCATTTATAAAGCAATTACTACTGCAGTTGATAACAAATTCAGAGAAATTGTCCTGGTGACTGATTCTGATTATCCACGAAATAGCTTTGTAGAATGTTTGCCTGCCTGGAAAGCAAGAGGCATGATCACATATAACAAAAAGCCCCTTAAAGATGGGAAAATGATTCAAGCTATAGACAAATTAGTGTCAGGGAATGGTTTAACAATACACTGGAGGAAAATTCGTAGACATTTGAAAACACCAGGGTAGGATAAGGAGGGAAATGATAGAGCAGATCAATTGGCCAAAATTGGGACTGTTATGGAAGAATTGTTGCCCATTGAACACCTAATTGGTGAAATACAAGTAGATCCAGTTACACGCTCCAAATCTCCAAAAGAAGTTGAACAGCCTGTAGTACAATGGAGTTACGATATGCTAGATCAGGATCTGATTAAGGCACAACAAGAAGACCAAGTATTGGGGGTTTATTATAATCATTTGATAAACACCGAACAAAATCCCTTAACTGAACATGATTGTACAGGAAAAGAAGAGTTGAGAGTGTTATTAAAGAACAAAAAACAAATTAAACTACAGGGTGGTCTGATGATCAGGGAATCTGTAACAGGGCAGATACAGTGGGTGGTACCTCTTTCATTCAGAGGGCTAATGTTACACCATGCACATGATGCAATAACTGCAGGACACATAGGTTCACAAAAGACTTTAGAAATACTGAAAGACTATGCTTACTGGCCACATATGTCCCAGGATATGGAATTATACACCAGAGGGGTGTCTGGTATGTGCACAATTTAAACCTGTTTCACCAATGCATAGAGCTCCATTAATGAAAAGAGGTTTAACCCTTCCATAGTCAGAATTACAAGTCGACTATGTAGGGCCTGTAAAGAGATCAGGTAAGGGAAACCGATATTTATTGACGGTGGTATGTCTGATGTCAAAATGGGTGGAATGCATTCCTGAGCCAGATTGTAGTGCACAAACAGCGGCTACATTGCTGGTAAATCACATATTTTCAAGATTCGGGTTACCCCAAAGAATAGAGTCAGACAGAGGAAGTAATTTCACGAGCACCTTGATAAGTAAGGTGTGGCAGATATTGGGGGCAGAGAGGAAATTGCATATTCCATATCGGCCCGTCTCGTCAGGGAATGTAGAGAGAAGCAATATATCTGTTGTGGAGATACTAAAGAAGTTTGTAGCAGTGTCAGGTTCCAGTTGGGATTTACGCTTACCTTTAGTGTTAATGGCCATTAGGTCGAGGTGTTGACAGGAAGAAAAATGGTACTGCCACAACATTTATCGTACAGGACACATGAACAAACACTTGTGAGTGCATCTATAGTTCACGAATATGTGGAAGAATTGAGGAAGCATTTACAACATACATTTGCGTTTGCATTTTTGGAATGGGCGCAAAGTCATATTATGATAAAAAGACATCTGTGGGAGAATATAAGATAGGTGATCGGGTGTACAAATTCCATTTTGGTAAGAATAAACATAAAAATTCAAAATTCCTCGCAGTATGGCAGGGGCCATTTGAGATTGTAGATAAAATATCTCCTGCAGTGTATAAAATATTAAAGATAGAGTGTGAAATGGTGACAGAGCAATTTGTCCACATTAACCAAATTAAGCCTTGTCATCCAAAGCATGAAATCAAGAGACTTGAGCAGGTAGAGATGGGGTAAGTGTACTGGTTGCATTTAAAAAACGTTGTCTTAAAGAATGCAAAGCACAGTAGGTTTGTATATTCACGGGTGCGTTGCAGAACTGTTGACTATTTCATAATGCATGTAATATAATGATAAGGTGGTGTGTGTTCACTTCATTGCAAACCAGAGATGTAATGTAGTGCAGAAGCAAAAGCAGATGAAAATGTCACATTTGGATAAAAAGAAAAAATGTGGTACTGTGCATTCATGGAAGGCGCTGAATCAGGTTAACTAATTCTAGTGCAATGTGGTAAGATTATTTTGCATGAAAATTGTTATGATGTATGATAATGTGTTACGCTCACCTTGTATCTGTGGGGACATCGGGTGCTGATGCGTGGAGTGTCTGCTTCTCTGGTTTGAGGCACTGCGCGTCTTTTGTTTCCTGGACTGGCCTTGGGTCAGCTCCTACGACAGGAGAAAGGGTGGTGAGTGAGACTGTCTGTGCCTGCCACCTGTGGCCCCCACCCTGCTCCTTCCACACATTTTCCCCACTCCACGGCACTCTCACCTTGTGTATTTGGTTGGTGAGCTCTCCTTCCTGCTTAGTCTCAGCAGGGGCGCAATGTCCTGTAGGATCCAGTTACTTCACTGACCCTTGAAGTCGGGTGGCAACCCAGTTCTGCTGTGGTCGCCACTCGTGTTGCTTGTGTTGCTCTGCTTGTTATTGTCTGTGTAATCTGTGGTATTGTATGTTGTCTGTATCCTGTTATCTGTGTTGTCCTTTGCTGCGTGCCGCAGTCGGTGTTTGTTTCACTGTTGTAGCTCATGTCACTGTTGTGGCACTAAGCCGTCCTCGGTCTGCGTTGCTTTGGTGCAACGTGTGCGTGCGGCTGAGCCAGTGGGTCAGGGTGGCCTCCTTGTGTCTAGGGGGCCAGCGCAAGCTAAGGTGCGGTTTGCACGATCCACCTGTTCTTTCCTTCTCTTTTCCAGGTACCTGTGAGCCGGCGTGAAGAATGAGTCTGGTCGATGGCGACGGAAGTGGTGAATAATGCGCGGCAGTGACAGGGCGCGATGAATGAGATCAACGGTTAACCTTGTTTTCCTTCTCTTGCTTCTGCAGGTGCCGGTGACTGATGAAAGCTGAAGTCCTCATCGAACAACCGGGTCGTTGCTGGAGGCACAGCTAAGTCAGAGCAGGTGAGTATGTGAGGCCCAATGGTCTCCGGCTTTTCTTTGCAGGTTTGTGCAAGATTGCTGGCAGGAGTTCCTCAGAGAGCGTTACGCTGCTAACTACAGAATAACGCGAAGCATGCTTTACGGCTTGGGTGGGGCTTATATAGCCAACCACGCCCTGCCACTCCCATTGTGCAAGTAATTCCAGAAGCTCTCTGTCACACCCATGATTGCAGACTAATGCAAAAGCTAATGGCTCAGAGCCATGCCCTTAACTACAATTAGCACAGAAGTCCATCCCTCAGTGGCAGGCCGATTGTACCTGTGTTTTCCTTGTGGTTAGTTCCATGAGCCTGGTGCCAGAGGCGCCAGGACTGGGTCCAGGTGGCCCTCCTTTGAGGCTTGCTGCAGTCAAGGCCCTTAATGTTCCCCAATGTTCCCACTGCTGCTGGGTGGGGTCTATCTGGTCTTCTCATCGTGACATAATGTGAGGTGTAAATATTGTTTGTTTCTCTCTAATGTGTGTTTAATTGCAGGTATCCAAAAGTAACAAGTCTAAAGAGTCATGATATGATTGGATATGTTTTTCTTTTAGGCCAAATAGTAGAAGGGATAGGAAATCGTTTTATGCTATGTACTTAACCGCTTTCTTTTCTATTCAATTTAGATATCAATAACATATTGTCCTGACAGGGACCGGAGACCGCTGGACCTGAGACCGCTGAACCGGAGACCGCAGGATCAAGGACCCAGGAAAGCCTCCGAACCGAAGTATGGAGGCGAAGATAAACAGTTTGAGATGCCAAAAGAGATGATTTTGGTGGAGAGGAGCCCATGAGCGGCAGGCTGGAGGGATTCCACTGAAAAAGATGCGAGTATTGAATGCTGGTGATCGGGCCCATCTCGAGGGTGTGGTCCGCGAGATGGTGAATGCCATCAATGGAACAGTGGCCGGTTGAACTTAATTCCACAGCGTTGCTGGTGGGGCACATTGTGTGTGCTTTGCCAATTGAGATTTAAACTGGGAACAATGGAGATTGTTTATTTTGATTTTAATCCATCATTTTGTTATTTTATTTAATTGTGTTAGCTAATTATTTTATCCAATTATTTTTTTGATTATTTTATTTTATTGTTTTATTGTTGTGCGTACACACTGATGAGAAATCTTTACTCCGTACATATACAGAGACTATAACTAAAAAAATATATATATAATGGAGTGTGGACATATATGAACACATGGAGATGTGCGCTTCAGTTGGAAGTGTTGCGCATACAATGTTTCATTACACATGCACGTGAGGACTGATAGGCCCTATTTGGGTTCTGCTTCACTTTTGCTTTACGGTTAAGCAATTGTTTATTGTGAAATGCTTAAATGTTAATTTTATTGAGATGTTATTAATTCAACAATTATTCATCTAGTGACAGTGGGAAAGGAGAGATGTTTTATGACACATACATTTTAGAGTTTGATGTGTTCCCTCTAATTATGGATTTATTGATCATAATTGTCAGAAAAGGAGGGGTATGTAGGGATATATATTCATGCATGAAATATTTGTGCAAACAACAGCACATGAGTACAGATTCAAAGTGAAGCAAAAGTGGGGGTTTCTTTGTTTAGTATGTAGATGCAGGTTTTTCGAAATGGGTGCCAGGGACAGCTTCTCAGCAACAGGCCAGTAAGCATTATTTTTGGAAAAGTATTAATTTTAAAAATATTTAGCAAAACGTTTTTAGCAGCATGCCAGCAAAATGGGGTTTACTTTCAAAAAGAATGCAGCACAGTGTGATGTCATTTAAAAGTGCATAAATGTGCATAGGTACAACTTGGGTGTTTTTATCTGTGTGGAACTGCATTAGAAATATATAATTAACTAATCCTATACTAATTTGCCCCAGTAACCCATTCACTGTTCCTCTAACATATAATTCAGTTCGTTAAACACAGTGAGATTCATTTCATTTAATGTTCTTCCACGGCTGGAAATAAATGGGAAACAGTTTCTTGTTAACTGAAGTTTCCAGCGCTGATGTCAGAGAAGGCTGATCTGAGTTTGACAGACGGCCAGAGTTTTTTTAATCAGCTGAGCTGGGGGAAGTAGACAGTCCTTCCAGAGATTGGAAAGCTGTCAGTGTCTTCCTGGACGGGGCTCCGGGAATGCAGTTTTGAAGATAGCTGGCAGGCAGTGCAGAGAGGTGTCGGGCTATGGGCATCAGAGAGACTGGAATCCCAAAGGCGGTGTCCGTGGGGTATGAGGTCACGAAGATAAACCCTGGCAGCAAGAGAAGCAGACAGAACATAGAAGCAGACTACAAATACATTTGTAAGTTAAGTAATTGAGGAGTACGTGGGTGGCTGACATGTGATCACATTAGTTTAGGGTGTTGAATTATAACACGAAATGCTTTATTTTTGTTCCTTTCCATGTGCAATTGTTTAAAACAAAAGAAAAAGAAATGAATCCGAATGTTTCATGTTGCCATGTACTTGTTCTCTTTTCTGTGTTTATCTTCTAGAGGACGGGGTTGTGCTCGCTGTTGGTAAGCATATGTGTAATTGTAACATTCTGGATTATGTATAACAAAGACCAATATTATAACAAAAAGCAAAGCTGGTGCAATTTTTTTTTGTTTTGGGTTTATTTTATGTCTCATGATTACTGTGTTAGGGGAAAAGTGAGTGGGTGATCCTAGTGTCATACCACTGTGGTAAAGCATTTTGCTACCTCATTTACCACATGGGACAAGGTTATGACAAGAGTAAATATATAAAAAAAATAAGCAAGATAGAAGGTTATGTGTGTGTATGGATGCTGTTTCTCTGCATGTTGAAGGGAAAGTGGTGCCCCGGGGCACATAGGTTACTGAATGTAAATAAGTCAGTAACATGAGTTACATGCAATAAATTGCATTCTGAATAAACTCACTGGGTTCCCTAAAGGTGTGCTAAGTCCACGGAGTACCTGCAGTCAGCCAAAGGTGGGTCACAATTGTAATGAGGGAGAGTTTGTCCTATGATGGGGCAGTAGTATAAAAGACATGCTCACCACTATACCACAAAAATAAGATACCACTAAAAATTACGGCCAATATAAGCTAACCCTATATTGTCACCACAATAGGGTAATACTGAACTACTGCTAATGGTAAGGCCAGTTCACCGCCAAAATACAGCCAAAATACCATGGTAAGAAAATACCGCCAAATCAAAAATTTGCCCCAAAAGACAAAACCTCCAACAGCCTTTTTGAAAAACTGCTGCATTATCAAAAGTAGTTGCTGTGCTATCCTGACAAAAGTGTTTCATTTGAAGAAAGTGAGATATGCTCATAATTGTTCCGCATTCTGAAGAGAACAATTATTTTGGTTTATGAACTTGTGTTTTGAGAGACAGACTTTTCCCTCACTAAGAAGGATACTGTGGAAACCAACAGCTGTTTTTTGATTTGTGAACAAACATTTGTGGAAAAGACATTTAATTTACAAAGTAGAAGGATGTAGTAGATGGAAAAGAAATGTTATGCTACATTGAACAGAACTTTGTTGAATCAGAACTTTGCTCAAGGTATGCCTGAATTGATCGAGGGGAAGGGAGTCCAACCCTGGTCATAAAGAGTCATTTTTGAAACATTTAAGTTTGAACTGGTATATTGCTTTGTTGAACTGAAGACAGACAAATATTCCTTATATGAATTTGTTGTGTGTATTAGTGTGAGGGTCAGAGACATTTTGGACACTAGGTCATTTTTCATTAGCTTTAGTTTGCTAGGTAGAGACATCCTTGTTAAGCTAGGAAAAGATAGGCTTTTATCTCACCCCTTTTCATTATATAATAAAATGGCAAATCTTGAGAAAACTATACCTTTGTGTCCGTCTCGCATTTCTGACCCCTCACAGGATACACTACATATAAACTGGGTGCTAAAACTACAGTGTATGTTGGAATATATATATATATATGGGATGCACTCTCAAAAACAGTAGAAAAAGCCAAAATTACTTTCTACAATGAGGCAGGAAAACCAGAGCAGGTCCAGACTAACAAATCCATTTATTGTTTAGTTAGTCAGCATGACAGGGAAAAAGACAAGAAACTACGTGTTCCGCGGTGCTCCCACCGCTTGATCACGTTAGGAGTGTAAACATAATAAAGGTGACTTTAAATGCCTAAACAGTCTCTATGATCTTGACTCCAGGTAGAATGTCTCCATCTAAAGCTGAGTGCTTATTACAATACAAAAAGGCAGACATCTTTACATATGTGATAGCAAACAAACAGTTGCTGAGATCTGTTAAAAATGTTCAAAGCACATTGCATTACTTTTGTGACAGTTCACTTTTCACAGAGAATATGGGAAAGTTAAATAATAACTTCACATAGGAAAATATATACTTAGTGCATAAAGTTTCCAGCGGTGTTTGACCGCTTTATATTCAACATACGTTAGCAGATTGTGTTTGACATAATTAAACATGCGTCTCAGCAGCAACACTTTGATATATCTCTATGTATTTTAAAATTGTATATACAAATGTAGCGCTAACCAGTGCTACCTGCTGATGCTGCTAGTACAATTACTTCACACAAACTTGGCCATTGTTCGTGTACACGTAGCAAAGTTGCTAACTTTGTTTGTGTAAGAATGTTCAAGAACCTGAAATTGCATCAATAAATAAAGTGCATAGTGCAAGTAAAGAAACTTTACTGTAAACAGTCTGACATGTGCAAATATCCAAAGCAGCATCTGACTGGAATTAATTATTACCAGTTCAATGTTTCCAGGTAGATAAAGTGCTTAGTGCCTGTAAACATCAGTAGTAAACATTAGGACTTTGTGCAAATCCACAACAAAATAATAAACTATATTCATTTGGTGCAAACACAAGCACAAGCACCAGATACTGCAAAGAATAAGATGTCAAATGATAAAATCACTAAAATTCCACATACACATATCATCCTAACAGTAAAGTGCTAAGTTCCAGGTCCTAAAGAGAATGGCAGGTAGTAAAATATACCGTTCTTTGCCATAATATTAATGTGTCAGTCATATAGAGAAGCCTGCCAATATATTTTAAAAAATATTATCTGATGGAGTAGTCATTAAAAAGAAAAGATACTGTTATAAGTATCCTAATGTACTGAGCCTTTAAACACTCCTAGTGGAACAAAATTTGAAAATAATATACAAGAATAAATATCAAATTCTAAAAAGCTATTCAAAATAATGACCAAAAATGTAACAGTGGTGCTACAGGTGTATCAACATGAGGTCATCACAATAAACTAACCTGAAATATAGACCCCAAGGTGTCCCCTGTACATAAACAAAGCAACACAAAAACGAACCAACCAGCACTAGCAACCCTTCACAACCACAAGCAAAATAAAGACTAAAGCTCCTGAAAGAAAAAGAGGAGAGAAAAGATGGTATGCAGGACAGCTAATGCATCAATAAAATGTCAATATCCTCATAGAGTGCAAGATGTAAACTTCATGTGTGAGAACTGACATTAGACAATACTATCAACAATGTTACCTAGATATAGCCGAAATATGGATGAAGAATGTCAGACATAAAAAAATACATGTCATAAGATTCAAGAACATCTACATTACCAGGAACCAAAAATAATGATAATACTGATCTTGTCCACCGATACTAGGTGCCTAGAAAAGTGTAGTAGAGTTCCTCATCTAGATTGTGGCCTTTTGGTTTTTTGGTTTCTAGATCCAGGATACATTTAGTTTCCAATTGTCTAAGTGCCAGTTCCCTATTACCACCCCTTGGGTGTTTGGCTATTGTGTGTATGCCAGAAAATGCAAAGCCATCTAACTTTCCACCATGCACTTGTTTAAAATGCACTACCATAGGCAACTTCAACCTTCCTATGGTGCTCCCAGCATACCACTTGTCACAGGGAGAAACGAGCATGTAAACCACGTACTCCATGTCACAAATGATTTGCGATGTTATGGAAACATTCCTGGCCAAAATGGGGTGTTCATAATTCAAAATGTTTCTGGCATATTGGCAGGCCTTGCATTTCCTGTACTTGTGAATGCCTGCAGTTGGTGTTTTAAGCCAAGTGGGGCCAATGGATGAGGTCAAAGAACTCATAAAACTAGAGACCAGATTGTCTTTAAGGGAGGTTGAGCATCAAAATGTAATGTTCATCCTATCTCCCAAGATCCCTCCCATATGTTCGTCCAGCTGTAGAACATGCCAATGTTTCCGCATGATCTGCTGTATATGCTTGGAAGCCTTGCCATAAGTGAGAATAAGTCGAGTCTCACTATTGCTAATATCTGGGGATGGCAAAACTTTAGCTATTAAAAGTGATGAACGATCCTGGTCTCTAGCCTTATGTTATGCTTGTTCCAATATCTTTTTTGGATATGCGCGTTGTTTGCATTTTAAGGCCATTAGTGCACATTCTGCATCAAATGTCACCAACTTGGAACAGTTCCTCCTGATGCGAATACATTCACCATAAGGTATACTCCATTTAAGGGCGGTGGGATGATTACGCTTGGCGTGTAGCGGTATATTTGAACTTGTGGGCTTCTTATATAGTTCTGTCACAAGTTCGTCCTGAGCCACTCTAACAAGAATATCCAAATAGACGATAGCAGTCTTGTTGTGGCTCTCTGTGAAATGAAGATTTAGTTTGTTAGTATTTCATTTCTGGACGAAGTCCAGCCATTCAGAACTTGTTCCGGCCCAAATGATGAATAAATCATCAATGTACCGCAGCCAGAGGACTATTTTGGCTGTGTGGCCATTGTTCTGTGGTCGCCAAACTACAAACTTTTCCCACCAGCCCATAAACAGGTTGGCGTTAGAAGGAGCAAATGTAGTACCTATAGCTGTACCTTGTAGCTGTACATAAAATTATTTGTTGAACAGGAAACAATTATTTGTCAGATAAAGATGGATCATGTCCAGTATCATTTTGCTGTGTGATAAAAAATTCATAGATCGTGTGTGGAGAAAATATTCACACGCCCGCAGTCCATCAATGTGTTTAATGGAGGTATAAAGGGATGCCACATCTAGGGTGGTGAGCAGGTATGTAGATTCCCAAGTGATGCCATCAATTTTATTCAAAAAGTCTTTGGTGTCTCTTAAATAAGATGGAAGTGTAGTCACAAAAGACAACAAAGTCTCATCTACAAATTTTGAGGTGTTCTCATACAATGCCCCACAAAGTGTCACAATGGGTGACCTGGCAGTTTCCTTTTGCTCTTGTGCACTTTAGGCAAAAAGTAAATGGTAGGCCTCACTGGGAACTTCGGGTGTAAATACTTGCACATATCTTCCTCGAGTAGCCCTTTATCTTTATATGTGTTAAGCAAGTCAAAAGGTTTCATATTCATACCTGCAATAGGATCTTCTTCCAATTTCGCATAGCAGGAATGATCGGAAAATTGTCTTGCCGCCTCCTGTATATATAAAAAAATAGTGTGGGATGTCAGACAGCACCCTGATCCTCACACCTTACCTTTGAGTTGCAGAGGCCAGGAGTTTGCTTGATGGGCTCTCTGGACAAACGGGCGAGGGAGCTGCCCAAGGTGCTGACCTTTGCTTTTAGCCCTTAGCCGGCTGCCCGGGCAAGGCTTACCTGGGAGATCCTCTAATATGGAGGTCTTCGGGTCACGTGTGGCACACGGACCAATCCAGGCTCAATATGCGGGCAGGGGAGAGAGCTAACGGGCGGGACTCGGAGTGAGCAGGGTGGAAAGAATAAGGTGAGAAGAGGGTCGTGAAATAACAAGAAACAAAACATGGGGAAAGCACAAATAAACCAAAATCAACTGGCGCTTACCCAGAGTATGAGGTGCCTACTGGATGGCGATTCAAATTGGTACAGGGTCCTGTGATGAATCAGATGGTGTCATCACTTCTTTCCTGGCAGTGACTTCTCCCCATGTGGCCACAGGACTGCAGCCACTACCTGATCCTGACCCTGGGGGCGGCTATATGAGGGAGGAATACATGGGGGAGGCAATCATCAAGGGAGTGACACAACTTCATCAGATGGGACGCAGTATCCCCACCAATCAATGGACCCTAAAACCCCTTCTTACAACCTTAAGAACCATCCCTTCCCTAATGGACTCGCAGGTTGTACTTCTCCTACCATTCTCCAAAGTACTGGCACGAGGAAGAATATTAGCATCCTGAATGAAGATCACTTTCCCAGTACTGTGATGAGGGAGAAATATGGAGGAATCTGGACCACTCCTAATGAGAACCATTATCAGTGGTCCAGTCTTTCTCCAACAACTCAGACGAGAAAGAGGCAAGGAACAATGATGATCACTCCTAATGAGAACCACTGTCAGCAGTCTAGTCTTCCCCAAATCCTATTGGCTAGAGCCAGTATAAAAGAAAGGAAAGACTTGGGAAGTGCGAGAGAGACCCTCCCTGGAGGACCTGGCTGAAGGAATCGTTTGGTGTAGAACAAGAGGCTTTGGACTGCTATCCCAGAGAAGGGAAGGTTTCCCTTGGGCCCCAACAGCTGGTAAAGAACCAGGGGCTGCTGGAGGAACCCCGGGAACTGCTTGGGCCCCCAGAAAATGAGTGACCCCTTGGGCACCAGCAGTATGCCAGAGAGAAGCTGGAGGCTCCCTCAATGGGGAAGTGCAGCTGAAAGCAGGGGGAGTTCTCCAGCTCATGGCAGAGCAAGTACAGACGGCAGCACAGGAGTCCAGACAGTTACAAGGTACGAGATTACAGTCCGGTGAGCAATGCGCTTTGGAGAGGCTTGCGGAAAGCAGAGGGGAGCACAAGGAAGCAAGTTGTGCTTCCTGAAGGCAGCAGAGGATGGGATGTTGTCCAGAGTACATGCGCCCACCGAAGACGCAGAGAGGCCTTAAAGAGAACACCAGTGAGCACAGGGAAAGGGTTGGGACAGCGAAGCACTGTCAGGCAGTGTAACAAAAACCCTAGACAGTGGGAATGGGGTCTGGGACCCTCAGTATGAACTTGGCAAAGACCGCGAAGGGTCTGAGACCCAGAGTACTAACTTGGGAAAGATTAAGAAGTGTCTGGGACCCATGGTACTGGTTTGGGGAAGCAAAGCCTGAGGGAGGTCAAGGGTAGAGAAGGAGAAACCCTTACTTTGTGAACTTGGCAAAAACACAATAGTAACAAGTCTGGGACCTGCATTCAAGGGAAGCAAAGTCTGAGAGAGGTCAAGGGGTGAGAAGGATAACCCATCACCTCGTGAACTTTGTGACGCTATTACAAGTGTGCAAAAAGTTTTGCCAGGAGAGTATACCGGGCAAAAGTCAAGTATTTGTAAATCTGCATAAGGGAATCCCAAGGAAAACCCATGCCCCCTGAGATTTTGAATTGCATGACATTTAGAGAGAGAGATTTCTTTATAAAGTCATGGCAAAAGAGTATACCAGGTGAAGAGCGGATCTGGGATGTGCACCCATAAAGTGCATGAATAAGGGAAGATGAATGTTCCCATGTGCTGAAAGAGAGAGAAAGAGAGAGATTGTTTTATAAAGTCCTGGCTGGAGAGTAGACCCAGTGAAGAGCAGATCTGGCATTCACACCAATAAAAGATGTGGTGAAAGAAAGACTGGCAAGGGAGCATGCCAGGTGTTTTGTGAGTTTGGGACTTGCACCCAAATGGTGCTTCTATGAAAAGAGAATTCTAAAGAAGATAAACGATCTTGAGAATTGATCTGTATTGAATGGGAGATCCTGGGGAAGGCAGCCATATCCCCTGGAGTGAGTTGCAGTACAGGTGGAGAGAGTTATCCTCTTGATCAGCAGAATTTGGTTTGTTTTGAACTTTTTCTTTGAATGTTAAGACTCCTGGGGAAGAGAGTCATCCCCACTGAAACTGTGAACATATACCATTTGGAACTTTTGTGTTGGATTTGAACATTTGTGCACTTTAAGAAGCAGAGACAGTTCCCTTTCCACCTTAGACATCTTGACACTTTAGTTTTAGTTGAGGTAGGGAAATACCTCCTAGCGCAGGGGGAGCAAGACATTTTTCCAACCCCTTTTACTTTGAATAAAAGTTTGTAACCACAAACATGACTCCTCTGTTCATGTCTCAATCCTGGCTCCTCACATTCCCCTCAGTATGGAGAAAGTCTCCAGTGGTCAGTGGGTCTTCTGCTGACGTGTATGGCATATGGACCAATACCGACTCAATGGGCAGGCAGGGGGGAGAGGCAAGAGACAGTACTGTGAGGAAGCAGGATTGGACAGATTATGGAGAGAAAAGGGTCAGGAAATTAGAAAATTACCACAGGGAAAGCACAAATTAACTAAAATCAACTGGCGCTTACCTGAGTGTGTGGTGCTCGCAGGATTGTGGTAAACACCAGCCCAAACCACGAGAGAGGGTGTAGGACTGGTCTCAGAGTGAATCAATGTGTGCACAATGGCAATTTAAGGCTTACATTGTGGTTCCCACAAACAAAGGGATGGGACAAAACAAAATGGCCAACAATAGGACTTAGGAAATTGAATTAGTGCACAAATGGCTACCATAAAAGTACATTGGGTGACTAATAGGCTAAAACTGGCTGTCCCCTTGGTGTAGCCAAAACTAAATTTCAGCTACCACCAGCCTACGCCACAACACTGTAGTATTGTGATATAGTCAACTGATGGGCCAGAATTAGGTGGTTTAAAAAGCACCCCTTCTCTAGGAGCCATGTGGGCTACGGAGTAGGAAAAAGGCTCGCAGTGGCCGCTACTAACCACAAAACTAAGATCATAGATTTAGCAATACCCAAGGGAAAAGAAGTGATGTACCAAATGAGGGCAGAATACAGAGAGAGAGCATCAGGGAAAGTTGCAATAGTGAAGGTCAGTTAATAGAGTTCATCCCATGGTGCCCGGTTCACACATATGTCAATCTCTAAAGATCTTTGTGGAACCTCAATGTATATATGGTCAAATTCTATCATATGCCTTTCTCCCTTTCACACTTGCACAGTCAATAACATGAACATCATTTACTTGGGTAATAATAATAGGTTTATTACACATTTCCATGCATACCCCAAGACTCAAGTGCTCCAGTCACCTTCCAATGCCTGATGTAATGCATTGTGTGGGATATGAGCAGGGGCGTTGCTAGATCTGGAAAATATCCAGGGCTACGCTAATTTGAGACTGTCAGGGCTGGGGGCTAGCTAGCCTTTTGGGTGTAACCCCTGAGCTTCTATCCAGGGCTACAACAACAAAAACACAGGGATATAGCCTCTCAGCCCCTCCCCTAGCAACACCTCTGTATATGAGTGTTAAGGAGAATTCTCCAAAATGTTCGAATTCCCTTCTACCTTAGAGGCCCCCAGCTCTTTTGCTGGACTTTAGGACTTTTAATTTCTAACCTGGAGAGAGTGAGACCTTTTTCCCACTCTTTTCTGTGATTTAGACAGTTTTTCATTTGACTTTGGAGTCTGACAAACTCCATAGGCATTATCTTTGCATTGTGACACACAGCACCTTCAGTGCAGTGGCACAGGGAAGTATCTTAGATTGCCCACAGGTTTAAAATACCTTCTCTTGGTGAAACTATTGTTTCCAAGAGCAGTGAAGTGAAATTGACTTTACTTGCATTTTGTAACTTTCTAGACCCAGCACACACTATTTTACCATAGGGTGCTGAAGGGGTTACTTAGTATCCCCTTTGTCTAGTCTCTCATGTAACATTTTTATGTTACCCTTTCTACAATTAATAGCTTGTGGCAGTGGTTAACTTTTTACTACGATTGTGTGTTTTTACCACAGGCTGCGTTCCCAGCTGCAGTAAGGCACCCATGGGTGCTCATTCCATCAAAATGGCTCTGGTCTTCTTTTTTTTCCATTTCTTGTCGGACAGGTCCTTCTTGAGATTTACTCTGTGCGCCAAACCAGGTTTGGTCCCTTTGTTTGTTTTGCATTTGGCGGGATTCACGAGTGAAGCCCGTCTCTGGCTCCAGTATGTCTGGCAGGGGCAGGAAGTGAGGGAGGTGCCCGAAACTCCCTGTGCTTAATCCCCTTGGTTACAGGAATGCACCCAAAGGTGATTGGCCAGTTGGCTGTCCGGCAAGTACAGCCACCCTGCTGTGTGATTGACAGCTAGGCTGGAACAAATGGGAGAAACCTGCATAGAAAGTGAGGCGTTTGGCTTGGAAGGCAGAGTCGACCACCGGGCGAAGGAATCCAAAGAAGAACTAAGAAAGAGACGCCTGATGCAACTCCTGGACCGTTGGTTTGCCCGGTGAAGCCCTGCTGCTGTGCTGAAGCTCCAAGTGCGTTTCGACTTGAGAAGCCCTGCAAGGACCACATCTCCCCTTGGGTTGGTGGGACCAATCAACCCCAAAGGGAACTCGTTTGGACATCGTCTCAGAGTTAGCTGTACTTCCACTGCTGCTACTGCTGGAACCGAAGTGCCAGGGAGAGGAACACTAAATCGGGTAGATCGCTTTTAAGTCAGACCTGAGCGCCAGGAAGCTTCCCCCAGACTTCCGGAAGCAGGACTGACTAAGCGTGAGTCACCTCAAAAGGGTTCTGGACCCCAGATGTGAGGAAAGGCCTAAGTGGTATCCGAGAACCTCTGTGTTGCTATTTGCTGTCAGACGCAAGGAGCTGAAACCGCGAAGTGGCGCTGAATTGAAGTTTCCCCACTGCTGCCGCTGACCTTGCCATTGCAGTGCAGGAGTCCCCAGATGTCCTCGCTCTTGTCCCCACGACTGAGGCCCAGGAACACCAGGATCTGCAGAGCTGTACAGGAACTGAAGCCAGTTGGAACCATTTCTTCTAACCAAAGGTACTGTAAACCTAAGAGGAATTACCTCTTGTTGTGTAGCCTTACTTGCTCTCAGACGATAGCAGTCTTGTTGTGGCTCTCTGTGAAATGAAGATTTAATTTGTTAGTATTTAATTTCTGGACGAGGTCCAGCCATTCAGAACTTGTTCCGTCCCAAATGATGAATAAATCATCAATGTACCGCAGCCAGAGTACTATTTCGGCTGTGTGGCAATTGTTCTCTGGTCGCCAAACTACAAACTTTTCCCACCAGCCCATAAAAAAGTTGGGGTAAGCAGGAGCAAATGTAGTACCCATAGCTGTACCTTGTAGCTGTACATAAAATTCTTTGTTGAACAGGAAACAATTATTTGTCAGACAAAGATGGATCATGTCCATTATCATTTTGCTGTGTGATAAGAAATTCATAGACCGTGTGTGGAGAAAATATTCACACGCCCGCAGTCCATCAATGTGTTTAATGCAGGTATAAGGGGATACCACATCTAGGGTGGTGAGCAGGTATGTGGATTCCCAAGTGATGCCATCAATTTTATTCAAAAAGTCTTTGGTGTCTCTTAAATAAGATGGAAGTGTAGTCACAAAAGACACCAAAGTCTCATCTACAAATTTTGAGGTGTTCTCATACATTCCCTGGGAGAGCCTCTAATATGGAGGTCTTCGGGTCACGTGTGGCACAAAGACCAATCCAGGCTCAATATGCGGGCAGGGGAGAGAGCTAACGGGCGGGACTAGGAGTGAGCAGGGTTGGGAAGAATAAGGTGAGAAGAGGGTCGTGAAATAACAAGAAACAAAACATGGGGAAAGCACAAATAAACCAAAATCAACTGGCGCTTACCCAGGGTATGATCTGCCTACTGGATGGCGGTTCAAATGGGCACAGGGTCCTGTGATGAATCAGATGGTGTCATCACTTCTTTCCTGGCAGTGACTTCTCCCCATGTGGCCACAGGACTGCAGCCGCTACCTGATCCTGACCCTGGGGGCGGCTATATGAGGGAGGATTACATGGGGGAGGCAATCATCAAGGGAGTGACATGACTTCATCGGATGGGACGCAGTATCCCCACCAATCAATGGACCCTAAAATCCCTTCTTACAACCTTAAGAACCATCCCTTCCCTAATGGACTCGCAAGTTGTACTTCTCTTACCATTCTCCAAGATACTGGGACGAGGAAGAATATTAGTATCCTGAATGAAGATCACTTTCCCAGTACTGTGATGAGGGAGAAATATGTAGGTATCTGGATCACTCCTAATGAGAACCATTATCAGTGGTCCAGTCTTTCTCCAACAACTCAGACGAGAAAGAGGCAAGGAACAATGATGATCACTCCTAATGAGATCCACTGTCAGCGGTCTAGTCTTCCCCAAATCCTATTCGCCAAAGCCAGTATAAAAGAAAGGAAAGACTTGGGAAGTGCGAGAGAGACCCTCCCTGGAGGACCTGGCTGAAGGAATCGTTTGATGTAGAACAAGAGGCTTTGGACTGCTATCCCAGAGAAGGGAAGGTTTTCCTTGGGCTCCAAAAGCTCATAAAGAACTGGGGACTGCTGGAGGAACCCCGGGAACTGCTTGGGCCCCCAGAAAATGAGTGACCCCTTGGGCACCAGCAGAATGCCAGAGAGAATCTGAAGGCTCCCTCACTGGGGAAGTGCAGCTGAAAGCAGGAGGAGTTCTCCAGCACATGGCAGAGCAAGTACCGACGACAGCACAGGAGTCCAGACAGCTACAAGGTACGAGATTACAATACAGAGAGCAATGCGCTTTGGAGAGGCTTGCAGAAAGCAGAGGGGAACACAAGGCAGCAAGGTGTGCTTCCTGAAGGCAGCAGAGGATGGGATGTCATCCAGAGTACAGACGCCCACCGAAGACGCAGAGAGGCCTTAAAGAGAACACCAGTGAGCCCAGGGAAAGGGTTGGGAAAGCGAAGCACTGTCAGGCAGTGTAACAAAAACCCTAGACAGTGGGAATGGGGTCTGGGACCCTCAGTATGAACTTTGGGAAGACCAAGAAGGGTCTGAGACCCAGAGTACTAACTTGGGAAAGATCAAGAAGTGTCTGGGACCCATAGTGCTGGTTTGGGGAAGCAAAGCCTGAAGGAGGTCAAGGGTAGAGAAGGAGAAACCTTTACTTTGTGAACTTGGCAAAAACACAATAGTAATGAGTCTGGGACCTGCATTCAAGGGAAGTAAAGTCTGAGAGAGGTCAAGGGGAGAGAAGGATAACCCATCACCTTGTGAACTTTGTGATGCTATTACAAGTGTGCAAAAAGTCCTGGCAGGAGAGTATACCGGGCAAAAGTCAAGTATTTGTAAATCTACATAAGAGAATCCCAAGGAAAACCCATGCCCCTGAGATTTTGAATTGCGTGACATTTAGAGAGAGGGTTTGCCTTATAAAGTCATGGCAAACGAGTACACCAGGTGAAGAGCGGATCTGGGTATGCACCCATAAAGTGCATAAATAGGGGACAACTCATGTTCCCATGTGCTGAAAGAGAGAGAAAGAGAGAGATTGTTTTATAAAGTCCTGGCTGGAGAGTATACCAAGGGAAGAGCAGTTCTGGCATTCGCACCAATAAAAGATGTGGTGAAAGAAAGACTGGCAGGGGAGCATGCCAGGTGTTTTGTGAGTTTGGGACTTGCACCCAAATGGTGCTTCTATGAAAAGAGAATTCTAAAGAAGATAAACAATTTTGAGAATTGAACTGTATTGAATGGGAAATCCCGGTGAAGGCAGCCATATCCCCTGGAGTGAGTTGCAGTACAGGTGGAGAGAGCTATCCTCTTGATCAGCAGAATTTGGTTTGTTTTGATCTTTTTCTTTGAATGGAAAGACTCCTGGGGAAGAGAGTCATCCCCACTGAAACTGTGAACATATACCATTTGGAACTTTTGTGTTGGATTTGAACATTTGTGCACTTTAAGAAGCAGAGACAGTTCCCTTTCCACCTTAGACATCTTGACACTTTAGTTTTAGTTGAGGTAGGGAAATACCTCCTAGCGCAGTGGGAGCAAGGCATTTTTCCAACCCCTTTTACTTTGAATAAAAGTTTGCAACCACAAACATGACTCCCCTGTTCATGTCTCGATCCGAGCTCCTCACAATAAAAGTTTGTAACCACAAGCATGACTCCTCTGTTCATGTCTCGATCCTGGTTCCTCACATTCCCCTCAGTATGGAGAAAGGACTCAAGTGGTCAGTGGATCTTCCACTGACGTGTATGTCACATGGACCAATACCGACTCAATGGGCAGGCAGGGGGGAGAGGCAAGAGACGGTACTGTGAGGGAGCAGGAGTGGACAGACTATGGCGAGAAAAGGGTCAGGAAATTAGAAAAGTACCACAGGGAAAGCACAAATTAACCAAAATCAACTGGCGCTTACCTGAGTGTGTGGTGCTGGCAAGACTGCTGTAAACACCAGCCCAAACCACGAGAGAGGAGGTAGGACTGGTCTCAGAGTGAGTCAATGTGTGCACAATGGCCATTTTAGGCTTACATTGTGGTTCCCACAAACAAAGGGATGGGACAAAACAAAATGGCCAACAATAGGACTTAGGAAATTGAATTAGTGCACAAATGGCTACCATAAAAGTACATTGGGTGACTAATAGGCTAAAACTGGCTGTCCCCCTGGTGTAGCCAAAACTAAATTTCAGCTACCACCAGCCTACTCCACAACACTGTAGTATTGTGATATAGTCAACTAATGGGCCAGAATTAGGTGGTTAAAAAGCACCCCTCCTCTAGGAGCCATGTGGGCTAGAGCGTAGGAAAAAGGCTTGCAGTGGCCGCTAATAACCACAAAACTAAGATCAGAGATTTAGCAATACCCAAGGGAAAAGAAGTGCTGGACAAAATTGGGGCAGAATACAGAGAGAGAACATCAGGGAAAGTTGCAGTAGTGAAGGTTAGTTATAGAGTTCATCCCATGGTGCCTGGTTCACACATATGTCAATCTCTAAAGATCTTTGTGGAACCTAAACGTATATATGGTCAAATTTTATCAGATGCCTCTCTCCCTTTCACACTTGCACAGTCAATAGCATGAACACCATTTAATTGGGTAATATTGATAGGTTTATTACACATTTCCATGCATACCCCAAGACTCAAGTGCTCCAGTCACCTCCCAATGCCTGATGTAATGCATTGTGTGGGATATGAGCAGGGGTGTTGCTAGATCTGGAAAAGATCCGGGGCTATGCTAATTGGAGACTATCAGGACTGGGGGATAGCTAGCCTTTTTGGGTGTATCCCGTGAGCTTCTATCTGGGGCTACAACAAAAATGACAGAGATATAGCCTCTCAGCCCCTCCCCTAGAAACACCTCTATATATGAGTTTTAGGGAGAATTCTACAAAATGTTCGAATTCCCTTCTACCTTAGTGGCCCCCAGCTCTTTTGCTGGACTTTAGGACTTTTAATTTCTAACCTGGAGAGAGTGAGACCTTTTTCCCACTCTTTTCTGTGATTTAGACTGTTTTCATTTGACTTTGGAGTCTGACAACCTCCATAGGCATCACCTTTGCATTGTGACTCACAGCACCTTCAGTGCAGTGGCACAGGGAAGTCTCTTAGATTGCCCACATGTTTTAAATACCTTCTCTTGGTGAAACTATTGTTTCCAAGAGCAGTGAAGTGTGTAGTGATAAACAGTACCCGCACCTCCCTGGGATCCAGCCCTTTGTGCAAAGTAAATCACTCCTAATTACCTTCCCACACAAATAAGGTTTAAGACGCACGATGAACTCAGTCTGGAAAAAAGCCAATCACACAGAATATATGATGCTTGCATTTATTATCTACAGTGGGCCTCATTACAACTCAGGCGGTAAGGGGTTTACGGCGCCGTAAACAGCGCCAACCCTTACCGCCTGAGTACGAGGTCCCTTAGCGCCATGGCGGATTTAACACCTGCTTTTAGCAGGTGTTAAAATCCATGGCGCTAAGGGACCATGGAGTTAATTACGCCACCGTAATTTACGGTGGCGTAATTAACGCCTTCCCCACTCCCATTATGCCCTATAGGGCAAAAATGGGAATGGGGAAGGGTAAATGGGGATTGGGGACTTACCGCCCCGCCAAACTCGGAATGGGACGGTAAGTCCGCCAACCACCATGGCGTAAACATAGTTTACACCATGGTGGTAAAGTCACGGCCCAGGCGGTAACTTACCGCCTGGATCGTAATGAGGCCCAGTGTCTAATGAGAACTAAGCAGCAATTTACAATAATGTGGAAATAGAAAGTGCAAGCTATATAATGCCAATTATCAATCACAGATGAATATGCAATTATTTGGTCTTACGCTCCTAATGAAATGTAGATGAAGGTACGATCTGATCACACCCAGGACCCTCGCCGCTACTGGTGCCCGGCACTCCTCAGAAGAGGAGGGGAGGACTGGCCAAGCCCCCACAGTCCTACACCAGAGCGGGGATGTGATGTTAGGAGTCTCGGCCCTGATAGTGCACAGCTAGTCGTCCAGGCACTGTTCTTCTTGATACGCGTGTCTTTCCAACAGCCCAGGATGAGTCCCCCCTTCCCTGGTCCAAGTATAGTTCTCTTATTAGGAGCTGCACGTTAATCATCATGACGTGTCAGCTCTTCGAGAAGCTTCTAGGCTCTCCCTTCCCGGCAGTAAGCATGTTTTTGCTTGGAAAGTTACAAGACTGGAAACAGCCAGTCTTGGCTCCCAGGCTTCGGGCACTGTGTTTTGAGAAGATCAGACATTCTTGCCTTATCAGTGCACCTGACTCGCAGAGCGAAGACGAGCAAAGCTGTGCCTGGCTCCCAAGGGCTGCATAGAGCCTCTTGCAAATGCTAGATGTTTTATGTCTTCAGAAAAGGCCTTTGCAATTAACCCCTTGCAAGCATGCAGGCTCACCCAGTTCAAGAGTCCTGGTTGATGTCAGCATTTTCCTCCACGCTTCAAATAGGCTCTAATACACACAAGATAACTCTGTGGGTTAGTGCAAATGCAAGTTACTGCAAGCGCCTAGCAGTTTATCACGACAAAGTGAAATTGACTTTACTTGCATTTTGTAACTTTCTAAACCCAGCACACACTATTTTACCATAGGGTGCTGGAGGGGTTACTTAGTATCCCCTTTGTCTAGTCTCTCATGTAACATTTTTATGTTACCCTTTCTACAATTAATAGCTGGTGGCAGTGGTTAACTATTTACTAGCATTGTGTGTTTTTACCACGTGCTGCGTTCCCAGTTGCAGTAAGGCACCCATGGGTGCCCATTCCGTCAAAATGGCTCTGGTCTTCTTTTTTCCCATTTCTTGTCGGACAGGTCCTTCTTGAGATTTACTCTACGCGCCAAACCAGGTTTGGTCCCTTTGTTTGTTTTGCCTTTGGCAGGATTCACAAGTGAAGCCCGCCTCTGGCTCCAGTATGTCTGGCAGGGGCAGAAAGTGAGGGAGGTGCCGGAAACTCCCTGCGCTTAATCCCCTTGGTTACAGGAATGCGCCCAAATGTGATTGGCCAGTTGGCTGTCCGGCAAGTACAGCCACCCTGCTGTGTGATTGACAGCTAGGCTGGAACGAATGGGAGAAACCTGCATAAAAAGTGAGGCAGTTGGCTTGGAAGGCAGAGTCGACCACCAGACAAAGGAATCCAAAGAAGAACTAAGGAAGAGAAGCCTGATGCAACTCCTGGACCATTGGTTTGCCCGGTGAAGCCCTGCTGCTATGCTGAAGCTCCAAATTCGTTTCGACTTGAGAAGCCCTGCAAGGACCACATCTCCCCTTGGGTTGGTGGGACCAATCAACCCCAAAGGGAACTCGTTTGGACATCCTCTCAGAGCTGGCTGTACTTCCACTGCTGCTGGAACCGAAGTGCCAGGGAGGGGAACACTAAATCGGGTGCATCGCTTTTAAGTCAGACCCGAGCGCCAGGAAGATTCCCCCAGACTTCCTGAAGCAGAACTGACCAAGCCTGAGCCACCTCAAAAGGGTTCTGGACTCCAGATGCGAGGAAAGGCCTAAGTGGTATCTGAGAACCTCTGTGTTGCTATTTGCTGTCAGACGCAAGGAGCTGAACCGCAAAGTGGCGCTGAATTGAAGTTTCCCCACTGCTGCCGCTGACCTTGCCATTGCAGTGCAGGAGTCCCCAGACGTCCTCCCTCTTGTCCCCACGACTGAGGCCCAGGAACACCAGGATCTGCAGAGCTGTACAGAAACAGAAGCCAGTTGGAACCATTTCTTCTAACCAAACGTTCTGTAAACCTAAGAGGAATTACCTCTTGTTGTGTAGCCTTACTTGCTCTCAGTTGAGACTTGTCTTGGTTGCCCTTGCAGAGTTGCTTATAGCTTTGCCCCTCACAGGCCTCTCAGCTTGTGGCCCTTCAAGTTCATCTTATTCCTACAAACGTTTCTAAAAACATTGTGTAAGACTTTTTCTTACCTGCAAAGAAGATCTTCAGCTCCCCTTGATTTTGCTCAACTAACATTGGCTGTCCTGGCTCCCTGAGAGACTCTTCTTACCTCTGACTCTGTGTCTTTACCTTCCCCCAGGAAAGGGTTACATTTACTTGACATTGGAAGGTTTAAAACGTTCTTACCTGTTTATGAATTATTTGTTAACGTTTGTTTTATTCCCATTTCTGACCTTTGCACCAAACTCAGTATTGCTCTAAATGTACCAGTGATCAATCAATGTCAACAGTGTCCTAGCTATTTAAGTCACCTAAAGGTGTAGGAAGTGCCTGTGTGCCATCCCCAATGGGTATGGTATCATCTGATTTAGAGAAACTAAGAGTGTGTTTTGAAGTGTATTGTAATTGTTACATGTTTTGCTCCCTTCTGAAGAAGGCTTATAAAACTGACTGTTAAATAAATGAATAATTGTTTAATCAGGAAATATTGAGTGTAAGTGTTTATTTGAACAACTGCCACTGTGAAACTCTGTGTTACAACCCTACTGCTCACGCTCACATTGACCCCTCTTGAGATAAGCCTGGCTGCTCAGCCACACTACCAACCTGTGTAGTACAGACGTATACCAAAGGTTGGGTTTCTATTGACAGGAGGTCAAGGTTGCTGTAGTCTTCCAAAGGATACTGCACACAATCTTGCCTAACAATTAGCTTTCTGGAGGTACTGATTTATCAGGGTTATATTATTGTTGGTCGGACTCCCGAGGAGCTACATCCCCAACTCATATTTTATGACTGACTGAGGGTACCAGTCTTGAAAATCCCTCTCTAGAAACGTGATTTTTACCAAGCAGTGTGAAGTGTTTTGGTCATATTGTTTCAGCAGTAGGAGCAGTGCTTGACTCCAGGCTGAACGCACTTAAGGAATGGCCAATGCCCAGATCTTTGCAAGGGCTGCAGAGCTTCCTGGAATTTTGTAATTACTACCGATGACTGGTGTCATTCTTTGCCCAAATTAACATCCCACGCATTGAACTAACTGAAAGGGTATATCGCCCCATTAAAGACTGTCATGATGAACCTGCAACCCCTGCACCATGGACGAGAACCAACTGGGCCACATAGGAATGAATTATATAAAAGGGTACAGCCTGATTATTGCCTATGAGATCTAGTAGGGCCACGCCTTTACTAGTACCTCTGTCAGCCAAGGGCACCTTGTTAAATAACAGGTCTATCCCTTCATGTTTCATCACAAGGGGTGTGTGTTGGAACAGGGATTCACAATACCAATAACACAACACGGAACACACACTACCCTCTTTTCCAGCCTTTTTTCAGTATCTGTGTTGTATTCCTGAGTTTCACAGCAGTCTCTTTATTTTGTTCTTCTTTCTCTTTTGTTGGGAAGCTACATCACCAGCATCCACATCTTCACGTTAGCGAGTGGTTTTCAGCAAACCCTCTTCAATCATCCGCATCACCTTCTCATGTGAACACTCTGTGCGCTTCTCTACCGCCGGCCGTCTCCTCTGAGATCTGACAAACGGATCTTAAAAAAGGCTGTACTCCACCAAAGAGAGAATAAGAGACCTAATGAAGTAGCCAAGGGACTGAATGCTCTGGTTCAAGATTTTTATAGAATCCACTATATATTTTTTTGTCCTGATGAAGGCCTGCTTAATGATCAACAAAATGGCTGAAACGCATGAGTGTCGACGTTGTTTTTTCCAATCAATGTTTTTGGAGAAAATAGTTTTTTAAAAAACATAAAGATACGATGGAATAATTGATCTTGAGGGAAGTTTAAAGATATTATGGTACATTAAAAGAACTACAAAATGAGAGAGGTATGCAAAAAATCATTGACATTGAAATGAAATGATCACACTTCATGTTTGCAAAAATGTTCGAAGTCAATGGCCCTCATTACGAGTCCGACTGTAGCCATGCCGGTTAATCCGGCAGGCTGCCGCTGGACCCGTAAACAGTTACCTGCACCTGGCTTGCCGGTAACACAAGGGTATTACAACCCCACCTGCCGGTAAGTCAGGCGCTGGTAACTATGTTGTTTCCCGTTCCCATAGAGTCCTAAGGGACTGACTCTATGGGAGTGGGGACCACTGAAACACTGGCAACGGTGAATGTCTGCGGGCAGGTGCCGTTCCGCCCGCCAGGTCAGACCTGGTGGGCAGGACAGCACCCGTCTGCAGAACTCGTAGTTTGCCGGTCCAGATATAGTTTAGGGACTGGCAAACTTGTAATGAGGGCCAATATTTAAAAATATCATACTGACCATTAAGACTTGCAGCAGCAAGTTCCAAAATCTTTTGTATTATATAAAAATAGCACTTTACTAAACCCTTAATTTGCACACATAATGTATGATTGTATATGTGTTTTTTTTAAAGATTTAAAAGTAATGAATAAATGTATATGTGTTGAAAAAAAGACATTAAGATTACAATTACATATATTTTTCTAGTGAAATAGCCAGGAGTTTTCAGTATACAGTAGTATGAGCACAGAAAGCTGTAAGAGTCACGATTTAACTGTTGTTTTAATCACATGAATGGGAGGATAGGGTAGTGTGTGTTCCGTCTTGTGTTAATAGCCATGGGCACCTGCCAAGGAGAGTCTATGCTCACTTCTGTTTGTGAATACCTGTGCTTATGCATTATATGGAAACTCATGTAAAGTGGCATCTATTTTCTCTCCCAATATTCCTGTCATTTGGGGGTCATTTCATATGGGACAGGTATATGGGGCAGAGGGGTAAATCAAAGCATTAAAGCGAGGTGTAAGGCATTTGTGACTTGATTTACTTCCTCGTCCCATTTTCAATCCCTTTTTGAGGGTGGAAAAGGGGCACGAAGTGGCAGTGCGCTTTCCTCCACCGTCTTCACAGTACAGTTAGTTTTACACCTGCATGACCTTTTCATGCAGGCGCAAAATTAAGGGTTCCCATGGAACTATATGTATCCATCGGTACACGCCATCTGCAAAGCGTAATTTGCAGGCAGCATTTACAGGTACAAAACTGAGCATCAAATAATAAAGCGATTTTGCCTGTGTCTACTCTTTCATTTAAAATTCCGATTTGTAAATGTTTCCAATTGCATGCAGAGGACTCAATAGGCTGTATGTGGGAACTTAGTGGTCACCTGCATAAAATTAACACTTTTTCAAAAATAACCGACAGTGACTTTCTACACTGGTCCCAGGCTTTCTAAAAGCCAGGGAACCCAGAACCCAGTCCATACAAATGGCATTGCCTGATCAGAGACACGTGGGTCACATGATCAGGATAACGCTCTCAAGCTCCTTAAGGTCATAAAAATCGTACCAACGGTAAACACAGTGTGGGAGATAATGTAGCAATTAATTATTGCGGGGCTCCTTCCTTAATCTCCACGGAATGAATGCAGTCATATTTGTTTCCTTACTGTATAGACCGCAACCTGTCATGAAATTGAAAAATTACAGTCTGCTGAAATGAGTTCAGCGTTTTTAACCTTGGCAGGCGTCTGTGACTTTCCGCCTGACTCCTGCCGCTCTCATATCCAGCCTGCTTTTACTGGATTGGAAAGAACGTTTTCTCACTGCCTACTGCTTGACTTTGCCGGTGCAAATTTGACTTTTGATACGGGCACTTCAAAGAAAAAACACAGCACTCAGCTTCCAGCGGTGCTGACCTCGACAAGCAGATTTCATGAAGATTTAATGTGGGGCAAAATGAAGGACAACAAACTCCCTGTCGCCTGAAATAACATTCATCCTCTTCTTTCCATATTGATTTCGTAATGTGCTGTTCAGACTAAGGAGGGGTGAGACTCCTCAAGTTCAATTAAAATCTTTCAAGTTAGTGCTTAAATAAGTATAAACGAGTTTCAGCTAAATCAAATGAGCGCTTGAAAAATGAGCGCAGAACCCACGGTGGTGTGACTGCGGGCTGTGAGTCTGAGGGGAAGCCGAGGATTTAAATAAAGAATACATGTTTTTTGGGCATTTCACAATTTTACATAACAATTGCCCCCTTCCGATCGCACCCTCAACCACCCCCCCCGCCCCCTACCCCGATCAGCAGTACATTAGAGAGGTATTAGGCAATGTCCAAAACCCAAATGTTTCATGTGCACAGTTGAATACGCTAATCTTCCTTCAGGTATTCCAGCAGTGTACCCCAATCTGACCTGAGCTTTCGTTCGTCCCCCTGTAAGTTATACGTAACCCATTCCATAGCCAAGACATGCCAAAGTTTATGAAACCATTCGTGGTAGGATGGGGCCACATCTTTCTTCCAATTCCGCGCGACCACCAGTTGGGCTGTCAAAGTCAGGACCACAAATGCCTTTTTATGTGCCCTAGCTCATGGAGCTGCATCTTTTTTCCAAAGGCCCAGTAAACATTTCCCTGCCCCCACGGTTGTATTTGCTCACACACCCCCTCCTGTAGTGTCTTGCCTACATGGTCCCAGAATAATTTCGAAGACGGACAAGACCACCAAATATGGAGCCAATCCCCCTGCCCATTGCACTTACGCCAACAATCGGGCAGTGACCCCTTAAACATCACTCTGAGTCTCTCCGGGGAATAGTGCCATTGAGGGAGAATTTCATACCACATTTCTCTTGGTTGGATAAATCAAGTTAATGTTGGGCTATTGTGCCACAGTGTCTCCCATTCCTTGTCAGCTATTTGACCATCTATGTACCTTCCCATTTACCCATATATGGCCACTTTTCCCGGGAATCCCCTTCAGAGAGCAAGGAGTAGAATGTAGAAATAAGATGCGTGTCCCCCATATGCAACGTGATATATTTCTCAAATGCATTAAGCTGTCTGTCGGCCCTGGAAGTAGGTCAGCCGATCCCTTTCCGTGAGTGCAAAAGATTCTTTACATTGTTTGAATGTTTTAATTTCTTGACCTAGCATTAAATCTTTAAGCCATACACAGCCCCCCCCCCCCACCATTTCCCAAAAGCTTGCTTTTCCATCCCAGGAGTAAACTGGGGGTTCCCCATATAGGTGTGAAGGGCCCCAGAATAGTTGATATGTGCTTCTGTTTCAACGCTTTGTTCCACACTTCGCCCACAAGTGCAGTTATTTGCGAAGCCTTCATACTCGAAGGACAGTCAGCCCTAGGCAACCATAGCACCTCATCTAATGGACCACCCACCACTGCTCTATCCATATCAACTCAAAGCTTACTATCATCTCCTGAAAGCCATTGTTTCAGTACCCTCAAATGGGCCGCCCAATAATAGTTTCTAAAATCGGGGTAGGCCATACCTCTCCTATTTGTTGGGCCCATTAAGGTCCTCAAGGCCACCTGCAGTCTTTCATTATGCAATATAAAGGTAGATAGAATGCGGTTGAGTGACTTGAAAAAAAACCTGGGAATTGATACCGGTAAAGCCTGAAAATAATAAAGAAAGTACAGTAGAGCGACCATTTTTATCGAAGCCATACACCCCAGCCATGACATGTATAGGGGATTCCACCTCTGCAGTTCCCCTCTCAGAGCTTTGAGCATCTGAGGATAATTCTCCTCATACAATGTTGCCACAGATTTCGTAATGTAGACCCCTAAGTATTTTATTGGGTGGATCCCCGTATTTCCTCTATTGTATCCTTTCGTAGTGTGAGGCTGAGTATTTCGGATTCATGGGGATTAACCTTCAATCCCGAAACTTCCCCAAATAATGTTAATTTTGAGAAAATCACCTTCAGAAATTCTGCCGGGTGCAAGATAGCCAACAACATGTCATCAGCGAATGCCAGTAATTTATGCTCCAATCCCCTGAAATTGACCCCTTTCACGCCCAGTGTTTCCCGTATATGCTGCAGGAAAGGTTCAAAACAGATCGCACAAAGCAAGGGGGACAACGGGCATCCCTGTTTAGTTCCCCTCTTTGAATAAATCGGACCCAACAGCTGTCCATTGAGGGATAGAAGGAGGGTTGGGGTTTGATAATTCGCTTGTAACCTATGAAGAAAGGGCTCGCCAAACCCCATTTTCTTCATTGTTTGAACAAGAAAAAGCCATTCTACCCGATCAAACGCCTTTTCGGCGTCTAATGCAATAAGTACCGCTGGAATCCCATGGCTTTCAACTTTCTCAATTCGGTGACATACCCTCCTTAAGTTATCAAAGGTTTAATGGTGTTTTATGAACCCTGCTTGATCGCATCTAATTAGCATAGGAAGTATGTCCTCCATTCGTGAAAGTAATATCTTGGTGTATATTTTAGCATCAATGTTGATTAGCGCTATTGGGCGATATGACTCACACTGTGCCGGGTCTTTGCCCTGCTTCGGAAATACCACTAATTTAGCATCATCCATAGATGCAGTAATGTACCCAGCTTTTTCGAATGAATTGTATAAGCATGTTAAATGGGGTCCATAATTTGGCAATATTTCTTATAAAACCCTGCTGTGAAGCCTTTGGGTCCCAGGGCCTTTTTTGGCAGAGGTTTGTTTATAGCTACGATAACTTCCTCCTCTGTAATGTCCTCCGCCAGCTCTTCCCTGTCTGATCTCGGTAGATTCAGAAGAGATACTTCAGCCAGATATGTATTCAGCGGGCCCTCCTGTATCCTATCGGAAGAGTATAGCAGGCCATGGAACCTTTCAAAGCACCTTATGATTCCCTCCTTATCTGTCACCTCCTTCCCTTCCCTTCCTTAATTTTTAGAATCTTTTGAGTGGCTGTCCTCTGTCTTAATTGTCATACTAACAACCTACCTGCTCGATTCCCTTCCACGTAATAATATTGTTTAGTTCTATGTAGGGTCCTTTCTGCTTTTTTCACCCATAATAATTCTGGTTGTCCTCTGATTGCTCCATATGTTTTCATTGTTTCCCTCGTAGGGAGATTACCCATTTTTGGCATCATGTTCTTAAATTGAGTCTCTAAATCTTCCTTGAGTTGCTGACTCATCTTCTCCCTCAGGGCATTGCGTGCTGTCAGTTCCCCCTAATTACCGCTTTGAAAGCATCCCACAGAATCCCCGGGGAGGTATCTGCCATCGCGTTTTCCACAAAATAGGTCTGAATTTTCTCCTCTATCTACCCCAAGAGAACCGTATCTGCCAGGATCCAATTCCGGCAATACCCAATTCCACTGCCCCCTATTCCTGGGTGACACAATCAATATTGCCTCTAAGGGTGCATGATCCCATAGCACAATTGATCCCAGAGAGGCTTCCTGAATTCATCCCGCCATTCTGGCAGAAACCCAAATATAATCTATTCGCGACTGGGTTTTATGGACATGCAAATTAAACGTAAATCCTGCTTCCTTTCCTCTGTTGCCTCGCCACACATCAACTAGCCCCAATTGTGTACATTTCTCTTTATGCTGTTGTGATGGTGTACGAAAACCACTCAGCTAGTGTCAATTTCCGCATCCCATATTAGGTTAAAATCCCCAGTCAGTATTAAATGACCTTCCGCTACTTTTTCAAGTGATCCCAATGTTGTCTTCAGGAAAACTTTCCTGTCCGGCATTAGTTGCGTACACCGTCGCAGAAATGAATACTTCCCTCTGAATGCTGGATTTCACAAATAGGTACCTCGCCTGTTTATCACATATCGAGTGCAGTATCACCAGATCTGGGTTGTTTCTTAATGCTATCAGGACCCCGGCTTTCTTCTCATTCATATTAGACTGAAACATCTGTGGGTAGCCTTGTAGTGGAATGCACAATTTATCTTTTATACAGATTTGGGTAAAATCCAGTTTCTCGCGCCTCGAGAATGATCCCAGCTTGCATCGCTTTGCTGGTGAGTTTAGCCCTCGAATATTGTACGTGACTACTTTAAAGCCCACGGTGAATACTGAGTCCAACCAATCTCATTCCCTTCCATTGTACCTTTACCTCTAACCCCATATGGGTCCCCCAGAATTGGTGTTGACCTTATCTTCCTTAGAACAACGTGGAGTTGAGGTGGGCACTACTTTCTTAATTACTGTTTCATTCAATGTTGTTCATCATCATTCGGTAAATGTTGTTAAATATACTTACAGTAGTATATGGAGCTCCTGAGTAGAAAAAGAGCCCAACAACACTAGGGCTCTATAATATACATAGCCAGAAAGAAACGGAGAGGGAACCTCCCCGTCAGACCCTGTGCTCCTCCTCGCTGCACCAATGAAGCTTCTATTTCAATTTTTCAATCATTAGTCAATCATGAATTCAGTGCATTCTATAATTAATTCTTTGAATCTCTTTTCAATGCTGAATTTCCAGAATTTTTGCAAATATTCACAAATAATTCCTTCCCAAGCGTGGTATAAAAACAATTAGTTTTTCGAATCATTGATTCCTCAAATCAGAACATAACGTAATTGTGCCAATGCATTTCGGTGCTATGCACCATCATCAGGGCTTAGCTTTCTTTCAGGGCATCAAATGGATTTGTTTCTATCTGTGTGCATTATGGGAGGACTTCCCTGAATGCAAACGCCGCCTCGCGTCTCAAAAGAACAACCTTATCTTCCTTAAAATAGCATGCACACCTTATGCATATTGGGAGCTGTAGATAGCTTCTTTTCCTGCCCACGTCCCCCTGCCGTATCTTCCCGTTTATCTTGCTGATCACCCTCCCATCCCCCACCCTCATCCCTCCTCCCGCCATTGCACCCATCCCTCCCCAGCCCCAATCCCCCCAACCCCCTAAAACTTTAACTCAGGCAGGTACATGTGTCCTAGTGACAACCATGAAAGTACCCGTCCATGAACCGGTAGACTACCTGGGAACAACCAACTGCAGAGAGATATACTAACCCTCTCCAGGAGATCCCAATCCGGTCCCCCGCTTCAACGCCTGATCACATCTCGGCCTACCATCACCAACTCTGTTCTCCCTCCCCCATTTACTTTCAAATGTCCCACCAATGCTCTTTGGTGTACCTGGTTTATCTGGTGCCCCCGCCTTCACCCCTAGAATGTGGCACGTCCTTCGCTTTGTATCAACAATGTCTGACGCTGTGGGCGTATCAGCAGGGTTGTCCGTGATGTGGTCCACCCCACTCAAACCCTGAGAGTCTTTCAATTCCCCTTCCTCCTCACCTGATGAAGACGAGAAGTCCAACTTCCTTCCACGAGGTCGACGAGTAAAAGTCCTCCTCTCCTTGTGTAGATAGGGTCTGCCTCGGGAGGAAGCCACCGCAACCCTTTGGGAATGAATTTGCGGGGACTCCCCTCCCGCGACAGACAAGTGCGGCAAGGGGAAAAGCCTTACGGCACAAAAACCCCTTAGGAGTGTAGGTATCTGATGATGCGGAACAAGAGGAAGATCCAAAGCCAGCTGAATACGGGAGACCGGCAAACTGACGGTAGGGTGTAGCAATAAGAGTAGAGCAGGCCCTGAATGTGAACGGGGGGGGCCAGAGAGAGAAACTAAAACAAGTAAGGCAGGAGGAAAGAAGGGAGGAGAGCAAATCGTGCCCGCGTACAAGAAGGAGCACCGGTAAGAGAGAGAGAGAGGACAACAGGAGGAAAATAGGACAGGAGCGGAACTCCGCTAAGCGAGAGTACAGTGGAGCGCTCGCAACGAAGAATTCAGAAGATGCAACGCACCGAACCGCCGAGCGTGAACAGAGAAGTACACACAGCGGCGGCCATGTTGGAAAGGACTAGAACGTAAACCGCGCTAGTGAGCACAACGTGGCGGCACGGTCTGACGACCGCCATGTTTCCACCTCTTCCATAACCGCCAGGAACCAGCGGTTGTGACAGTATGCCCCCCTCGAAGTCGGGTTCCCCCCGGCTTGCCGGGATGTAATCTGTGAAACTGACGTAACAAGCGGGGAGCATGTACATGGATCCTAGGTTCCCAGGTATCTTCCGAGGAAGGATACCCCTTCCAATGAATAAGATATTCAAGGCGACCTCTGCGATAACGTGAATCCCGGATATGGGAGACCTCGTATTCTTCGGAGATGGGAGCAGACAAAGTAGGGAGACTGGGGGTATTCTGTTTCCTGTTCCCTGATTTGAAGGGACGTAATTGAGAGGCATGAAAGGTCGGATGTATGCGACTAAGATTGTTAGGCAGTTTGAGGCGATAAGCCACCGGATTGATCCTGGATAGAACATCGAAGGGACCAATAAATCGGGGGGATAGTTTAGAAGGGCGTACCCAGCGGGGTAAAAACTTAGTGGATAGCATGACCTTAGATCCTCTATTCCACTCCGGTACAGGTCTCCGGTGTTTATCCGCTTGTAGTTTGTTACGGGTATTGGCCTTTAGAAGACTTTGGTTGGCGGTGTTATGGGCTTCCTTTAATCTAGACAGAGAGTTTTCCAAGGATGGTATGGGAGTCTCAGTCCAAAAGGCAGGTACTATGGATTTAGGATGGTACCCATACGTACAAAAGAAAGGGCTGATTCCCAGTGCGCTGTGTACTGAATTGTTATAAGAAAACTCAGCTGTTGGTAAGAGGGACACCCAGTTGTCCTGTTGTTGGTTGATGAAACACCTCAAATACTGCTCAAGAGTACCGTTTAGCCTTTCTGTCTGCCCGTTGGTCTGTGGGTGAAACCCAGAAGATAGAGCCCTTTCGATACCCAGCAGTCTGCACAAGGCTGTCCAGAACTTTGAGGTGTATTGGCTCCCACGGTCAGACACGATCTTTTTGGGGAGACCATGTAATCTGAAGATATCTTTCATGAAGACTTCCGCCATAAGGGAGGCCGAAGGTATTCTGGGTAAGGGGGAAAAATGAGCCAACTTCGAGAAGGAGTCCACAGTTACCATGATACAGGTACAGCCCTGGGAATTTGGTAGGTCTACGATGAAATCTGTAGATATGTGCTTCCAGGGGCCTGATGGAATCGGGTCTTGTTGAAGCAGGCCAAGGGGACTTCGAGTGGAATGCTTATTTTGCATACAGATAAGACAGGTCTGGATGTATGCCTGAGTATCGGCTCGCATACCGGGCCAGTAAAAAGATCTCTGCAGTAATTCCAGGGTCCCTCGTAATCCTCTATGCCCGGCTACCCTTGAGTCGTGGCACCACTGGAGAGCTTGTATTCTGAGGTCCTGTGAAGGAAGGATGAGCCTTCCTCGAGAAAAGTACAGACCGTCCCTCAGATCCACCGGAGTCCTCCCCACTTGCATGAGTGTTTCTTCAGGGGAAAGAGATCTTTCTCTCACTTTTTCCAGGAAAGACAATATGGCGGAAATGATCTTGATATGGGGAAACATGAGTTCTTTCTCGTATCCCAGAGAGGTCTCATCTCTGCGGGATAAGGCGTCCGCAACCTGGTTTTGGGTTCCGGGTATGTATGTTATGAGAAAATGGAACTGTGCAAAGAAATGTGCCCATCGGGCTTGTCTGGGGTTATAGCACTCTTGTTGACGTACGATCTGTAGGTTCTTGTGATCAGTCCGTATCAGGAACGGGTGTAAGCTTCCTTGGAGAAGATGTCTCCATTCAAGACAATCCAGTTTCATGGCTAAAAGTTCCTTTTCTATAACGGAGTAGTTCTGTTGGCTAGGGTTGAGGGTCTTTGAGAAATAGGCGATGGGATGTTCTTGACCCTGATTTGTTTGTAGGAGAACGGCGCCAACCGCACCCGCAGAGGCGTCGGTCTCAAGAATAAAGGGGAGCAGTTGGTCCGGCTGTCTCAGTATAGGGGCTGAACAGAACCTTCTTTTCAGGCAGATGAAACTCTCTTCGGCTTCCCTGGACCATTGAAATGGCCTGGAGGCTTTCTTCAGTAAGGAGGTGATGGGCAGGGTGAGTCGGGAGAATTCGGGAATAAACTTCCGGTAAAAGTTGGCCAGACCCAAAAATCTTTGGATCTCTTTAACCGATGAAGGGGAAGGCCAGCCTAGTATAGCTTCGACCTTCTTTGGATCCATGGCGATACCCTCGCTGGATAAGATGAAGCCCAAATAGGAGACAGAGGACTTAGCGAAAGCACACTTTTCCGGCTTGACCAGTAAATGATGATGCCGCAGCCTGCGTAATACTTCCTTCACATGATGGGTATGTTCTTCGGGTTGACGGGAGTAAACCAGAATATCGTCTAAATAGACAACGGTATTTTGACCCAAGAGATCTGAAAATATACGGTCCATAAACCTTTGAAAGATTGAGGGAGCGTTGACCAATCCGAACGGCATTACTTGATATTCGAACAATCCATAGGGAGTGCGGAAAGCTGTCTTGCATTCGTCACCAGTTCTGATGCGGAGCAAATGATAGGCATTCCGTAGGTCGAGTTTGGAAAACACTACCGAACCTTGGACGGCCTCCAGGATCTTAGCGATAATGGGCATAGGGTACCGGTCCTTGATGGTAAGTTGGTTGAGCCCTCGGTAATCGATACAAGGTCTTAGGTCTTTGGAGTCCCTCTTTGGAATGAAGAATAAAGATGCTCCTGCTGGTGATCTGGACGGTCAGATAAGTCCATTGGCTAAGTTGTCATCTAAGTAACGTCTAAGGACTTCTTTTTCCGACAATGAAAGGGGATACATCCTACAAAACGGAACCAGAGCCTGAGGGACTAAGTCTATCCTACAGTCCTCCGGTCGGTGAGGAGGAAGTTCCATAGGTTGTTGGTCTTGGAACACTGTGGCGTACTCCTGGAAACTGTTTGGGATACAGTGGATCGTGCTCCTCTCTGGGGCACACCCCATCTTGACGCTTTCGAACAAGGTTCCTGGAAGACACTTCTCCTGGCAGAAGGCCGAATGAAAACTTAGGAGATTTGCCGACCAATCGATGGTAGGGTTGTGTTGTCGGAGCCATCCAATCCCCAAAATGACTGGGAAATGAGCTGCTCGGATTATGTCGAAGTTCAGTACTTCAGTGTGTTGTTGAATGGATACTCGTACCTCCTCTGTGGTATGGGTAATGAGGCCGGAGCACAGAGGGGTACCATCTACACCCTCTACCTTCTGGTCTTCCTTCTTGGCTATCCTACAAAGGCCTATCTTGTCGGCCCATAGGGTGTCCAGGAAGTTTCCGGCTGCTCCACAATCCAGCAGGGCCAGAGTCTCTATTTCCTTTCCTCTGAACTGAAGCTGGACGGATATCACCATAAGACGTTGGTCCTCCGAGGGTTGAGCAGAAGTAACTGAAAGTGTTACATAGGAACTGAGAAAAGCCCCTCGGTAGTCCGTCCTACCAACTACCGAGGGCGTTCCTTTCCCGAACATCTGGGAGGTACATCTGGGCAGTCTCTCAAGAGGTGAGTGGAGGAGCCACAGTATAGACACAGGCTGCCTTCTCTTCTCCTCTTCTTCTCTTCAGCTGTCAAGGGCGATCTGGTTGTTCCTATCTGCATAGGTTCTTCCCGGGTGGATGGACGAGCGGCAGGTGAGGAGGTCGATGGGTGAGTCTCGGGGTAGGAACTGACGTTACGGGTCTTTCTCTTTTCATTTCTCCTTTCAGACAACCGAAAATCTATTCGTACCACTGCTTTTATGAGATCTGAGAAAGAATCAGGGCGAGGGATTCTAGCGAGCTCGTCCTTTAGCTCTTCGCGCAAACGTCTCCTGAAGATGGTATATTGAGCCTCTTCTTGCCAGCCGGCTTCAGCAGCTAGTCTTTTGAAGGAGGATATGTAAGTGAGTAGGTCAGAACCACCCTGACCTACATCCAACAGGTCTTCACTAGCCTGGTGGGCGCTTTCAGTGCGAAGAAATGCCTGCTTGAGGAGATCCTTGAATGCTACATAGTCCTGTAATACTGGGTCGGACCGGGACACCAGAGGGGTAGCCCAGGATAGGGCATTTCCAGTCATGTGAGTGATCATAAACCCCACTTTGGCATGATCAGAGGAAAAGGTGTTCTGTCTGAATGTGAAATGGATATTACAAGCCTCCAAGAATTCTTTGACTTTTTTCTCATATCCGTCAAATTTACCTGATACCAGAGGCAAAGGCGGTAAATCTGTGACTTGCTGTTCTCTGGCGGTGACTCTCTGTTGGAGAGCGGTATTTGCCGTTTGAAGTGCTTGAACTTTCAGGTTTAAGTTTTGTACTGCCGCGACCAATTCTTGAAGTTGCTGGGGAGTTGCCATGTCTGTATCTAGGCGTTGCAAGCTATCAACAATGTCTGACGCTGTGGGCGTATCAGCAGGGTTGTCCGTGATGTGGTCCACCCCACTCAAACCCTGAGAGTCTTTCAATTCCCCTTCCTCCTCACCTGATGAAGACGAGAAGTCCAACTTCCTTCCACGAGGTCGACGAGTAAAAGTCCTCCGCTCCTTGTGTAGATAGGGTCTGCCTCGGGAGGAAGCCACCGCGACCCTTTGGGAATGAATTCGCGGGGACTCCCCTCCCGCGACAGACAAGTGCGGCAAGGGGAAAAGCCTTACGGCACAAAAACCCCTTAGGAGTGTAGGTATCTGATGATGCGGAACAAGAGGAAGATCCAAAGCCAGCTGAATACGGGAGACCGGCAAACTGACGGTAGGGTGTAGCAATAAGAGTAGAGCAGGCCCTGAATGTGAACGGGGGGGGGCAGAGAGAGAAACTAAAACAAGTAAGGCAGGAGGAAAGAAGGGAGGAGAGCAAATCGTGCCCGCGTACAAGAAGGAGCACCGGTAAGAGAGAGAGAGAGGACAACAGGAGGAAAATAGGACAGGAGCGGAACTCCGCTAAGCGAGAGTACAGTGGAGCGCTCGCAACGAAGAAGAATTCAGAAGATGCAACGCGCCGAACCGCCGAGCGTGAACAGAGAAGTACACACAGCGGCGGCCATGTTGGAAAGGACTAGAACGTAAACCGCGCTAGTGAGCACAACGTGGCGGCACGGTCTGACGACCGCCATGTTTCCACCTCTTCCATAACCGCCAGGAACCAGCGGTTGTGACACTTTGTCCCAGCCTTTCAGAGCTCAAGCTTTTCTGTTGTCCTGCTTTTCCATGGACCACTCACATTGTCACCTATGCTGGGTGGTTTCTCCTCCCGCATCTGATGTCCCAGTCCGATCTCTGCTTTCCGGTGCTACCACATCCAGACATTCTTCACATGTTGTTACTCAGATTTGTCTACCCTTACAGGAAAATAACAAGCCAAAAGTAAAGGTCAACCTGTACCATACCTTCTCCCGGTTGAGAATGCTAGTGACCGGATTCATCTGCCTCCTTTTGAATAGAGTAAAAAATGCCAGATCTTGATAGAGCTTTACTTCTGAGACATTGATGGTTAAAGACAAACCTGTTCGTGCAGCCCTCAGAACTCCTTCTTTCTGCCCATATGATGTGAATGCGGCCAGCACATGCTGGGGTCATGCCCCCAGCTGTTTCCTAGGAGGGCCCACCCTATTGTTGTGTCTTGACTGTCGTGTAGTCGAGGAGTCCTCTGTCCACAAGTGCCGTTCAGAGAGAATCAAAGTCACTCTCTGTACAACCTTTGAGGCCACAGGTGGGAGATGTTCTTCCGGAACTGCGGAACTCATGGAACCCCGAACCACTGTAAGGGAAACACCGGTTAAGTATCAAGCCAAAACAGCATCAACAACCAATCAACAAGTAAGTGGAACGGTCTTACCAAGAGGTGTCCGTGGCGTATCAGTTGTACCTTTAGGGGAGGTTCCGAGACCCAACAAGGCTGTTCCTTCAGCAGTGTAGCGATCCCAGCAGTGTTGCAAGAGCCGGGCCCACTGGGTGGCAGAATCCGCACAATGAAGGCGGAACCTAGTGGATAGAAGTCCGAGAGGTAGTCCGTGATCGTAGCAATGAATCCAAGAAGCAGAAACCAGAGCCAGGGCTAATCCGATAACAGTCCGTAGTGAAATCCGAGTCCAAAATCCAGAGGTGACAAAAGACAAGTATAGCGCAGTACAGGAGTCCAAGAGAACAGCTGTGAAGCACCGAAGCACTACGATGCAGCCGTTTAAATACTAGCGCTGCTATTTCCTCCTGGTCACATGAGCCGCGACCGCAACACGTGAGCGTAGCTGAGAAACATGCAAGCGGGAGGCGGTGGTCATGTGACATGGAAGAAGCCGGTCTCGCAACCGCCAGGGAAGACGCCAATGGAGCGGGCGTCTCCGTTTTGCAAGCAGCATGCCGAACCATGCGCTGTGGCACTTGGCGCCGTGGCACCTGGGGATTCGAGGAAAGCACATGTGAGTCCCGGAACTGGGCAAGAGGACGGGGAGAAATGGAGGTACGGGGCGGGAAACGGGAACCCTAGAGGAACTGAAGGGAGAGTGAGTGGAGTGCGTGACAGAGTTCCTGACAGAGCCCCCCCTAAAAGCCCACGACCCAGTGGGCACGGAGGATTGTCCCTATGGAACCGCACCACCAGACGGGGAGCCTGGACATCAGCAGCAGGGACCCAGGACCTCTCCTCGGCGCCATAGCCTGACCAATCCACGATGTACTGGAGGCACCCCTTAGAGACACGGGAACCCAGAATGGCAGAGACCTCAAACACATCCGGGGTGGACAGAGACACCGGAGCCACAGGGGAGCGAAGCCGCGTGGGAGCGTGACAGGGCTTGAGCAGGGAAACATTGAAAATGGGGTGAAACCGCCAGGACCCTGGAAGTGCAAGACGATAGGACACAGGATTGATAACATGGGTGACAACATAGGGACCCACAAAACGAGGCAGAAGCTTGCGGCAACCCACCAACCGCAGGTGACGAGTGGACAACCAAACACAGGACCCCACAGAATACAACAGGGCCATCACCCGTTTCCTATCCGCCTGCGCCTTCATGGACGCCTGAGCCTCAACAAGATGAGTCGACACCTGAGCGTGGATGGAGGTCAGGTCCCTGCCACATGCAAGGGCAGCCGGGTTGACTGAGGGAGGCAGATCCATGAAGGGCAAAACACGAGGATGCTGACCATACAGCACATAGAATGGGGAGAAACCAGTGGAGGAATGCACAGCGTTGTTGTACGCGAATTCCGCGAGATGTAACACGTTTAACCAAGAAGACTGCATCTGTAAGGTCAGACAATGCAGTTACTGCTCCAGCGTCTGGTTAAGTCTTTCGGTCTGGCCGTCCGTTTTGGGATGGTATGCTGAGGAGAAGCGGACGTCCATACCGAGTAGCTTGGGCAGGGCCCGCCAAAAGCGTGACGTAAACTGGGAACCTCTATCCGAGATGAGAACCGAGGGAAGCCCGAAAAGACAGAAGACATTCTCGAAGAACAGTCGGGCCAGTGTAGGTGCAGAGGGGATGTCCTTACAAGGGATAAAGCGAGCCATCTTAGAAAAGGAGTCGATGACTACCCACAAGGTATCAAAGCCCCGGATCCGGGGTAGGTCAGTAACGAAGTCCATGGTCAAGGTGTGCCATGGTTTGGGAGGGACAGGTAAAGGAAGCAAGAGAACCACAGGGCGACCCCTACGATGCTTACTCTGCGCGCAAACAGCACATGCGTTGACGTATGATTCAACATCCCTTCTCATAGAAGGCCACCAGCACCACCTTCTCAACAACTCCAAAGTGCGTTTCTGACTGGGATGTCCATGAACCGGAGCGTCGTGGGACCACTCCAAGGCCATGTTGTGGGTATCTACCGTGGGCAGGAATAGCCGATCAGAAACAAAGGGAAGACCGTCGTAACCACCAAATCCCAATCAGACAACTGATCTGGGTGTAAGGTAACCCAGTTCCGTATTGCGTCAAGCAAGGGCAAGGCCGGAGTACACAAACAAACCACCTTACCGACATCTAGAAGGGTATCTGGAAACGTCGGCAAGGCCACCCCCCCAGGGGAACGCGATAAGGCATCGGCTTTGCCATGGATAGAACCTAGGCGATGTTTCATAACAAAATCAAAGGCCGCAAAGAAGAGATGCCACCTGACCTGTCTGCTGTTGCTGTTGATACATTTCAGGGACGATAGGTCCTGTAAATTCTGGTGATCGGAATAAACCGTGATACGGTGCTTAGCACCCAAGAGATGATGTCGCCAAACGTGGAATGCGTCCATGACCGCCAGTAGTTCTTTTTCGGTCACGGTATAGTGGGACTCAGCATCTGTGAACTTACAGGAATGGAAGGACACGGGATGAAGACGACCAGAGGTAGAGCAAGTCTGTGACAATACAGCACCTAGGGCAAAGGATGAGGCATCAGCCTCCACTATGAATGGCAGTTCGGGGTCTGGGTGCTGTAGAATAGGGGCGGTAGTGAACGCCGTCTTTAAGGCCTCAAAGGCTCGTTGATGTGCCTCCGACCACAAGAAAGGAGAGCGAGGGCTAGTCAGGGAGGTAAGAGGAGCCACCAGAGATGAGAACCCAGAGATAAACCGCCTGTAAAAGTTAGCGAAGCCAAGGAAAGACTAGAGCGCCTTCAGGGAATCGGGGACCGGCCAGTCCAACACCGCTCGAACTTTGGAGGTATTCATGGCTAGCCCTCCAGACGAGATGTGAAAACCAAGGAATTCTACGGAGTCGGCATGGAACTGGCACTCTCGGGTTTGGCAAACAAGGAGTGGCTTCGTAGGCGGGAAAGCACTTCCCTAACGTGTTGTACGTGTTCCTTCATGGTCTGGGAGAATATCAAGATGTCATCTAAATAGACCACAACGAACACGTCCAGGATGTCAGAGAAGATGTCGTTCATGAACCTCTGAACGTGGCCGGAGCGTTGCACAAACTGAACGGCATGACCGTATACTTGTACAAGCCATAGCGGGTACAAAAAGCGGTCTTCCATTCGTCTACGGGACGCACACGGACTAGATGGTAGGCACCGCGAAGGTCCAATTTAGTGAAAACAGTGGCGTGCGTGAGACGGTCCAACAGGGGCATGATTAGTGGAATGGGGTAGCGGTCTTTCTTCGTGATGGCATTGAGTCGGCCATAGTCCACACAAGGCCGTAAGTCACCCTCCTTCTTGGGAACAAAGAAGATGGGGCTAGCCGCCGGGGAAGTAGAAGGACGTATCTGGCCCAAACGGAGGGATTTCTGAATGTACTCCTTGAGGGCTAGGTCTTCAGTAGGGGAAAGGGAATAGATACGGCCTGTGGGAATAGCACTGTCCGGAACCAGATCTATCGGGCAGTCGTACGGACGATGTGGCGGTAGGACTTCCGACGAACCATGGTCAAACACTCCCATGAAATCTTGATATTGAGCTGGAAGGAGTGTGGAGACCAATCTAACTGTGTGGTGTTCTGTAGAGGGAATAGTGGGTTCTTCTAGGGTTAATTGAGCTATGACTCCCAACGCTTGAGCGGGTGTATCGATGCTAGTGGTTGCTGTTAGACAATAGTGTTGACAGAGATCGGATTCAAAATGCACTGGACCCACTTTCCAGTTAATTAAGGGATTGTGCTCCCGAAGCCAGGGTATCCCCAATATTACACCGAACTGGGGCATCGAGATGAGATCGAAACTCAAGGTTTCCTTATGTATGGCTTGTATGGTCTGGAGCATTGGGGCAGTCTGTGGTTTGATTGGCCCAGATACTAGAGACGTACCATCGACTGCCTGCACTGGTTCCGGCCTGGTTTTGGCTAGAAGAGGTCGGTTCAGAGTTTGAACAAGCGTGATATCCATGTAGTTGCCTGTGGCCCCGGAATCTATGATAATAGTAACTGGGTGAGAGACATCAGGCGTGGGTTGTAGAACGGCCTGTACATAAATGGGCCTGATGCGACCAAAAGCAAACACAGGGTTCGGGGTATGACAAGGAGCGCTCGATCCAGTCCCCGAGTCTAGGGTCGAGCACTCCGAAAACCCGAAGGTTTAAGCTTTGGGCGACGGGGACACTCCTTCACATAATGGCCAGTTAGGCCGCAATAATAGCACGCGTTGTCCACCCTCCTACGTTCCCTTTCTATAGGTGTGATCGGGCTCCTGATGACTGGTGCCAGAGGGGGCATAGGTGGAAGGAGATGGGGCAGTTGTGTGCACAAAACCAGCCTCAGCCCTGCATTCAGAACATCTGGCGTCCAGTTGCAGGGTTAGGTCTACTAGATCCTGGTAAGAGGTCGTAAGGAGGGAACAACCGCAAGGGCATCCTGCATAGCGTTGTTTAGGCCTCGATAATATACAACAGCCTGTTTGGTTTCGGGCCAGGAAGGGAGAGTGAGTGGAGTGCGTGACAGAGTGCGTGACACCTATGAATTCTGTCTAGAAGGACATTGTCCGAAGAAATTTCCATAAGCAACTCTGCACAATGGGTTGTATTGGGTGCTTAAGGTCTATGGGCCTCATCACGACCTCGGCAGTAACCCTTAAATCCGGCGGTAGCGCTATTACCGCCGGATTTAAGGGTCTGCCGAATCAGGGCTTCAGCGGATTTCAACCCAGCTCTGAGCTGGTGTGAAATCCGCCGAGAATTCGTGCTATTACCGCCGGCAGGAAATCCGCCGGCGGTAAGAGCGTGAATTTTCCCCATTGAGCCCAATGGGGAATGGGGCATTCCCGAATGGGCTCAATGGGGAATGGGGATTTACTTTACCGCCGAACTCGTGATCCGGCACTATTAGCGCCGGGGAGTTCGGCGGTAGGGCTAATACCGCCGGCGGTAATACCGCCGGCATTACCGCTCAAGTCGTGATGAGGTGATATGTCTGTGATCTCCTCTGGAACGTTCTGAATGCGAATATTTGATCGCCTTGACCTGTTCTCGAGATCTTGGCACTGAATTTCCAAATTGTGAAGCCCTGAGGCGGAAAGGGCTGTGGAAGCAAAGCTGTTTGCTGTGGCGAGTGGAAGAGCGTTATTACATCTATCATCCTGCTAAAATCAGGGAAGCCCGTGGAAGAGGGGGAGAGGTGCGTGTGCCTTTAACAGTCAACAGTCAAGCTGTCAGCTGACTACTTGAGGCCGCCTCCGTGACCCTTGCGGCGTGAAGCCCTGAGGCGGAAAGGGCTGTGGAAGCAAAGCTGTTTGCTGTTTGGCGAGCGGCGAGTAATGGCGTCCACTCAGTCCCCTGTGCTAAGGACCCGGGCACAGAGGCGGCGTGACGGCGCTGCGGCCCCTGATGAGACAAAGGCTACTTGCCGACCTTCACGTTCACAGAAAGTAAGTTGCTACCATTCATGCACTTCTGAACCTGAGTCTGTTGAGTATAATGAAGGTCTCACTCAAGCACACGAGGCTCAGGATTGTGAAAACGCTACGAGGAACATTGCTAACCAACCCCCTCTCTGCGACAACGTGTTTGTCAATATAAGTAGCATGTATGATGCTAGCGCAGATGCTTTCACAGGTTGCGCCATTACTCACGGGCGGCGTGGGGGGGACGACGATTGCCGTGCGCTGGACGACGGCGAGCCCCTGCAGGCGCTTGAGGGTTCGGGATGTTGCGGGGTTCTTGAGGCCCCGCTGAAGCCCCTCGACAGCGACAGCGATGTACCGACTGGTCTTTGCCGTGGCGGAGCTCTCATCCCGGCTCTCAATGTAGGGCGTGTCTGTTTGGACGCCGCTCCCGCGAGCGATGACGCCGTGAGGCAGGGTTTCGGAGCGTGTGTGTTTTCGAGCTCGCGCGGCAGAGTTATTTCAGACTCAATCACAGCTCGAGTCCTCAGCGACGATGGAGCAGCGCCCTCTAGCAGCGAATTCACGGCAGTCCAGGAACTTGACCAAGAGAAGGAGCTGATTACTGTCGTAAATCAGTCCGCTGGGCCTCGGCCGTCCACCCATTCTTTTTCTAGCTTACCTTGCGATGACGTGGGACCCACTCCAAATGACTCTTGCACGAGGATCACTGCGAATTCTCCAGTAAGCGTAACCACGAATCTGACCACAGTGGGTTCGCACGATGAATTCGCATATACGAACGCGACCAACTTTAGCAAGCAACATAACATTTTTAACACAAGTCTGCACGGCTGCGACCAAAACCACGTACTTAATTTGGTGAGCGGCATAACGGATGAGCCAGAAGCACGCAATTCAGTGCTCGCAAGAAGAGATTCCCTTGGGGTTGTGAACAACGTCCTTCAGAACTTAACGCGCTTGAACAAAATGTGCGCCAGTAAGACACCCAAAGAGCCGATCCTTTCAGCCGAATCGAAAGTAAAATCTGCAGCAAAACGCAATAACAGCCAACTGTCGGGAGCAACTTCTGACATATGGCCTGACTCGTGTTACAAACGGTTAAAATCAACTGATCAGTCCTTAAATGCCGATTTGAGGCATGAGTCTTCTGAATTACATTTGACTTCCCAAAAAAGACTTGCCACCTCTAAATGGAAGTCCCATGGAACCAATGATGAATCCGATGGCAATGACCACTCCTCACATAACGACTCTATGGATTCTTCACTAATGGAACGCCCATTTCCGAAAATTCGTCGTGAGAAGGAGCTTCATGTGGCCAGACCTTCTGAGCCACAACCTAATTCATCTGGTATAACTCTGCCGACGATGCCTTCAACAACGGATTTACAAGCTCTTTTTATGGCCTCTTCGTCGATTTCATTGGCCCCGTTCATGAAACTGTACGAAAACATACATGAAGCCACTAAGGACTTAACTACGGTGGTCGCAATGATGAGCTCAAAACTAACTCAGATAGAAAAAACTTGCGACCGATCGTATGTCGAGCAACACGAGTGCCTTAAAAGACTGGAAGGAGCGTTTGTCTTGTTAAATGAGATCAAGAAAACCGACTCTTCTGACAAAAGACTGTTCGCCGAAGTGGCTCGAGAGACCCTTGCCCTATTTAAACACGACACTAAAATTGTAGGGAGGCGGTTGTCTGAAGAGTGCCTATGTAGCAAGTTCTCTTGCACGAAAGTTAAACCTCAGGCTGAACAAGCCCTTACTGAAGCATCAAAACAACAGCACTCCCTATTGGACGCTGTCTCTAACCAAGATCCTCTTTGCCCTCAGTTGTCACAAGCAACGCATAATACCCTAGCGGAAGTGGATCCTGTTTCGATCCCTGTAAAGGCCTTTGCAGTCCCTCATGACTCAGGGCTCCCGACTGTTTTATCTACCTCAACCACTGGTTCTTGCTTAGTGACAGGTTTGCCTGTTCCAAACAGTGTCAATTTGTCCTTTAACACAGTATTTGAGCAGTTTAGAGGCGCTGCCAATAAGGCCTCTGTTGACCCCCAAACGGCCTCTCCTTCGGGTATTGGTACTATAACTGAAACAACTGCTGAAACTGCGAGTATCTCCGCAAATGAAGGTTTACCTAAGGTTTTTTCCATTTTTACACGATCCTCCAATGCCACAAGGAATTTGGCGACTTCGCCTTTAAAACCAAACCACGCTGTAACCAGCAAGAAACCGAAGAACCAAAAGACAAAGAAAATCGTCTCAAACGGATCGCAGAAATTTTTACGAAATATAAAAATGGTACAGGCTCTTTCTAGTGACTCGGTTAAAACTTCAACGGCTCAAGCCCCTGAATCGAGTAACGCCCTAATATCACAAAAAAGTGCCCACTTGATTTCAGCTAAACAATCTCAAATAAAGAATATCACGCCGTCTGAGGATGGCTTGACTGAAATCCTGGACTTCTCAACCTATGACGATCCAGAACTCGTAGAGCTAGATTCTGTCTCATCTACAAGCTTTGATGTGCCCCAAATCACCGTGCCATTATCTAAAGTTGTTTCGTCTCAAGGCTTGGAGATGCCTGCATCATCATTGGATAAAGTTGTCTCAAATCCAGTAATAACGAATCAGCCGTGCCCCAAGGAGGTTATTGGTAAAAATTCTACACTTAAACACAAGTCTAATGAAAGACATTGTGAATTGATTGAAGCTTGTGATAATTCGATCACCATGTGTCCACCAGCAGTTAGTCCTGTGTTTATGACCATGGCCGATAAACGGAATTTTTGCATAGCTCAGGCGCAAATCAGCAGACCAGGGGGATCCTTGACATCGTCATGCACCTTGATCAAAATAGACAAAAATAAGGAGCCCGAAAAATTTCAACTGGAATGTGTTGAGAATGATCTTATAGAAAGCAAGCGAAGGAGATTAAAAGAATTGGTGGTTGAGAGACGTCCTCAAATTTCACACGATAAGGGCCGAAATTCAGCACCGAATAAAGTCTGTATTTACAAACTGGCAATTGAGAGCTTGGAACCAATCGCGAACCAGATCTTGAATCGAAGAACGGTCCTTCAATTATTTCACCTTGTACCAAGCCTACGTGCAATTTCCTCGAATGACATAAAAGTCGTGGAGTTCCCAGCTGAGGGCACGAATGACAAGGTGTTGCTTCACTTTACATCGAACCTTTTGATTACGTCAATTTTAGAAGAAAATGTGGCATTGTTTTCATTAGGTTTTGACGTTTATAATCTGAACAACTCTGATGAACCACGACAAAACTCTAGTGGAATTTCCAATAAGGGAAAGGACGTTCCTTCGTCTGCCGCCGCAACACCAATACCGTCGAAAGAAGTGCCCACAAGGACTCTGGAAGGGTCGTTTCACTCGACAAATACCGGCACCCAAAGTCTCAAGCAAGCACCACGCCGGCTAAGGACCCCTCTTTTGCCAGCTAGCGAGGTTACCTCTAAAAGGGACGGCTCCGATGCTCAGATAAGAATAACAATCAAAAGAAAGGATTCTCTCAATGGAACTTCTAATGAGCGTCTGCACTCGATAACACCTGCAGCTGAAAACCTAGAATGGAATTGGCTTGCTGGGGCTCTAAATGTGAAGAAGAGCCAATAATGCCAGGACTCTAAAGCCCCTACCATCTGCTCTGTTGCCTCCTGGAATACTCGAGGGTTCTTGCACCTGTTTAACACACCTTGGTTAGAAAACCTCCAACTTGTGTGTCTACAGGAAACTTGGCTAAGCGAGCTCCCACTCATAGCGGACTTTGAGTCGGTATTAAATCCGGCCATAAAAGCTAGGTTGGGCCGCCCTATGTCAGGGCTCCTAACGATGGTCAGAAGAACTTCTGGCTGGAGTGTCACAAAGTCTGTTAATCATTCTCCATATATTCAGGAAACCATCATTGAGAAGTCAGGGATACGGAACTTGCAGAAGGACATGATTATAATCCTGAACGTATATTGGAACCACCTACGCGCCGGTAAAATGGAGTTCATCGACCAGATAACCGGTGTAATTGATCATCTGATGGAACACCTTGTCTCTCCAAAGATTCTTGTGTGCGGTGATCTAAACATCGATCTATGTAAGGATCCACAGTTAGTTCATAACTCACTGGCACATGCTTGGGCATCTGAAATGAAGTTACGTAACTTTCAGATGCTGAATGGCAACACGTGCGGCGACTTACCATCGAGGCAAACATGGCATAGCAAGGACTCATCCTCAACAATCGATTATATGTTCGCATCCGAAGCCTTGCATCCGAGGATCCAATCATTGAGGATTTGTGAAAAAGACCAGAGCGACCATAACATGTTGCTCATGGAATTTGTTTCATCCAGCACCATTCAAAGGCCAAAATGGACTCACAACCTCGTGGTCGAATCTAATAGGGTTCGCCTAAGACTAGAGGAGAGCGAAGTTAAGGGGGTGATGCTCCAGTATTGTCATCTGAGCGCAGATCTGGAATATGAACATCTCCTATCACAATTTAAAACGGTAAAAGTGGGTTCCAAAAACCCCAACATGGTCCATGTCCACCGCTTTAATTTCGAGATATTGACGCAAAAACGAATGATGCGCACTACCATAAGGAGAGCTAAGGCTCTTGACAGGCCTACTTGTAAACAAGAAATAAACGCGGCAAAGCAAAAATACAAAAATTGGCTGAAAACGCACAAATATATACAAGTGCAAAATGATACAGAACAGATGTTAAACACCCTGAAAAATAAAAACACGAGCGATTTTTGGAGAATCATTAACAACTTTCAGGCTCCTCAACTGGCTCTACAGTCCAGCATGGTTTCCAAAGAAACCTGGATTAATCATTTCGAAGCCTTATATAAAGCTAAAATCCCTGAGACTACCACTTTGGGTTCGACCGTGACACCATGGAATCTGACATTTCCAAGAGAAGAGATTGTGTCTATCATTAATAAAGCAAAAAAATCAAGAGCTCCTGGACCAGACGGCCTTTCCAATTTCACGATCAAACAACAGCCTGAGCTATGTGCATCCATATGCGTATCCTTATTTGATAGGATTTGCAAATCTCAAAAAACTCCGAAATCCTGGAAATCTGCTGTGATTGTCCCAATATTCAAGAAAGGAGACAGAACTTGCCCAAAGAACTATCGTCCTGTGGCTTTACTCGATAGCTTGGGGAAAATCTATGCCACAACGTTACAACACAAACTGGTGAAATGGGCAATCGAGTCTAACCACATAGACAAAAGGCAATCAGGCTTCGTAAAGCAAGTGGGCTGTTCTCTAAACTTGTTAGCTCTAAATCTGTTGAAAATGGAAGCATTAAAATCTAAATCTAAGATCTACTTGGCCTTTATCGACTTCTCTTGCGCCTTCGACACCATCGACAGAGCCGGCTTGTGGGCAAAACTGCAAAGTTGGGGATGTCCAGTCGACTTAATGGCAGCAATACGCGAATTGCACTCTGAAACCTCCATAAAAATCCGGCTGGATCAATCTGGAAACGTAACAACACCTATCAAGACCTATAAAGGGGTGAAGCAAGGTTGTCCCTTAGCAGCTGCACTATTCAGTTTATTTATATCCGATATTGGACTGGCATTCGACGAAGTAAGATCCTTTCCGCCGAAGATTGGAAAGACCTGCGTAAGCTGGCTGCTATATGCTGACGATCTTGTTATTATGGATCAAACTCCCATAGGTCTACAGAGGAAACTGAATGCAGTAGCACAATATGTTGCAACAAACCACTTGGTAATAAATACAAGGAAATGCGAAATCATGGTGTTAAAAAATCTTAACAGTGGAAGACAAAACATGAAAAGCCATCCAAGATGGTATTTGGGTAGGGAGGCTATTCAGACAACCCTGAACGTAAAATACCTTGGAATGTTACTAAATTCATCAGTCAACGACGGTCCATGGTTGTCTGAAAATAAACGTAAATGCAAACAATTGGCCAGTCAAGCCGTCATCATACGGAACAAATATAGGAAATTTTCACTAAAACCGGTTCTTGCTTTTTATCACCAGAAGGTAATCCCAGTATTATTATATGGCGCAGAAAACGCCTTGGGCTGTAGTTCTGACACATGGTCTTCGCTGGAGCACTGTTTTTGGTCGAAGGTACTGGCGTTGCCTAGGGGGATTGCAACAGCTTGTGTGAGGTACGAACTTTCACTTATCTCGTTACACGCAAGGGTTTGCTGGGCCCTAATAAGCTTATTTCGGAAATCACGCCAGCGTGAACACATTCCACAATTTGATATCTTTCACGACCCATCTCCGGCAAACAACAGCATGTTATCACTATGGTCGAAAAGATGTGAAGATATCTTAAGAAATCATGGGATTAGTATGGACCAGCTGCATAAAGACCCGAACGCTGCCAAATTAAAAATCTGGCGTGCAGACTGGGAACAAACTTGTACGCAACGCAGCACAGCTTCCATGATGAAGGACATCCCGCTCGAGACAAGGCCTTTTAACGTCTTACAACGTTACATTGAATTATTTCCAGGCCCACAGGCTCGAAGAGTGTTCATGCTGATGCGGCTGAATGCATTTAAAACCAGTGAACGGCTGGTGTCTTGGCGTTCAAATAAAGTTGAATCCTTGATGTGTAGATTATGTACCAAAGACAAGGAAACCCTAAAGCATTTGGTCCTATTTTGCACTAATTTCCGCTCTGAAAGGACAATCCATCTGGGCCCTTGGGGAGCAAACTACCCCTCCCGTTGTGCAGACGATTGGTGGGCCCACATGTTTCAAGGATGCGACAGGAAGCTGATATTACCATTAACTCGACTTCTGATGGTAATTGAAAATCGACTGAACTCATTGTCAATTGAAGCGCAAGGAGGCCAATGTCTTGCATAGTTGGATGTGACCTTGGTAGGGGTATTGCTAAGTGATCCTAAGGGATGGCTAAGGGAGTGTTAATGGACAATTATTTTCCTGATGAAGTGTTGTATTGTATGTTTGTTTGTAAAACATTCTCTTTTTTTTAAAGGTTTGTAATAAACCGATAAAAATAAAAAAAAAATAAAAAAAAAAAAATTGTGCATCATCCGTGCGAGTTGTTCCAGAGTTTTGTCATTTTTCCGTGGGTCTTCTGCCAGTTCTTGTAGGCCGCGTTCAGCAATGTCCACACATTCTCCTAATTTTGAGATTTCCCCCTTTATTTCTTGGACCGCAGTTTTTATGTCGGATCTTACAGCGGCAAACTGTTCTTGAAAGGACTCCTCGAGCGTTTCTCTTAAGCGTCGATGGTGATCGGCTAAACATTGCATTAATTCCTCTTTAGTAATTGCCATTGTGCCTCGGTGTTCTGTAGTCACTGTATCTGGTGACTGTAGTCTTGGAGATCGAGTCTCGCCGGACGTGCCTTTCACCTCTGATTGCCAGCACTTAGTGATTGTCCCCTCCACCCCTCCAGTATTCACCTTGGGGGGTGCCAGGGTGCCTTTAGAACGTCCTCTCCCTTTAGCACTCAACATATGCTTCCTTAGGCTTTCACCACTTAAAAGCCCTCACTCTGTTAGATGACTGAATCGAGGGGTTTCCCACTTCGGTCTGCCTCGTAGCGCTCAGTGGTGTCTGCTTTCACACCTGGCGTCAGTGCCCACTAGCTCCATCAACCAAATCCGATCCACACAATGACAATTCCCTATATCCTTCAGTCCTTTGTCCTTCACTCCAATAGGGAGTGCATGTGCCACTGTATTGTCAATCAGCCCAAAGTTTCCCAGTAACTTGTGTCTCCTTACCACAAGGACCTTGTTACCCAGAGATTCATCCCTAGCCCTCTTGTAACACACGAGCTGTTGAGGGTCTTGGCCTTTTATTATATGCTTCGAAGGCTGCTAGGGATTGTGTGGCTTTCTGTTCAATCGTTAAATCCCAAGGGCCTCCACACCCCTTTCACAGCCCGCGGTTTATAGTCTTACTGCATCTGATGTCCTGCTCCTCCTCACCTGCACCACTCGCTGGTCCGTCGCTCGTTCTGGGCTGTTTGGCGCACCTTTTTGAAGCTGATTTGTCCATGTATGAGTAGGATTGGGCCCGCCTACTTCTGATTCTTGATTGTCACCAGTGCCAAGGAGTCTGCTAATAGAATCTTCCACAGAGGACCTCCGTCCCTGCCCACCTTTCTAATGTCAAGTGGTCCACTTTTCAATCACCCTGGGGCGTTGCTCCATGCTCCATGTTCCCTCCTCTGGTGTGCGCGGCACTCCTATTCCATTGTTTATGCACTGGTTGCCTGCCACACCCATTTGTCCACTGAGGGGAGAGTACCTCTGCCTCTGTCGCCCCCAGCTCTCCTTCTCGACGATGTCTTCCCGTGGACACTGCTTCAATCATCGGTGATCCTCGTCCTTGCTGGTGGCTCCAGATGGGATGCCACACCCTTCACCTCCCAAAGACGGGCATCTCCAAAGATCTGCTTTACAGCTCTCCCGCGGTCCTGAATATCACTCGGGCCTTGCTTTATTATTGGGGGTGGGGGCCATCACACATTTGCATTCCCACAAATGGGGGAGGGAGTAAAGAAGGGTAAAGTTCTCCATTTGTATGGGGCCGGTGAAAAGCTATATTTAGCACGTCCTCCACCTGCAGGTGACCGTCTTAGAAACCCAAAGAATACGTGTTTATTGAGAAAAACTAGCAGTGTGAGGGTGAGTGGGTACATTAGAAAAGAAATAGAATTCAAGAGAGAGAAAGGGAGAATGAGGAAGGAGGGAGACAGAGGGAAGACGGGATGCAGTACAAAGCAATAATGGATTGAATAACCACTTTCATTCTGTCTTATTAGTTAATATTCACCATCAGTAGTATGGTGGGTTTAAAAAAATAATCTTCTACCTGCAATGTGGTGGTGAAATAGGGCATTTCAGCTAAAAACCCAGACGTGCACAGCACCACCTAGAAGCCATCATTAGAAGTTCACCTCCCAATCAGAGCCACCCAGCAACGCACTGTGGGTATGTACATTAGCCGTAAAGCTTATTTCTGCCTATATGAGGAAACCGTCATTACCTAATAAGGCAATGCTATTTTATACACAGTTTTAGAATTCCAAGGTTAACCGCTATCAAGGATGCAGCAACCAACCACATACATGATGCACTGTCAGTAGTTTACAGTCAATGGTAGGAGCTTTCCCAAGAATACCCTTACAACAGGAATCCTAAGTGTGAAAAGTGAAGTCAATTACCTTCCAACCATAACATCTTTTCCTCACCCCTTACCCACTGCACCTTAAGCCAACAGGAGTTTGATTATCACATGACCCCAAGAGGGACACATGGGATTACAGGCCTCTAAAACCTGCTTGGCACATATCCAGAGTATGTATCCGATAATACTCTCCTGTCCTGCTTACATGAACTCTATCACTGTAGGCAATAACATTTCCCTCTGCCATATATGTACACATAAGTAGCAGTGACACATTGTGCAGCAACTTAGCCCTAAAACATAGACACATCGAATCACCATACATGGCAGCCTAAAATCCTTCTTTTTCATGCACATCCAATTCCTACCACCTGACAACCATGCACCCACAGTAAACAGTCTAATGCATTTGGGGGCTATGCAATACTGCACTAACAGACCAATCAGCAACAATACAAGATTAAATCAATGGCAGATGCAAGCTATGCATGTGATATCATAGCAATTATACACCTACAACGCATTTGCAGCCTGCCTCCTGTCAGGAGAGCCTGGCACGCTTTTTCATTCAGTTTCTAAAATGTTGGCGAGTTTGTACCCTAAAAATAGGATTTCCACTGAAAGCGTGGGTTCAGTGCCCTCAGAAAGTTAGGCAATTGCCCCTAAAACTGAAAAACATTCTTCCCTCCTAACATCATTGAGAGATCATTGCATAATATAACAAATACCCATGTCACTGTCCCAATAAGGTTGTAGTCACGGGTTGCTGCCATGTTTAGAGCCTCAGTTGTCACATTAAATTAATCTTTAAATCAATTGAAGTCTGCAGACCACAGGGCTGATGTTTGTTGCACGAAAGTGAGCTGTACATAGACGGGGTACACAGTATGTCGCATTTCAGCTTGGCGGTCAGCAGAATGCGATCAGAGATGTATCCAGGGCTTTGCTTGGGCCCATAAGTCAGGCTAGCGGGCACATAAATGGTGATATTGCTTGCTGCCTTGGGTAATAACGCTTAATAAACAGATTGACCCACAGGGGTGTACTTACACAAAATGACACCCCAAGTAGTTAGCAGTCTCTGGTGCTCCTTCTCTTGCCTAACATTTGTTTTTAATAACTTTTCAGATTGCATGCTACACTAAAGTGTCAAAGTATCAATAATAATTGTGGAAATAGATAATTTTTGTGGGCTTTCTAAAACCACATATGGGATTTGTTTTTCAAGCTGAACTACCTAAAAAGATAAGGCATAACAGAAAGGTCATTTTTTTTGTTTATTATGTTGCACATATTTCTTATAGTAGCAAAACTATTTTCCTCTCAAAATGCAAGTGGTTTATATCAGTTCAACATACACGTTTCACCTTTCTTGAAAAGAGAAGTTTCACAAACTGTGGAGTATTTTCAGCCCAAGACAACAGGAAACTGCATTTGGCTATGTTGGGCCTAAAATGTAGAGCAGTGAAAACATACAGAGATGACTGCAAACCTGAAAAGGCAGCATTTCATTTACGTTTGCCAAATTGCAGAATGATGTTTTCAAAGAAAGAGAAATGCACTTATTAAGTGGGCCTGGCTTGTGATTGTCTAAATCCAAAACCAGAGGCCTACTTTTCAATAAGTGACTGGTGTTTAAAGTGTAAACTTGCTGACAGAGAGAGCAAAGAATACAGGGTGGCATTTGCAAACACAGAAACTGCTCTCATGGAAATGTGCGCATTTATAGCCTAAAATAGTGAGCACATGGAGTCAAAATGTCCCTTGCTAGGGTAATGTGAACATGTTATGATGGAAAAATGGAAATTGATAGTAAGATGCAATTATATTAAAAATTAGCACAATGCCTCATCTGTAATGTGAAAGTGACATTCAAACACCACTTTCGGTTTTCTGAGGCATAGCGTCAGTTTCTATTGAGAACACTCAGGCAGTGACCAAGAAGGAATTCTAAGCGGGCCCACTCTCTAAGATAAGCAACAAGATGACCCATTAGCACTGCGAGAAGAAAGGCTGATGGGTTAATTGCAGGCCAAAGACAACAAAGGCAGCAGACACCTGGACCTTATGTTCAGATGGGAAATGAATCCTAAATGTGCAAAGTGAAGTAAAAATATACATATAATTAAGAGATGGCTATATGAGTGGATGCAGCAATGGATTTTGTTCGTTTTCTCAGGAACTATAAGTCACTCATTAATGGTTCAAGTATCATTAACAGCTGATGAACAGGACTACCTGTTGATTTGACCTTGGGAATAAGAGTTACAACCTAAATTGTGTTGTTAGATCCCTAGGAAATGTCAAGAAGCAGAGATGCAGGCAGGTGATAGCTTAATACATTAGATATCTGGTTACAAAATGTCATATTGGTTGGTGTGGCTTGGAGCCGATGCGATGCGGTCGCTCCTCTCAAGCCGCCCGTGGATTGCCCGCTGCCATGGCCAAATTTATGCAGTTCCTGCAACCCAAATGAACCACCGACGCCAGTTATGTGGATCGGAACCGACGGGGCACAAACGGCTCGATGATGAAAGGCTGGTGAAGGAGCACTGCGCTCAAAATTGCTGTCTGAATCCCGGCACCCTCCGCCACCCAAGGAATCCAAGATGGTGGACTTGCGTATGAGCGCGTATGCGGCTGGGAGACAGAAGCGAACCTCCCCATAACACGCAAGCCGGAGGGAACGAGCACCCAGGCGGGAGGCACAGACCAAATCCATCTGTCTGCGGGGGGCGGCTCTTCTGGGACGCCGGAGCGGAGGGAGAACCAGCCACACAGAACCCGACCCCGGGGGAGGAGGGACGGCGAAGACGGCCGCATTGAAGCCTGGTGGGGGAGTGGGGGAGCCCTTGTGGCGGGATCTCCGGCTGAGGCGATCAGCTTAGGAAGAGGACCCGCCACCCGCTCCCACCTCTGAGGGGGATTGGGGGCGGATTCCGTCTCCGGAGGAGGACGGCAGAGGCACCAGTCTGGATGGGAGACAGCATTGGAGCCACGCTGGTGGGTCCCTTGTGGCCGGAGGAGGGCTGAAGCCTTTGGCGGCACCCACGCGCTGGGCAGTGCCCTCCGCATTGCTCCTGCGGCTGCCTGTAGGACTGGAGCTCTGTATCGCCCGTGCCTTGATTGAGGGCGCTCTCGTGGCCTGTCTGGCCCCCATTTTGTGTTCCCTCTCCACCTTCTTCCTCCTGGGGCGCTCCAGCCCACACCACCCTGCAGCTACACGCCTTCAGATTGAAGGGTGCCCCCCTCCCAGCAGACAAAGACATCCGCGGACCGCGTTGGTGGCTCCTCTGATCTCCCGGTGAGGCTGACCCACCAGCTCATGGGCATATACAAACAGCCCCCTAAAGTGACACAACTCCTGGTGAGGAGTGCAGGGGATGTGCCGGAAGGGCGCATTTGTAGTGGGGGCAGGAGACCCTCCCCCCATGCAACGGTTAGCGGCGGGAGACTGCCACGGGAGCCCCTGGAGAGCATTTCATTGCACCTCGCTACCTCTTTGAGTGCACAATCAGTGCCCCCTTGGAATCCTCACGCCATTCCAAAGGGACCCGGACACGAGTTAAAGGTAGGCCTGGCCCGCATGTTCCTCTCCCTGAACTTTTCCTGGGGCGCCTCGGCTCACGGCCCTGCTCCCCGCGGATAAGGCCTACAACCCGCACGGGTGGCACACCTTAGCCCCTCGCGGGGCTCTGGGGGTCCCTGGGACCCTCCCGCAGCAATTCGCCTTCACTGTTACGGTGCTCCTTGCAGCCATTGACCCGCCGCCGACAAGCAATGCAATGTCCAAGCAACAGAAATCCACCAAGACCTCGGACATAGCAACAATGTTAATGTCATCCGACAAAGCGAAGAAACAGGACCCTTGCTCCTCAGCTTCGCGGGAATCTCTAGACAACAAGGGACCTCTGGTGACCAAAGTAGATACCCTTGAACTTATGGCTGACATCAAATCAGAATTCCGATCTTGTATGACGGAACTTACTACCAAGCTGGAGAGTACGGACAAAAGGGTCTCAGAGGTGGAACAGAGATTGGCAGAGGTTGAGGATCGCACCCAAGACCATTCCTCCGCCTTAACTGAGGTTCAGCGCTCAATTAAACTTCTACAAAACAAGTGCGACATCCTAGAATACAAACAGGAGGACCTGGAAAATAGGGCCTGGCGCAACAACCTCCGAATTCGAGGGGTTCCGGCCTCAATCCCAGACAAGGGGTTGGCTGAATACGTGGGCCTCTTTTTTCAGAGTCTCCTCCCCGACCTTGATGACTCACAGCTTCTCCTAGACCGCACCCACAGGCTGAACCCCCGTCGCGGAGTGGAGTCGGACGGCCCACCCGATGTCATCACCAGGGTGCACTTTTTTACCACGAAAGAAGCCATCTTGGCAATCAGCCGCTCCAAAGGTGAAATCACATTCCAGAGGGCCTCCCTCCAGATTTATCAAGATCTATCTCCTCTCTTACTCTCCAGAGGAGGCGAGCCCTCCGCCCGTTAATCACTCTTTTTCAAGCCCAAAAAATATGCTACAAATGGCTCTATCCCACAGCCTTGCAATTTTCCTACAAGGGCTCACTAAGGAAAATTAGCCACCTGAAGATGCTGAAAACATCATGCACCCAGTCGCCCCCAGGCGTTCGCCTCCACCACCCACAGAGGCGACAGCCGACTCGGACCCTGTAGCCTCCCCTAATCCCATACAAAATTCCTGGTCGAAAGTTCTGAGATTCCGGAAGAGGAAATAGCCGGGCGCGGTCCCATGATGGAGTCACTGGCACCTTCTCTCCCGGCTCGCCAACCCGGCTCCCTGGAGCCGGTCAGCACCAACAGGAACACAGATGAGCTCCATACCTAATGCAGCAGGCATCGCTCCATGGCTCATGCCCAGTTCCAAGGCACTATCCACCTATGAGTCCTTGGAACGATTCACCAAGATTATCTGTAATTTTGGGCATGTTGGCTACACACTGTTCTATGGCCCCGTTGGCCCGGGGGGGTTCTAGACCCACAAAAGGTCCGCCACCCCTAGTTAAACCTCGGACCTCCCGTTGGCGGTCCGAGCAAAAACCCCAAAGGCAGGTTAATAAATGGCTACACATTCCGCGACATGATGACTAATCCTTCTACATCTCCCCCCCTTCCTCAGAACTTGGTGGCGACTCCGGAGCTGGTCCCGGAACATTAGGTTCTGAGGTTTGTCTCCCTGAATGTTAGGGGACTGAATTCACCTGCTAAACGCAAGTCCATCCTACAGAAACTTCAGAATGACAATGCAGCAGTAGCTATGCTACAGGAAACCCACCTACTGCCGGCGGACCATGGCCGCCTACGCTCCTGAAACTTTCCAAAGCAACTCTTCGCATCTGGGAACTCCAAGAGGGGTGGCACGGCAATTTTATTCGGGACGGGGCAGAACCCTCAAATTCTAGATTCTATAAGCTGCCCGGAGGGGAGGTTCATGGCAGTGAAATGTCTGCTGCTGGGACAATTGTACTCCATAATATCAGTATACGCGCCAAATTCAGGCCAGGCGCTTTTCTATGAATCGCTGAGTACAACTCTCTCTCCCTTTCTGGAGGGCCAGATAGTGATTGGTGGTGATTTCAATGGGGTCCCGGACCCCATGAAAGACAAGTCGCACCCACCCTCTACCGGGGACCTCACTATAGCCCTGGCTCTCCTGCAATTATTCAGAACTCTGGGGGTGGTGGACTCATGGAGGGTACTACACCCGTCCGAAAAAGACTTTTCCTTCTATTCTTATGTTCACAGAACGTTCTCCAGGATAGACCTTCTCCTAGTATCTCTGCAAATCTTCACATTCACCAACAATGTGAGAATTGGCTCCATAATCCTGTCTGACCACGCCCCGGTAACCCTGGAAATCCGAGTGCAGGGACCACCTAATCCCCAACAGCGCAGATGGACGCTATATGACCCGATTCTTAATGAGATGCCACTCAGAGATGCGATCGCAACCACGATCAACAACTTCTTTAAGGAGAACCCTAGCGAAGATACCTCCTCCGCCAACAACTGGGAAGTAATGAAGGCAGTGGTGCGGGGGGAACTGATTGTGCAAGGAGTGGCCTATCACAGGCATAAACGACAAACTCGCCAGAACCTTGAAGAAGAACTTGAAAAAGCAGAAAGGACCCATAAGGAGAAAGGCTGGACCCCTAAAACGCAGCAAGCTATCCGGATAGCGCAAAAGAAGATTGAGGCCCACTATGCTGAACATACTGCCCACCAAATGGCAAAAGCTAAACAGTTTTACTATGCTAAGAACAACAAAGCAAACAAACTACTGGTGGCCAAACTTGCCAAGGCGAAGATGAATAACACGATCGTGGGCCTGCGGGATCAACATGGCAAAATCCAGTACGCTGATCAAGACAAACTACGGCTCGCAACGGCCCACCTGACCCAGGTGATGACCGCTCCGGTACGGGACATGAAGGAACAGAGGGAATACCTACGGAAAGCAGCGCTTCCCCAACTAAAAAAAGCAGCCCATGACTCTCTGGAGGCGCTGATTACCGACGAAGAAGTGGATGAGGCGATAAAAGCCCTCAAATCCCGGGTCCCTGGCCCGGATGGACTTACAACTACTAGGTTCTATAAGATTTTCAAACCTCAATTATTAGCGCCTCTGGTGCAGCTGTTTAATTCGTTCAGGACCACGGGCACTATAACCCCGTCCATGCAAGAGTCAATTACTGTCTTACTGCCAAACCCTGGAAGCGATCCGAAGAACCCTGCATCATATAGACCTATCGCCCTGCTCAACATAGATGCGAATATATACTCTAAAATTCTAGCAACACGACTGTCATAGTTTTTGCTGGAGATAATTAGCGCTGATCAGAGTGGCTTCCTCAAACACCGCTCCACCGCCGACAATATCCTCAGGGCCCTGGACCTGGTGGAACTTGCCTCCCGAGACTCCCGGGAGTTGGTGCTTCTGGCCCTGGACGCAGTCAAGGCGATCGACAAAGTATACTGGACTTTTATGAGGCTCACCCTCGAGGCCTTTGGATTCGGCCCGGAATTCTGCACTATGACGCTGGCTAACTATAAATATATCCTCCCCTATCAACCTAACCTGCGGAACCAGACAAGGATGTCCACTGTCACCGCTCCTCTTTGCACTAATTATGGAACCGTTCGTCCAAAGGATCAGGCTGAACCCTGCAATCAAAGGCTTCCAATCGGGCACAGCGCACCATAAACTGGCCCTCTATGCAGACGATGTCCTTCTGACCATCACAGAGCCCCGTTCCTCCCTCCCTCAGGCCCTGGTTGAGATAGCGAGCTATGGAATGGTCACGGGTTTTGCCATCAATTTCCGGAAATCAGCTGCCATGGGGGTGGGTTTGTCCCTGGAGGACCGAGAAGCCCTAATCCCACTATGGGGAGCAGGTGCAAGTGGATCTAGGTCACCTGACTGAAGCCCCGCCCACCTGGTGCCTTCCTTCCTGCCGCTCTTTTTCACCACTTAGCAAGCCCCGCCCACCTGGTGCCTTCCTGTTTGCCTCTCTTTTTCACCACTTAGCAACCCCCGCCCACCTGGTGCCTTCCTGCTTGCCACTCTTTTTCACCACTTAGCAAGCCCCGCCTACCTGGTGCCTTCCTGCCTGCTGCTCTTTTTCACCACTTAGCAAGCTCTGCCCACTTGGTGCCTTCCTGCTTGCTGCTCTTTTTCCCTACTTAAGCAGCCCTCCAGCCTCTTTTCCTTTGCAGATGGGGAGCAGGTGCAAGTGGATCTAGGTCACCTGACCTAAGCCCCGCCCCCCTTGTGTCTTCCTGCCTGCTGCTCTTTTTCACCACTTAGCGAGCCCCGCCCTGCTGGTGCCTTCCTGCTTGCCGCTCTTTTTCCCCACTTAGCAAGCCCCGCCCACCTGGTGCCTTTCTGCTTGCCGCTCTTTTTCACCACTTAGCAAGCCCCGCCCATCTGGTGCCTTCCTGCTTGCCGCTCTTTTTCCCCACTTAGCAAGCCCCGCCCACCTGGTGCCTTTCTGCTTGCCGCTCTTTTTCACCACTTAGCAAGCCCCGCCCACCTGGTGCCTTCCTGCCTGCCTCTCTTTTTCACCACTTAGCAAGCCACGCCCACCTGGTGCCTTCCTGCTTGCTGCTCTTTTTCCCTACTTAAGGAGCCCTCCAGCCTCTTTTCCTTTGCAGATGGGGAGCAGGTGCAGGTGGATCTAGGTCACCTGGCCTAAGCACCGCCCACCTTCTTAGCCCTGCCTCTTCCTTCCTGCTCTTAACTCTTAGATCAAGGGCGTCTCTCGCCCGGGCGTCCGAAGTGAAGGGTAGTCAAAGAAAAGGGCAATTCCTGTTTGGACCTGTTTGGACCAGGAGGAGCCAGGCCCGACCCGCTGCTCAGACAGCAGGTAAGCATGCACAAACATGTGTTACTCCCTCTGTCCCCACAGGCCATCTCTACCTCCTCTCTAGTCCCCCTGTGATGTTCCCTTGTGCCCCCACCATTCTCGCACACAGGTGTTGTCTGTTTTGCTAGATTCTTCTACCCTGCTCCCCCCCGTCATCCCCCTCCAGCCTCCTTCTGCAGGAGTCTGTCCTGATAAATTCTGATTTCACCATCACCGTCCTGTGGCCAATGCTGGGTTTGACCTTTATGGACTTCTTTCATTCACGGTGCGTCACCCTTTCTCAACTCTCATGCTGGACTTCCTTTGCATCTTGTACTCATGGTGGCCCTGAATCGTGCTGTTCCCATCTTCATCTTGTATCCTGGCTTGCAACATTATGGCCCTCATTCCAACCCAGGTGGTAAGTTACCTACTTTACCACCATGGTGTAAACTCTGTTTACACCATGGTGGATGGTGGATTTACCGCCCCATTCCAAGGTGAGTGGGGCGGTAAATCCCCAATCCCCATTTACCCTTCCCCATTCCCATTTTTGCCCCATAGGGCATAATGGGAGTGGGGAAGGCGCTAATTACGGCACCGTAAATTACGGTGCCGTAATTAGCGCCAAGGACGCTTAGCGCCTTGGTACTTAACGCCTGCTAAAAGCAGGGGTTAAGGTGGAAATCAGGCGTTAAGGGTTAACGGCGCCGACGGAGCCATTAAACCCTTAACGCCTGGGTTGGAATGAGGGCCTATGTGTTACTACTGACTTCTGCAATTGTATTCACTCTCCCCTCTTGCTTCTCCACTCTTTTGACTGCTAACTCTCTGTTCTCTCCTCCTTTCCCTTCTCCCTTTTCCTATCTCCTTCCCTTACTTTCTTCTATGCACTTACTCTATCAGAATTGTCCCTGGACCTAGTCTGATAGCAACCTCGTCTGTCTCCTCCCCACACCCTCTCCAGCACTATCTGAAATGTCATCAGCCTAGTATGATAGTTGCTTGTTTTGTTCCTCCCCTCCCTTTCTGCACCCCTCTCCCTCACCTCTTGTTTTTCTCCAGCTCTACCAGAAATGTCGTCAGGCCTAGTACAGTAGTCACCTGTCTGTTTCCATTTCCTTCCCACCCTCTTCCTCCCTTCCTTATCTATGTCTTAGCACTTGCACTATCTGAAATGTCGTCAGGCAGAGTACAATAGTTAATTTCACATCCTTACTGTTCATGGCCTGTAAGAATGTCATTGTATTTTCCCTTGTTCCCTCCCTTGCTTTGAAGCTCTTTGAAACACATTGTGTATAGGCGCTATATAAATAAACTATCATATCATATCATATCATATGCCCAGTACAATGGACGAACAGGGGAATCAGCTACTTGGGAGTCCAGATCCCAGCTAACCCAAGCGAGGTCTACCAGGCTAACTTCCCTCCACTATTCACGGACCTGGAGGCAGACTTAAAGCGTTGGGCAGCACAAGAGATCGCGCTGATGGGCCGTATCATGGCTTGTAAAATGAACTTGCTACCGAGATTCCTTTACGCTTGCTCCTCACTCCCGGTACCAATTCCGGCGCCAGCCCTCCAAAACTTACAGAAGAAAATGCTGCAGTTTATCTGGAGGGGGAAAAAAGCCAGAATCCCTAAGTCCATGATGCTGGGCAACGCAAAGCTCGGTGGCCTCGGGGTCCCAGACCTACAGAAATACCAGATGGCGGCTCAGCTGGCCTGTATTCAATTGTGGCAGATACTTACTAACCACCCCAGATGGGTGGATCTCGAACAGGCACAGCTACCTCTCCCACTACGCTTTCTCCCACATATCCCTCCTCCGGAACGGCGATGGTGGCGAGAACTTCTGGTGACCACCAAACATACCATCTGGGTCTGGGACAAAGCGTTGAAACAAAAGAGGATCCTGGCGAGGCTCAGCCCCCTCTCCCCGGTGTTTATGAACCCAACCTTTTCTCCTGGACCATCTACCCGGAACTTTAGGCCCTGGATTGCGGGAGGCCTGGAGACCCTGGGACAACTCTTCGAAGGGGGCCAACCCTGTACCTTTGAGCGATGTAAAGAACTCTTTAACATTCAGGAATAGGATAGATTCATATATATACAGCTGCGCCACTGGTGCACTCATCCACAGACCCGCCAGGCAGCTACCAGTCCCCCCACAGCTATTGAACTGACCCTTAATGAGCTCCGACCCTGAGGGAGAATTTCTACCCTATACAAATGCCTGCAAACTGACTTCTTAATTTCCAAGACCCGGTACATAGCCCAAAGGGAAGCGGTCCTGGGCTATCCCATTGAGGACCAACATTGGGTTGATATCTGGTCCCGGGCCCACACCTCCTCATCTTGCATCACAAAAAGAGAATGTGCCTACAAGATACTCCTCCGTTGGAATTACCCTCCCCTAAGACTCCATCACATGAATCCCACTTTCGACACACAATGCTGGAGACAATGCGGCCAAATAGGCTGATAGCAACCTCGTCTGTCTCCTCCCTACACCCTCTCCAGCACTATCTGAAATGTCATCAGCCTAGTATGATAGTTGCTTGTTTTGTTCCTCCCCTCCCTTTCTGCACTCCTCTCCCTCACCTCTTGTTTTTCGCCGGCTCTACCAGAAATGTCGTCAGGCCTAGTATGGTAGTCACCTGTCTGTTTCCATTTCCTTCCCACCCTCTTCCTCCCTTCCTTATCTATGTCTTAGCTCTTGCACTATCTGAAATGTCGTCAGGCAGAGTACAATAGTTAATTTCACATCCTTACTGTTCATGGCCTGTAAGAATGTCATTGTATTTTCCCTTGTTCCCTCCCTTGCTTTGAAGCTCTTTGAAACACATTGTGTATAGGCGCTATATAAATAAACTATCATATCATATCATATCATATGCCCAGTACAATGGACGAACAGGGGAATCAGCTACTTGGGAGTCCAGATCCCAGCTAACCCAAGCGAGGTCTACCAGGCTAACTTCCCTCCACTATTCACGGACCTGGAGGCAGACTTAAAGCGTTGGGCAGCACAAGAGATCGCGCTGATGGGCCGTATCATGGCTTGTAAAATGAACTTGCTACCGAGATTCCTTTACGCTTGCTCCTCACTCCCGGTACCAATTCCGGCGCCAGCCCTCCAAAACTTACAGAAGAAAATGCTGCAGTTTATCTGGAGGGGGAAAAAAGCCAGAATCCCTAAGTCCACAATGCTGGGCAACGCAAAGCTCGGTGGCCTCGGGGTCCCAGACCTACAGAAATACCAGATGGCGGCTCAGCTGGCCTGTATTCAATTGTGGCAGATACTTACTAACCGCCCCAGATGGGTGGATCTCGAACAGGCACAGCTACCTCTCCCACTACGCTTTCTCCCACATATCCCTCCTCCGGAACGGCTATGGTGGCGAGAACTTCTGGCGACCACCAAACATACCATCTGGGTCTGGGACAAAGCGTTGAAACAAAAGAGGATCCTGGCGAGGCTCAGCCCCCTCTCCCCGGTGTTTATGAACCCAACCTTTTCTCCTGGACCATCTACCCAGAACTTTAGGCCCTGGATTGCGGGAGGCCTGGAGACCCTGGGACAACTCTTCGAAGGGGGCCAACCCTGTACCTTTGAGCGATGTAAAGAACTCTTTAACATTCAGGAATAGGATAGATTCATGTATATACAGCTGCGCCACTGGTGCACTCATCCACAGACCCGCCAGGCAGCTACCAGTCCCCCCACAGCTATTGAACTGACCCTTAATGAGCTCCGACCCTGAGGGAGAATTTCTACCCTATACAAATGCCTGCAAACTGACTTCTTAATTTCCAAGACCCGGTACATAGCCCAAAGGGAAGCGGTCCTGGGCTATCCCATTGAGGACCAACATTGGGTTGATATCTGGTCCCGGGCCCACACCTCCTCATCTTGCATCACAAAAAGAGAATGTGCCTACAAGATACTCCTCCGTTGGAATTACCCTCCCCTAAGACTCCATCACATGAATCCCACTTTCGACACACAATGCTGGAGACAATGCGGCCAAATAGGCTCCTTTTTTCATATGTGGTGGTCCTGCCCCAAGGCTCAAGCCTTTTGGAAACAATGCCTAGCGATGATTGCAGATATTACTCAGGCGTGGCTGCCCCTGGACCCCGAACCCATTCTCCTTGGAACTCCAATTCCTGGAATCTAACCAAGGTCTGGATCTAAGGCCAAATTATTATCCCAATGCTCACTGGTGGGCAGAAACGTGATAGCCCGCACCTGGAAAATGGCGGAAGGTCCTCTCATGCCGCTCTGGTGGGTGAAGGTCTGGGACATCTTGATCGCTTAGAGGGTGACAGCTGCCGGGGCAGGCCTTCTACATCGCTTTCACAATATTTGGGGTCCGGTCTTAGACTTTGACCAAAACTTTCCGGCCCTGACATTCAAGCCCCAATTAGCCAGGAGAACTGTACAAGATGGGGATCCCCAGCGGGGGCAAGAAGAAGGATCTTAAGACCTGAGGGAAGAGTGGGAAGAGCGTCAAATTGTATTGTTTTATGCTTCATGTCGCGAATGATTAAGCTCTGTATTGTTATATCCTGCCTGTTTAAAAAAAACATATTTAAAAAAAAAGAAAATGTCATATTGATAACTGTTATAATTTTTGAATTAACCACAAAAAACTCTCATTCAAACCCACAGCATCGTGCTGACATGGGACATGGTTCAATAAGTGCGGCATGATGAGAAGAACCCAGTGAAAAAACTTTGTTAAACGGACGTTATGGTTCCAAGTAAAACCGAAAACCCCCTGAAATTCGCCAGTTATGGTAAGCTAAGGAACCATAACTCGCGCCACCACCGTGCACTGCTAAGACTAACACCCACAACATCAAAGATGACATCACAAATGTCATTGATGACATCACTGATGACATCACATGTGTATGTACTTTTCATGAAATATGTGTACAAGGGATTCTTATTATAATGTTGCGAAAAAAGTGTCAAGGATCATTGCAATAAATATCATACCATAATTAGTGCATTGAACGATGCATTGATATAAATAGCATTCTATTATGGGGTTCTATCTAGTATACTAAGCTACTCATGCAGAAACATAGCATTGTGTGCTGCGTACAAGATGAAGGTATAATATTCATAATGTTAATATGATGAATAATGAAATAATAATTGTTTTCTTAATAGAGTTTTGTGTACTGTGAAATATGTAATAAGTAGCTAATAAAACCCATGTATTACATAATTGCATTACTATAGACAAAACACAAAGAGACAAGAACACATACCAATATGGGTATATACAGGGAAAGTGAAGTTAGCAAAAAAGCACAAGTAGTAGCAGAAACAATTCATAACCTAACTGATAATTTTCATGCAAATAAATGATTGCTCTGTTTCAAAGCTGCCATTTACCCTATGTATATGTATCACATGATGTGATTGGACCTTAAGGAAAGTAGTGTGAGTACAATGTATACAAATATGACCATATACAGGGAAAGTACAGCCATAAAAAAACAACAGAACTATCAGAAAGTGCTGATCACTCTATTGATTATCTTTATGCACAAAAAGTATTGCTGTCTTTCAAGCTTGTGTCTTCCCCTATGTATATGTTTCATATGATGTGACTGGACTCTAAGGGAATTACTGTAAGAACCTACTTGAAGGATATGTCTACAAATAAAATATTTTTTTTAGTTTCTGAATGTTACTGAAGAAAACCATGTGGCTTAGATATGTCAGCAAAAGAAAAAAGAGTGAGCCAGACATGTGATGTCATCAGTGATGTCATCAATGACATTTGTGATGTCATCTTTGATGTCGTGGGTGATAGTCTTAGCAGTGCATGGTGGTGGCGCGAGTTATGGTTGCTTAGCTTACCATAACTGGTGTATTTCAGGGGTTTTTCGGTTTTACTTGGAACCATAACGTCCCTTTAACAAAGTTTTTTCACTGAATTTCATAGGTTTTTAGTAGCACAACTTAACCATAACGTCCCTTTAACAATGTTTTTTTCACTGAATTTCATGGGTTTTTAGTAGCACAACTTAACCATAACGTCCCTTTAACAAAGTTTTTTCACTGAATTTCATAGGTTTTTAGTACGTCCCTTTAACAAAGTTTTTTCACTGAATTTCATAGGTTTTTAGTAGCACAACTTAACCATAACGTCCCTTTAACAATGTTTTTTTCACTGAATTTCATAGGTTTTTAGTAGCACAACTTAACCATAACGTCCCTTTAACAAAGTTTTTTCACTGAATTTCATAGGTTTTTAGTAGCACAACTTAACAATAATAACTCTGACTTTATGTACATGTAATATGAAACATACTGAACCCCTTCTGCTGAATTGGATGTCCGCAAACTCTTTTAATGTCCGCGGACATGTTCGGACAACAGTACCACTACCTAAAAACTCTGGGGGGGGGTATGCTTAATTGTTATATCATAACATATGAACATTTTACAAATTCACAAACCAGCACACATACACATTATATGTAGTAATACATAAGAAGTGTAACCCATATATGTAACACACTAACCATTCATTTAAATACAATATGTTCTAAAATGGAATATACCAAAAGAAGATAAATAGGCTTCCAACATAATTACCTCACAGACACTCCACAACTAAGAGCAAGACCAGACCTACAGAGTACTCAGAACATACCTTACCTGAAATAGTAAGTGTACTTCATTCTACTCATATATTTATAAACTTTCTGTACTAGATTAAACAAAAATTATATTATCTTTTTTTTCTCACAGAAATGTCTAGTACTATGGAATGGCTAGAGGAGCATTTCACACATGAGGAAATGTCAGAAGATAGTGAAACTAATGGTAGACACTTTACAATATAAACCATTTAATTATTATTATTTTATATACATTTAACATATATATATTTTTTTGTACAGAGCATACCAAAATAGAAAATACCTCTGAAGCAACTGTTATGGATAACACTCTTGACAGCATAAAAGAAAAAAATGATTTATTGTTGACCAATTTTAATAATTTGAAAACTTTTGTTGAAGATCATTTTAAAACAAAAACCTCATACCATTGTCCCACATGTACTTGTCCCCCTCACCATATCCCAGTCAATCATCCCCAAACCCTCTCCATAACCTAAAACGTTTTGATGAGACTTCCATCCCTTCTTCACCTGATACCAATCCTGTTGAAACCCTTAATTCTCCTGTTTTTGTTTCCGTTTCTGCCTCATCTTCTCTGTCATAAATTGTTAATATATGTTAAATAAAGTTAAATTTTTATATTGTGTTGTAATTAATTTCAGGTGTCCGCGGATAGCGCAGGTGTTCTGAAATGTCCGTAAATAAACGAAAATGGAGGTGTCCTGAAGAACACTATACCTGTCCATACTGTTCGCTAGCAAGTTGAAACTGTTCTAGAACACATGCGGTGTCCTGAAATGTTCATAAAGAAACGAAAATGGAGGTGTCCTGAAAAACACTATACCTGTCCGTACTGTTCGCTAGCAAGTTGAAACTGTTCTAAGAGCACACGCGGTGGTCTGAAATGTTCGTAAAGAAACGAAAAATGGAAGTGTCCTGAAGAACACTATACCTGTCCGTAGTGTTCACTAGCAAGTTGAAACTGTTCTAAGAACACAAGTTGTGTCCTGAAATGTTCGTAAATAAACGAAAATGGAGGTGTCCTGAGGAACACTATACCTGTCCGTACTGTTCGTTACCAAGTTGAAACTGTTCTAAGAACACACGCGGTGTCCTGAAATGTGCGTAAATAAACAAAAATGGAGGTGTCCTGAAGAACACTATACCTGTCCGTACTGTTCGCTACCAAGTTGAAACTGTTCTAAGAACACACGCAGTGTCCTGAAATGTTCGGAAATAAACGAAAATGGAGGTGTCCTGAAGAACACTATACCTGTCCATAATGTTCGCTAGCAAGTTGAAACTGTTCTAAGAACACAAGCGGTGTCCTGAAATGTTCGTAAATAAACGAAAATGGAGGTGTCCTGAAGAACACTATACCTGTCCATACTGTTCGCTAGCAAGATGAGACTGTTCTAAGAACACACGCGGTGTCCTGAAGTGTTTGTAAATAAACGAAAATGGAGGTGTCTTGAGGACGCTATGTCTGTCCGTATTGTTCGCAAGCAAGTTGAAACTGTTCTAAGAACAAACGACTGTCTGTAACTGTTTGTTTGACGTGTGACGCACTTTTAATTACTTCAGGACCCGAACAGTGTCCGTAGAACATCAAAGCGAATGCGCAAACCAATGTCTGTGCATTTGGTGTCCTGCGGACAGATGCTCCCTTCGCGGACATGTTCGCGAAGCGATCATGTGACCGCACCCACGCTGATCACATGTTCTAAAATGCGGACACTGTTCGTGTCCCCGAACAATTTAAAAGTACATTTTCATGTAATCCATAATATTTCGCAATAAAAACTCACCATTGCACAATTCCCACATACTAATCATGACTTTCTAAATACTTTTTGAAACTTTTTGAACTTTCTTTTTGTGTTCGATCTGTCCGCGGACACCGCGCATGTCCGCGAACCTCGTACAAGCACCCTTATAAAAGACCACGCCCTAGCGCTTATTCTCATTGTGTTTCTGGCTATTCTTCAGAGCACAACGATTTTTCCTGCCACTTGCAGATTATACCTTCATCAAGATGGCATCCATGGCTGCACTACTGCCACCTGATGCTGCACCTGCTTCAGCACCACCCCCACCCCCTCCACCACCATTGCCTCCCCAAGGGCCTGAAGAGGGGAACAGGAGTGAGGATGCAGAGGAGGAAGAAGTGGATGACGGGAATGAGGTAGTGGAAATCCCTACTACCCACACTCGGCGTGAGTCTTGGGTGTGGCGGTTATTTACCATTCATGGGAATGGTCCTAAGGCTCGTGCGAACCGAGTTACCTGCAATGAGTGCAAAATGGTACTCAGTCGTGGGAGGCATGGTTCGTATAGCTTTGGGACCACTACCATGAAGCAACACCTCAAGTCATTCCACACTGGGGCCATTCGCAAGGTTGTACCTTGCAAGGAGCATAGTAGGTTGATTTCCTCTACTTCATCCTCTGTTTCTGATCCTGTCATCACAAGGAACACTCCTGTGGGACAGCGTCTTCCTCAAGCTGCCTCACAGGCCATACACAATGCTGATGACCCTTACCTTTCGAGGGTCACAGTTGTGTGTATGTACTGCGATGCAGTACTCTGCAGGGAGGAGACCTTCGCAGTGCTTTTGAGACTATCGTCTCAGAGCACGAGAAGACCTGCTTACTACCCAAATAAAACCCACTCTACATCTTCCTCTCTCAGCTCGTCCTTTCTTATCCCTGTGGTTGGTGTCCCTCCCTTACCCTCCTTTCCCCTCCTCTCCTAGTGTGTTGTGTATAAAAAACCAAAAAAAATATAAAACAACAAAAATAAAAAAAGGCTCTTTTCAGAGCCACCTTTCAAAAATAGAAGTGAAAATAAATGAAGCAAGACCCTTTGTATTTTTTAGATGTCCGCGGACATCTAAAATTTTGGGGTGCTGCCCTATCATAACCATTGCAATTTTCTCTGGGAGGAAGTGGTGGCTGTGAAAAGAGCCTTTGGGTGGTGTTTGTTATAAATACTCAACATCTACTTCAAAATGGATGCTGTAATTCTAAAAAAGGTTGCAATGCATTTTGTATGTTTCTTAGAAAAATATGATTGCCAGCATAAATTAGATGTACTCCATCTCTGCGAAAAATGTATGTACTACGAAACATAATATTTTCATTGTGAAAAGAGGACATGCCAACATTTCTTAGAAAGGCACAAACAGCCTTATTGACATTGTGCCTTGCTTTCTCCATTTGTGGACCAAATGAAGAAGAACAAAGCCACATTTGTCTCTGAGCAATCCGTGAAACAATTATTTGAGAATTTGGAAACATGTCCATGACCTTCCCAAGTCCTTCTTTCATTGCAAATTGCAAAGAAATTCCAGACACATGTCCTAAACTGTTCCCTCCACAATGAATTATAATTATATCTGGATGTTGCTCTGTCTCCAAAGTAGCACAGAGAGGTAGCAGGTCCAACCACTTCATTACACGTACTCCATGCCAGTGTACTTCCACATGTGGGAATCCAAGATCTACAGCTACTCCACAGCTTTCTGCATGCACCTTCAACCAATGTATCCACAAGTCTCCCAAAATCCAAACAATCCGTTTTCCTAAACACACAGCCATAGCTATCTGTTCTTCTCTCAGCAAAAAGAGTATCTGAGAAACTCTCTCCTGGCACAACACACCCACTAAACTTTCCTGACCAATCCCTTTCTATGCTCATTCTGATTTGCATGGCTTCCCAACCCAAAAATCCCCGGATGTAACACCCGATATCCGCGAACTAACGCCATGTCTGCGGACATATTTTAACATGGACAGCCCTTCTACCATTTCCACTTCACTCTCTGTGTCATTCCCTCATTGGATGTAGCTAAGAAGTCACATGACCATCCACCAATCACATCCAAGACCTCTACATCTAACTGCATCATCATAGATCAGCACTGCAAATGTACTGTGAATCTCTCTGAGTACAAGTGTCATATCATTGGCAAGCACCATCTACAAGAAATACTGTACAAGTCTCCAAGATTTCTACTTGCAGCTCCATGCATATCCATGTGCATGAAAACAAACTACAGATATGCATATTTTCTATAAAGTACATGAACACATTTTCTAACTGACTTTTAGCTTGTATAATCTGTAAAATGAATCTACTGTCTTTTTTCAATCTCCTAAAATCAACTGTCACTTACAAACCTTTATACTATTTAATTTCGTTATACACACACACACTCAAATCATGTTGAACTAACATTTTTGTAATAAAATATATAGACTACATATAGTCAAACAAAATTGCATGCACACTCTATGTTCAAATCTCAAACAATAATCCTTGTACAATTACATACAATTTTTTAATTTTTGTATTTATTTAATTACTTACATTTATATAGGACAAGCAGCCCATGACATTGAGGCACGATTACTTGCAAAAGCTTAGTTACAGGAATAGTGGTATTCAGTGGTACATTATGAACTTCACAAGGCATACTAAATATATTTTGTTTGCTACAGTTAGTCATTGCAATACAGTTTCTTCATTAACAATATATGATTTGTATTCAACTGGTGCGACGTATCTGTGAATAAGATAGTTTTAATGGTTGTGAGGAAGGCACTGAGGATGTCAATTAAAAAAATCAATGTCTAAATTAAAAACAGTGCTATATACAAACAAAATTACTAATTTGTTTCTTTTACAATTGCAGTGAAGACCATTCTCCTGAAAAGAACCAGCTGATTTTGAAGTACAAAGAACAACTAAGCAGTACCCTGCTCATTTTAGAAAAAAAGTAAGTTGAATACCACCATAATATTTCTATTATTACTCAAACAAACTGTAAGATTACTGCATGCTATTTCTGTGCCTAAAAATAGAGATTCTGCACCATTCTATCCAAAAATCCCCATTTCTTAAACAGCGATTTACAGCCAGAATGGCCCACTAATTCCTATTTTTTGACACACAAATTACCCAACTCAGCCACTAGAATTTTGATGTTATAGAACAAACAACTGTTTTAATTGTATAGCATTAGATTTACTATTTGTACTTCTCCACACCACTAGCTTACTTTTTTCTATGATCTGAACCGAAGTTTAGTAACATATTAATTCAAGAATACCCATCCCTACTAGTTGTAGTTGCCCAATGCACAATCACACACCATTACATACATCTTTACCATCTTACTCAAACACTCATGCACACAGCACACATACATTGCAGAACACCCCAACCCATACCTTCTTTATTTTTTTCAACAGACCCTAAAGAATGCCTACCAAAAATGAAGTCCATGGAAAGTAACGCAGAAGTAGAACAAATGAAAATAAAAGTGTCCAACATAAGCATCCATCTCTAGCAGAATTTGTAAACAAAAGTTGAAACAAAACAGCTAATACAGTCATTTAGTGAAACAAAAGAAGTTTCAAGTACAAAAACTTCGCTTCCTCTATCAAAATGTAAAACAAACCAGAAAACAATTAACAGAAAATCAGCTATCACTACAGATAAAACTGCTTCTTTAAATCTTGATATAGTGCAAAGTAAGCATACCAAGAAAAGTATTTTAGCCAAAATGTTCCGTCACAAAGTCCTTCAAAATTTTATAAAAACAGGAGAGAAACCAGGTTCAACGCTTAAAACCTATCGTAGGAAATTAATCTTAGAAGCGTTGATAGACAGTGCAATTCTTCTCAAAATAAAGTTATTTATTTTAGTGTTAAACAAAATGAAACCACTAACAAAACTAATAACTAAATTACAAAAAAGACTTCTCAATAAACAAAATGTCAACAGAAAGAACTTCTTAAGTATCTGCGGAGGTGAATGGAGTCACACTATGAGCACAGAACCATACTTTAATGAAGAAGCATACAAACAAAAGCAAACAAATACAATTGCCATACATAGCAGTGGTGGAGGTTATGAAAAAGTTAATAATACCATAATGGAACAAGAAGTACTCCTTACAAAAATATGCCCTGAAAAGTTAGAATTACCCCTCCATTCAACTGAATCAGAACCTCTAGTGTACAAATGGCCATGCATGTCAATGTGTAACATTCCCAAAAAAATGTTCAAGTCTTTACGCCAATTCCTCAATCAATATGTGAAAAGCAAAGACAAAATCAAAATTAAACTACTGCAAAATATGGTTACCTGTCCAGTACGCAAGTACACAGGACTACAAGGACATTCATTGGCCGGCATTACAGGACCTACTTGCAAAACCACCTTCCATGATATCAAAAGGATATCAACACATCATTTAACTATAACACATCTAGTTTATAAACTGTACTATACTGAAAGTCCTGCTTTAGCACTAGCCAATTTAAATAACATTCTTCTACAAGGTACAGCAAAAGACCTACTAGAAGAATTCGACTATATCCCGAAAAAATATTTTGGAAGTGAAAGCCACTTACAGAATGAAATAGCTGTAAACCAAATTAGTAACAATTCTATACATGGCAACCTTTTACTACACACATACAAAAAAGAAATACTAAAATTTAAAAGCACATCAGCTGAAGTATCAAACCATGTGTGTGTGTGTATGTTGCCGCAGAACTTTTTATAAAAGTAACACAAAAACTGTAGACCTATCATACGAAATAGAAGACAATAAAGATTCTAAATGGTTTGAATTAGCTCTCTACCTTATAGCAGAAAACAAATACGAAATAACTGACCCCTTAATACTTTGCAGTTACTGCACTACAAAACTTGACAACAACCAAACTCCTTCACGTGCTATCACAAATAATTTGGAATTATATCCACTACCAAAATCACTTCACCAACTTAATTTATATGAGAGTATCATAATACAAACAGTGCACCCATTTCAAGCAATAATACGCCTTCAACCAAAAACTGCAAAATTACCTCCCTCTGAATTAGTGAAAGGTATTCGTGGAAAAGTAGTGTATTTACCATTAGATCTAAAAGAAAATGTGCACACTCTAGGAGTGCAACGTCCAATGCAGCAATCTTTAATTATCTTAGTAAATGGAGTACCTACAAAAGACAAAAAAATTTGGCAACAGCTGGTAGATTTACATAAAGTTAGAGAAGCTTTGCAATATCTTAAAGAGAATAATGAATATTACAAAGAAATTAATATTGAAGAAAACTTGAAGGATACAACTGAAATAATTCAAGAGACACAAGAAGCTGGTCAATTTGAGCTCCTAGATCCTGCTACAATATCAAATACTTTAGACCATTATACAATTCATCCATTGCACTCTAATGACACCATAGAAGATGCACTGGAAACGTACCAAATGCGTCAAACAAAAGGATCACCAATCAGCATATGGGAAAAAAGTATAGAAGCACATGCTTTTCCTCTACTCTTCCCTAGTAGCAAAGGAGGAAGGTACGATGATAGACCTATTCAAATATCAGCATCAGAATACCACTCATTACGGATGTATTCTGAAGATCCCAGATTTAGACAAAATGTGGAATACATATTCCACCTACTCTTTGAAAGTGAACTAGCAACTTCATGTTACAGAGCTGCACACATATTAAAATCAAGATCACACTTTCAAAATATGACACTTACACAATTATTACAAAAAGTTCAACAAAAAGATAAGGTTTTACAATCAAATATTACAAATCTATTAGCAAATATGTGTGGTACTAAAGAGTACTGGTTTCGACGTCAAGGAGATGTACGTTGTATGATCAGAAACCTTGGCCCACCCACTTGGTTTGTTACATTAAGTTGTGCAGAATATGCATGGGAAGATCTCCATGATTTCCTACGCCTATCAAACAAAAACAAAACAAACATATATGTACTAACACCTGGAGAACTTTGTTCTCTGGATCCTGTTAATGTTTCAAGATATTTTCACCATCGCTTCATTGCTATGCTACATTTTATTTGTAATAAAACTGTTCCTCCCCTTGGAGAAGTGCAACACTTCTTTTGGAGAAAAGAATACCAAGCCAGAGGAGCACCACATATCCACATGCCTTTATGTATTAAAGATGCTCCTAAATTTGGTCAGGACAGTGATGCCACTGTTTTACAGTTTATTGAAAAATATGTCACTTGTGAAATTCCATCAGCATCCACAAATAGTGATCTCCATGCACACATTTTACAATTTCAAAGACACAAATGTGGCAAATATTGTCATCGCAAATACAAACACAAAGGGAAATACTACACCAAATGCCGATTTGGTTCCCTAGACCAGTTACAAATACAGGTCAAATGAACAACCTCATGTCTTCAGTTAGACATAGTGTTAAAGGTAAGTCACCTAAAAATACATATTACATAAAAAGAAAAGAAGAAGAAAAATATATCAATGATTACAATGCAATCATTGCCCACTTATGGAATGCAAACATAGATGTGCAGTACATTGCAGACAATTCTACTGCAGTTGCATGATATGTCACAGCATACTTAACTAAAGCAGAGAAGACAGAGCTGCAAAACCTCTGGAATGACCTGTCATCAGATAAAACAGTGTCTCAGAAATTATACAGCTTGGGCATACAAATGCTCTCCCATAGAGAATGTGGATACTATGAAGCAGCTGATCGTTTAACTGGTACTGCATTGTATGGTAAATCTGAAAATATAGTATGGCTAAGTCTTGATCCAGCTAAATCTAGAAAAAGAGTTCTAAAATCATACGAAGATATAGAAACAATAGCCAAACATGATCCCAACAGCCAAGATATTTTAAAAAACAATTTATTAGACACATACTACCCAAACAGGAGTACCACTTTGGAAACCATGTGTCTATACCACATAGCCCAAAACTACACATACAAAAATAATATAAAACCTGATGAAAAAAAACGGTAAATACAGAGTGACAAACTGTGAAGGCAGCTTAGTAAAACTCACCAAACCAAATTTAATTAATCATATCAAATTGTCATTAAAGACTCCTGAACATAAAGAAGTATATTACATGTCCCTGCTACAACTCTTTAAACCATGGAGAAAAGAAGAAGAAATACTAGATAACTATGACTCCTATGAAGACGCTTTTAAAACAAATGAAAGCACTATAACTGATGTAAACTTTACACAGTACAAAACAATGTTGCACAATGAACAGCAACATGAAGAAGAAGTCCAGGCCCAACTAGATAAGGACACTCCTGACAGTAGTCAACCTTCTGTAACAGGAAGCCAAGAACCACTGGGAGAACCACTAATAACAAATGAGGCAGAATTAGCTATGATAGAAGTAGAAAACACTATGTGTCAGTATGAAGATAAAGAAGACTTAACTATACTACAATCAAAACCAAACAATGAGCAACGTAGCATTTTTCAAGAAGTAACACAAGAAATTGCACATGGTGTACAACATGAAAACAATGAATGCACCTGCCAAAATTACAAACCTATACTACTGTACGTCAGTGGTGAAGCTGGTTCTGGCAAAACATTCCTAATCAAAATCATCAGTAAGTCCTTCAACAATTGACAAAGAACAAACTGTCAGCTGTTGTCACTGCCCCCACAGGTTTAGCTGCCTACAACATAGGTGGTGTCACTTTACACTGATTACTACTCCTGCCAGTAGAACACCAAAACAAATTAGACTATTACAAACTTTCTACCGAAGCTGCAATGGAACTATGCAGAGTATTGAAACAAATGAAAATGCTACTAATAGATGAAGTGAGCATGGTGTCCAACCTAGTGTTGGCTTTGATTCACCTCAGATTACAAGAAGTACTCAAAACAAACTATGGAGAGCTCTTTGCAGGAAAACACATTATTGTTTTCGGAGATCTTCTTCAATTGACACCAGTAAAAGGTGAGCCTATTTTTAAAACATTAGGACACAAACGTTGCCGTAAAACTGTTGGCAGCATTGGAAATGTCAACCTTTGGCAACATTTCCAATACAGAGAATTAACAGAAAACATGCGGCAATCTGCAGATCTCACTTATGCCAACATCTTAAAAAGTATCAGAGTTGGTATACTTTCTAAAGAAGCAGAAGCAATATTGAAAACCCAGCACATTCATGCACTTTATGGTGATAATGCACGTGCTACAGATGTTATGGAACAATTATCCCACAAAAATGTCAATTGTATGGCCTTAATGCCAACTCTTGCAAGCTGTTTCAAATTCAATGAAATAATGTTAAGTAAAGAAATGCAACCAATAATGGAAATCAGCGCCACAGACAAACCAGATGTACATGGTATGACACTACCCATGTGTGACCAAGCAACAACAAGACTAAATAGTTTAGAAAAATCAATCTCAAACACAGCAGGCTTGGAAAAGATATTAAAATTATCCTTAAATTGCAGAGTAATGCTTAAACGTAACCTTGACGTGGACCAAGGACTAGTTAATGGAGCACTGGGTACAGTTGTTGGCTTTCAAACATACCCAATTGACAACAAAATTCAGTTTGTCAATATTCTTTTTGACAAACTTTCAGAAGTAAAAAGGATAGGACGCTCAACAACTCAATTCCTTCTCTTCAAAGACATGTGTGTACGCAGAGAACAATTTTCTCTAACTCTTGCATACGCAGTCACCATTCATAAATCACAAGGTCCTACCCTAGACAAAGCAATGATAGACATTGGTAACACAATCTTTAAAGAAGGCATGAGCTACGTAGCACTTTCACGCTTACGTACACTTGACGGTCTATTTCTAATCAACTTTGATACAAGTAAAGTAAACGCTTATATTCCTTGCATTTTAGAATACAATAGACTTAGCTCACTATACACCCCCCATCTAAAGACATATTCTGTACCACAAAAAGTAAAACCTTGTAAAAGAAAACTAAATCAAACAGAAATGCAACAGGATGTCACTGCAAATCCTCCAAAGAGAGTAAAAGAAACTAAAACTTCATCAAGTACCACAAACATAAAAGAACCCATTAGGGAAAGTAAAGCAGGTACTTCGTCAAAGAAAGAAGACGAACTAAAAAAAAAATCAATCAGATACAGAACTACCTGGTCCATTTAAACTCTCAAATATAGTTGGAGTAAGTTGCTACGCAAATGTAGCAATGAATATTCTATTTCAATTGCCACCAATCGTTGACATTTACTTACACAGTACAGACCAATTGTGTTTGCAAATGTTAGTACTTCACAGAAATGCAACAAACAATCCTGATAACACATATAGTGTTTATAGAATAAGGCAACAATTGGACTACTGTGCTGGAATGGTTAAACCCACTATAAACTCACAGGAAGATCCACAAGAATTTCTAATGTACTTACTACAAGTACTGGAAAATAAATACATACCTATAAATGAAATCTTTCCGATTTCATACATGTGGAAACATACATGCACTCTCTGCAACAATGTGACACAAGAACAAATCCCCAATGAGCGTTTCGTGTATGTATCAATACCTAATTGTGAATCCGTTCCATTTCAGCATCTTGTACAAAATGCAAACCATGGTACATTATGTACTACCTGCAATTCGGATAATCGCTCCACGTTACTAATACAAACACATAGTAAATACGTAATTGTAATGCTTCTACGTTACAATGCAGATGGTACCAAAAACAACTGGAAGCTGACTGGATTCACATATGGTCAAGTATCACTTGGTAAGAAAACCTTCACAACAATAGGTATAATCTACCACGCAGGAGCCACAACCAATTCAGGGCACTACACTGCATATATAAAAAAGAAATGTCGATGGTTTGAATGTAATGATAGTACCATTACTCTAAAGCAGAGATTACCAGCAAATCTTACAAACGCTTATTTAATGTTCTTAAAACCAAAATTTGATAACTAAACTGTACTTAAACCTTAAGTAAAGTTGTAGTAAAAAGCTATCTAACTGCCCAAACATTCTACAACAACTAATCAGATAAATGAATACCACTAAATTAAAGCAAAAAATAGACAGTTAGAATACGCCAATTGGTATCTAACTGTCCCAAAATTTAAAAATATCCAAACAGATAAATCAGTACCACTAAAATATATAAAAAAATAGACAGTTAGAATATGCCTACTGGTATCTACTGCTCCAAAATGTTACAATATCCAAACAAATAAATAATATGTTACTGCTATAAAAAACTGCAACAAGCCAACAAGCCAATGTATACAGCATTAGCCAGAAACAACAAGTGAACACTGAAAACAAACAAACAAACAAACAAATAAACTGTAGCATAACAGAAAAAGTTTTTTTTTTCCCACAGACCCAATGATTTTAGCAACAAACACAGAAACTGAGCAAATTGCACAGTACTCTGGTTTGTAATCTACTAAATATGAGGGTGAAAATAAAATGTTGATTATACAATGTAATAAGTCATTACAAAATACCAATAATAACATGCTCTTTTCTTTTATCACAGAAATGAACAAAAAATACATGTACTCCAGTTACTAAACCAAACAGTAAGTAAATTATAATGAGTACAACCATCGCAGCATATCACACCCATAGTGGCTTATAACTTTGTTCCTTATAAATTTGTTTGTGACCCAAAGCTATAAGCCACTATGAGTGACATTAAAAGTCCCCAGAGGCCATAGTTGAAATGTTTGATTCTATGGGTGTGATATGCTGCGCCCAAGGCTCTATGCCCTGGCCACAACCACCGCAGCATATCACACCCATATAGTCAAACATTTCAACTATGGCCTATGGGACCTAATGAGTGTTCTTAGAACACTTTCAACTTGACAACGAACATTACGGACAGCGTCTTGAGAACACCCCTATTGTGTTAATTTACGAACATATCAGGACACTGCAAGTGTTCTTAGAACACATTCAACTTGCCAGCGAACAATACGGACAGCGTCCTCAGAACACCCCCATTGTGTAAATTTACGAACATATCAGGACACCGCGAGTGTCCTTAGAACACATTCAACTTGCCAGCGAACAATACGGACAGCATCCTCAGAACACCCCCATTTTGTTTATTTACGAACATTTCTGGACACCGCGAGTGTTCTTAGAACACATTCAACTTGCCAGTGAACAATATGGACAGCGTCCTCAGAACACCCCCATTTTGTTTATTTACGAACATTTCAGGACACCGCGATTGTTCTTAGAACACATTCAACTTGCCAGCGAACAATACAGACAGCGTCCTCAGAACACCCCCATTTTGTTTCTTTACGAACATTTCAGGACACCGCGAGTGTTCTTAAAACAGTTTCAGCTTGCTTGCGAACAAAACTGACACATATTGCGTCCTCAGAACAACCCCCCATTTAGTTTATTTAGAACATTTCAGAACAGCCGTGTTGTCCGCAGACAAATCGAACACAACAAGAGGGTCTACCACACAAAAAAACAACATTTAACCTATCTCATACTCTCCCACCCTCCCCAAACACTGTTACAAACCAACACACTCTACTAAATACAAATTTTAAACCAAGTTTCACCGCGCTGTCCGCGGACGTCCGCGAATCCAAGATGGCGGGTGCTACCGAAAATCTGACGTGCTTCACGCTCTACGCTGTCCAATCAGCGAACACGTCACATGTCCACAGACATGATGTAAGCCGATTGGCCAATCAGGGCACTGTCCGCGGAGCGAACAGGGAAGTGTGTCCGCAGACCGAACACAGATATCACTATTTTTTTATGACCTACTTTTTGGTCATTTTTTAAAAAACTACTCGACGGATTTTCACTAAATTTGCACAAGCGCGCTTTCAGGACCAAGCCACTGCCCCTGGTCCAAATTTGGTGAAAATCCGTCCAGCGGTTTGAGCTGTAGGCATGAGCAAAGTTTTTTCCCCATTCAGTCTATGGGAAAAAAAGAAGTTTTGGGACCCCCCTTATAACTTCGCGAAGTTATAAGCCGCCCAAAAGGTGCTCTGCCTATGGAAACAGCAATTTAACCATAACCACTACCGTGGCCATGTAATATATATATATATATATATATATATATATATATACATGTTATGATTAGCTATACATTGCAAAGTTAAGTTTCACCATGTAGTGACTTTGTAAGTGCACAAATTAAAATGTGGAGAAAGGGGAATTTTCTGTGGGAGGACTTGCCCCTCCCAATTTGGCCTTGGTTAACTGAAGGGACCAATCAGAGAAGGGGGATAGCACTTGAATAAGGGGATGGAGAATAGTAGACCAATGAAAATGAATAACCAATAAGCTGGAATATGATAATTTAGACATTTTGTGAGTGTGGTAGCAGATTCATAGGGAGACGCACAATGGAACTCAGGAAGACTGCCTGGTAAATGAATGAGAAGAATTTACTGAAAGGATCTGGGTGGAACTGCTAACCTCAGAAAGGGGCAGAGACGGGGGATCTTTGACCCAAGGATATATAATAGAAGGGAGACTGGAGAATATCCGTGACTGGTGTTAGATTGTTGACCCGATTCCTGACCTGGACCTGAAGGATGACCTGACTGCCCTTTCCTATGCATAAACCCAGAGATGAGTATGTAAATTAACTAGTTCAACTAAACATAGTCTAGTGGGGATCTGTTTGCATTCATTCTTTTACCTTAACTAGTGGGTGGGGAGCCCTTAGTAATTTTATCAAATAATTTAATTAATTTCCATATAGCCAAATTCCACAGAGTCATTTTGTGGAAGTTCAAAATCAATAACATTGCTTCCAGTGTGAATAAATGTGAATTAAAATAAAGTAATTTATCTAAAAGAAAGGGGGCCTCAAACAAAATTCCCAACTGCTTTCTGATTCCCTTGAACCCTGCATTAAGGCAGAGATGTCCAAAATGATTAACGATTAACTGAATAGCTGGGTGTGTGTGCGTATTTATTTTATTTTTTGCATTTATATCAGCGCACAAAGCCCTGAGGCATCTAGGTGCTAGTTACAGAAAGTGCATAGAATAGTTTGTAAAGTGCTTAAAGGTTACAGACAATTAAAATTGGTATGTGTATGCAAACTGGCAAAACCTCACCTCATGGTACCGTGGACCACTTCAGATTTGCAAACAATACCAAAGAGTCAAAAAAGGTGTATGTGTGCACAGACTGGCAAGGCTTCACCTCATGGTATGGTTGGCCACTTCAGATGTGCAAACAATAAAAGAGTCAAATCAAAATAGGTGTATGTGCATGGGCTGGCAAAGCCTCACCTCATGGTATGGGGGGCCACTTTAGACGTGCAAACAATCAAAGAGACAAAATAGGTGTGTGTGTGCACGGACTGGCTCATGGTACGGGGGTGACTTCAGATGTGCAAACAATCAAAGAGTCAAATCAAAATAGGTGTGTGTGAACGGACTGGCAAAGTCTCACCTCAGTGTACGGGGGTCATGCCAGATGTGCAAACTATCAAAGGGACAAAACTTGTGTGGGTATGCAGACTAGGAAAGCCGCACCTCATGGTACAGGGGCTATAGCCAGTGAGCAGACATGCATAGAGAGCCAGAGACATGTGAAAACAAATGATGCATATATCAATAGGTAAGGCCACTCCTTATGATGCAGGGGGCTGCAAAACAGTGCAATCTGAGCAGTAGTAAGCAGTAAAGGAAAGACATGTTGAGGCAAAGCAATGCGTTGAGAAACGTAAGGAACTCATGTTAGCAACAGTAAACACAAACACAAGTGATCACAGTTCAAGGGTCTTTGTTAAACTGTTAATGCAGGGTGGAAAACGCCTAAACTAAACCTAAATCTTGGATGGGAGCAAGCGTCAACCATCAAATGAAAACAAAGCAGTCCCAGTGGTGTTGTGTCAAAATAAAAGGGCCTATACTAAGAAAAACCTATTGGCAATTCCTTACGCTAAATACAAAACAGTATGGGATAGGTTATTTAAAAAAAAAGAAGAAAAGTGTTCACAAATAATAAGTCAGGATGTGATTACCTCGAGTTCTTCCTTCCCCATGTTTTTTAGCACGGGAAAAGGTGGGACTTTGGAGCACAGCACACACTCGAGCCATTCCAGCATGAGTCGACAGTTCCGTTTCAGTTATCAGGTTCTCAAGGGCCAAGTCTCTTTACTCTTAAAAGTCTCTTGCCTTCGAGGGCCTAATGTCTCAGTAAAACAAATAAAAGTTTGTTCCAAATGTACATTGGGTGATGGCTTCACCTCTGGGTCCCCCTTTTCTGGGCACAGACCCCTCGCAAGTCGAGTTCAACAACTTCATCCAAAACAGTTCTTTTCTCAATGAGCTTTGGGTGGTGACTTTCCACTCCTGGATCTCCCTCGGGCGGGCTCGGACCCCAAAAGCAATGTTTCTTGCCTGCAAACTTTTTTACCAACAATTCCTCATGGGCCTTTTAGACTTCGCCCCTTCCCATTAGCATCCATCTGCTGGGTTCACTCTTGCTAATCTACACGAAACACAGTTCAAGTGCTATTTTTCAACATGCAGGATTCACTTCCCTTAGCTTTCACTACAGTTGTTAGGTCAAAGGCTTTCGACGGTACTGGGATTTTTTACCTTTCTTGGCAGCTCTCCTACGGCCTTCTGGTATCTGTAATTTTACCGAACATGGGATTGACCAGAGTCTCTTGAGTTAGCACCCACGTGGTGCCAGTTTCCTCTGCAGCTGGCTTTCCCTTCTACAATTTACAGTTCTTTGAACTTTCTTCAAATGGCCACTTTTGTGACTTTCATTCAACAGAGTTCGGTTTTAATCAGCTTTCCCTTCGACTCCCCGGCTGTAATGAACCGCTTGGCTTTCCTTGTAATTAGAATCAAGGCCGCCACCATGGTAGCAGGAGTTTCCCTTGCTTCTGCTTATCAGCATAGGCACGCTCTGTGTACCGTCGGCATCTGCTGCAACACACTTGGGCTATTGTTCTCGGTCTTAGGATTCCTTCTGCTGAGGTTTCGTGGGTCTTCGTCAAAAAGGGCAAGGTCGTGTCACTCCTTGTTAGCCTCTCGATATTCGCCACCTTTCTCCTCCTCTTGAACTGTCGGGCCAGGATAGCTGTCAGGTCGTACGGTGTGCCTTTCTTGTACTCTGCTCTTTTGCTCCACCTTTAATCCCTGTGGGGAATGGAAAGGGCCATCAGGTGTGTGTGGTTTTGGTCAATTGCCTGACTTTGCCTGACCCTGGCATTGGGACAAGTAAACGGCTCTGGTGTTAGTTTGTTGTCTTTCGTGTTGTGCGAAAGTGTTCATGTCAAAAAAAGGGGGTGAGCAGTATTTTTGAATATCCTATGGAAGAGGATGGAGAAATGGTATACAAAGAAGGAGCATACCGCGTCTCAACCGTTGGTGCCCCACTCCCCAAAGACCCCCTATCCAGGTGATCCTCCTGCACTGCTCCACACCCAGGAACTGGATCCAAAAGCGATGGGCGTGTCCTGGCCACCGGGATGATAGATCCCCGGGGAATAGGCAGGGAGATACCTTCAGGTTTCTCACAGAGAGGACAGACCCAACTTACCCAATTTACTGCAGTCACAGACAAGGGAGCAAATGAGCAGAGGTTAGGACTCAGGCATTTGAAAGTCCTGTAAGAGTGGAGGGTTAAGGTGGCACAAGCTGGAAAGACCATGCCTGGAATAGCTGGGCTATTGAGTAGTGCATGGATTCATGGCCGGGATAGACCAAGAGTGGAGATCGATCACGGAAGTCAGCTTTGCGGCCGTCTTGTTAAATGGTGCATGGAGAACAGTAGGCAATGTGTGCCGCGTCAACTGTGGTGGGCAACGGGTTTAAGATTAATATGCTGGAGGCATAATGAATAGACGTGTAGGCAGTAGGTATCAAGATGAGAATTTTGCTGCGATTAAGTGGTGGGTGCAAAACCGCAGACAGTCATAGAAAGAATAGTGAAGCAAGCAGCATTGGTGCCCTTACCTAGTGAAGCTGAGACAAGAAATAAGGTACAAGAAGTGGGTCTTGCATGTTCGGTGGGCCAGCGAGGAAGTCATGTTGGGTTTCGAAGATCAGTGTAGTAGAGACAGAGCAGGCATGCATACAGCCTTGGCCAGCAGGGCCAGACAGTATTATCAGGCCTTGGAAAGTGGCCTTTGAATTTGGCCAGCTCTGCCTGCCGGCAAAGCTCATAGGCAGTAGAAGTAGCGTGATGTGATAAGTCACATCGGCTGGCACGATGTTGGTGGCATGGCAGGAAGCCTCTGCTTGGGGTCCAGGCAATGCGTCTTGATGTGGTATGGCGGCAGCCATCATCAAATGGCTTTTTTCAGCAGGGGCATACCAATGCATCCTAGCACCACGAGGCAGGGAGGCTGAGCTCCGGGAGGAACTGCCTTCGTGGGTGCTCCGATGTAAATGGAGGCCACAGAAAAAGTATCTTCCCAAAGTTAAACAGAATAAAGTCCCTGATTTGAAAGGCACACTTTCTACAGAAAGTGGGGAGGTGTTTCCTGAGTGAAGAGAGATTTTGCATTGCAGAGTGGTGATGAAAGGAGTTTCCAAAATAAAGGAAAAGTGTCTGTTCAGAAATGTTTGATGTGCAATAAGACACAGAACCAGTCAAAATTCAGTTTACTTGTGATGCAGTTAAACCTATTGTAATGCCTTGCTAAGCGCGCATGGAGATAACCTTATAGATTGCTGCATGTGTGAACTTGTTTTTGCAAAGTAAAGTGTCGCAAACTTCATTTAATTATATTAAACTTCATATAAAGTGAAGCATTAGTGCCAAGCTCATGATCCGGTCCGCTTTCAAGGTGCTAAATGTGATTAAAAGTAAACTTCATACAAAGTCTATGGTGTAGTTAAATTAACTTGTTATGTATTAAGGTGCTGCTTCATTTTGGCATTCCAGGATGTTGTAGGTGATAAAAGTATTGATATGTTCATTTGACCTGTATTCTATTAACTGGTGACTTAAAAGCAAAAAGGCAACACGTGGTGTAATCTCAGCTCTTTTGTTAATGTTTATCCCCCAAAAGGTGAACGATTTGTGAATGATTTGTATAAAATGGTTGTTTTGGTGCCACAGAAAAGTGGCATGTCATGTGAAGTAGTGTAAATATTCTTTCGATACACCAGACTGGTTCTTGGCTTAACATTGCTAAAGGGTAAAGGCTTCACTAGTTCTAGATGAGTCACAGGTAGGGCTAGATAGAATATCAAGGTCTATTTGTGTGGCACTGTTGATTGGGGGGCAAGTATTCCCCCTATTACCAGGGAGCCCATAAATATATCTGACAGGAATGGGGGCCTGTACGGGATCTTGCTTGCTGTTTTTGATTCATGACAAGTGCATTGTTGACAGGCTATTAATTCTAGTGTAACCGCATTATGAAGGATAGAAGGTTGTTGATGCATTGTTTAGGAGCTACTCTTGCTTGAACCCTGAGATTCATGGAGGTGTACAGGAGTGAGATATTGTGCAGGATTAATGCAAAGACAGTTGGATTTGGTATTGATTGTTGACATCTAGCAGGAATAAAGTGTGAGGTTTTTGCTCCTGTGCAGAGAGAGTGTCGGGTGCTATTTAATTAGATTACGCCAGGGACCATATCCTAGCTACGTTATGTATTTGTGGTGAGTTGCCAGAGAACGATGCTGGGTGCTGGTAAACTAGAATGATGCAAGAGATTACCTCAGTAGGAACTAATATTTGGCAGAATAATGGTACTTTACATCAAACTTTAACAGAGTTTTATATGACCCAAAATATATGTGAAGAACCCATTTAAATGGCTCAACTAATGGCTCATTTATATTTCCATTTCTAAATAGTTGAAGAGCGATTGTAAAATAAAGAGGCCATTATCCTGAGTATGATTGGGGACCTGGAAAAGGCCCAGAAATTACATCAACACCTAGAAGATAAAGTCCTGTAAAGTCAGATTTTAGAGCACAAATATGAAAATCTGAATAAGCAACTCAAAAATGAGCTAAGGACACATCAGCAAGAGAGTGTTGAGCATGAAATTGAGTTTTCTTCACTGGAAGACACACATAAAGGGCCTGATACATGGAATTTATTATAATGGCGCAATCCCATAGGAAAACATTCCATTAATCAGGCCCAAAGAGTGTGTGAAAAACTTGAGTAGACTGCAACATAAGGTGAATTATCAAACTAATTACAATAGTGCATTGTTGGAAGAGAATGTGCCCTTCAAACAGTCCCTAAATCAATTTAAACTAGAAAAAAATCAGTTAGATTATAAAAGGGATTGATTCTGAAAATGACTATGATTAGATGCATTAGGATTTGAAGATTCTGAAACCGAAAATACAGCTGGCTAAGGAAAAGACATTTTAAATCAGGATAACAATGTCCTGTTACAAAAAGTAAATCAGTTGAAAATCGATGCAGAAAATTGTCAACCTGGGTTTCAGGAACTACCCAGCATTAGGGAAGAAAATATGGATCTGAAAGAGCATTTTAGGCACACAGAGGCTGATCTATCACAGGCAGTGCATAGCAGAGATGCTCAAGAAAAAGAACTTGCCAATTTAAAGAAAAGTGCCATGAACCGGCGCATTAACACAAGAATCTCAAAGGGAACAGTTATTTACCATCTCCCATGTACAGACTGGAACTGACCTCATGAATATCACTTATAGAGAACAAGGAAACATGAGACAGGTGGCCTGATCTATGCCTTGTCAAACTGATCCGGAAGGCCAGTCCTTATCTGCCATTGATGAATACGCACCTCTACCAAACAAAAGGGAAGGTGGCCATACCAGTGTGTCATGGGAGACTAAAAATAGTCTGTGAGTACTTCTGACCCAGCAAGCCCATATGATGAGAATATCAGAGAATTAGACTTAAAGCAAATGAGATTGCAAAGAGGCCACCTGCCCCACTTCACGGAAAGAGAAAAACAAAAGCCTCAGCCTATGAGGGGCATCCTCAAAGCCTCTACATATTCAGGTGAATAGGTGGATTTCTCCATGCTACCTGGAAGAAGGGAGACTACACATCTGAAACAGTCTGAAGAAGAGACTGATTGTTATCCTGTGCCAAAAGGTGATGACAGGGAAAGGGGCCCTAAGAGCTCAAGGCAACACAGGTGAAAGGATAAATCCAATCCCATGATTCTGCAAGGTATTCCCAATCTTATAGGGATAGAGAGCACATTGACCTAGAAGACAGGGACTGGACTGACAATAGCAGCACGGATTCTGAGGGTGGATGGATTCAGGTTCAGAGACAGAAAAGAAAAACCAAACAAAGAAAGGGTGTTGTTAAAGACCCAATCAGGCAGATTAAACCATAAAGAGTTTCATGACCCCATACCACAAGAATGCAAAGTATTCAGTGTGGCAGCACTTAGAACTCTATGAACAAATGATGTCATTATTTGAAATAGAAAATGAGGCCAATTGCATGGAGTTTGTGAGACTGACATTTTCCCGGGTGTATGCCAGTTTCTTTGCGGGTCTGGAAGACCAGGATAATTGCAAATGGTCCACCTATGAGGCGGCCATATTAAAACACTTCTCCACTCACAGGGACCCACAAAAGGCACGCAAGGCTGCATATAATTTACAATGTGGGGAAGATCAGGCGCCCAGGGATTTTACCCAAGAATTAAAACATGCATTTGTGCAGACCTTCGGAAGGGTGAACACAAATAGCAGGGAATGCGTGACCACATACTTCTACGCTCTTCCCAAATATATAATTACACAATTAGTTTGCATCTTGCATGACCGCAGGACAGTGGATTGGGTAATAGAACAAGTTCAAGAAACCTACTGAAAATAAAAATAAACCACAAACCACAAAACCACCTACGAACCCTGCCACTGCTACGGTGGTGGAGGCATTAACTACCCCTCCTTTGGAGCTGGCGACAGTGAGCCTAAAAGTACTCCTCCAGCTGATAAGCAGAATGAGAGGCAGAGGAGACCCTCCGCCCAGGCCCAATCGAATGGTAGCCAGGCCAGGTACCAGCAGAATGACCCCTCTGACTCTGCTACCTACGTAAGTGATCGATATAAGGGTACAAAACTGATCCTGCGGTATGTGTACACTCCCCTTGCACAAGGGGGGGTGGCAAACCAGGTAAGGACTTCCCCGGGAATCTTCCCTCGAAACGTACATAGGAGAGAAGTGCCACTCCACCTCTCAGGTTCAGTCTGATCCTTACTGTCTCCACCAACCCCCTCCTCACCTGAAGTCTTTATGGCTGAAGTACCGTCTGAATCAGAGTCCCAGGATTCATCCGTTGGTATCTCCTTTCTTCTCTGTCTCCAAAATTCGTTGGGCTTCTTGTGCGTCCTTACCCCTGGTTTGGTGCGATGGGAATGAGCTCCACTAGAGGCCACTTTGCCAGAGATGCAAATTGCCTGGCAGCGGGGACCCCAGGGAGCCCACCCCAGACCAGGGAAAAAGCCTTGCCGAAAAAACCCTGGTAGGTTATGATTTCTTGCTGGGACAACAAGTCCCAGAATGCACTTGAGAAACTGAAGTATCCGAAAGCTCCACAGAATCCTCGAGAGAGCAGCAGCAGAAGTGCCGGGAGTCAGGAGGGGCAAGGTAGCAGAAGAGTAGTAGGTGCCTCGCAAGGACTGTGAGCAAGGGAAGAGAGAGGGTACCCAAGAGGGTAAGTAATAAACAGCAAAACAGAGGAACAGCCGTCTGAGAACGGCAGAAACTGCAGAGCAAGGCCGTTCGGAAAGCGGCCAGAAGGGAAAAGTAGAAATACACGTGAGCGTTGGATAACACTGTCCAAAACACTGGAAGTTGCAACGCGAGTGCGTTAGCGACTTCCGGAAATATAAAGTCCAAAGACTAGAATGCGCCTTGCGATTCCTGGAATTGAGTCCTTCTTCTATCTCCTTTTTAGTCTCCATCTTAGGTATAGTTTCCAAGGCAGGCGAGTTGTGACAGTATGACCCCTTCTCAGGCCTCCACCTCCTGGCTTTCCGGGGTGAAGGCGATGGAATCTCCGTAGTAAACGAGGAGCAGAAATGTTCTTAACAGGTTCCCATGTGCACTCAGACCTTGGGTATCCCTTCCACAACACCAAGTATTGCAGTACACCTCTTTTGTATCTGGAGTCCAAAATGTTGGAAACTTCGTATTCCTCAGTGGTATTTGTGGTCTTTTGAGGAGGTCCTTTTGTCTTTCGGGAATGAGGGTCCTCAATATATGGTTTAAGGAGTGAGGTATGAAAGACAGGATGAATTCTTTTGAGAATCGGGGGGAGATCCAGTCTATAAGCCACAGGATTGATCTTGGCTGAAATACGAAAGGGCCCAAGATACCTGGGTGCAAACTTTCCTGGATGAACCCATCTGGGTAAGTACTTGGTGGATAACCATACCTGCCTTCCTACCCCCCACTGAGGATTTGGACTTCTCTTTTGATCCGCCCATCTTTTACAGTCTTGTCGTGCTCTTGCGAGATTGGATTCTGATACTCGATGCATCCTCTGTATGGTATCCAGTAGATGATCCACTGAAGGTGTGTTTGTAGGAGGGATACCAAAGAGGGGTATATGCTTTGGGTCATAACCATAGGTACACTTGAACGGACTCATTCCTAGGGAGGTATGTCTTGTGTTGTTATAAGAGAACTCTGCCATGGGCAGAAGATGGAACCAGTCGTCTTGTTCTTGGTTACAAAAACATCGTATGTACTGTTCAAGAGTGGCGTTTAAGCGTTCAGTTTGCCCATTGCTTTCAGGGTGAAACCCCGAGGAAAGAGATCTCTTGATTCCTAATGTTCTGCACAGAACTGTCCAGAATTTGGACGTAAATTGAGTGCCTCTATCAGAGACTATATTGACAGGTATCCCATGAAGCCTGACTATATCCTTCAAAAAGATTTCAGCAGTCTTGCTGGCCGTGGGAAGTCCTTTAAGAGGAGAGAAGTGAGCCAGCTTGCTAAAGGAATCGATTGTAACCATTATGGCGGTGTGTCCACAGGATTCCGGCAGCTCCACTATGAAATCCGTGGATATCTGTTGCCACGGTCCTTCGGGTTGTCTTTCTTGTTGAAGAAGTCCTAGGGGTTTGTGGTAATCGTACTTGTTTTGAGCACACACGGGACAGGCCTTTACATACTCCTTCACATCCTTAGCCATGGACGGCCACCAAAATTGACGAGATGTTAGCTCTAGCGTGGCTCTTTGACCCTTGTGTCCAGCAGAAGGAATATCATGGCACCAGGACATTGCTTGTACTTGGAGTTCTCGGTTTGGTACATACAAAGCTTCCTTTTTAAAGAGAAAATTACCCTTCCCCTTCAAGTCCAATTTTGAACTCTTGTGGTTCTGTTGTTCTGCCTTTACCCGTTGCAAAAATGTGTTTATGGTGGCGATGAATGACTTTCCTGCTAACATGAGTTCCTGTTCGGGTAGATCTCCTGAATCTTCACTCATACTCCGAGAAAGAGCGTCTGCTAGAGTGTTGTCCTTTCCGGGAAGATAGGTAATCACAAAGTCAAATTGTGAGAAGAAGTACGCCCACCTGGCATGTCGTGAATTGCGGCATTCCATCTTTTGAAGGACTTTAAGGTTTTTATGATCCGTACGGACCAAAAACGGTACTACAGAGCCTTGTAGCAGATGCCTCCATTCCTCACATGCTTGTCGGATGGCCAGGAGTTCCTTTTCTAACACGGAATAGTTGCGTTCACTAGTGGTCAACGTGCGTGAAAAATAAGAGACAGGATGTTCTAAACCGTCTTCCTCCTCTTGTAATAATGCTGCCCCAATGGCACCGAGGGAAGCATCGGTTTCCACTATGAACTGGCAGGTTTGATCTGGTTGTCTTAGGATCGGAGCTGTTACAAAGGATTGTTTCAAAGTCTGGAATGCTTGTTCTGTGTTGGAATCCCAGAGAAATTTCACCCCCTTCTTTAGAAGATTGGTGATAGGAAGAATAATCTCTGAGAAATTTGGGATAAACTTTCTATAGAAGTTCGCTAGTCCTAAGAATCGTTGGATTCCCTTGACATTAGAGGGTACAGGCCAATTTGTGATGGCATCAGTCTTGGCTGGATCCATCTGTATGTTATCTGCAGACAATATAAAACCCAAATATGGTACTGTGGATGCCTCAAATATGCATTTTTCAGGTTTAGCTAGTAGACTGTTTCTCCTTAAACGCTGTAAGACTTCTGTTACCAATACCCGATGTTCAGCCAAGGTGGCGGAAAAGACAAGAATGTCATCTAGGTAAACAACCACTGAGGAGTATAGCATATCCGAAAACACATTGTCCATAAATCGTTGGAATTGTGCCGGTGCATTGACTAGTCCAAAAGGCATTACTCTATATTCGTAATGTCCTAGAGGTGTCCGAAAAGCCGTCTTCCATTCATCCCCTTCGCGGAGTCTTAAAAGGTGATAAGCTCCTCTCAAATCCAGCTTGGTGAAGATTTGGGCACCCTGGACAGCTTCAATAATGTCCTTCATCAATGGCATAGGATATCTGTCTCGCACCGTAAGACTATTCAGACCTCTGTAATCTATGCATGGGCGTAGTTCTGTTGTTCCTTTTTTGGGAATAAAAAATAGAGACGCTCCTGCTGAGGAAGATGACTCTCTAATAAGGCCGTTCTCTAGGTTGGTGGCAAGGTACTCTTTCAGAGCCTTCTTTTCAGGTAGTGACAACGGGAACATTCTCCCGCAAGGTACGACTGCTTCCGGTGTCAGATCAATCTTACAGTCTTCTCTGCGATGTGGTGGTAGAAGACGAGGCTGTGTATCTGTGAATACATCTATAAATTCCTGATAAGGAGCTGGTATCATGTTGACACTGAAGGAAGGATGCAGTGTTGCTTGAATCATCGGGGTGTTTTCAGTGGTTAAACAATGTTGATCGCAGTATTGCGATTTGAAGTCAACTGTATTCAAACTCCAATCAATGTGGGGATTATGTTTTCTCAACCAAGGGATTCCCAGTATGACCGGAAAATGTGCCGCCCTGATCAGATCGAATGAGAGGTATTCCTGATGATTAGCCATCTTTACTTTCAACTCCTGTGTTTCGTGACTAATGGGACCTGATGTTAGTGGGGTACCATCGACTCCTTCCACCGGAATAGATTTGATCTTCGGTCGTCTTGGTAAGAGAAGTTCCTTGGCCCACTTGTCGTCCACAAAGTTGCCCGCCGCTCCACAGTCCAACATGGCGATGCACTCCACGGACCCTGTCGGTTCCCACTCTATTAGTATCTTGATTACCATAAGACTGTTACAGTCCAACGCCAAAGATTGTGCTAAGTGACAGGGATTTATGGTGTTCACCCCTTCCCTTTCCCTGTTTAAGGTTGGGGTCCTTCGTTTCCCTGTCTTCTGGAGGGAATTTCAGGGCAATCTCTTAATAGATGACTGTTTGACCCACAATACATACACAAACCAAGGTCCCTTCTTCTCTTACGTTCGCTAGTAGATAGAGGACCTCGGGTAGTTCCGATTTGCATAGGTTCCTCCATAGATCTTTTTTCAGGTATCGAAGAGGGGTTTGGTCCTAATACAGAACTGCGTGGTCTTCTTCTTTCTGCCTTCCTTTCTGCCATACGGAACTCTACTTGTAAGACTAAGGAGACCAGGTCTTGGAAAGAATTAGGCCTAGCTACTCTCGCCAGTTCGTCCTTAATATCTTCGTGGAGTCCTCTTCGGAATATCGTCTGTTGGGCAGTTTCAGGCCATCCTGCTTCTGCTGCTATCCTTTGAAATCTCGCTAGGTACGTTTGGACATCCGATGACCCTTGTCGTATGTCGAGTAGATCTTCAAAGGCGGTATACAAAACCTCCTGTCTTTCAAACCTTTCTTTTAGTCGTTGTATGAATAGACCGTAATCCCTGAGAATCGGATCTGAAGTGGTAACAAAAGGCGTAGCCCATGCCAAAGCGTTGCCTGTCAGATTGGATATTAAGAACCCAATCTTGGTTCTGTCTAACTCGTAAGTTCTGGGGCGAAAGGTGAATTGGATTGTGCAGGCATCCAAGAATACTTTTAATTTCTTCGGGTCCCCATCATATTTCCCACACGACAGGGGAAGGGGAGGTAATTCTCCTCTGTTATCATCCCGTTGAGGTACTTGTTGTCCCAGCTGTTGGACCTGTTGCTGTAATGCCGAGTTGTCAGCTCTTAGGGACTGCACTTCAGCTGTTAGAGCCTGAATGGCGTTTACCATTTCCTGATATTGTTCTAGAGAGGCCATCTTTTCTGGGCGTTGCAATCTCTCAGGTTCAGTCTGATCCTTACTGTCTCCACCAACCCCCTCCTCACCTGAAGTCTTTATGGCTGAAGTACCGTCTGAATCAGAGTCCCAGGATTCATCCGTTGGTATCTCCTTTCTTCTCTGTCTCCAAAATTCGTTGGGCTTCTTGTGCGTCCTTACCCCTGGTTTGGTGCGATGGGAATGAGCTCCACTAGAGGCCACTTTGCCAGAGATGCAAATTGCCTGGCAGCGGGGACCCCAGGGAGCCCACCCCAGACCAGGGAAAAAGCCTTGCCGAAAAAACCCTGGTAGGTTATGATTTCTTGCTGGGACAACAAGTCCCAGAATGCACTTGAGAAACTGAAGTATCCGAAAGCTCCACAGAATCCTCGAGAGAGCAGCAGCAGAAGTGCCGGGAGTCAGGAGGGGCAAGGTAGCAGAAGAGTAGTAGGTGCCTCGCAAGGACTGTGAGCAAGGGAAGAGAGAGGGTACCCAAGAGGGTAAGTAATAAACAGCAAAACAGAGGAACAGCCGTCTGAGAACGGCAGAAACTGCAGAGCAAGGCCGTTCGGAAAGCGGCCAGAAGGGAAAAGTAGAAATACACGTGAGCGTTGGATAACACTGTCCAAAACACTGGAAGTTGCAACGCGAGTGCGTTAGCGACTTCCGGAAATATAAAGTCCAAAGACTAGAATGCGCCTTGCGATTCCTGGAATTGAGTCCTTCTTCTATCTCCTTTTTAGTCTCCATCTTAGGTATAGTTTCCAAGGCAGGCGAGTTGTGACACCACCTCCCAAACTAAATTTGTTCCAGAGATACCCTCAAAATCAGAACTTCCAAAACAATCCTTCTCCTCCACGGTTCCAGGACAATAGATCCCTGTACCAAGGAGAAAGGAGAATCAGGACTGTAAATTATGGGGGAAATTTCCAATGCCCGAGCTACTCCATGAGAAGGGACAGTTACCCTTTTGGGGACCAGGTATGAGCATAAACCTCCTTATAACCACGAGAGAATTACCCAACTGGAACGGCAGGCCTGTAAGAAAGGCATGGTATCAACAGTAAGACAGACACAAGTGACCGCAGTTCAAGGGTGTTTATTAAACTTCAACATGGGTATGATAAAAATGCCTATCTAGTCCTAGATCTATAGATGGGAGCAGGCTACGACCATCAAATAATAATAACGCAGTCCTAGCGATGGCTTGTCAAAATAAAAGGGCCTATACTACAAAACATATTGCCAATCCTTACCTCTAAATACAAACAGCATGGGGGATAATGTTACAAAAAGAAAGACGTGTTCAAAATGATGTATCAGGATATTCAGGCTGTTGGCCTCTCTTCCCCATGTTTTTAGCACTGAACAAGGCGGTTCACTCAAGCGTAGCACAGTCTCTGGCTTCTTTAGCACGAGGATACAGTTCAATCATAACATCAGGACCTTCTGTATGCAAGGCTCTATACTCCTCAAAGTCTCTTCACTCAGAGGGCCTGATGCAACCAAACAAAAATGATAAGTTCTTTTTGTCTTTGGATTTCTGCAAGTATTCATTTTAGGTGATTCACTATTCACCCGGATCCCCCTCAGTCGGGCTTAGATCTCTTTAGTACAATGTTTGTTCCCTTTTGATGCCCCTCAGTGAGGCTCAGATCTCTTTTGCACAATGTTCGCAGGATAGTCTTTCGGGTGACTCACTGTTCACCCCGGATCCCACTCAGCCGTGCTCAGATCCCCTTTTAAACACAATTAATCTTCCTCAGCCGGGATTGGACCAATTTCAAGCAAGTATCGAAGACTTTCGAATGTGCACAGGGGTTTAGCTTGACCTGTTGCAGGGTCAATTGCATTGTACAATTCCATCTCTTTGCATTTGTCCCCTTTGGGTTTGGATACCTAAGAGAGATTTTTGAATGAGCATGCATGTGGCGCCGGACCACTCTGTTTACGGTATTTACCTGTGCTTCAAAGTTCAGTCACTCATTTAGTGCATTAATCATGTTCGCATCACTTGCCACATATTCTTCATGCACTGTCCTCTTCAAATTCCTTCATACAATGTTCCCGCTTGCAACCTTGGGTTCCAGACAGCCCGGGTAGGTATCAGTATCCCCAACTCACCGCCTGTGCTGTCTTCACTGGCTTTTCTTTGTTGTAGGAGCCAAGGACAGTACCCCAGCGGCAACTGCTTCTCCCCGCCTTGACTGTTGACGCAGCAGAGCCCCGGGTACCTCCGACACATAATGCATGAGTCTTCAGCTTTGATTCCAGGTCTTACATTTTCTATTCTCGAAAGCTCATAAAAATTACGGTCTTTCGGTGGAAATTTCAAGGGCCCTTCCTTTGAAATCCTTTTCAGTCTCGCTGTCTTTCACCTTATATTAAACTACCATCTTGGAACTGCTGCTTCATTGTGTGCTTTGCCTCGCACAGAGTGTGCTCTTGTGCTCCACCTTTTATCCTTGTGGTGAAGTGTGATGGAAGTCAGGTGTGTGTGTAATGATCAGGAATTGCCTGCCCCTGCCTGACCATCATGTTGGAACATGTCAGGTATACGGCTCGGGTGTCTGTTTTCCCTCACAGTGAGTTGTCCGTGAGAAAGTGTTTGTGTTGAAATAGGTGGGTGGTTGAATCCCTAAGTATTCTATCTGGCAGGATGGGGTAAAGGTGTTACATGGAACGGGCTACCGCGTTGACGTCCGGTGTTCCACTTCCACTCCCCGAAGACCCCCATCCAGGTGATCCTCTCACACTTTTCCACCCCCAGGAACTGAGTCCAAAAGCGATGGCCATGTTCTGGTCAGCTGCATGACAGATATCCAGGGACTAGCGGGTGAGATATCTTCAGGTTTCTCACATTACTCTTCATATCAGTTTATAACCAATTCACTTCATTGGTATCAAGGTTCCCCTGGTTTTATCGCAGTTCATTAATACGCTGTTGTATTTATTCTGAATTTTCCCTACTTGGCTTCAGCAAGGGAGTTCACGTAAATACAGTCTCTTACTTTTATCACCTTGTCATATATGCCGAATTTCCCACTGAGACCCATGCCGGTATGCACCGGGGCTCCCAGCGCTCCTGGGCAGACTCACTGGTGTCGCTTGGCGTGTCCAACGTATGGTTTGGGGCTGCAGCACGGCTCGTGTCTCCAGGAAGCATTCTCTGACCTGCCAGTCCTCCCCTGGCTTTGTGGACAGCTTCTCTATCGCCTGCCAGTATAGCCGATGCACCTCACTGCCTCTGTGACTCTGCCAGCCCCTTCTCTGCTGCAGTTTGTTCTGCATTGCTCCTTCGGTTCTCACCCAGCTTCTCCAGATGCCTCTCCTGTTCAGAGGGAAGCACCAGCTTACCTCTGCAGAGCTTTCTCACGCCGGTCTGCTTTTGTTACATCCCGGCCTGGGTCGTTCATGCAACCATGTAACCCGGGTTCGCTCCGAGGGAAAATGCACTTGCAGGCTTCACCATGGAACCAATACCGGTTGCCATGGCGCCTCTCGGCCAGGTAAGGGAAGCCGCGTCAGCTGAATCACTCCCTGCATGCAGGACGTGCACGGAAGCACCGCCCCCTGCAGTCTAAAACTCGTCCTCTCCCGGCAGGGTGTTGCTGCTAATTGGGGCATTACCCATATTCTCCAGTTACTTTTCGGTCCCTTCGCATCATCCTTGTGCAAATTCCTTGTTGATTTCCTAGCTTTTTGAATTACGCATGCTTCCTGGATTGTTTATGCCTGTTCCCTTTTGGCTTTGTTTCAAATACGTTACGTTATTGAACCGGACCGTCCTCGGATTGCCTGCTCTTCCTACGGTTGATTACCCACTTCCCGGGTCTCTACCTACCGCTTCCTGGACTGCTCCATTCCGCGCTGACTGCCTCCCTGCAGTTTGTAGCGCTACAGCCCCTCCTGCTCATACTTAGATCCCACGGGCTCATCCGCTACACCTGGTCCGGGGCTGTGCCTGTATTCCTACTACAAGGTAAACAAGATCAACACTCTTACTGTTTGGGGGATTACTCCTCGCGCTATTTATCTACATTACTTCAATTTTACCTGACTGGGATTCCAAGAACATCCTACCTGACTCTCCTGATACAATTACCTGAAACAATCATCTTCCCTTAAGAACTTTCTGCTAAGTGCATCTTTGTGTGACGCTTTCCTGTGTATGCACCAACCCGTCCCTAGTGCGACCCTCGTGCCGCCCGGGTGTATTTCCCATACCAACCTTCCCTATTTGTTATTTTTTCCTGACGTTGATTTGTAACAAAAAAAAACACCAGTTATCATCATTTTTGGGAATCCCTCTCTTCAGGTCTGTTGTTTGGTTATTCTTCAATAAGGGAGTTCAATTTAGTTGTCATCACACTTATAGGATTGGGTCTGTTTCTTTGTAGGTTCCTCACCACCAAAAGGGCACTCCGTCCCAAACCTTCTCTAGGTATTCCTGTTGCTTTATTGTTGCTTTGTTGTCTGATACTGATTGCATACCACCACTTATCATATTGTGGTTCCTTTGCAGCATTGGTTTGGCGGTGCGTGTTTCCCCCTCTCTTTTATGCGATTGACACCTGTGCCTGTTTCTGATTTGAACAGCAGAAAGGTACATCGTGGAGAGCCCCTCTTTCAGAGGAAGCCTGAATCTAGAATTCAGGGGATCTGGAACCTCAGAGGCTAAGCTTTGACTCTCTGTGCAGACTTCCGTCTTCGGGGTCTTCTCACACCACGTTCTGACCTGTACACGGAGCGGTGAGTAACAGCTTTCCACCTGGCTTCCTGCTACGTTTGCTCTGCATCCCTCTCCAGTTTCTCTGGACTTCTCGGGGTTGAACTTCCACATGGCTGCTCTCTTGTTCATGTCCCTCTTTGTCTTCCAGTACCTGCCTTTAAATATTCTGCCAGCTTGATTAGGTCCTCGACAACTAGACTGTGCAGGGTTAGTTCTGTAGTTTGTTGCCAGTCATCGTTGCATTTTTCTCGTCCCAGTACCAAAGTGGTGTTTGTGTGCGTATAAGAATTAATAACAGAGGATGTATGGTTCTTGTGTGCCTCTTCCTTGTCCCAGTACCTGACTGGTATTTTCTGGGAGAGAATGTATGTAAAAGATAGGGAAGGGACTGGTAATGAACTACAAACGCCTGCGGTATCTTAGACTCAATAGAAAACGGTGCATCATCCCCACTCCTCAAGTATCTTACACCCAGCTGATCCTCCCTTGCATATCCACCCCAAGGGTCAGGCTCTGATAGCAACGGCCTTTCCATGGCAACCTGGGAGGAGGATATGTTGGGAAAAGAAGGGAGGATGCCCTCAGAATCCTCACACGTGCCATAATGATTTGTACTGCCCTCATGGTGCCTTGTGTAATGGTCTGAATTTTTTTAAATATTGAATTTATTGTATTATTAATCAACATGGTCTTATATAATTTACATAAAGCTACAATTAGAAGAAGGAAATATATATATAACAATGAATACAATCCTAGATCGTATGGGAACATTTTCTGTACCTATTAGTCCAGCTGTTCAACATCGGCTGTAGTCATCAACATCATCTCTAGTCAATGGCAAGTTTATAAGGGTACTTGTTGTATAATGTGCATTCAATTCTCTTAATTGGGGCATGCCAGAATTTCATAATAGTTATAATTAATTAAATGTTATACCCCATCATCAACATTTCCAATAATGCTTTTGTATACATTGGGGTCACAGGTGGATAATCACCCAAATATAGGTTCCTACCATTCACGTTGGATTTACAGTATAATAATGCATGCCTTACTGTTTCAAAATCGTTTTCACACAACCTGCAGGCATGCTCACCTCGTGGTAGCTTCATCCAAGCATCCACTCTTCTGTATTGAAGTATTCATGATTAGGGAGGGCTTGCCTCATTTGTATGGCATCCTGCATGCAAACTATGAAATGCCTCCTTCGGACAGCATTTCAAGAGTGTGCCCCTATTTGCATAATAAGAAGGGACGTGAGTTCCATCTGTAACTCTGCACTCGAAAATAACTACAAAAGATTACAGTTCCCTCCAGAGTTTCATGTAATTTTGTCTTTAACGTTATCTGGTCAAGGCTTTATTGTACAAATACGTAAAATTATTTTGTTTTCTTTTTTTTCATGAAGGTGTTTTTGTTACAATAAACCTTAAAACACCAAAACAATACATAATCAAGACAACAATTAGAAATATATAAAAAAAACAAATGAAACACCAATTCATTAGCATGATACAATCCTATAAAACTTGCAAGAACCATTAATAATCTTGATTACAATTTTCCAAATATCAATTATGCTAACATTTAAAACCAGATTATTTCCTCATTAGATCTAAGCCCACGCTTGGTCTATATCTATATATCCTTTATATCCTTTGTTATAAAGATCTTTCAGCATATTTCAGACAGTCAACAAGTGTCTGTCTGTCTCTATTTCTAATCTACAGATCCTACACAGGCGCTCTAGACTGGTGACAAGTCCCAGGCGCCCTCTTGTGCAAAGGTTGGTAACTGTTCTAGGTGCAGTTGGAGAACAAATCTTCCGACTTCGGGACATATTTTTGTTTCTATCCCATATTGCAGCCTTCTGATTAATTTCCCAACCTGCTATACCAAGATTAAGGGGATACGTAATAGTAAAATCAATCTCAGCCAGGAATAGTTGTATTTCCGTCAACCAAGGTTTTAGAGTTTTTTGGAGCGAACTTCTGCACTTCTGAAAAACTGGAATACATGAAGGTCTTGCGGTCTTTCTCACAGAGTACTTTCAACATAAAAATTGCATTCAACACTTTTTTCGGTGTTAATAAAGAAATGCGTACAATGTACTTCTCTCAGGGAACAGCTACACCATACATGTATCTGATATCATTGAACAAAAGTGCCAACAGGGCCATCCAGGATCAGAAGTCTGACCACTTTGGATGGTCATGAAGAAATATATTGACCCATTAGTTTAATTTTGTTTTTATTTTTGGGGAGCATTTTTTGAGAAGCAACATAGCGATGTTCATTGTTAATGGTTACAGGCATACATTTGGTGATTAGAGGAGTTGAACAGTCCTTTCCGCATAGCATGTATTACCGGCATTCAATGTAAAGTATCAGGGAAAGTTGTGCATTCAGACTTAGTGGGGACCATGTAACAGTACTGAATTAAGGTGTAGGGATAGAACTGGGCATTCACTTGTAACAGGTAGTTGTTAGGAGGGATACTGAGCTGAATGGGTTCAGGGGGCATGCATCCTTGAAGAGTGTGGTTTTGATTTCTTTTCCGTATTCCATCATGCAAAAATGCATATGATTGTGAATAGATCCTGCATTTCTCCAGTACATCCATCCAAACACCCATTTGTCAACCTACACAGCCATGCATTGTCCATATTCCAATGCTGCAGCATTAAAAACATATTTAGTGATGAAATCCATAAATGACTAACGTCCTGTGTGCAAAGTCCACCCCAGAGATGATCCTTTCAACAGCACTGCTGAGAAATGCAATCCTTTAAAATGACAGCAAACACCAGTTAAATCACCGTTATTGTATATTCAGCAGCTCTTGAAGCCTGAAGATTAACAGCCCTGCCAGCACAGGGGGCAATTAACCATTTGTTTCCAGTCCGCCCATACCCTAACAAACCCTTGGAGCTTGAAGGGGATGACTGAATCAGGGGATTAGGTAATTGTGCTTTTTTGAGAAGGCTGGACATAGGTAAAGCTAAGGCAGACTAGGAGATTGGGGATAGTTGGGGTAATTTTTTTCTTTTTGAATCGCCCAGAATTTTGAGTATCTGTCCATCGGAGACTCCACCCAAAGCAAAATCCCAGAGGGATTGCTGCAAAAGGGTGGGGGCGGGGTGGACACTTCACAAGAGGGATGTGCCCATCGTATTCTAGAGGGGATTGGTACCTACCAAGCTCAGCTCTGCTGGATATTTTTGGGAGTTTTAGGACTCAAATCCATATTCCATAAGAGTGAAAACATGAAACTCAAGAAGAGACAGACCCTTTTCATAATGTCCCGAGGATAAAAAGCAATTGCTGGGAGAACCATGGGACTTGGCTGCTGCTGATGAAAACACACAAAAATGTCACCCCAAACACTGTGACATGTTAATTACTGAGCCTTTGCACAGTACTAACATGCGGACCCCCACTACACTGATTAATGGGAGCAGGGGTTGCAGGATTGTTCCCCGATCACCTTTGTCGGTGTAGTGGGGGTCAGGGGTTGTAGGGGTGTCCCCCGCTTCCATTAGATGGTAGCGGGGGACAATGCAGAAACCAAAGTTTAAAAAAAAGAAAAAAGGGCCCTGCAGCGCCAGTTCAGCCCCACGTTAGTGGGAGAGAACTGATGCCTCAGGGACAGAGGAGAGACAGCGGCACACGAGAAGTGGGCCACCGAAAAGCTAAGTGGATAGGGGGAGGTGGGTAGGAGGATGCGGAGACAGTGATCTATGTGATCACTTCACCGCGCCATAATGGTAGCCAGCAATTTGAAAGTTGACATTATGTGGGGCGCAGTGATCACACAGATCCCTATTGATGACCAGTGATCAAGCAACCACAGATACTCCCAAGGAGACCATGTGACTGGAAGTACCTCCAAAGATTTCAGCCTATGCGGGAAGAGAAGAGAAGAGAAGAGAAGAGAAGAGAAGAGAAGAGAAGAGAAGAGAAGAGAAGAGAAGAGAAGAGGAGAGGAGAGGAGAGGAGAGAAGAGCTCCAGGTTGTGATGTTCTTTGAAATGGAGCCCCATATCACTGAAAATTCAAGAACTGCTACTGTTGTCCAGCAGACCAAAAGAACATTTGAACCAGTATCAAGCCATTGATTTGTGTTGATAAACCAGTTGAAAAATCACACCCCCATGCAACGGATGACTGCTGACCCATCTGCCCATGGACTGCTGACCCACATATCCATGCATCGCACTGTCGAGCCAGGCCATCTGAGGACATCACAGATGAGGCAGAGCACTGTGAGTAGGCTCGCAGAACTTAAGACAATCTCATTGAACCCTATTTTACAATACTTGGTCACTGACTAAGCCTGTCTAGCTGCCCATCTCGAAGACACCACCAATGCGATAAAGCGCCATTGAGCTGCTCATCGCGCAGACACAGCTGCAATAACCGAGTAACAGAGAGCCACTTGAAGGTATCAAACCACAGCTTGCTCCCCTATGTGGCACCAGAAAGATATTTTCAATGCTGTCATGCCTCCAAAGTCTAAGATAATAAACGAATGGACTACGTGTCAGGCCTCACGCAGCAAATCGACCAACTGACTTGAATTACAACTCATCCGCAAAGAGACGACTGGCAAACAATCCTTCGCTTGTCCCGCACCCACCTGCTGGAACTCGGTTCCGGTGACAGCTTGTAATGCCCAACAATTTTCCAATTTCGAAACGCTCTCAAAACATGGCTTTTTCAACAACAGCTGACCAAGGACTTGTTCCAATGGACGCACATACCGACTTGCGGTACTGCGCTACTGTTAAAAGATAGCAGCCCAAGTGCTGGCTACTCACACCCTGTAAAGCGCTTCATTCCTCTTGAACTATGCACGCGATTTAAACAATAAAATAAAATAAATAATTAAAAATACAGTAGGTACCATGACCCGGAGTGCCCCAGAGAGTAGTTATGACACTTGCCATTATCGCAAGCCAAATAAATATTTTTTGAAGACTTTACTATGGTTTATACACATTTTCTGATTAATGGCAACATTTGACTTTCCCCCTGCATTGCGGTCTGCCTAATGTAATGTAAAGTGGTCTCATATTAGAGCCCTTCTGCTGTTTGTTGGCCTCACTGCACACGTTATAACAACAACAATAATACAAATAATAACAATGCACGTTAACTTGGTTCCACAGGGTTTTTATGTGCATTATTTGCACTTAGTAGTGCGAACACCGGAAATTACATGGAGGAAGTGCAGGGTATACAAGTACATACATAGCCGTCCCCTATGCCAGTATGTGCTTTCAAAAAGAAAAATGACCCCTTAGTATTTTTAGTGTGTACTGTGTTCATTAAACAGGGCCCTTTTCGTTCATAGACTTGCTTGCACATTCATTTTATTTGAGTACTGCTGTCTAATTGTTTAGATACATCCTCTGTTGACGTGCCTCTCTGGGGAATATAGTTTGCCCTAGGCCACTGCTAGCTAACGCTAAGGAGGTAAACAGTTTACTTTTGTATATTTAACCTTATTAAAACACCTGAGAGGCAAGTTTTGGTTCACGTTTGGTCAGAGTGCACTGAATCCTTTATCCCCTCCCGCGAATTCTTCGGTCCAGAAAAGGATTTCCTCACAGCTGTGGGAGCTCGAGGGGTTCAGTAAGGACTGTCCCTGCAGCCCAATCATCTATAGCACACACGGGTGTGCTCCACACTAAAGCACCACTCAAGGCATTTTTATAAGAAGGAAATTTGACTTTGTAACTGCGAGGCTAATAAAAGTGGGGTCCCTCATTGCAGAGGAGTCGCACACCCTGAGCCATTAAAGATCCTGCAAGCATTCGCAGAAGCAACGCAGGCAGAGCAAGCTGCAGGGGACGACAGATAATAGGACCATTAAGACAAGAAACCCATAATAGTGGTGTTAAGATAAAGTGATAGAGCTAATGAGTGAGACTGACAATATTCCAACCACTCTTCCCATAAAGTGGCTTGCATTACCTTCTCTAGATGTTGAGGCTCAGCTAAGTCAAAGGGAAGTCTCACTGTAGCTGAACTAGTGACCAGGGATTTCCTCATGGGCTTGACCTCATGGAAGCCCCTGCTGGGAAGCAACTGGTTCTAATCATATGAATATAAGCATAAGCACAAGTTACAGCTTAACGATACATGTAGGGTGACCAGAGGAGAGAAGGGTAGTGCTGAGTTCCAAGGAGCACTGAGCAAGCTTAGACTTTATATACCTAATCCAGTCAGGGGAATATTGCTATCTTTATGGACTCAGGAAGCTACGTCCCTTCTCCCTCAAACCCTTCAAGTAAAAAATACCAGCTTTTTTCAGGTGCAGCTGCAGTAACTGACAGTACCCTCCCTTCCCATAGAGGGGCGGGCAGTAGTTGTGGGAGGAATTATCAATTTCCGTTCAGGCTGCCCTCACTGTATTACCTGACTTCGGGCCACCCAGAATGCTACAGTCAGGTTGGTTAAGTGACGCAGGAAATTACACCATATTTCAGAAGGCAGAAGATCCCTGCACTGGCTTTGAGTGAAAAATCGCCTCCTGTTGAAAGCAATGCGTTTTGTTCACAAATATTTTGAGGCCCGATGCCTGCATATATTTGTTCTCTCATCCATTGTCACTCCCTGTCACGATCAGCAACAACAAATCTTGCCCCAATTCCCAATTCTTGCTGTGTTTCTCACTGCAAATGCCACGTTTTCCTTTGGGGTTCTAGCCAGTGGAATGCTCTTCCTGGGTTCATTAGGCAGGAGCTCAATCTTCCCCTCTCTTTTGCATTGTGCGCTAAATTAGTCCACCTCCCCCCCCCCCATAACTCCCATTGACTCATTCCCTATTATGGATATTTTTCATTGGTTACAGGGCCTAGAGTTAGCCTAATTGTTGCAATGGGTGGATGAAGTATTGTGGTGTGGCAACTGCAATCAAGTGCTTTCCAACACAGGACACAGAGGACATCATTCAACTTACACTCGAGGATGGGGCGATTTATTCCAACATGAAAATGCCCTTCTTTAAATTACGTATATTCCCTGAGCAACACCTGAGAAGGTTTAGTGAACTCTCAAAGAGGGATAACGAAGCCTTTGAAGATTTTTCCCACGTCTGATATGATATGGCATTTATAACGCGCCTATACACAAGTGTTCTCTTTGAGGTACCTAAATATATGGGTAAATTGTTATGATGCACTCACATTTGAAGGCATGTCCACTCGGCTTGCTACAGAGATATCCTTAAAAACTGTGAAGCAGACTTACAGCAGCACTAAGGGGACAAGAACATCACCGACCCTAGGGAGATGACAAAGGCTGATGGCAGGTCAGTGAGACTTGAGTCTCAAGGAAGCTTACGTGAGTATAACGAGGCCAGGAGGAGAGCATTCTGCCAAAAACACATGGTAGAAGAGATCAAAGGTCTGCACTTCAACTTCAAAAAAGGTCCCCAGAAAACTGACAGGAAAACCAAAACACAGAGAACCCAGGCCGCTACAGAAAAACCCCAAGATTGTGACCTTAAGACTGGGAAGCTGTTCTTTACTCCACCCAAATGGTGTTGGTTCTAGAGGGATTTCTTGTGTTGTATTGTACATGTCATTTGTGTAGCGCCAATTTTAACATTATTATAGCTTCAATGCGCTGTTTCTGGGAACGCCCTCGGAGGACTGAAGTCCAGAGTGTTGAAGGTCCTGGAGCACAGTTATGATGTATGTCTACATTTGACAGAAAAAGGCATAGCAGGGCTGGCCAGGCACTGGTAGAAAAGCTACCCATGTAGTTCAGGCATTTAGATGGGTGCTGAGGATAGGGGTGGTGGCAGTGCTAGTGACTCGTTATGTGTTCAGCATGCCCAAATTTATCACAGGACTGCGCCGCATTCTGCTGTCAGGAGGTGTTGAGGCATAGTCGAGTGTAGGTAGGCAAAGAATATATGTGAACAGCACGACTGGATTGTTGTCACAGTCTTTGCTGTATACTGATGTGTGTGCCTGCGACCAGTGGAGCGGTTTAATATACGTACCATTGCCACCAATTGGATGCGCTTTGATGTTAGGGCACCCGCTCAGGTATTTGCCTTCTTCTGTTGGTTCTTGCGGCTCAAATTTCTTTGGTGTGGCCAATAGAGGATTATCCAGGTTGCAAGGGAAAAGCCAAACTGGTTTTAATATTTGGGGGCTGCGTAGCAGAATAATTCCAACTAATCCAAGGGATGGTTGAATGTACGCTGTTCTCATTGAATGGGGCTTGTATGGGATCAGTTGAGGAATCCCCAGTCCCAGGGAATAGACACCTGTTTATGGAACATGTCTTCGGAAATGGCTTCAAACCTCCAGCTGGTGCAGCCAGGACAGTCTCTGAAAGTTCCAGATTGTGCAGTGAAGGGGTGGGATTCACCCAGCACTCGCCAATAGTTAGTCATAGGAAAGCAACCTTCAAGCACTGTACAGCTGTAAAACACACATTTTTACTATGCTGTCTTGTCTAATAACCGCATTGCTGCAGAGATTGTAGCAGCAATCGCTACAGCAAGGGCCATGCAACAATGTAACTCAAGCTGAAAGGTGCAGAGAGACTGCCACTGTCAGGTCTTCAAAAGCAGGAGTAGGAGAAAACAGAGAAGCTCCTGGTATGATCAGTGAGAATGACCTACTGTTTAATAGCCCGCAGAATCCTGAGGCAGGGAACGGGCGAATTCTGGTTGTCCATCAATGCCACAGGAGGTTCCTATTCTACTTTGCTCATGATCAACCTTTAGTTAACCACTTAGGAATGATTAATTCATCCAACAGGTTATCTGCACCTTTTTACTGGCCCAAGATAGGGATGAAAGTAAAATAATACAGTCACTCATGTCTGATTTACCAAACATCCGTGAAGGCAGGAGGTCCAGCAACGGGTCATATAATCACACTGCCAGTGGCGGGGAAGCCCTTGAGCGAACAGCGGTGGGCATTTTGGGTTCATTCAGCAGCATCACAGCGGTTGTGGTAGACCATGCTACAAAGTCACAGAAGCTGTTTCTCCATGCAGCATTATTACAGTGGCAAATGCTCTGATTGGGATTTTCACTTTTCTGGGTTTCCTCACACATGTCATCTCTGACAGAAGTATCAACTTCAAAGCCTCCTGTATATTGGGGATTTGGGATAGATGTGGAGTGACCTCTCCGTTCTCTGTATCCCTTCACCCAAAGACCAACGAGTTAGTCAAGAGATTTAACCAGACCTTGGGGACATGCTGGGTGGCCCGGAAAAACTCTCGAGTAGAAAGTGGGATGCTCTTCTGCCATGTCTCTTTTTGCCTTCAGAGGTGCCTTACAATGGAGTAGGGTCCAGTTTGTTTGAACGTTTGGACTATTGTTAGGTCATCCTATGAGAAGAGCTGTCTGTCAGGTAAGGGAAAGGTAGGAAGATATTACCTAAACCCCAACTCATGATGCAGGCGACCATGTAACGGGACTTAGAACCAAGATCGCCCAGTACATGGGCAACTCCTTGAAAGCCAGTCAGAAATTAGTTAAATACTGACATGGCCGAAAACTACCATGTCACTTTACACATTAGGCCAGTTGATTTGGATTATAGAGCCTGTCAAATCAAGGTCCCTTCATGACAAGTGGACTAATCCCTATAGTGGGATTTAGAAACTCAGAGGTGAACTGCTGCATTGATACCAAGACATTGATAAGACAACCCAACCCACACAGCCTCCCATTTTATCAGGCTTAAGCCACAAAACAGCTAAAATGGCATGGGGATGCTTCTGGGAACTTATGATGGTACTGCAGAGATGAGTGATCCTTTCACAGAACTGTTACACATAGAGGTGAAAGATAAATAAGTGGAATGGACACAATCCCTTCTCCACCAAGAAGATGTAAATGCAGCATTGCCCGGGCATGCTGGGTAAATTGCAAGTTTTTTCTCGCTGACTCCTGGTCTAATAGACTAATGTGACCATGGCATTAACATAGAAAACAGCAAAGAGTAGGATTCGCTGCATGCCGGACAGGTTGAGGGAAAGCATAAACAACAATGTTTCCAAAATGTTGGCCTGCTGGGTGAATGAGCCACCTCACATTCCATGGGCTGGTCATGTGTTACTAATCGCCAGAAATGGTAGCCGGAATAAATCATGGAAGTTCATTTTTGTGTAGATTACAAGGGGCCAGCTCTGTCACCAAGAAAGAACCCCACCTCATACCAAGAGCCTGTAAACTCAGTGACAAATTAGGCCCTTCCAAATTCTTTAGTACCTTCGACCTCACAGCCAGGTACTGTTAAGGATAATGCCATGGGGAGGTCATCATTTCTGCACCTATCTATAAGACACTGCAGTACTCAGCCACACCTGGAAGGATCACCTGTTTCAACTCAGATAAGTGCTACGGGCTATGCAGAATACCTGTCTGACTAGAAAGGCAATACATAGTACATGGAACAGTGACTTGCTTGGGTCACCAGGTCAGTGACAGTGAGAAAACTACTGCATTGCACTGGCAATCGCTTGCATTAACAGCGTTTGCCATAAATGTAACAGTGGTAGCCTTAACATTTCTTCTTAAGTAGTGTAGTGCTAATTGTGGTCACATAAGGTGCGAGCACGAGGCACCATTATTTGTGTGTGCACATGCTCAGCATCAGAAAGTGACATATGCTGAGAGTTAAAATACAATGTAAAAGGGGGTTTGGGCAAGTTGGCAGAGTGAGCTCGACTCCGACATGCCGTGTGCTCCCAAGGCCTCCAAGAAAGCATGTCCTTTTCGTGGTAGGGCGTATGCCGATAGAGGAAATACGTGGGTTCTCTGCTAGGCGCTGAGCCACACTGGACGTTAACTGTTGAGACGTGGCGCCAAGAGGAGAAGATGCATCCTGAGGCGTAGGAAGATGGCAGTGTCCCGAAGGGACTAGTAGAGGAGGGCCGGCCGAGGCATGGGCAGTCTGTGCGGCTGACCAGGACCTCGCAGTCATAGGGTCCTTGCAGCCACCAGTTGCCCCCCTGCAGGATATAAAGGGATATTGGGCCCCATCACAAATTGGGCGGTAATCCGGCCAGGTCGTGCAGCAGTATTACGCACCCCCGACTACAAGGTAACGCTGTTAGCACCTGGCAAAAGCTGCACCGAAATAAGGGCTACCGCTGAAAAAACGTATCTAATAGCGCTACTGCCGGTGGTCTCCGAATGGGCATCATCACTGTGAAGCGGAATTAAAAATCAGAGGTTGGCTCAAGGGTAATTCCCCATGTCCAAGAAATGGAGGAATCCAGAATTGTGACAAATTGCTGCTTTATTAATCCAAGCAGACATTGGCGCACAGATTTATACATCTTCCAAATGCACACTCAGTTTATTACAGGCGGGCAGTGAGGTTTTAAACTACTGTGACCTCACAACCAAAAGTTACATTCCTGGGATCTAGGAGAAATGGGATTGGGTGAACAGTGTAGGCATAATTGCAGGAGGTCAGTACAAGCCTTGTCAGTTTAGGAAATTTACCAGCATGTGATCAGAAATAATAGGTGGGGAGAATGATCTCAGAGCACTGCCTGTTTCACACTAATGTTGCCGCTTCTCTAACTTCTCAAACCCAGAGCAAGGACATTGCAGTCTCCACCTTCATGCTGTGTTACATTCCTTCATCTTCTTTCTTTAGTTTGATGGGAACAACATTTTCTGTCTGCCCCACACGAATTGGCCACATGCTTGGGGACCGTAAAAGTGATTTTCTCTGCTTGCATTTATGAGGGATTTCAGGCTCATACATTTTCCTTGCATGTGTTTCATCTTTTCTGCTTATTCGATCTCTCTCTCCCAGCGTCCTTGGCAAGGCTGGACATGGGGGCTGCACTGCCTGTTCTGCTTTGCGTTTCTTGGTGAAATAAGTGTGTCAGGCCTCACACTGTGTTGTAAACCTTCATACATTTTTTTCAATTCCGCTGTGGTTTCCATTGTATTTTCATGGCCGTACATGGTGATTGCTTTAAAGTGCCAGCAAGCAGTTCATGTGTGTTCTTTTGCACCTGACTATTGTCTCTACTGGTGTGTTCAGCCACTTGGCCTCTTCATGATTACTTTGGTGATGTCATCCAGTTATGGTCTGTGGGGCTGCTTCAGTGGGTGGCATCCATCATCTTAGGCTATCCTTGGGGGGGGGGAATTTGAGATCCCCTCAACAGTCCCCCCTCTGGTCCAGCCAGCCTGGACCACAAACTCAAAGCCCCTCTCCACTGATGGGTGTCTTGTTGTCTCACACCTGCGCCACCCCACTCAGGTCACCTGAGCTCCTTCTGGGTTTGTTTGTGTTCCAGGTCATCTCTTCCTCTTCACCCTGTCCAGCTTCAGCGACCTCTTCTTCCTACGCTATGCATTGTGAGAAACCTCAAGGTGTCTCACGCACTAGTCCCTGGGGATCTGTCATCTAGGGGGCCAGGACACGGCCACCACTATTGGATCCAGTTCCTGGGGGTGGACCAATGCGGGAGGATCACCTGGATGAGGGGTCTTTGGGGAGTGAAAGTGGGATACCGAAGGGTGAGACGCTATATGCCCTTCCTTATGATACCTTTTCCCCATCCTATCCTGTAGGATACTTAGAAACTCTACCCCCGCCCCTTTTTCCTACAAGAACACTTTATCACACTGTGAAAGATAATGAATTAACACCAGAGCAGTTTACCTGACATGTCCCAACACAAGGGTCAGGCAGAGTCAGGCAATTGACGATAAATACACACACTTGACAGCCCTTTCACTTCCTCATAGGGATAAAAGGCAGAGCACGAAGCACACTCTGGACAAGGCCAAACGCACAAGGAAGCAGCTATTCCAGGACGGTAGTTCAAACAGAGGTGAAAGGCAGCGAGATGTGAAGGGACGACAAAGAGGGAGTTGCCCTTGCCCTTTTCAATCCAGACCTGCGAAGACTCCGAGAAAGGAAACGTGAGACCGGGAATGGCAGCTGGCGAATGGTGCAAAGGATGTCAACGATACATGGAACCCTCCCGCCCTGAGAGCCAGGGCGGGGAGAAGCGGTTGCCATTGTGGTACCGACCTTGACTCACAGCCGGTGAGTCAAAAACCCATTGACAACATAACGGACTGTGTTGAGGCTCAAGGATGCGAAGAGCAAGATTGCAAGAAGAAGACCAGTATATAAAGGTCTTTTGTCAGTAAAATTGGCAACACTGCTAGAGTGGTCCGACGTCACGTGGGCACTCATTCGAAAGACTCTAACCGGTGACCCGCTCTTGAGCAAAGGAAAGTGTTGAATAAGAGAATCGAAGTGGTCCTGCAGCGGGTTATGTCAAATGCTGTGCATAATCAAAAGTCTTCAGTTATTGAAAATACATGTTCCAAGAGGCCTTAGGGGAGGCCGGCGGGAATGTGTCAAAGTCGTCATTCAAGGGTCAAGCCAAACCCCTTTGTACAGTCGAAAGTCTTTCACACGTTGTGGTGACAGAATTGAGTAAAGCCTGAATGGGGGGTTAAGGAAAGCTTGACTGGGGGCTTAAGAAAAAGCCTGACTGGAGGTTAAGACACGGAATTAGGTAAGGGAAAACCTAAGGGGTCTAGAAAGACTTTTTGTTGAACTTTGCTAGAATGGCAAGGTGAACCCGACAGAGGGATACCACAAGAAGGTCTGGGCCCGGATAAGGGAGACCTAAGTAAGGTGGAGAAAGCCAACCGCAGGGTTGTTTAAAAAGACATTGGGCCTCATTACAACCTGCCAGTCCGGGACCGTGCAAAATCCGTGATGGCGGTAAAAACGTTTCCGTGTCCGCAAGGGTGCGGAAAAACCGCACGATTACACGCTGTCGGTCGCGCGCACCACACGGACTCGGAAACGTTGTTACCGCCGTCACGGAATACCCCACGGAAATGGAAATAACGAAGCCACAAGTGGCGCAAAACCCGTTTCCGCCTCCGCCGCCACGGACACGGAACCGGAAATACCATGATCGCCAAAACAGGAAACAGAGAGGCGGCCATCATATAAAAGCACAATCCATTGCCATCCAGAGCCAGCACAAGCACAATCCTGACTCTGAGAAGCCAAAAGGGACCACCAGCATGTCTGCCAGGATTCCTGCTCAGAGGCAGCGCAAACAGCGCTTCAGCGAGGCGGAGCTAACCGTCTTGGTGGAGCACATTGTGGACAATGCTGAGATGCTGTTCAGCGCCGACCAACGGCGTGCCACACAGCAGCGGAGGAAGGAGGTGTGGGCCGAAGCTGCACGCAAGTGCACCGCTGTGGGCGTGGCAGTGAGGAGCGTGAAGGACTGCCACAAGCGTTGGGACGACCTGAGGCTGAGGGTACGCAACCTCATTTCCACGCACCACCAACGCAGCAGTGGGACAGGCGGAGGACCCCCTTCCCCACTGAGGCTGCAAGCATGGGAGGAGCGTTGCAGCAGCGTCCTCCACCTAGAGGGAATCCATGGGATTGGGCAGGCTGAGGCAGGAGTGAGCCCACCTGCAGATGCCGGTAAGTGCCCAAACATGAATGCCACATGTAAATATGCAGTTGTGAGTACTGGGCCAAAGGACCCATTAACAACCCCCCCCCAGGCAGTGCATGTGTGGGCCAAAGGACCCATTAACAATCCCCCCCCCCAGGCAGTGCATGTGTGGGCCAAAGGACCCATTAACAATCCCCCCCCCAGCCAGTGCATGTGTGGGCCAAAGGACCCATTAACAACCCCCCCCCCCCAGGCAGTGCATGTGTGGGCCAAAGGACCCATTATGATCCGTATGGCAACCAATATCACTGAATGCAGACACCAGCAATCAGATGCATGTGACTAACACTATTCAATGTACAAACTAAATGACGCATGTGATGCACCCATCTGCCACCACAACAACACTAATTGCATGCCCTTTGTGTCCCCACAGCCGTTTCAAGTGACAGTGATACTGCACAACAGGCCAGCCAATCAGCATCGGCAAGTACACTAGCCACCGCCACCACACAGGAGGATGCTGCCGGCAGTTCTGCACCTCTGGCCACATTACCAGCCACTACAGATGTGCATCACACCACCACCACCACCAACATCCCCACCATCTCCACACTGGCTGAGTCCAGACAGGTGCCACAGGAACCTATCAAGGCCACCCAACAAAACACCGAAGGCAGCAGCACTGCAGAGGGGGCGGCCTGCAGTGATAACAGTGCCCCGCAAGAGCACTCGGAAACGGGGCCACAGGGGGAGATGCCCACATTGGAAGACCTGGGCTCCTTCCATGAGCTGGGGTTCAGCCCCACTTCACTGGGGAGTCCCATGAGGTCGCCCACCCCATCCATGGCCGAACTGAATGCCCGCATGCAGCGGATGGAGGACCAGCAGGCTACCCTCACCCAGCTGGTGGAGAGGCAGCTAGAGGAATCCAGGCTGCAGAGGGAGAGCTACAGCGCCTCAGTGCGTCGCCTGTCGAGGTCCATTGGACGCTTTGCGAGCACCATAGTGACCCTTGCACGCCATGTGCGGGAGGGCAATGACCACACCTCCAGGCTTGTGGAGGCCATGTTGGTTGGCCAACAGGCAAATCTGGCACGGATGCCCTCAATCCCTGATTCTGGCCAATCAAACACTACCACCCCATCCAGCTCCACTACTGCCAGTCCAAGGAGGCGCTCGAGTAGGCTAACGGGTCCCTTGGGCAAGGTTGCACAGAAGCGCACACGGAAGTGATGGCATGTGTGTGGGGCAGTGCAGGACACATGTGGACTACAAGGGTGTGAGAGGGGTGGTCACGTTTGGGTGGTGGGGTAGGTAGTTTTGGGGGTTTGGACAATGGGCTCTGGGTGGGGGTGGGCATGTTTGGGTGGTGGGTGGCCCCGGGTGTACAGCTTCCCTAACCAATGCACCTTCTTCCCTGTTGTTATTACATCAATACATCACCATTTCAAATCAAGACATACATGTGTGGACATTGATCATTTATTTTGCAGTGCAACTATTAATTCATTGTCGTCACCATGTTTGTGCATTACTGTGAATGTGCTGTGACTCAAAAGTAAATGCGAATCAGGGCATCCCGTGCTCTCTGGCCATCATGTGCACCCCCAGGGGGAGGCGGTGCCATCCCATCCCCATCTCCATCTCCATCCCCATCTCCATCCCCATCTCCATCCCCATCCCCATCCCCATCCCCATCCCCATCTCCATCCCCATCCCCATCCCCATCTTCCTCATCTGCGTCTGGTGGCATTGGGATGTTCCTGCGCAGGCATATATTGTGCAGCATGGCACATACCAGCGTGATTTTGCCCGTCTTCACTGGGCTGTACAGCAGTGATCCGCCAGATCTGCTCAGACAGCGGAAACGGGCCTTCAGCAGTCCAAATGTCCTCTCAATCATTCCACGTGTGCGGATATGTGCCCTATTGTATGCCTCTTCATGCCTGTTCCTTGGTCTCCGTACAGGTGTCATCAACCATGGCGTGAGTGCATATCCCGCATCACCTACATGGGATGTAGATGGGGGAACATGTCAGTGTTTGTGGCATCATGTCCTCATCTGCTGCTGTGCATTCTTGTATCATCATTCATTCATGCATATGAACCATGCAGTGTCTGGAGGTATGTTTTGGCCATCACGAGGAATGTCGCTGACTGCATATGGGCCTACACATTAACTTGCATGTTTGCTGTGCCCTGCGGGTGACATTTGATTGTGTGCATGTCATGGTGCAGTGCTGTCCACACATGGCAGAGTGACTTCACTGTACGGAAGTAGTAAATACTCGTCGTATCATTTACACGCCTCTCGTGCTTTTTGGGGCAGTGTTTCAATTGAGGGTGGGTGTCTGCAGTGGCACAGGGTTCATGGGACAGTGACGGGATTGGCTGTGGCAGTGTGTGCACGGGCACATTGTGGTGCCCTGTCATGTCTTCCTTCATGATGTTTGGCATCCGCTGTGTATTTGGTAGATGGAAGGGGGGTGATGCATGTGCGGTCACAGCGGCACACTCACAATGCTCATTGCCTGGACACACACACACCACTCCGACAGGGTTGTAGCATCGTCAGCTGTACTCACCCAATAGCCACGTGCTTTGTCCGGCATAGCGTTCCATGTACCGTGGCAACGTGGAATTCCGCAGTACCATTGAGTCATGTGATGAGCCTGGGAAACGTGCGCAGCAGTGTGTAATCAGTTGCATGGCATCACAAACCATCTGGACATTCAAAGAGTGATACTGTTTCCTGTTGCGGAACACCGCCTCAATTGCATGTGGTACTGTCAGCTCGACGTGGGTGCAGTCAACTGCGCCTATGCAATTTGGCATGCCTGCTATGGCATGGAAGGCCAACTTGGTGGCAATGACCCCGGGGAGGGTGCGGGGTAGGGCTATGTGTTCCGACACATGGCGCAACATGGCATCCAGTACCTGTACCAGGACTTTTGAGAAACACGGTTGTGATATGCCGTGCAGCTCACCAACCGTGTGTTGATAGGTGCCAGTGCCAAGGAAATGCAGAACTGAGACAACCTTCAAGAGGGGGGGGATGGCAGTGGGGGTGTCAATTAGGCTGCTGATGTTGTCCTCAATCATGGCGGTGATGTGCAGGATTGTTGCACGGTCCAGCCGGTATAGGGTGTGGATCTGTCCTGGGGTGAGGTTCCAGGGTGAGGCCCTGATGCGTGGTATTGGTGGCTGGCGGCGGGGTCGGGCTGGCTGGGCAATGGGGTTTGCCATGGCTGCAGGGTTGGCTGGTTGCCGCCTGCGCCTCCTCCGCCTACGCCTCCTCCTCTGCGCCATTGCTGCCACCATGTGCAGTACTGCCTGTTGGTTGAGTAGGCCCAGTCCCAGTGCTACTAGCCCTGCTGCCTGCATGGTTCTGTGTTGTGTTGGGCTGGGTGTGGCCCTTTTGTAGGCTCCCAGTGGCCTGCTAGGTCCAGCTGGGCTGATTTGGTGCACCTGTGCCCTGATTCAGTTCAGCCGGCAGTGTATAACGCCATGTTCGCGGTGGCGGCGGTTCCGCCACCGTGATCACGGTATTTCCGCCATTTTTTTCCCGGTATTTCCGTGTCCGCGCTAGTTGTGATGCTCACGGTGTTTCGTGTTGCCGGTAACGGAGGGGTTTCCGTGCAGGCGGAATTAAGGGGAACCCTATTTCCGCGGTGGCGGTTTAGGGTGGTGCTATTACCGGGGCCGCGGGTCATGATTGCGCGGACATGCAAACGGTGCCGGTATGGTTTTACCGGCAGTGTTAATTCCGGACCGGAGTACTTGTAATGAGGCCCATTGAGACTTCTGAATATTACATGTTGATGAAATTCTGATAGGAAAGCCATGTGAACTATGTACATGAGGCAAGTGTGAACCCGACTGAGGGATGTCTGCGAACTAGGGTTAGGAGATATACACACGTGAACATTGTGACGACAAGTGTGAACCCAACTGAGGGATGTCCAAAGTGAGTGGTTGGTCTGAGCACGATTGAGGGAGATTAACATTGAGAGAAGGATTGAGGGAAGGATCAGAGCCCCGCTGTCATGATCCCAGCTACATTCCCAGCTATGATTCCTATGATACAGGAATATAGATTCCATTCAGTAAAACTAGGGAGGCAAGGAACTTCATATCTATCAGTGGGTCAACAGTGGCTTCAAGCTTGGTGCAAGAGACATTTACCCCACTCCTAGCATTGTACCCATAGGCTCATTACACTCACATTGCCTTCCCTACCCTCAACATGGCAGCCGCAAAATCCATAGATAACTCTCAGTGCATTCTACACCTGTTGAAGAGGGAGCTACTTAAGCCCCCTCTCTGCCAAAGCTCTCGCTTTGTGTCTTCTCCACTGACAGCGGGTAACGGTTCCAGCGATCTCTGACAGAGCCTATCAATAAAAGAAAAAGAGTCAAAGATATTAATTTCCACAGCAAAATCAACAGAATAGCAGTAGAATTGTAAAGCCTTACCGAACCAAAGTATTTTCCCAAGTATTTTCCTCAGTCCGCTGTTATATTTGTAGTCTCTGCATCTTCTGTCAGAAGCTCCATCACAGCCGCAGCATTTCTTCTCTCAGCAGCTTTAGTCCGCGGTCGCAGTGTATTCTTCCTAAAGTTTTCCTTAGCAGTTTCTGCATTGCCCGAAGGTATTTTCTTCAACAGTTTTTCCAAAGACCTGCAAAATAAAGGTATTTAATGAATGAATTAACTTGTAAAAAGGAAAGAAAGAAGAAGTTACGTATGTGCTTACCTGAAGTCTCAGCTGGGCCTTTCTTCGCTTATTTCTTACTGCGCTTGTTTCTGAAGGCAGCTATTACTCTGTTTTTTCGACAAAAAGAGGCAAATTAAGGTTTCGTCAAAACGAGTATAGCTGTAGCCATACCACAGCATCAGCCCTTATTAGGGAACCACGAATCTGAAAAACTAAAGGAAATTCTAGCAAGAGAGGTCTCTCCAACGTAGGGACCATTAGTATCTGATGAACTGTATATAATTATTATTTTCACCAAAAGACTTGCCCAAGATTCCGTTAGAAGTAGTTTTGGACATTGTTCAGTTAAGAATTTTTCAACACCACAGCCCCCTCAGATTAAAAGTCACCTACTCAACGCGCCCTTGTAGAATACAGGATGGAGAGCTCCACAAAAAAAAGCACAGGTTAGAAGGGTGGGTTATTTCAAGGTACACTGTATCACAGTTTTAGTTTGTGAATGGGGATTACAATAGGGCTTTTGTTATAATTGTTGTTTCCATAGAATCAGTGTCCAGACAACCGGTCCTCATCTGAAAAGGCATTACGCTACTGTGGAGACCTAAGGTAAGCGTTACACGGGCTGAGGGGGATCAATGGGTGAAGAGTAATCACTGGGCATGAAGCTAACCGAAAGGAACTTTTGTTTTGTGGTTGATAGTACATCAGGTCCTCTGAAGCAAGAGACTTTACATGAAAGAGACTTGGGTGCAGAAGCCCTTATTTTGAGAAAAATAAACTATAAACTCATACCGGAGAGGCCCCGGAGTGTGCTGTGCTCAAGAGCCCCTATAAACAAAAGGAGAGAAATCAGGTATAAATGAGCATAGTGGAGGGGTTTTCAACCTGACATATATCAACCTTCAACAAAAAAGTGCCCCCTGCGCTATTTTAGGTTGTAAGCCTACAATTAACTGGATACTAAAGGGATTCTCACACTTATAAGAGCAATGCAAGTTTAGAGAGCAGAAGTACTAGGAGAATACAACCTGACTTCATCATTGATTCTGTTAAAAGATGTTTTTTAATATAAATAGAAATATCATAAAAACACTTAAAAATTCCCATACAAAACTAGCAAAAAGCGACAAGTGCTTCACAGACAATAGTAAGTGTTCATCATTGAAATACCTAGTTTTGTGCAAAAATCGAAAATAATCTGCATCTCTTCTCTAAAATATTGTAATAGCATCACGTGTACAAAGCAGCATATAAACAGTTATAAATACTTGTTACATTTGCTATTTACTGAGCATTAAACCACACAATAGTTATAATTCAGAAACCATCCTTGTATAGTTTTACTGATCCTGATGCCTCAGCCGGTGTATAAGTAAAGTGCATCTAAATTAGTTAGTGTTAATTTAGATACTGCTCAGTTGTATCTATATAAACCCAACATGTTTAGTTCCTTCCGTAATTCAAACTAGTAATAGGAACTTCTTCAGGGGAAATTTATAAGCCAGGGTCAAGGGTAACCCTTCGCCCGGTTTATGGTGGTATCTAGTAGACACTTGAGAAATAGAAAATGGCGTAGCAGTGCGAGATCTCGGATCGTTTATCCCATTCGGTACTTAAATAAAGTACCAGTCCCACTTTTTTTGTGTTGAATACAGGAAAGTGGATCCAGTGTCAACCTAATAATATAACAAAACAACAAACCACAAACTAATCAGTGTGGTTGTTTAGAACAAAAACATCAAAACATAATTAACTAAGTTAGATATGTGTAGGAGCTTACCGTTTTTTGAATGTCAGTTAAGAATACTCAGGAAGCTGCACTGAGTTTCTAAATTGCAGTTCAAGAGAAAGTCCTGTGGACATACAAAGAGTGACAGAGTACTCAACCTCTAAATCGCAGAAATAAGTCCATAGAGGCTCAATAGTTTGAGCTGCCAGTATTCGAAGAGTTGCAGGTCATTCAAAATAGTGTAAGATAAGTAAAAACTAGTGATCACTTACTGAGTTAAAGTCGCTAAATTAGTTCTGCAATTATGAGTAGTTCACGCCCTGGGGATGGTTCATGTAGAACATCACAATAATGGGTAGGTGGATCAATCTAAAATCAAAACAGCAAAGGTCTTAGTGCCCGGACAAAAGACCTAAACCTGTTCATATGTTGACATTTGTAGTCCAGAAAGACATACTGGACATGGCTAAAAAAGCCCTAGGAACATATCCGGGCAGATGGGAGTAGGTGAAATTCTTACTATAACAAATCTGCGTTTGCGGAAAGTAAAAGCAGAAAGGAAAACACACCTAATGGCACGTAATGGTGTGGGGATCTATGAGCCTCGGGAAATACGTAGTAAAAATATATCGTGCGAACCATCACAAGCACATTCTGGATACCTGTTGATGGTTGAGATCTGCACGCATTTGTTCGTTGCGGCTGCAAGAGGTCCTTAAGCCATGATTTAGCGAAGAAGCCGTATAGCCAAACGCCTGAGGATAAATGGAAATGCAAAAGATCTATTGTGCGCATGCGTGTCGTAGAGGGCGCTGATCACGGAGTTGCCGCGCGTTAGGAGGACAAAGTGATGTGCAGGTGCGTGTGAGTAGGTACAACACTAGTCCCCGCTCGTATGAACAGAGCTCATCATCTTAGCTACCCCTGCTAATATCAACAAACTAGGCCTTGAATATGCCTTGAATATGCCGAATTCAACATAGATGGCAATCTCATCAGAGTATCCAGGGAAGTAAAAACCCTTGGCTTTTATCTGGATGCCACTATGTCATTCACTAAACAGGTCAACTCACTAGCATCTACCACTGCGTACACTTGCAAATTAATAAGGGCAGGCAGACCATTCCTATCCAATGACAGCTGCCTGATCCTGGCAAGAGCACTCATACTATCTAGGCTTGATTATTGTAATGCCCTCTATAGCGGTGCCAACAAAGCCATTATCCACAGGCTCCAAATCTTACAAAACAATGCCTTGAGAGCTGCCCTCGGCATTAATAAGAGAGATCATATCTCAACCACTAGACGCCAACAGAAATGGCTCTCTACAGACAACAAAATCAAACTAAAGTTGGCCTCCCTAACCCATAAAGCCCTCAACAATGCCGCCCCCAGTTATCTGATGGACATGGTAAAGAGAAAGTCCTCCATCCGACAAACAAGAACTATCAATTCCAACCGTCTGATAATTCCCAGATTCAAACTCTCCACCATTGGTGGGAACAGTTTCCCGGTGAAAGCTGCCACGCTCTGGAACTCTCTGCCACACAACCTAAGAGCTGACCAACCATACTTGCACTTTAGAAGACACTTCATCAGTCACCTTAACTCCAATAACCCTTGTATTTAGCTGCACTTTCTACACTCATGTATAGAAAGTGATACTTTTGTTCGTGATTCTGCCCTCGCCTCTAACAGCCCTGCATACTTCTGTACACTTACCTCCTGTATAGATATTGACTTTTTATGTTTGAAGACTTGTATACCTCTTATTCCTGTAATCCTGAATATTTTTCCAGGATTACCCGCCTCTAACAGCCCTGTACATATCTGTATATTTACCCCTGCATAGATATTGACTTTGTATGTATGAAGATTTGTATATTTTGTATTCCTGTAATTCTGATTATTTTTATTACTACTTCAAAGTGTATATTTCTGCAACACTGTAAGCTTCGAATTATCTTTTGCCTGCGCCCTGTTGCCCCTGGGTAAGGTGCGCCATACAAATAAATAAACAAACAAACAAACAAACAAACTGACCGTGAAATCAGTGGATAGGAAAAGGGGTAAGTATAATTCCTAGATAGTAATCATAATAACGCGATCCACATGATTGAAAAATGAAGGTGAGCATGGAAGGACTCACTCATCGACAAATGTACTTCGAACATAAAGTGCCGGTGTTATGCGCATGTGCATAACTCAGTATAGTGATCCTTCGGATCCTAAACGTATTGGGAATAGTGCACGCAATGACGATAATATTATATAATTCCGCAAAGTGCATATGATCGCCAGATAATGTTAGTCCTCGAGGGTGCCAGATGCCAATAGTTGGTACACGTGTATAAGTAAAAGAATAACAAAGGAAATATGGAAAGGTAAAAAAAGCAAGATTCATATTAGTAATGGTCTGAGTTGCTGGCATCGCGGATGTTTTACTCTCTACTACAGGTCTCATATCATATCCGGTGTACCAGATACTGAGTACCAATGAATAAGAGTATTAACTGGGCAAGCTCAGTTTTCTATGATATGATGTAATCAGCACAATGTTCCGACATGTCCATAATTGTTCAGATTGGGATGGCTGTGTGTTAGTTAATGAAGACATTACAGTCAATATTTTCATTAAGACCATCAGGGTAACTTTTAGTCAAAAAAATCATCTTTTGTTCTTGTATGCTTAAGGTGCGTTTGTCTGCACTAGAGTCTTGGGTTGATTCAATTTTCATGATTACAGACCATCTGAGTTCTTCTGGTTTATGTCCCAGGCTTGTGAAATGTCCCACCAGAGGTGCATTCGCTGGACTGTTTCTTATGCAGCTTTTGTGTTCTCCGATTCTGACTTTAATTTTTCTTTCTGTTTTGCCAATGTAAAGTCTATTGCAAGGGCACCAAACGGCATAAACTACCATCGTGGAATTACAATTAGTAAGGACTCTTTGTTCCCATCTTTTCTGCAAACCCAAATCAATGTCTTTAGTTCTGCAGGTTTGTGCACAGCAATGTCAGTGGCCACATGGACTGTGGCCTTTAGTTCTGAGGAGACCCCAACTTTCTGTAAGTGTCGGTTGTCCATTCAATTTTGGTAATACATCATTTCTCCTCATTAATTCTTTTAGGTTCTTGCTTCTGTGAAATGCACATTTAGGTCTTGATAAAGGGCATTCTCCTTTTTCCATTACATGCCAATTACGTTTCACAATTTTAGATATTTCATTCGACAGAGGGTTATACGTACTCACAAATATGATCTTATCATCATTAATTCTTTTTTCTCTGTATTCCAAGATGGCATCTCTATTGTTGTTCGAGGCTCTTTTATATGCATCTTTGACCACTTTTTTAGGGTAACCTCTCTTTAACAAATGTTGTTGCAAATTGGCAGCTTCTTCCACAAAATCCTTTTTCACACTACTGTTTCTTTTTATGCGTAGAAACTGCCCAAAAGGCAAATTCTGTCGAGTATGTTGACGATGGAAATTGGAGTATAGTAGCATAGAGTTTTTATCTGTACTCTTATGGAATGGTTTAACCTGAAGTATTGATTGTTCTTGGGTGATAAAAATGGTTAAGTCCAAGAAGTTGATAGAATCATGATTTACAGTGCTGGTGAATTGCAAAAAAGGATTTTGTGTATTCAGCCACAATGTAAAGGCTTCAAAATTCAACAGATCACCAGTCCATATCATTAGAACATCATCAATAAACCTTTTCCAGATTTTGATGTATTTTCTGTAAGGATTACAATCAGTCAGGATCACATGTATCTCTTTTGTTTCAACATACAGATTTGCCAGGGTCGGTGCTACGGCAGAGCCCATAGCGGTACCATGTATTTGTTTATAGAAACTTCATGGGTCGCCCATTGACTATCTGGTTTACGCAGACAACCTCATTCTGATAGATTTGACCCCTATAGGGCTCCAGCGCAAACTGAATTGTCTTGACTCCTACACAGTAGCCAACGGACTCCAAATTAACAAACAAAAAAGTGAAATCTTAATTTTTGAAAAACTACAAGGAGCTAGGGGACGTAAAGAGAAGTTTCGCTGGCAGCTTGCAAATGAGCGTCTACAAATTGTAAAGAACTCTATATACTTAGGCATGAAGATCAGTGCCAGTAGAACTGACGCGCCTTGGTCTGATGCTGCGAAAAGCAAGGGCCGGCAGATGGCATGCCAAGTCCTATTAATCAACAGAAAATTTGGAAAATTCTCGCTAAAACCAACCATTACGTTTCTTGAGCAAAAAGTGGTACCTGCTCTAATTTATGGTGGAGAAAACGCGTTTGGCTGTGCTAACGTTTTGTGGAACTCGCTGGAAAACATCTTTTGGACTCGCGTTCTGCAGCTTCCAAAGGGCGCCTCAACGATATGCCTACCGTACGAGCTGGGGCTCATCTCAATCAAAGCAAGAGTTACTTGGAACCTACTGAGCTTGTTCAGAAAAACGATGGTCAAAACTTCCGTGCCCCAATTCCAATTGTTGCATAAGCCCGATAACGCCATGGCCCATACTATATTATTTGAATGGAATCTACTTTGCCAGGCTCTATTGAAGGAGTATGACCTCAGCCTCCTAACGTTACTAGAAAATCCAGGTTTTGCAAAGACGAAAATTTGGAGAACCGATTGGATAAACACTTGTGACTTAAGAACAAAATCAAAACTGATGCACGAGGTTCCGGGTGAAGTAAAAGCATATGGTCAGCGACATACTTACTTAACCTTGTTTACCAGATCCGCACTCAAGAGCCCTGCATATGCGCTTCAGATTGAATCTGTTTCCAACAAAAGAGCGTCTCGGTACTTGGGCGAAGTTTGCTAACATTGACCCTGTGTGCAGATTTTGCAATAAGAATAACGAGACCCTCAAACACTTGGTAATGTCATGTTCGGCTTTTGAGCAACAAAGAGTGAGTCATTTTGGGCAAATTATCAACAAGCACCAATTCATGAATACAGAAGACTGGTGGAATGCACTTTTTGAGGGGCACAATAGAGCAGTCTTATTTGCTCTAATAAATCTTCTGCGAACGATAAAAAGTGGTTTGGATACCGAGAAAGAAAAACTGGGAGTATGTAAATTGGAGAATCCTGCTGGAGGGGACACTTGAGTCAGCATGTGTGGTGATAACTGACCATGTTTCCGACTGCTAACGAAAAATGGAGGGATGGAGGGAGGGACGAAGTTACTTGTATTGTGTCTTTCTTTTTAAAGGTTTGAATAAACCAATAAAATAAAAAAAATAAAAAAGAAACGGCCATTAAAGGCAAAGCCCTGCCTTGTCCTGTGCTTCAAACATGGGAAAGGGAGACCCCGGCCACCCAATCCTGACATCATTTTGTGAACACTTCTTTCTTTTCTTGTGAAAATTATACCACACTGTTTTGTAGCATAGTGGTAAGGATTGGCAATAGGCTTATTAGTCTAGGCTCTTTTTATTTGACTAGACTCCACTAGGACTGCATTATTATTATTATTTGATGGTCGTAGCTTTCTCCCATCTTTGATTTAGGTTTAGATTAGGTGTTTATCTCACCCATTTTACAGTTTGATAAACACCCTTGAACTGTGATCACTTATGTCTGTCTTACTTTGATACCATGCCTTCTTTACACATGGTGTCAGAATTGGGATGTGATTCAACTGATGAAAATTGAAACCCATGCTGATAAATGTTGTACCACCAGAAGGGGGAAATAAAATCGGTGAGCTCTATGACTCTGACCGCATATCAACACTACAAGAGATACTGTTCTCCCAACTACGAGTCAAGACTGGTCAACAGGATCTGTTCTTTAAAACTCAACTATTGCTAGATACCCTTTCCCTCTCACATTATAATATACAACAGTGGGATCGAATAATACTGAGAGTTTGAACCGTCTTTATATTTATTAGACCTAGCGCTCTGATCCCTCCCCCTTCACACCTTTTATTTTTGGCACCCAATTGCCATCCGTTGCGTGGCTATCAGGGGTAGAGGTTAACTTACCAAAGTCCATTCCTTCGGAAGATTCAGAATCAGAAGAATAAGGGGACTTCAAAACCCTATCCGAGGGAGCAGAGAGTTGTTTCTTTTCTGATTCTGAAACATTCACAGAGGGAACTCTCATACCCCCAGAAGAAATGGCCGACCTAGCCAATGTTATCACCCAGTTAGCGACCCATCAGATACAGGCCGCAGCTAGACTCCAAGAAAATTTGACTAAATTGGTTGAATTGCAAGCAAGACCCTTACTACCACAGGAGGTACTTCCACCATATCTGGAAGGTGAAAATTTAGGAAATCTTTTTCTCAACATCAAACGCCTCGCTGAACAACTAGGATGGGACCACAACCTTAAAAGATGCTATTTGGCCCATTTCTTGAAAAGTGAATTACAAACCCCTTATCAACTACTTAGTCTTGCACAGGGAGCCACCTTTCTATCCATCAAAGAAGGGCTGTTAAAAAGAGTGGGGCAAATCTGCAATTGTTATCGGCAAATGTTGAGGACCATTAGATTGAACACGGGAGAAATCCCCTTAGAAATGGGTGAACGTGTCAAAAACACTGTGGCCCTGTGGATCAATAACACATTTTTAGAAGAATTAACCGAGATGATCCCCCTAGAACAATTCACAAATTCCTTACCCCCTTTTTTGCAGAAAGCCATTCTACAGTTAAATCGACCTACCCTAGCCACGGCCATTGAGACTGCACAAAACCACTCTGATGCAGCTAAACAATTCCTCTCGACCCATCGTTGGGTGGAACGGAAGGATCATAAACCTATCCACCAACCCCAACCTCAGGCAATACATAAACAAGGGGGTTTGTATAGAATGAAAGAAGGGATTCCACGAGAGAAAGTAGAAATCAGACTGACTGATTCTAAAACCAAAGATAAAAGTAAGAATGAGGAAATAAAAGGAAGCAGACTGCCTGTTCCTGTCTGTTTTTCCTGTAGGACACCATCTAAAGAATCTAAGGGACGAACCTGCAAATAGGCTGTTTAAAGGGTGTAGAGTGGGAAGAACCCGAAGAAGAGCTAGAGACCTTTAGTATCTGTTTATGCCAATCCTCTAAGGCTTTTACATACGAAAAGGCTTGGGTCAACGGGAGGCACGTAAGGGCCTTAATTGACTCAGGTTGTAAGCAAACTGCTATACGGGCCAATTTAGTTACAATAAATGACCTAGAAAATTCAGCCCTGGTTAGAGGTACATGTTTATGGGACAATGAAATGTAACCCTAAATACCTGTACACATTAATACCCGGGGCGAATCCTGTGAAATATCGTCATCCATAATTCTTGGCTCCCAGAAGAAGTTATCCTGGGCGGGATTTCCCTACCTTTTCTACTATCTCCAACAGGAAACTCCACCTCCATTTGGAGATATCCCAGCTCAGAGTTGCTGGCAAGCAGACTATTACTCCCCAAACTCTCCTGTATGGGACTTGGAGAACTCTGAGCCTATGAAACCTGAAACAACCATTAAAACCCAATTCATGGGCTACTGTCAAGAGATCACTAAAACCATTATACCTCTACCAACACCGGCCACAGCAAATCACTGTAATATGCGAGAGTTCTTGGTCATCTCTCATCCCTATTCTCTCCCAGGTCTTAACAATGTGGGACCTGGACAAAGAACAGGCATATCCACCTCGCATAGGGGAAGGGTATGTGAGACACATCAAGGTGTCTCACTTGCAAGTCCCTGGGAATCTGTCACCCAGGTGGCCAGGACACAGTGTCATGTCTGCCCCTCATCCTGCCTCCTGTTCCCCTTCTGTGAAACCCAAGTCGAGATTGCCTGCAGACTCGCATTACAACAATCGGCAGTTCACTCATAGAACGGCAGCAAGACCGTTTTATTCCTGCTGGAGACTTACAGGGAAGTTTCCATGGAGACGGGCTGCGTGTCTGGAACGCCACACTCCCCGCCTGGCTGCTTTCAAGTGTCCTCATGTGATCAAGAAAGTCACGTGACCAGAATGCCTTGTGAATGTATTTAAACTAGGTAATGGCCGGCAACCGGTGCTTCTGATTAGCTTGTCATTCATTTCTTGAAGCTCTGGCGTTTTACGAATGCTCCTAAGCCTGATTGTCCTTCATTATCCCAGGGTTCATCCAGCATTCCTACCTGGGTCAGCGGCACCACGGCTGCTCTCTGCTTACCTAGCATTACAACTATGGCTTCTTTAAAGGCACATCTAATTCCATTCTCCATGGCATTACGACTGCTCTCTGCTTACAGCTTGCATTACGACTACGGCTTGTTTAAAGGAACCTCTTATTCCATTCTTCAACCGTCGATGACACCGTCCACTTCCTCATCGTCAGAGAAAAATAAAGCCAAAACACTGTCCACGGATGCCAAAGGTACGCCTCCAAATTAAAGCGGTTTGAAGAAGTCTATGGGTACGGCCCCTTACATCCCAGAGGCCCACAATCAGCCAATAGGAGCTCAATTGTCTCCCTTAAGAGAGATGACAGAGCTTCCAGACATCATTCTACAGGAAGAATTTTCAGCCCTGGTTAGAGGTACATGTTTATGGGACAAACCCAAGAAGCTCAAAAGCTGCGGGTCTGGGCTTTACATCACAAGGTTCAGATCAAGGCAGAACACCTGCCGGGAGTGGACAATGTCTTAGCAGACAAGTTAAGCAGAGACTACACAGCATCCCACGAATGGAAGCTAGACGAAGCAGAAGTCCAAAGGATATTTCACAAATGGGGACATCCGCAAAATCAACCTTTCTGCCACCAAGGCCAACAGGAAATGCCACAGGTTCGCCTCCAGATATCCAGAACACCTCTCAATAGGGGATGCCTTCTCAGTGGATTGGACAGGGAAATTCCTTTACGTCTTCCCTCTGATCCCTCTCATAGCGAGAGTACTTCGCAGACTGAAAGAGAAGGCCTGCTCTATGATTCAACTAGCATCAGATTGGGCTTGCCAGGTTTGGTACCCAATCCAGCAGCACGTGTCACGATGGCACCCGATTCACCTCAAAGCCCATCAGAACCTAACACAACAGAATCACACGGTGCTCAACCACGACCCAGCGAGCCTGTCACTCAGGGCGTGGTTCCTCAGGAGCGAAAACTAATTAACTTGAATCTCCCTGCAGAATGCTGGGATATAATCAAGGCTTCTAGGGCCCCTTCCACTGGCATCACTTACATTCGAAAATGGACTTGTTTCACCAAGTGGTGTGAAACATCATCAGTGAATTCACTTGCTGCATCGATCGAACAAGTTCTACCTTACCTGTTGCATCTAGCTAAAGCAGGGCTCTCCCTAGCATCCATCAAGGTGCATTTATCCACCATATCGGCATACATGACAAACCCAGGTCAACAATCTTTACTCACCGAACCGGCTATCAAAATATTCTTGAAAGGATTGATGCGTACTTTCCCACCAACTCCGACACTGGTTCCTTCATGGAGCCTGAACACGGTCTTGGCAGCTCTCATACAGCCACCATATGAACCGATTCATAGGTGTGACATAACATTTTTATCCTGGAAAGCAACTTTCTTAGTAGCCATCACGTCAGCCAGGAGGATTAGTGAGTTGCAATCCCTTTCGGCAGAACCTCCATTCACCTTGTTCCTTAAGGACAGCGTCATCCTGAGAACGCACCCAAAATTCTTACCCAATGTACTGTCAGAAATGACGCTCACCAAGCGCATTGTGCTTCCAACCTTCTTCATGAATCACACATCTAATGCAGAGAGATCATTACATTTGCTAGATGTAGCAAGGGTTTTACAATTTTACATACAAAAAACTAAGGAGTTCCGTTCCTTCACTAGACTTTTTGTCGCATTTGCTGGCCGCACAACGGGGCAGCACATTTCAAAACAGAGCTTGGCGCGTTGGGTAAACCAATGTATCAGTCACTGCCACCAATGTAAAGGTGACCCGCTCGCCAGACCTCCCTCAGCTCACTCCACCAGAGGGAGAGCAGCTTCAGTGGCTTTTGATGCAGGAGTACCATTGAAGGACATCTACAGAGCCACGACCTGGAGCACTGTGCATATGTTTGCCAAGCATTGCTGCCTGGCAGAAGATACCAGCAAAGAGTCAGCAGTGGGTCAAGCGGTTCTCCGCCATCTCTTTGCTTAAGGTAAGAGCAGCCTTCTCTTCCTGCCTTCTCTAGAATGTAACCTATTTAATTGCTGTATAGTAAGGCGAACAGAACGATCTGCAGAAAATACAAATGTATGGGCATGTTTGTAACTGCTTGGTATTCTATTCAAGCATCTGAATCTATGAAATATCCAATGCTAGAGAAGTCTTAGTTACTGATAACCACCATATCACACTACTACGCTTACTCTCTCCTATACATCATCATTCAACTAGAACACATCTATGCTATGACACATTCGGCCTAGCTGTTCTCATACTAACATGACCCCACAAGCACCTCATCATCCTAATAAAACACAGCTAGCTCAGCACATACCGGCAAGCTTAGGTTTGATTTGATTTGATTTATTGATCTATTGAGCGCTTTACACCAAGTAGCTGTACAGTGAAACAACATAATACATAACAACATCAACAATGTAACAGATGAAGCAAAATTACATCATGAATCATTCGATAAAACAGTGAAAAGAGCAATTAACTGAAGGGGAGGGGGAATAGGGAGTGGGATTGGGTGGGTGGGGGAGGGGTGGTGGAGAGTTGGAAGAGGGAATTGAAGGGAGAGAGAGGAGGGTAGACGAGGGGAGAGAGAAAATCAAGGGGAAGAAAGGGGGGAAGCAGAGAGGGTAGAGGGGGAGGTTTCAAGGAGGAGAATGGAGAAGGAGGGATTTAAGGGAAGTATGGAAAGAGGGGAAGGTCGTGGAGGAGCGGATTGTGAGTGGGAGTGAGTTCCATTGTAGGGGTGCGAGGAGTTGGAAGGAGCGGAAACGGGAGGAAGCACAGGGGGATGGAGGTACAGTGAGAAGGAAGTGGTCAGCAGAGCGAAGGGAACGGGAGGGGGAGTAGAAGGAGAGAAGGGAAGAGAGATAAGGAGGACAAAGACCATGGAGGGATTTAAAGACAAGGCAGAGAAAGTAACATTTTAGCTGTGAGTGAAATGGTAGCCAGCCAAGGTAAGAGAGCGAAGTAGAGATGGAGTCACGGGAGGTGAGGAGACAAAGGGCGCGAACAGCAGAGTGGTAGATGGATTTAAGGGGGGCATGATGAGATGCTGGTAGTCCAAAGAGTAGTGAGGAGCAATAGAAGAGACGAGAAAAGATGAGAGAGGAGATTAGGAGTTTGGTAGCGTGGAAAGTGAGAGAGGGACGGATTTTGCTAATATTGTAGAGGTGGTATCGGCAAGTGCGAGACGTGAGCGAAATGTGCTGGGAGAAGGAGAGAGAGGAGTCAAAGAGAACGCCTAAGTTATGAGCTTGGGGAGAGATGGGGAGATTGGAGGGAGGAAAATGAATGAAAGGGGGAGGAGAGGGAGGGGGAAGAGAGTTGGAGGGGAAGAAAAGGACTTCGGTTTTATCGGTGTTAAGAGAGAGAAAGCGGGAGGACATCCAGTTCTTAATGGTAGTAAGGCAGGAAGAGAGTTTTAGGTGAAGGTCAGTTGAGAAGGAGGAGAAAGAGAGAAAGAGTTGGGTGTCGTCGGCATAGAAATGGTGGGAGATGCCAAACAAGGAGAGGGGTGAGGGCAGGAGCCCCCCCAACCCCCCAGCCCAGCAGAGGATCGAACCGAGGACCCAAGCGTGCATCGGATCAGGGCCTGCCTGACCCTGTCCACGCAAGTGCCTGACTCGCCCATGCCGGGCGCATCGCGGCACGAAATCGAGGCTAATCCTCGATCTAACCAGGAAGAACCGCCGGCAGGCGGATCGCCGGCCAGTCGAAGGCCATACTAAGGCCTGTTGTGTGCCCCAGGTCCCCCCACTTCCGACATCCACCTCGAGGGGTGAGGGCAGGAGCCCCCCCAACCCCCCAGCCCAGCAGAGGATCGAACCGAGGACCCAAGCGTGCATCGGATCAGGGCCTGCCTGACCCTGTCCACGCAAGTGCCTGACTCGCCCATGCCGGGCGCATCGCGGCACGAAATCGAGGCTAATCCTCGATCTAACCAGGAAGAACCGCCGGCAGGCGGATCGCCGGCCAGTCGAAGGCCATACTAAGGCCTGTTGTGTGTCCCAGGTCCCCCCACTTCCGACATCCACCTCGAGGGGTGAGGGCAGGAGCCCCCCCAACCCCCCAGCCCAGCAGAGGATCGAACCGAGGACCCAAGCGTGCATCGGATCAGGGCCTGCCTTACCCTGTCCACGCAAGTGCCTGACTCGCCCATGCCGGGCGCATCGCGGCACGAAATCGAGGCTAATCCTCGATCTAACCAGGAAGAACCGCCGGCAGGCGGATCGCCGGCCAGTCGAAGGCCATACTAAGGCCTGTTGTGTGCCCCAGGTCCCCCCACTTCCGACATCCACCTCGAGGGGTGAGGGCAGGAGCCCCCCCAACCCCCCAGCCCAGCAGAGGATCGAACCGAGGACCCAAGCGTGCATCGGATCAGGGCCTGCCTGACCCTGTCCACGCAAGTGCCTGACTCGCCCATGCCGGGCACATCGCGGCACGAAATCGAGGCTAATCCTCGATCTATCCAGGAAGAACCACCGGCAGGCGGATCGCCGGCCAGTCGAAGGCCATACTAAGGCCTGTTGTGTGCCTGTTAGGAGCCAGGGGCCAGGAACTCTGCCCGTTCTGCTCCAGGTAAGCTAGCGCTGCCACATGCATAATACCATCAGCATCTAATCCACAGTGCATTACCTACGCTCCTGTCTAATTAACGCTGCCACCCCACACGGCTGCACATGCCCACGCTGTCCCTGCCTATAACGTACTACATGGATACCTTGCATCTCATCTCCTGACCCAGACTGGAATGTCTACCTAACGCCATCTTGTATCTAGATGACCTTATACTGTGCCTAGTAAATTATGTTGCACTACTTCTTGCTGCCTAATTGTGCCTTTTCCCATCTAGATGCCCTTGTACTACGCCCCTCCTCCTGCTAAAATTCGAATCTAGGCACCCCTGAACCTATGCATTTAATTTGCGTCCCATTGCATTGTTAACGTATCGATACACCCATGATAACTGCCATAGCTGCGTCCACTTACTCAGGCCCTAGTTTTCTGGGTGCTACTTATACCCAGGTGTTCATGGCTCACCTCAGTGTGTCGTGCCCTACGGTCGTTAACATACCACCTTAACTGTGTTGTGCCTTATGGTCGCTAACGGACCACTTTAACTGTGTTGTGCCTTATGGTCGCTAACGGACCACTTTAACAGTGTTGTGCCTTATGGTCGCTAACGGACCACTTTAACTGTGTTGTGCCCTACGATCGCTAACGTACCACTACAACTGTGTTGTGCCTTATGGTCGCTAACGGACCACTTTAACTGTGTTGTGCCCTACGGTCGCTAACGGACCATTTTAACTGTGTTGTGCCCTACGGTCGCTAACGGACTACTTTAACTTTGTTGTGCCTTATGGTCGCTAACGGTCCACCTTGATTTGTAGTGCCCTATCATCATTAACAGACCATGCACTCTAGCCCATACTGTGTTTCGTGAATATCATGCCCTTTATCGCTAGGCGTAGCCCCAGCTTCAACTAGCCACTTGCACTACACTTTGCGTCACCTAACCAGACATCTTAGCGAAACAAGGGAAGTAAATTGCACCAGCGGACCACACCAACTACCATGTGCAGAAACTTGACCTCCCTGACCCTATTAGCTACAATCATGACCTTTGCTTCCCTTAGCTCTCGCCCCCCCACAGATAGAAACCTGCGACTCAGGGCTAGGCTACCCTGCATATACGAACCTAAAAGAAACAGTACAAACAATACTGCTAGATTCCCAACTATACAGACACACATGGATAAGCAAACCTTAGCTATGACACCTATAACTCCAACCCCTACTCCTATTCACCACCCCCAAAAGAAACGCCGGAGTCAAAATAAGCACACAGATACACTTGCAAGTCATCCACCTCCCAACAACACCCTAACTCTTACTGGATCCCTTATCAATGCCAGATCCATGGTAGCTCATGCAATTGAAATTGCTGACATACTAAACAACAGTAGCATTGACTTCCTTGCCGTAACTGAAACCTGGCTCCATGAGGCAGCAGGACCCTCACTGATGTTAGCCATACCTGACAACTACCAGATCCACAGAGTAGACAGACCCAATGCCAAAGGCGGTGGCTTAGCAATCATCGCGAAAACCACCTTGCCGATCCGACTCACCACCTCACACCCCTGTGCTTCCTGCGAAGTACTCTCAGCAAAAATACAACTCTCCAACAACCGCACGCTAGCCATTCTCCTGATCTACAGGCCCCCAGGTCCCCTGGGAACCTTTGAAGATGACCTTACTACCCTCATAGCGAACAATACCCAAAAACACTCGCAAACGCTGCTGATGGGCGACTTCAATATCGGTTTCAATGAGCCTGGCAATAAAAATGCCCTCTCTATAACATCTATCCTAAATGACCAAGGCCTTACCCAAAAAGTTCTCTCCCCTACACATGCTAAAGGCAGAACCCTTGATTGGGTCTCAGAACTCAACTGTAACATAGTTATCACTGCCATCACCCCTCAAATATGGACTGACCACTTTCTAATAAATTTCACTGCCACACTTGACCTCCCCAGCCCCAAAACTATCAAAATGATACCACCACTCCCTACCAGAAGTAAAAAAGATATTACTACAGAAAAACTTATCCCCCTCCTCCTGCCCACTATTAACGGCCTGAAGGACAACACCGACCCAGACACACTAGTAGACACCTTTAACAAAGCTATGTCTCACGCACTAGACACCATTGCACCTGCAAAACTACGCAAAGCTAAGCAAGAAGCCCACCTTAATGCCTGGTTCACCCCCCAGCTTAAGGACCTTAGAAAACAGAAACGAAAACTTCAAACTATCTGGCGTAATTCGCCCACCAACGACAACAAAGCCAAGCTAACCCAAGCTACAAAACACTACAAGTCTGAAATTATCAATTCTAAAAAAAACGTATTCAATGACAGAATTACTAATGCCAAATCGAATACCAAGGAACTATTTGCCATCCTCCGGGAAATGGAATCCCCTATCCAACCACCTGACACGGTCTCAAAGGACAAGATATGGTGCACTAATATACAGAACGCCCTATCTAACAAAATCTCCACCCTCCAACTTAAAATAAGGAATAAAAAAGACACCCTCTCTCCTACTGATCAACAAGTGCCTCCTGCAACTGAACCTATCACTATCCCCCCTTTCAGCTTTAAACCCATCTCCATCATTGACACTGAAAAGGTTATCCTCTCACTGAAGCCCTCTAACTGTAAGGGCGACAGCTGCCCAGCTCAAATAATAAAGGACGCTGCCAGAGACTTAGCCCCTTTCATCTCGAAGCTTATCAACTCATCCTTCAAATCCAACACAGTGCCTGCCAATTTAAAAGAATCCTGGGTCCTCCCCCTTCTCAAAAAACAAACCCTCGATCCATCTATCCCGACCAACTACAGGCCCATCACCACAGTACCCTTCCTACTAAAAATTATCGACAGAGTAGCCTATCTCCAAATTCAAGAGTACCTAGAAGCCAATCATCTCCTAGGCTCGCGCCAATCGGGCTTCCGCCCCCTCCATGGCACGGAAACAGTCCTGCTAGATCTCAAAACCAAAATGGAGGAATTTAAGGATAATGGGAAAACAGCATTGCTACTCCTACTGGACTTGTCAGCAGCTTTTGATCTGGTGGACCATGCAGTCTTATGCAACCATCTCAAGTTGGCTGCCAACTTCACAGGAGACGCTATAGCCTGGGTCCAATCCTTTCTAGCTAACCGGACTATGAGAGTGTTCTCCTCTTCCACGTGGGCTGACCCTATCCAAATCACATGTGGAGTCCCACAGGGCTCCTGTGTCTCACCCACTATGTACAATATCTTCACCAAGCCATTGTTCGACAAGTTGGACAGACTGGGCGTCACCTACACTAATTACGCAGATGACACCCAGATCCTCATACCCCTTTCGGGCAACTATGAAGTGGACTTGGCTCTGGTGAATAAAATTGACATCCTCATTCAAGCATGGATGGCCACACATGGCCTCTGCCTGAACGACGATAAAACTGAAATCCTGCTCCTTGGTTCAGACCACAAATTATCCAAACTCACCCCGGACTATACCTCATTTAACATTGATAACAACACTATCAAGGTTATGCGTGAGGTCAAAACCCTGGGTTTTTACCTCGACTCAGCTCTCACCCTCAAAAAGCAAGTGAACTCCCTTGCCTCCTCAACCACCTACACGTGTAAACTCATCCGGGCCGCTAGACCCTTCCTGTCCAGTACCAACTGCCTCACCTTGGCCAATGCCCTTGTCATGTCCAGACTGGACTATTGCAACGCCTTATACTCAGGTGCCAACAAGTCGGTCACTGACAAACTCCAGAGACTACAAAATAACGCTCTTAGAGCAGCACTGAACATCCCATGCAGGGAACATATCTCCAAACACCGGACAGAAGCCCATTGGCTAAAAATAAAGGACAGAATCCTACTTAAAACTATTTCCCTCACTTCTAAATGCCTCAACAATCAAGCACCCTCCTATCTAGCGGAAAGAATCAACTGGAGACCCTCTAACCGACTGACGAGATCTGCCAACACCTTCCTACTGGAAGTCCCCAGATTCAAACTTACCACAGCGGGCGGTGCTAGCTTCCCAGTTAGAGCTGCACAAGCATGGAACATACTCCCTTCTGACCTTAGATGCCCCTTACCCTACACAAGATTCAGATCCTACGTTCTCAAATGGCTGCACAACAATGACATGCAACGACCCTCACCCTAGCGGAAACGACACAACCTGCTAAAATGTTACTCTTATATGCTTAACCCTTGTTATTTTATATGCATTGTACCACCCACTGTATGTGACCACTGTTTTGCTGTGTTAGCCTGTGTCAGGCTTTGTAACTAAGTTTCGAGTCCTCTTGTACTGCTGCGCCTAGATGCCCACGGGCTCAGAGCGCATTACCAAATAAATAAACAAACAAACAAACATAAACAAATAACAGGGGCAATGAGGGAGGTGTAAAGAGAGAATAGGTAAGGACCAAGTACGGAACCTGGGGGAACACCGTATTCAAGAGGAAAGGAAGGAGAGGTCCGGCCACCCCATGATACAGCAAAGGAACGGGAAGAGAGATAAGAGGATAGCCATTTGAGAACAGGGCCTTTAAACCCAAAGGAGGGAAGAGTGTGGAGAAGGAGAGGATGATCAACAGTGTCAAAGATGTTGGTCAAACAGATGTTGATCAACAGTGTCAAAGATGTAGGTGTCTCCTCAGGCCTAACATAGCCATAACTCAGTGTGGGTGTCCACCCTACAGACTGAACACATCCAACTGATTTCCCCAGCACCACAACTACTGCTAAGAAGCGGCTACCAGGCAACAACCATACCAGCTGCACACATATCCGGTGCGCCCACGCACCATATGACACTCTCTCTCTCTCTACTGACTTGAACTGCAGTTCCTGAGGGCGTTCAACCTACCAGCGCTTTGAGATCATACCAATGATACATAAGGCGCTATATAAATGCCAAGTAACATAACATAACATAACTTACCTGTAACTGTATTTCTCCAACATTGGTACCTTTCATAGATTCACATGCGCCCACCCGCCTCCCCTGAGAGGCTGCTCCCACGCCCAGCAGTCATCACTCAAGTAGTCTACTATGGCTCAGAATCTGAAGATGGCTGCCTGGGGTGCAGCTTAAACCCTGCCACCTCATTGGTTAGGGCCATAAAGGACCAAAGTGAGGTGGAGGGACTACACAATTGAATGGCTCATAGGCCAATATGGGCAATCGACACTCATTTTCTATGGAAATAATTATTTTAAATAATTCTTTAAATCACAGAAGATTCCCAGTCTGACAATGGGGAATATTCTAGCATGTGAATCTATGAAAGATACCAATGCTGGAGAAATACAGTTACAGGTAAGTAAATAAGACTTCTGACATCCTAAATGTGCACTGGACATGTGGACGCTTTCCAGAGGATACCAATAATGCACCAATCCGACTCTACTGTGACCCTCGTGCCGTACGGTTGCAGCATGCTACTAACCCTTCCCTTTCCCATTTCGTGTCTTCTTGGATTCCATCTGGATCATCTGGACTCCTGTTGCTTCATTCTACGGTAAGGGGACACAGCAGCTTTTAGCATCTGAGGGGCATTAGGAAAGGAGGGTGATGATTGTGTCTAATTGATCCATACTGAGTCTGGATATCTTGCCTTCCTAGGAGAAGACAAGAATTGAACACAAGTCGGCCCAGAAGTCTGAGCCATTGTTTCCTGCATGGTCATCTCCCATAACTTAGTGGATGCTTTGCCCTTTCCAGTGATTCAGTCCTCTAGCTTTTGTTATTATCAGCTAATGAAGTACATCATTTGGAAGGTCTTTATTTCTTATAAAGAATTTGAGTTGTAAAGGGGAAGCTCGCTACCATCAGGATTGAACCGTGTTTGTGGTAAGTCCTTACCATTACTCACTGTACTGCAGTAACCAGGTTCTGACAGAATCAGAATCAGACACCTTGGCTTCTTTAACACAGTTGGTTGCTGACCTAAGGAACGATATGACTTCAGCACATGATTTGTTGCGTCATTGCATCGATGTACTGTAATATGCCGTTCCGTCACCCATGCAGGGGGGCGTCCTTTCTGGCGCCACTGCCTCCGGCTTCAGGTTCCTGATCCCTCGGCAGGACCTAGTACCCGTTCTCATGCCTACGCAGTTTCCTCTGGCACACCCGGAAAGATTGATTCACCGGAGACCCTAAGGCATACAGAACCTTTGTGAATCAGTGGAGGCTGCACTTTCTCTGCCGCCGGGCCTCTTTCCTGGACACCACTTCTAAGGCTGCTTTTGTGCTCTCTTATTTAGGGGGCACTGCAGCCGCTTGGGCGAATCCATTTCTTGAAACCAACAGTCATCTCCTGTATGATTGTGATGCTCTACTCACTGCCATGAGCAGAGTCTTTGATATGAGGTATAAAACACAGGCGACTGATCTGGAACTGCTCAATCTGCACCAAGACACCAGGTCCTTTTTGTATTACTTGGCCAGATTTAATCAATTAGCGGCCAAGACTGACTGGCCTGAAGACAAGAAATCTGCAGTGTTTTACAAAGGCCTCTCTGAGGAGCTGAAAGATACTCCTTCCACTGTTCCAGCCGTCCCAACGGGTTTTACCGAACTAGTGCATCTGGTCCGTCAGATAGATGCATGCAGGTCAGCTAGGAAGAGTGAAAAGAAACCTTTTCCTCAGGCCATGCCATGGCCCTATACACCTGCTAGTTGTTAGGTGAGGACTAAGGCAGCGAATATGGCAAGGGAAATGTGCACAAAATCACACAGTGAATAGCTTTGAGTCAAACAACATGCACATAGGAACCAAGACTCTTTTATACTAAAACCCAGGAGTGCAAACAGTGTGACAACAATACAAATATATGAAAAGGGATGTGGGGTAAGCACTTTGACACTCCTTATGACTGCAAGGAAAGTCGGCAAGCTCCTTACCCACTATGCTATTACAGATACTGACAGCGCTAAGCCCACGTAAAGGGCAAGCAAGGACAGGATCTGTGATCTAACACTCTTGATGGTATTGAATAAGATAACTTAAAAACAGTACTCACGAGGACGAGAAATACCACTTGAATGTCAGTAAGCCCACAAACCCTGTTGATCAGGGACCCAGAAAGGCTATAACAGCAATGGGAGGATAACTAAATACATAAGACTCAAGACAAGGGGCAAGTAGGAATAGTGATTATAGAATAGTGAGGAAAACATAGGCATTCACACAGGAGCTAGCTACAACAGCACACCACACCACACCTAATAATCAATGGGAAATAAATGCAGAAGTGTGAGGGAAAACATGGAATGGATTCCAAGAGAAAGTAAAGGAGCAGGAGCAGGGAAAACGAAATTACAAAGGCAAACTTCCCCCACCCATCCAAGGAAAAAGGCAGGAAGCTAATCTACTAAGAGCAAAGACTAAAGCATCAAGGTTTACAGCAGCAAAGGACAAAGTCAAAGAAATAAATAACACAGGCAAACTGGGCTGCACCAAAGGGAAAATCACTGACAAAGGCTGCCTGTAAACAGAGGAAGACAGAAAGGGAAATCTGGAAAGCAGAAATCAATTAAGCTCATAAATTCGAAATCCAGGGTAAGGAACAAACTATAGAAACTAGGAACTAAGCACAAAGCTAAGACCCAGGAACAAGGGACAAGGGACCAGGGACCAGTCACAAACGGGAACACTGTATCAATGACCAGCGCTGGACTGAAGCAAACTGATGCTTTTAAAGCTGCTTAACGAGCACACGCCTCAGTCTGCTGATTGCTGCACCTGCAGCCACAGGTGTTGCCTATACTCCACCCAACCTTGTCCTGCAAGGGTGGAGACGAAGCACTGGGCCAGGCATTCTGGGAAGCATAGCCATTTGATTAAAGAAGCATGCTGGCTGCCGAAAACCTGGAATGGATCCGGAAGGGAAGTAGCTTGGAAAATAGGGATTTAGCGCTCCCAATTCATCACAGCACTGTAGCATAAGGTTCGGAGGAAAAGTCCAGTAGGGGATAAACCCCAAATCATGCCCCCAAGTGGTGGGAACGGGAACGAAGTGAGCGAGTCGTGACACTAGCGCACCTTCTGATCTGGAGCCCATGCAGATCGGGGCCATTAGGAGTCGTCTTTCTTCCACTGAGAGAGAGAATCGCAGGAAGAACAATGTATGTATGTACTGTGGGTCCTCAGAACATCTATTGAGTGCCTGCTCAAAGAAACCATCAAAGCAGCTGGGAAATGCCAGGGCCCGGCAAAAGTAGGGGTCCCATTGCCGGGTTTGGGTCCAGACTCCAGTTTCTCCGACACCTTTTTCCCTATTGTGGTGTCTATAGCCTTGCACTTCACGGCTACTACGGTGCTGTCCAATGCTGTCATTGACTCCGGGGCCAACAACAATTACATGCACAATCGACTATGCTAAGGCATCCAATATCCCTCTCATAACAAAGAAAGTCCCCGAAACCGTGAATGTAGTGGACGGCTCGGCCCTAACCTCATGTATGGGTAGGGAAGAAACCATTCCTTTATGGATTGTTACACATGATGGACACACTGAGGAGGTGGTTTTTGATATCATCGCCGCTCCCCAGTATAAGGTGATCTTGGCATTAGCGTGGCTAACCCTGTATAATCCCGCTATCGATTGGGGGAACCGTCATATACAGTTTCCTTCTATGTGCTGCAATGATCATTGCTTTCAGAAGAATGCGATATCCCTGAAGTCTCCATGCCTGGGCTTCATTGATTTGGCCCCCGTTATTGTGTCCATCTCAAGTATGGACACTCCAGTACCTGCTGAATATGCATCATTTTCCGATGTATTTGACAAAGGCATGGCGAAACAGCTCACTCTGCACAGGCCATATGATTGTCCCATTGAACTCGTCCCGGGATCGAAGATACCTACGGGTTGAGTCTATTCCTTGACACAACAAGAGGACCTTGTCCTGGAACAATATATAGACAAATCCGTGCAGCTAGGGTTCATCTGTCCATATCGCTCCCCAGCAGCTTCACCACTGTTTTTCGTCCCTAGGAAAGAAGGGGGCCTATGCCTTTGCATTGATTATAGGGCTCTCAACGCAATAACGGTAAAGATCCAATACCCTTTACCGCTGATTTCGGTTCTTTTGGATCAGTTGGGGTAATCAGCAGTTTTTACCAAACTGGATCTTTGCGGGGTCTACAATCTGGTGCGTATCCGTAAAGGCGACGAATGGAAGACGGCATGCAAGACCCGATATGGCCTGTTTGAATACCTAGTGATGCCGTTCGGCCTTTGTAATGCTCCTGCAACTTTTCAATTCTTCATGATTATTCAGCGACCTTCTAGATCAATTCGTAATCATCTACTTGGATGATATCCTGATCTACTCTCCCTCATACCAGCAACATGTCATTCACGTATCTACAGTTCTGCAAAGACTAAGCGAACATCACCTCTATGTGAAAGCAGAACATTTGTCTTTAATACCCAAGAAGTAGAGTTCCTGGCTTACGACATCACCAATCTAGGGGTTCAGATGAACTGCTCCAAGATGAAAGCCATCTTGGACTGGCCCACGCCTACTATCGTTAAAGCCCTTCAGTCATTCTTGGGCTTTGCGAATGTTTACAGACAGTTTGTCCGTTCTTTTTCATCTGTGGTAGCACCTCTCACCACTCTGACGAGTTCCAATGTGCCTTTTGTTTGGAACAAGGCCGCCGAGTCGGCTTTTGCTTTCTTGAAATCATACTTCACTACCGCACCTTTCTTGCAACACCGGGATCCCGAGCTTCCGTTTCTGGTGGAAGCGGATGCTTCCAGCATTACAGTTGGGGTCATCTTTTCTCAGGAATGTCCTGACACCAAACAAGTGCATCCAGTGGCCTATTTCTCGTCCAAGCCATCTCTGTATGAACAGAATTGCACTGTCACAGAGAGGGAGTTCTTAGCTGTAAAAGACGCTTTTTCTGAATGGCGACACCACCTTTTGGGGGCCAACACCCCGTGATTGTGTACTCGTACCATCGCAATTTACAAGCTTTCAAGACAATTAAGTGTTTGACAGCATGGCAGGCCCGGTGGCATGTGTTTTTTATGCAGCTCGACTTTCAAATCACATACAGGCCTGCGTGTCACGTAGCTAAAACATATGCACTGCCTCGATTAGACTTGGGAACTCCCCTTGTTCGGTCCGATCATATCCATGTTCTAGCAGATCATGTTGTTTGCAAATGTACGACACAGTCCTCACTTAAGAAGGTGCTGCAGGACTGGGTAGTCCAGAACCTGAAAGAAATCCAGGACTTCAATCTGGACGTACACAATGGATTGCCTTTCATCCAAGGCATTCTGTTCTTTCCAACTGAAGAGCTCTGCCTTAGGGCTCTAAAATGGGGTCACAATTCTTTGGTTGCAGCGCACCCTGGTCAGAAAAAGACACTTGAACTACTTGGCAGGTGGTGTTGGTGGCCATCCATGTCTTGCGATTTAGTTGGCTATGTGTTTACCTGCTCCGTATGTGCCCAGTGTAGGACCACATCTGGTAAGCCTTTGGGGCTTCTGCGTCCACTTCCTCTACCTCACAAACCCTGGCACATGGTCTCTATGGATTTCATGTTAGAATGCCTGTGCACCATGGATTTGATACCATCTGGGTAATCGTAGACTATTTTACCAAGATGGCCCTGTTTGTGCCATGCACCGGGATTCCCACAGCACCAGTGCTTGCTGATTTGTTTCAGGTATTTCGGTTTTTTGGTCTGCCCTCTGTTATCATCACCGATAGGGGCTCACAGTTCACCTCACATTTCTGGAGAGCGCTTAGCTCGGCTTTTCTTTTTGATGACCGGCTCTCTATTGCTTATAATCCTCAGACTGACGGTCAACCGGAACAAACAAATAGTACGATGGAACAATACCTCCGATGCCTATGTCTACAGTATCAGTCCACCTGGCTATCGGTTTTGCCCTCAGCAGAGTTCACCTACAATAATTCCCTATATTCCTCCATCGGTACTTCCCCGTTCTTTGCGTTAAACGGTCAACATCCTCGGTCTATCCCTCTGGACCCATTGTCTTCCAACAACGCAGCAGCAATGTCTTGTGCTAAAGACCTTGTTTTTCTGCACAGCAAAATCAGGGCTCAGTTGAAACATGTTCAGGATCGTGCCAAGTGATATGCAGACGTCCACAGATCACCTGTTCCTGTTTATCGAGTAGGAATGAAAGTGTGGTTATACACCATGAATCTGAAGATTCCAGATTTAAAATCCTTGTTGCCACGGTTTGTTGGTCCCTATGTTGTTTCAGGGATAATCAATCCAGTGGCAGTTTGGTTACAGCTACCGGATCGTTGGCAGGTCCATCCGGTTTTTCATGTGTCATTAGTTAAACCATGTATACCATCAACTCGCTTACCTGTTCATCCTCTCTCGGTCTCTCTCCATGGGTCGGATGAGTATGAGGCCAATGCAATTCTGGACATGCGTTTGCGGAATGGTAGGCCGTATTATCTCATTGATTGGAAGGGCTATGGCACTGAGGACAGGACTTGGGAGCCTTTTCTAGCATTCATGCTCCGGTTCTACTCCGGTGGTTCCATGCTTCCAGGGGTTGTTGGGGCCTTTGGGGGATGATACTGTCATGTCTGCCCATGCCTCCTGTTCCCCTTCCATGAAACCCAGGTTGAGATTGCCTGCAGACTTGCGTTACAACAATCGGCAGTTCGCTCATAGAACGGCGGCTAGACCGTTCTATTCCTGCTGGAGACTTATGGGGAAGTTTCCATGGAGACAGGCTGCATGTCTGGGATGCTGCACTGCCCGTCCGGCTGCTGTATTCAAGAGTCCTCACGTTCCCGCAAACAATTGGCATAGAGATCCTCCCGAAGGCTCTGTCAGATCACGCCCGGTGCTGTTAACAATAACCCCCCTAGATGATACCCCGGAGCCTGCACGTACATGACGGTTGAATTAACTCCTCTTGGACGACCCCCAATTCTGCTCCCATATTTCCGACATTATAACTCATTATTTCACTGACATTGATAGAGAGGGGATGGATTATGCAGTAGTATGGGATGCAGTAAAAGCGGTTGTTAGGCAGAAACCTGTGCAGTTCCCTCTGGGACCACTGCAAAAAATGTAAGACTACAGGTGTTTGGCAGTAAACCCACTTGCTAGCAGTCTGTACCACACAGATTCACTTGGTAGCTGTGGCTGAGCAGTCAGACTTCCCTCAAGAAGAGTTAGGCAGTATACAGAGTATTCACAATAGGTCAAAATAACACAGTAGAACAAGTAAACACTGACCAGGGCTTGGTGTAAAAGAGATATAATTATTTATTTAAAACCACATCTAGAAAAACACACAGGCACTAATAGTAAGCAATTCAGAAACACGGTCACTAAAAGATATACACTCCCTTAGAAGAATATTAGACAAGTCTTAAGTAAAGCCCCACTTATTTTCAGACAGCGGTGAGCGCTTAACGTAGATGGCACTCTAATAATTTGTTTTAAAAGGGAGAGAAAAACAGAGAATAAATTGAAACAGGTCCCACCACTTTTACAAGAACACAACAAGAGAGGAAGGCAAAGTAAAACCGTGAAGTTAGAGTTCAGTAGGCTGGATCCACTTTAAGAGGATCAAACAAAATGTGTCCAAGGTCACACGGCTGCAGTGCACAAAAGTCTTGAAAAGGTTCAAAAAGAGTTGGACCAAAGAAATGGACCAGTTAGAAGGTCAAGGCGGCCAGCCCAGTCTAGAAGGTTAAGGGGTTATTATTACCTTGTAGCAATCTTTAGAAAGGGAGGCCTGGCGGACACGGTACCTTAAAGTGGTGAGAATACTCCAGCGGGGGCAGTTGTTTATGGCAGCGGATGCAAGTCGGTGCTTCGTCCGGGGGAAGAGAGGATCTCATCGGGGAGGAAGACAGGAGTCCGTTGCACTGCCAGGGAAGAAACCAGCCGCGGAGTTTCTCAGGTAAAAGGAGTGGTCCTTTGATTCGCGGCCCAGTGGTAAGTGGCTATCCGGTTGCGGGGGTGCTTGGCACGGGCAATTCGACCACAAGCCGGTCTGGGGTGCGAAGAGAAGAAGGTAAACTGGTTGTGCCCACCAGTCAGGGGGAGAAGCCTCTCCAGCCGGGAGATCTTCTCTGTCATCGGGAAGTGGTGATTCGGTTCCGCAGGGCTCCACCGGTGGTGTCGTCGTGGTAGGTCGGCTCAGCTTCTCCCTCATCGGATTCTCAGGTCCTGTGGCGACTTCTGAAGTTCCAGTCCCCAAAGCCCTGCTTTTATGCAGCACACCCCATTCACTCAGCCTAGCTGTCAATCAAACATGCTAAGTGGTGAGCCGGCCGGGTCACCACTTGGGCCAATCACACAAGAGTGCGACTTGAGTTACCAAGGTAACTCAGTCCAGGGTGCCTAAACCCCCTCCCACACCTCCTGTGGTACCCAAACAGAGTGGCACCACTTTTGGAGGCTTCTGTGGAGAAGCCCGCTAACCAAAAAGTGGAACAAAGGGCTCGACTTGGGTTGGAGTCACAGAAGAGAACACAAACGCCATTTTAGAAACGAGTCCTGGCAAAAAATACCAACCGGCGAATTAATATTAAATAAATAAACCAGCGGTATGTTCGAGGCTATGAGAATTAAATAATTAAAGTTGGTAGCCTCGAACAATGGGAAAATCCCAAAGGGATATATTCGCAGTCGAATATAAAAAGTAGTATCCACTGCCACCAGCCAAAACTCGATCAGGGGGGACGGAGACGTGCCCCCTCGGGTAACAGACCCCGGGGCAATCGAATTGCCCCGACCAGTACGTCCACAATATGATTGTTTGTACTGGTTTCTGTTAATAATTTGGGACTAGTAAAGCCAATGGTGACTTTACATGCCCTGGGAGACAGTAGTCAGTCCCAGGGTATGGAGTTTATGGTGGGGTGTCACTATGACACCCCTGTGTCACTGCACAACACATGGGACCCTATGGAGTAAAGGACCCCATTGCCCATAGAACACATTAACAGTCAAAGGGACACCATAAATCATGTCCAAGAGTGGGAGAAAAAAGAGTCTCAATCTTGGCAGGAGAAAAAAAACAAACTCCAGAAATCCAGCAAAGCTGCTGGGGGACTCACTAGGTTAGGAAATTCAGCCTAAAGAGAGAATTCTCCCTGACAGCGGTCATCCGGGGTCAGATTATAGCCCACACAGTAGAAAGGGGGAGGACTAGGAGCAAACCCAAGCCCAACTGGAACTACAAAAGGAAGAAGAGGCACATAAAAATAGGGCTTCCCAACGTGCACTTAGAGATGTACGAGTGGCCCAGAAAGCGCTCGAAGCCCATCATATGAGTCGGACGGCTTATGGTTTGATGCGCAACAAACAACACTATTATTCAAAAGGAAATAAAGCCAACCGACTACTTTTGGCTAAACTTAAAAAACAAGCGAGGCGCAATCATGTAGAATCCCTGAAAGACTCTGATGGGAAGCAAGTATACTGAGAGACAGAGAAGTTTCGGATAGTTGAAAAGTTACTCAGGGAACACTCAATCCCCCTCATCACAGACCCACAGCTAGCCCATTCATTTATACAACAGGCGCACCTCCCGCGGATTTCTCTGGAGCTCTGTGAGCTTTTGGAGAAACCGATCTCGCTGGAGGAGACCGATACAGCCATTAGATCCCTTCCTCTACGTAAGGCCCCCGGGCCAGATGGCTTTACGAATAAATTCTATAAAACCTTCAGGACCATACTTTCCCCCTACCTAACAAAACTGTTTAATGTGGTCTGGGAAACGGGCGTTGTGTCCAAATCAATGGCCGAATCAGCCACAACACTGCTGCTGAAGCCCGGGAAGGACCCTACGAACTGCGCTTCCTATCGGCCAATTGCACTATTAAACACAGAGGCAAAACTCTTAGGCAAAATTATTGCGGGACGTTTAGGAAGAATTCTCCCTTCGCTGATAATGAATGATCAGACAGGATTCATACGCAACCGCTCAACATATGACAATGTTCGGCGAGCTATAGACCTGATAGCCTTGGCTCCGAAGATCCCAGAGAGACTCTCCTTACTGTCTTTTCAAGCCCATAGGGCATTTGACAGTATGTCTTGGAAATACTTAGAAGCTGTACTAGAAGGGTCTGGTTTTGGTCCTGGGTTTTTCGAAATTGAATCTTTCAAATTTCCAGATTCCTTCGACCAAGGTTAAGCTGAACAAGAACTGGACCCCACTGATTGTTTTAGGAAAAGGCACTAGGCAAGGTTGCCCCCTGTCACCTCTGGTTTTTGCATTAGCAATGTAGCCCCTGGCCCAACACATTAGACTCCATCCAGAAATTCATGGTTTTGAGGTAGCAGGGACATGTCATAAGGTAGCTCTATATGTGGATGATCTGCTTTGTTTTTTAAATGACACCCCCAGCTCAATTTCGCCTCGTATGGAGCTACTGGCGCAGTTTGCCTCAATCTCTGGCTTTAGGGTGAACTCAGCTAAATCTGTAGGAATGGCCCTAACTGAAGACCCCTCCAGATTGGCTGGCATACTTGCTACATCACAAATTCCATGGCCCTCTACTGAGATCCCGTATCTAGGGATAAAATTGACCCGACTTACGCTGGCCTCTATAAAGCAAATATTCCTGCTCTTTTTAAAGAAGCCAAAGAATAGCTTAATCGCTGGGATTCTCAAGAGATTTTGTGGCTGGGTCGGGTTAGGGTAGTCAAGATGTGTGTCATCCCGAAACTCCTTTTTGCTTTTCATTCCCTGCCCATATTCGTTCCAGAGAATGAACTTATAGCTATACAAAAAGAGATTGGCCGGTTTATTTGGAAAAAGAAAAAAACAAGGGTTCCCCGCAAGCTCCTCACAAGAGGGAACATGGTGGGAAGGCTGGGCCTTCCCTCGGTTTCGCGATACTTTAGGGCAGCCCAAATAGCGGTGATGTTATCTTGGGGGAACTCCCCAGAACCTCCTAGATGGCAGTAGATTGAGCAGGCAGTGACTCTGTTCCCCCAGCTTATTTCCCATTTCTCCCCAAGGAGGCTCGGAGGTATCAGGGCGACTATTAGCCACTAATTTAGCCACTCTTCGAAGTTGGGATAGGGCATGTACGCAGAGGGGTATTGTATCAGGATTGGGCCCATTGTCCCCCATCTCTCAGAATCCCGCATTCACCCCAGGTTTGTGTGCCAAATCTTACCAAAATTGGAGTTCAGATAAACCCCTGAGGTAGAGAGATTTATATGCATTTAAAAAATATGTGCATATAAAAAAAGAAACCTTGAAAATACTTTTTAATTGTGAGTTTTCAAGAAAACCCTCTACACATGTTTCACCACAAAATGTGGATCTTCAGTAGGTGAAAGTACTCTTATGTCTAAAGCAAATATTGGATCATGAATCCAATTCAACCAGCACAAAAAGCATTGATAATTTGTCTGGTGAATTTAAATCACACTTTGTGGTGAAACACGTGTAGAGGTTTTTCTTGAACACTCACAATTAAAAAGTATGTTCAAGTTTTCTTTTATAATATTAGAAACAAAACAATATAATAGGAATTCTGCAACAAAACCCAAGACATTGGATGAATACATTGCACAGAGCATCATACAATCATATGAAAGTAAAGATAAAAATAATGAATGAATCCTTTTTTCTTTGGCACATGAAATCTAAAGATTGAATGTAAAGATCTATTGCTACTGTTCGGCAAACATAACAGTGAGTCTTTAGTCAAGCGACAAGGGCACCAGAATCTAGCATCAGGATACTCGCCAAGGAACAGAGTGATTGTTTTTTAACTTATCAATAATGTATATATATATATATATATATATATATATATATATATATATATATATATATATATATATATATATATATATATATATATATATCATTAGTGGTGTGAACCAAATTGGTCATACAGCACTCATATATATATTTCTTCCCCTTTTGTTGGTCTTTTAAATCAACAATAATGTTCTATTAAAGCTTCTTTCTTCATGTTACTAAAAAGGGGTAAAATTACTGCTTATTATTCAAATGCACAAAATAAGAAGGTAAATGTTTTCTTGTTATAGCCCAAAGGAGGGACAAAAGTGAGACAGCAGAGTACAAAACAATCAGAGCCACAATCTTTTTCAGCTGTGCTATTCCACGGGTTCCAAATGTGTACATTTCCTAGCTACCCATAATTATACTTACTTGATGCACAATGGGTGACCCTTGCCACCACGCACACGGGAGGCTACTTAAGTGATGCTCCAGTATTCCTAGTGGGACCCATCAATCTATTTGTAACAACAATTTCCTTTTAACAGTTGCCACCCCCAAATTCACTTTGGGCTTTGGTGGGCTTTCTTCTCCCACCAAATTCTTTCTCTTGTTCCCGTTCCCCTTTGCCCTTTGCTTGGGCACCATGTATATTACAAACTACTCCATGTCAGGACCTTTAGTCCAAGTAGTAGGTAGTAAAACAGTCACTGCATGGGAACAACGTTAATAGTCGGAAGGAACACAGTGGTTGGGGAGCATACAATTACAGGGCTTTTCTAATGTCCCAGTTTGTGACATCTCAGCATTAGGCTGATTCCCACAGGCTCTGCTGGCAATAGGCCTTCTTTTTTTGCTCATGGGCTTGGTTGCTTGGGTCATTCGATGTGCACTCTTTGTACCTGAAACACAGAGAAAACCGGGTGAGTTCCTCACAATGTATATGCATTTTCTTTATTAAATCCTATCGTTGCCTAAATGTTTGCAACTACTTCCTTTCATTTATCTATTCCTTTCATCTCCTTCACACTTTATATTCCGTTGTAACAGCCCCACTTCTACTACAAGTGTCATTCATCATATTAGTATTGGTGCTCTCCTAATTTCTCTGATGCATTCCTTATCCCATGTTTTCCTTCTTGACCACAATAGAGAGAGAGAGAGAGAGAGAGAGAGAGAGAGAGGGGGAGAGGGAGAGTGTGGGTGAGAGAGAGAGAGAGAGAGGAAGAGAGAGAGAGAGAGAGAGGGGGAGAGAGAGAGAGAGAGAGAGAGAGAGAGAGAGAGAGAGAGAGAGAGAGAGAGAGAGAGAGAGAGAGAGACAAATAACACAACAAAAAAGAAAACAATATAATCCTTTTCCAACCCCTGCCACTTCTGCTCTTCTTCTCCTGGGTATACCCTTGAGTTAAGTTAAGCTGTGCTGTAGAAACCAAATGGGGACAAAAAGTCATAATAAAGTGCTGGACAGAACGGTACTGCCCCTTTGATGAGCTCTCTCCCTTCTTCTGGCCGTGGTGCCTTGGCCTTGCTGCTTTTTGACTCCTTCATTTGATGAGCTGGCAAATTTTGTGCTTTGGGCCAATCGGCTGGTGATCTTTTTTTTTCTTTCTTTCACGCAATATCCAAGATGCATTCCTTTTTCCATTTACACTGAACTTGTCTTTGGGATTGCTGTTTCTTGGCAGGCCTACATGAGCTGTCTCTTATTTGGCATTCATTTTCGTTGTCCATTTTCTTTGTGCTGTGGCGTTCCTGAAAATTATTGCTGCTACCTCCCTAACCTTTCTTGACGCTGAAACAAGCATGGGTGAAGGGTAAGTGCATGTGGGTGTGAGCTATGTTTATAAAAGTTTGCCTACCATCTCTTGCACAGATACTTCTGCTTCTTTTCAATATAAGGTTACACATCTCATATAAACATTCCATTATATCCTCATACACGTTTGCGGATCAGCGTGTGTCTATCCTTCGCCGACAGGTGCGGGTAACCCGCTGATCCCCATTCGTGATAGAGATTGGGGATTGCAATTATTTCCCATGAACGAGGAATTCCCAGTAAGTGTGGGTCATAAGCTTGCATTGATTAAGACTCTGCCCTTTGTACACACTGCCCGTTGCTAGTACCAAATGGATGGTTTAGTGAGGTCCTCGGATCGGCCCCGCCGGGTTCGGCAACGACCCCTCCTTCATAGAACGTGACATCCCCCAGGACCAGTGCTCTACCAGATTCATCATCCTTCCCTGTTGCGATCAGTTTGCTGACCAGAAGAGCCCCAAAGAATGCAACTGCAAATGCTGCCCTGAAGAGCCCGACCTCAAAGCTGTTTGAGCAAACCCCTTCTAATGCCCCCAGTAACCTCACCAGTACTTCAAAGTCGATGGGCTTACGTCCGTCTTTCTTGTGCCCTTCTAGCTTCCCCCAGCCCTTGATTGCGGCCCTTACTGAAAAATCCTTAGTTGGGTCCCCCCCTTTTTTCAGTTTTGTATAGAATGCTATGGCCGCTAAGTGCCCCAAGGCCCAACTCCTGCTTTGGCCGTTTGTGTGTACCCACACCACAAATCGCTGCACTTGGGAGGTTAGGTCCAGGTCTGCATACCCTTCCTCCTGCATCACGCTCAAATCGTGGCCCAGGTAAGCCTGGGTGAGCTGCTGCTTCGGCCCCTCCATACCACCATTTTTTTGGGGCTGTGTGCCCCTCTCTGCCATCTACCGATGCGGCTGCTTCCCCCTTGTTTGTCCCGCCTCCCGCGACCTCCCCTTGGCCCCTATTGGTTAAACGCAACAGAATGCCAGAGAGGGCCTAACCCGGGCATTTTGCTTCCTGGGCCATTTCCATTGTGGCCCAGGAAAGCGTGGGTGAGCTTCTGCTCCTGCCCCTTCATACCATCATTTTTTTGGGGCCGTGTGCTCCTCGCCGCCTTCTACCAATGCAGCTGCCTCCCCCTTGTTTGTCCCGCCTCCCGCAGCCTCCCCAGGGCTCCTATTTGTTAAACCCATCTGAATGCCGGCGAGGGCCTAACTCGGGCATTTCGCTTCCTTGGCCATTTCCATTGTGGCCCAGGTAAGCGTGGGTGAGCTGCTGCTCCTGCCCCTCCATACCACAATTTCTTTGGGGCTGCGTGCCCCTTGCTGCCTTCTACCGATGCGGCTGCTTCCCCCTTGTTTGTCCTGCCTCCCACGACCTCCCCAGTGCCCTTATTGGTTAAACCCAACAGAATGCCGGCGAGGGCCTTACCTGGGCATTTCGCTTCCTGGGCCATTTCCATCATGGCCCAGGTAAGCGTGAGTGAGCTGCTGCTCCTGCCCCTCCATACCACCGTTTTTATGGGGCTGCATGCCCCTCGCCGCCTTCTACTGATGTAGCTGCTTCCCCCTTGTTTGTCCCACCTCCCGCGACCTCCCCTCGGCCCATATTGGTTAAACCCAACAGAATGCCGCTGAGGGCCTAACCCAGGCATTTAGCTTCCTGGCCCATTTCCAACGTGGCCCAGGTAAGCGTGGGTGGGCTGCTGCTCCTGTGTCATGATCCCTGCCCCTCATGTCCCCAGCCCTCCAAGATATCAGGCTGGAGCCAGGCCACGATCACATACATGGCCCTCAAGGGCCTCACCATCCCTCCAAAGACCCACTTGGAGTCAGACTTGGTGCTTGTGGCACCAGACTCACTCACTCCCATAGGATAAAATTGGGGATTGGACTTGTAGTGCATTAATGGGGACAAGATAGATGCCCCCACATATTTTGGTTCCCAGAACTGCATGTGCAGTCTAGTCTTTTGGGTGTGGTTCAGCCCAGAGACACTTGGGATACCCAGAGACTATTTTAGCCACGCCCAGGCTGAGAAACATGCTTTGCGTTTTCTGCACCTGCAGCGTGACACTCACCGTGTTCGGATCGGTCTCCAGTAGGCCTGCATCTTTCTTCTGCGCTCAGCTCCTGCAAGAACAAGAACACTGTTAGGAACAGACTTACCTTGCAGCGCTTCTGCCCATCATTCATCGCTCGTTCTGTTCTGCTGACATCTTCGGCGGTGTCATTCCCATCCCGGCACGCCGCTTCCTAAGGAAAAGGGAAAAGAACAAAAAAGGCATTAGTAAGCATTCAGCAAATCTTCGCTTATTTTTAAAGACTGTACGAGCTTCAAACGCTTACCTGAATACCAGCCGCTCTGGGGGAACTCTGTCTCCGGAACTTCTCATTCATCTGCAAGAGGGAAAAGACACTCCAGGTTAGCGTGGAAACATCTAGAGGCGCTGCATACCGCGCTTACTCACCGCATTTCTTCTTCATAACCGGCATCCACGCTGAAAACGTTGCAGCAGCTAAAAGACACAGAAAAAGAACTCAGTTCAATACAAATACGAAAGGGTCGCATCGCGCATCGTGCTCTCACTCACCTTCAGCGCTACTCATCTCAGCAGCACGTCGCCATCCCCGGACGCCGGCCATCATCTAAGGAAGGAAAGGAACGAAGTGAGAGAGCTGTTCAAAAGACTCATTATACTTACCTGTCAGACTCTTGCCAGTGAAGTAACTAGGCAGCAACGAGCCCGCATCAATCAACGCGCCCCTGCGCTGAAAGCAGGACGGAGAGCACACTTTCCAAGAAAACAAGGCGAGCTGTGGATCAAAGGGAAGGGTTGGACGCCGGGGAAGAAGGGGTTCAAGCACACAGAGACAATAGGGAGTTACACTCTACCAATCCAGTGTTTCAGGCCCAGTCTCCAGTCGAGTAGACTCCAGGGAAGGGTTCGAGGTTGTAAGAGGTCAGGACAGGCTGAGTGACGTCCCCGTGGATACCAGGTGAGCGTTACAGAACGCAAAGCCTCACATCAAAATCCACCTGGGCGTCATGGAAACGTCAGAAACCGACCAGTTAGCCCACATGTTGGGGCAGCTACGTTCCGAAGTGCATGCAGCCAGGCAGGAGACCAACACCCTGAGGAGAGAGCTGATAGTAGCCAAAGAACACACTGATGATTTAAGCCGGCAACTTCTCCAGTCACAAGTAGGGCATGCACCATTGCCGGGAAGCGTGCCCTCGATGCCAGCACCATCAGCCAATCCCGTTCAGATAACCTTTCCTGGGGCAGTTCCCTTGGCCCGCCCAAACGATTTACGGGGGATCCCAAGAGGTTTGCAACGTTCATGAACCAGTGCAGCCTGCACTTCCTTTGTAGACCAGGGGCCTTTCCGGATGACCAATCACGGGTCGCTTTTGACTGGTCTGTACCCTTTGTGGGCCAAGACGATCCTTTGCTGAATGACTTCAGGGGCTTTCAGCAGGAGATGGAAAAGCTGTTTGCCGGTCGTACTCATGGGCAGGCATTGGACAATGAACCTCTGTCCCTACGCCAAGGGAATCAAGATCTATTAACATACATAGCCACGTTCAATAGACTCGTAGTTGAAGCAGAATGGCCAGTGGAAAAGAGAACCACGTTATTTCATCGGGGGCTGCAGGGGGAGCTCAAGGATGTTCTCGCACAAGTAGTGAACCTCCGAAAGACTGCTCAGAATTCATTGACCTTGTTGTTCAACTGGATCATAGGTTGCAGGACCGAAGAGCAGATCGAACCAGACCAGACCCTCGCCCCATGTATGCGCGTTCAAAGGACAATATTGCCCACACAACGGAAGGTTCAGGAGAACCAATGCAAATCAGGGGGATCAGATCCCCCTTGACTAAAGCGGAAAGGGATAAAAGGAGACAGCAGCAGTTATGTCTGTACTGTGGAAGGTCAGGTCATTTCCTTAAAGAGTGCCCTCTGAAGCCACCGAGGAGGACGGTAGGGGCCATGGACAAGGAAGATATCATCAAGGAATCAGAAAACTCCCCAGCCCGGCAAGTGTAGGGGTCCACTTGTTGGAACGAAGAATGTGAACTACAGACCTCCCATTTTGCATCTGTGGTCTTGATCAATCACCAACAACCATCTCGGATGCACGCAGTAAGAGCGTACATTGACAGTGGAGCCGTTGAGAATTACATCTACCAGGATCTTGCGGCAAAGATGGGGCTTCCATTACGCCCTAAATCAACCACCGACACTGTTACCACTGTCGTCGGCATAGAAATAGCTTCTGGTCCAGTATCCCAATGCACTGCAGCTTTAACCCTTCTGTGCCAGGATGGACACCAAGAATCTATCGTTTTTGACCTCATTAAGGCACCACAGTTCCGATTGATTTTGGGAATGCCATGGTTGGTAGCTCACAATCCTCAAATCGATTGGCGAGCAAAATAATTGGCCTTTCCCGAGACTTGCGCCCACACATGTTATCACCAAGAAAAACAATCAATAGACACCAGAACCTCCACGCTTGCGACTGTGCCAATCGGCACCCTACCAAGTGAGTACCAGGACTTTCAAGATGTCTTTCAGAAAGAACAGGCTAGTACCCTGCCACCGCATAGACCATACGATTGCCACATCAACCTGATACCCAGCGCACAAATCCCTTGTGGCTGAATTTACGCACTCACGGAACCAGAAAACCAGCACCTGAAGGCCTATCTTGACCAATACCTGGCCAACGGGTTCATCCATCCCTCGAAGTCTCCAGCAGCCAGTCCTCTATTCTTCGTACCAAAAAAGGAGGAGGACTTGAGAACGTGCATCGACTATCGCGCACTGAACCAGATTACCGTAAAAAAACGCTACCCCCTGCCACTGATCCCTGAGTTGCTTGATCAAGTCAAAGATGCCCAAATCTACACAAAACTAGACCTGAGGGGGGCATATCACCTTGTTCGCGTAAAACAGGGGGACAAATGGAAAACTGCTTTTCGCACCAAATACGGCTTGTACGAATATCAAGTAATGCCCTTTGGCCTTTGCAACGCACCTGCAGCATTTCAATACTTCATGAACGATGTCCTGCGGGAATTGATTGATGTCTGTGCTCTAGTGTACATCGACGATATTCTAGTATATTCCGCATCAAAGCAGGACCACGTTAAACACGTCCAATCCATATTGGAGAAACTCCGTCAACACCAGCTCTACGCCAAGCTCGAAAAGTGCTCATTCCATGTCTCCGAGGTGGAATTCCTGGGCTTTATTCTCAGCCCGAATGGAATCCGAATGGATGTACACAAGGTAGATGCTATCCTGAACTGGCCATCCCCAAATTCATTCAAGGGGGTTCAAAGTATGCTGGGTTTTGCAAACTTCTACCGCCGGTTCATCCCAGGATTTTCACAAATCGTGCATCCCATCACGTCATTGCTAAGGAAAAGCAACAAAAAGTTCCAGTGGACAACAGAAGAAGAGGAAGCTTTCCAGGAACTCAAAGCAAGATTCACATCTGCCCCAATCTTACGCCACCCTCGCCCTGATCTCCCATACCTGGTGGAAACGGACGCCTCAAGCATGGCTATGGGAGCCGTCCTCTCACAAAAGGACCCCGAAACGGTCCAGTTACACCCTGTTGCCTTCTGGTCGCGTGAATTCACACCCCCTGAACTCAATTAGGCTATCACAGACAAAGAACTCCTGGCCATTAAGTCAGCCTTTAAGGCATGGCGGCACTACCTCTTGGGCGCCAGACACACAATCACCGTAATAACTGACCACCGGAACCTCCAGTACCTACAAACAGCAAATGCCCAATCCTCACGACAACTACGTTCGGCTCTTTTTTTTGCTGAATATGACTAGGTGATTACATTTCGACCAGGGGTGAAAAACGGGAAAGCCAATGCCCTTTCCCGTATGGGCGTGGAAGAGCAAGGGTATCAGACCCCTTTCCCAATAGCAATCATGCCGAGTGACAAGCTCCTAGGAATCACAGCAACCATAACTCAGAAAGAATTACATGAAGAAATCCAAAACCTGATGAGTCCGGAGCAATTACAAGCGTGGAGTGCACAAGGAGAACATTACATAATAAAAGATCAGTTGCCCTACTCCAGAAATCGTTTATTCTTACCAAACCAAGAACTACGAGAACAAGCCATGTCCGGTTATCATGATTCCTTGATCAAGGGCCACCCCGGAATCGCTAAAACCCTAACCAAGATAAAAAAAATTGTTGGTGGCCCACGTGGCATAAAGACATTATCCAATTCATCCTATCTTGTGAAGTGTGTGCTCAAAACAAGTCATCCAAGCAGAAACCGACTGGGCTATTACAACCATTGGAAATCCCACCAGCACCCTGGCACACGTTGTCCCTCGATTTTATTACTAACTTACCACCCAATCAAGGGTTTAACACTATTCTTGTGGTCGTGGACCTATTTTCAAAAATGCCACATTTCATTCCTCTTAAGGGGCTCCCAAATGCTTCCACTCTGGCAAAGGTATTTCTTGAAGGCATCTTACGGCACCATGGGTTTCCTTCAGTTTTGGCCTCAGACCGAGGTACTCAATTCATATCTAACTTCTGGAGAAAATGTTGCTCTATGGCCCAGATCGACATCCGGCTATCCACCAGTCACCATGCCCAAAAGGATGGTCAAACTGAGAGGACAAATCAGACGCTCGAGCAATATCTGCGTTGCATGTTACACCAAGCTGAAGGAAGCTGGTTCGACCTATTATAGATAGCTGAATGTGCTTATAATAATTCCCTACACACCAGAACTGGGCAGACACCCTTTTATACCATGTATGGCAGGCACCCATGTACCTCTGAGTTGGACGTTCCTACAACCCTGGAAATGCCAGCAGTCAAAACCTTGCACACAACCATTTCTCAAACCTTTAAAAGGGCAGCTGAACACCTACTTCAAGCTAAGAATCGCCAAAAGAAGTTTGCTGACCAACACCGAGCAAAGGCCCCCAACTACCAAGTGGGAGACAAAGTCTGGCTGGCGTCTAAACACGTGTCCGTTAAAGGAACCCGAACTTTCCGTCCAAGATACCTGGGGCCATTCACCGTCACTGCCGTGATAAACCCTGTGGCGGTCAGACTAGCTTTGCCGTCAAACATGCAGATTCATCCTGTGTTCCACGTGTCTCTCCTTAAACCTCTTCAACCTGGGACCCGGGTAGCAACGCCACCGCAGCCAGTAGTAGTCACGGGGAGCCAGAATTTGAAGTCAAGGATATCCTGGATTCAAAGTATGTCAGATCCAAATTATACTACTAAGTAGACTGGAAGGGGTATGGTCCACAAGACAGGACATGGGAGCCTTGTGTGTACATCCATGCACCTCGCTTGCTTAGACGATTTCATCAAAACCATCCAAACAAACCAGGACCAGACAGAAGAGCCACCTTGAGAGGGGCCTTGGGGGGGGAGTGCTGTCATGATTCCTGCCCCTCATGTCCCCAGCCCTCCAAGATATCAGGCTGGAGCCAGGCCACAATCACCTACATGGCCTTCAAGGGCCTCTCCATCCCTCCAAAGACCCACTTGGATTCAGACTTGGCGCTTGTGGCACCAGACTCACTCACTCCCATAGGATAACATTGGGGATTGGACTTGTAGTGCATTGATGGGGACAAGATGGATGCCCCCACATATTTCAGTTCCCAGAACTGCATGTGCAGTCTAGTCTTTTGGGTGTGGTTCAGCCCAGAGACACCTGGGATACCCAGAGACTATTTTAGCCACGCCCAGGCTGAGAAACATGCTTTGCGTTTTCTGCACCTGCAGCGTGACACTCACCGTGTTCGGATCGGTCTCCAGTAGGCCTGCATCTTTCTTCTGCGCTCAGCTCCTGCAAGAACAAGAACACTGTTAGGAACAGCCTTACCTTGGGGAGCTTCTGCCCATCATTCATCGCTCCTTCTGTTCTGCGGGCATCTTCGGCGGTATCATTCCCATCCCGGCACGCCGTTTCCTAAGGAAAAGGGAAAAGATCAAAAAAGGCATTAGTAAGCATTCAGCAGATCTTCGCTTATTTTTAAAGACTGTACGAGCTTCAAACGCTTACCTGAATACCAGCCGCTCTGGGGGATCTCTGTCTCCGGAAATTCTCATCCATCTGCAAGAGGGAAAAGACACTCCAGGTTAGCGTGGAAACATCTAGAGGTGCCTCATACCGCGCTTACTCACCGCATTTCTTCTTCATAACCGGCATCCACGCTGAAAACGTCGCAGCACCTAAAAGACACAGAAAAATAACTCAGTTCAATACAAATACGAAAGGGTCGCATTGCGCATCGTGCTCTCACTCACCTTCAGCGCTACTCATCTCAGCAGCATGTCGCCATCCCCGGACGCCCGCCATCATCTAAGGAAGGAAAGGAACGAAGTTAGAGAACTGTTCAAAAGACTCATTATACTTACCTGTCGGACTCTTGCCAGTGAAGTAGCTAGGCAGCAATGAGCCTGCATCAATCAACGCGCCCCTGCGCTGAAAGCAGGACGGAGAGCACACTTTCCAAGAAAACAAGGTGAGCTGTGGATCAAAGGGAAGGGTTGGACCCCGGGGGAAGGAGGGGTTCAAGCACACAGAGACAATAGGAAGTTAAACTGTACCAATCCTGTGTTTCAGGCCCAGTCTCCAGTCGAGTAGACTCCATGGAAGGGTTCGAGGTCGTAAGAGATCAGAACAGGTTGAGTGACGTCCCTGTGGATACCAGGTGACCGTTACATCCTGCCCTTCCATACCACCATTTTTTTGGGGCTGCGTGCCCCTCGCCACCTGCTACCGATGCGGGTGCTTCCCCCTTGTTTGTCCCGCCTCCTGCGACCTCCACTGGGCCCCTATTGGTTAAATCCAACAGAATGCCGGTGAGGGCCTAACCCAGGCATTTTCGCTTCATGGGCCATTTCCATTGTGGCCCAGGTAAGCGTGGGTGAGCTGCTGCTCCTGCACCTACATACCACCATTTTTTGGGGGCCTCATGCCCCTCGCTGCCTTCTACCGATGCGGCTGCTTCCCCCTTGTTTGTCCCGCCTCCTGCGACCTCCCCTGGGCCCCTATTGGTTAAACCAAACAGAATGCCGGCGAGGGCCTAACCCGGGCATTTCGCTTCCTGCGCCATTTCCATTGTGGCCCAGGTAAGCGTGGGTGAGCTGCTGCTCCTGCACCTACATACCACCATTTTTTGGGGGCCTCATGCCCCTCGCTGCCTTCTACCGATGCGGCTGCTTCCCCTTTGTTTGTCCTGCCTCCTGCGACCTCTCCAGGGCCCATATTGGTTAAACCCAACAGAATGCCGGCGAGGGCCTAACCCTGGCATTTTGCTTCGGGCGCCATTTCCATCGTGGACCAAGTAAGCGTGGAAGAGCTGCTGCTCCTGCCCCTCCATACCGCCATTTCTTGGGGGCTGTGTGCCCCTCGCTGCCTTCTACTGATGCGGCTGCTTCCCCTTTGTTTGTCCTGCCTCCTGCAACCTCCTCAGGGCCCATATTGGTTTAACCCAACAGAATGCCGGCGAGGGCCTAACCCGGGCATTTTGCTTCCTGGGCCATTTCTATTGTGGCCCAGGTAAGCAGGGAAGAGCTGCTGCTCCTGTCCTTCATACCACCATTTCTTTGGGGCTGCGTGCCCTTTGCTCCCTTCTACCGATACGGCTGCTTCCCCTTTGTTTGTCCTGACTCCTGCTTCCTCCCCAGGGCCCCTATTGGTTAAACCCAACAGAATGCCAGCGAAGGCCTAATCCGGGCATTTCGCTTCCTGCGCCATTTCCATCGTGGCCCAGGTAAGCGTGGGTGAGCTGCTGCTCCTGCCCCTCCATACCACCATTTCTTGGGGGCTGCGTGCCCCTCGCTGCCTTCTACCGATGCAGCTGCTTCCCCCTTGTTTGTCCCGCCTCCTGCGACCTCCCCTGGGCCCCTATTGGTTAAACCCAACAGAATGCCAGCGAAGGCCTAATCCGGGCATTTCGCTTCCTGCGCCATTTCCATCGTGGCCCAGTTAAGCGTGGGTGAGCTGCTGCTCCTGCCCCTCCATACCACCATTTCTTGGGGGCTGCGTGCCCCTCGCTGCCTTCTACCGATGCAGCTGCTTCCCCTTTGTTTGTCCTGACTCCTGCTACCTCCCCAGGGCCCCTATTGGTTTAACCCAACAGAATGCCGGCGAGGGCCTAACCCGGGCATTTTGCTTCCTGGGCCATTTCTATTGTGGCCCAGGTAAGCAGGGAAGAGCTGCTGCTCCTGTCCTTCATACCACCATTTCTTTGGGGCTGCGTGCCCTTTGCTCCCTTCTACCGATACGGCTGCTTCCCCTTTGTTTGTCCTGACTCCTGCTTCCTCCCCAGGGCCCCTATTGGTTAAACCCAACAGAATGCCAGCGAAGGCCTAATCCGGGCATTTCGCTTCCTGCGCCATTTCCATCGTGGCCCAGGTAAGCGTGGGTGAGCTGCTGCTCCTGCCCCTCCATACCACCATTTCTTGGGGGCTGCATGCCCCCACGTTGCCTTCTACCGATGCGGCTGCTTCCCCCTTGTTTGTCCCGCCTCCTGCGACCTCACCTGGGCCTCTATTGGTTAAACCCAACAGAATGCCAGCGAAGGCCTAATCCGGGTATTTCGCTTCCTGCGCCATTTCCATCGTGGCCCAGGTAAGCGTGGGTGAGCTGCTGCTCCTGCCCCTCCATACCACCATTTCTTGGGGGCTGCGTGCCCCTCGCTGCCTTCTACCGATGCAGCTGCTTCCCCTTTGTTTGTCCTGACTCCTGCTACCTCCCCAGGGCCCCTATTGGTTTAACCCAACAGAATGCCGGCGAGGGCCTAACCCGGGCATTTTGCTTCCTGGGCCATTTCCATCGTGGCCCAGGTAAGTGTGGAAGAGCTGCTGCCCCTCCATACCACCATTTCTTGGGGGCTGTGTGCCCCTCGCTGCCTTCTACCGATGCGGCTGCTTCCCCTTTGTTTGTCCTGCCTCCTGCGACCTCCCCAGGGCCCCTATTGGTTTAACCCTACAGAATGCCGGTGAGAGCCTAACCCGGGCATTTTGCTTCCTGGGCCATTTCCATCGTGGCCCAGGTAAGCGTGGAAGAGCTGCTGCTCCTGCCCCTTCATACCACCATTTCTTTGGGGCTGCGTGCCCCTCGCTGCCTTCTACCGATGCGGCTGCTTCCCCTTTGTTTGTCAGGCCTCCAACTTCCTCCCCAGGGCCCTTATTGGTTGAGCCCAACAGAATCCCAGCGAGGGCCTAATCCGGGCATTTCGCTTCCTGGGCCATTTCCATCGTGGCCCAGGTAAGCGTGGAAGAGCTGCTGCTCCTGCCCCTCAATACCACCATTTATTTGGGGCTGCGTGCCCCTCACCACCTTCTACCAATGCTGCTGCTTCCCCCTTGTTTGTCCCACTGCCCACAACCTCCGCTGAGCCCCTATTGGTTAAACCAAACAGAATGCCGGCAAGAGCCTAACTAATGAATTTCGCTCCCTGGGCCATTTCCATCGTGGCCCAGGTAAGCGTGAGTGAGCTGCTGCTCCTGCCCCTCCATACCACAATTTTATTTTTTGGGGCTGCGTGCCCCTTGCTGCTTTCTACCGATGCGGCTGCTTCCCCCTTGTTTGTCCTGCCTACCACGACCTCCCCCGGCCCCTATTGGTTAAACCCAACAGAATGCCAGCGAGGGCCTAACCTGGGCATTTCGCTTCCTGGGCCATTTCCATCGTGGCTCAGGTAAGCGTGGGTGAGCTGCTGCTCCTGCCCCGCCATATCACCATTTTTTTGGTGCTGTGTGCCCCTCGCCGGCTTCTACTGATGCGGCTTCTTCCCCCTTGTTTGTCCCGCCTCCCGTGACCTCCCCTGGGCACCCATTGGTTAAACCCAAAAGAATGCCGGTAAGGGCCTAACCCGGGCATTTAGCTTCCTGGGTCATTTCCATTGTGGCCCAGGTAAGCGTAGGTGAGCTGCTCCTCCTGCCCCTCCATACCACAATTTTTTGGGGGCTGCATGCCCCTCCCCACCTTATACCGATGTGGCTGCTTCCCCCTTGTTTGTCCCGCCTCCTGCAACCTCCCCAGGGCCCCTATTGGTTAAGCCCAACAGAATGCCGGCGAGGGCCTAACCCGGACATTTCGCTTCCTTGGCCATTTCCATGGTGGCCCAGGTAAGCGTGGATGAGCTGCTGCTCCTGCCCCTCCATAACACCATTTATTTGGGGCTGCGTGCCCCTTGCCGCATTCTACCGATGCAGCTGCTTCCCCCTTGTTTGTTCCGCCTCCTGCGACCTCCCCATGGCCCCTATTGGTTAAACACAACAGAATGCTGGCGAGGGCCTAACCCGGGCATTTCGCTTCCTGGGCCATTTGCATCGTAGCCTAGGTAAGCGTGGGTGAGGTGCTGCTCTTGCCCCTCCATACAACCATTTTTTGGGGCTGCGTGCCCCTCGCCACCTTTTACCGATGCGGCTGCTTCCCCCTCGTTTGTCCCGCCTCCCGCAACCTCCACTTGGCCCCTATTGGTCAATCTCTTCCTCATCCTGGACCAGACCTGGGCAGTCCTCTGCCCAGCAGCCCCTGTAGGTAAGGGCCCCAAGGCAAAGGGCAGCTCCTACAATGGCGGCTCCAAGGTTTGTCTGCAGGTGTCCGCAGGGCAGCCAGTGAAGGCAGCAGTTAACAGACACCAACAAAAACTGTAAGTGTGGCATGGGTGAGGTGTAGAGCAATTACTCTACACCAGAAAGCTCCCGCCACTCTACCTTACCTTCCCATAACATAGACTGCCATAGACTTAGCCCATGCATACTTAGGAATATTTGTGACCACCAGCCTGATTTTATCCATGACAGTATTTGAAATGTTGCCTTGCACTGCATCCTAACATACTAGTCAATGTTAACAGGTGTCACACCTGGAGGGAATTGTGGATGCTAGCCTGCGTCGCATCTATATAAGTTTGTGAATGTCAGCATCTGCCTCACTTTGATGGAATTAGGAAGGTTAGCATACACCACACTTGGCAGAACTCTGATAGAAATGATAGAAATGTGAATTTTGGCATGCGCCACACTTAGTTAGAATTCTTAGCTTTGGCCTGCCTCACATTTAGATGGGATTATGAATGTTAGCATTCACCATACTTAGATGAAACTGTAAATGTTAGCATGTGCCACACCTAGATGGAACTTGGATGTTAGCATGTGCCACACTTAGACAGAATTCCTAACTTTGGCCTACATCTCAGCCAGATAGGATTGTGAATGTTAGCACATGCCACACCTAGATGGAACTTGGATGTTAGCATGTGCCACACTCAGAATTGAGAACATTAGCCTGTGCCACATCTAGATAGGATTGTGAATGTTAGCATATGCAACATCTAGATGGAACTTGGAAGTTAGCATGTGCGACACTTAGACGGAATTCCTAACCTTGGCCTGCGTAGCATCTAGATAGGATTGTGAATGTTAGCATATGCCACACCTAAATGGAACTTGGATGTTAGCATGTGCCACACTTAGAATTGAGAACAGCAGCCTGCGCCATATCTAGACAGGATTGTGAATGTTAGCATATGCCTCACCTGGATGGAACTTGGATGTTAGCATGTGCCACACTTAGAATTGAGAACATCAGCCTGCGCCATATCTAGACAGGATTGCAAATGTTAGCATCTGCCACACCTGGATGGAACTTGAATGTTAGCATATGCCACACTTAGAATTGAGAACATTATCCTGCCCCATATCTAGATAATTATAGTGAAGGTTAGCGAGTTCCACACTTAGACGGAATTATGTAGATCAGCATGTACTACGCTTAGACAGAATTGTTAATATTAGCGTGTTAAATGTCATATAACCCACTAACCAATATAAGCTCAAACTCTCTGCATACTTATCTCACTCAAAAAACTCACACAGCCATCTCTTGCACAACAAGCTGCACGCACGTCACCACACTGCAACAACACATAAGCCGCACCAACAGCACACGCAGACTGACACTGATTCAATACTCGCACCAAAGCTCAGCACCGGGTGTCTACCGAGTTGAAGCTGCCAACAGTACACCACTCCTCTCACTATCCTACTCCCTCATCACCTTACTAACCCATCCTACCTTCTCGTTTACAGATCCGCCAGAGCACCTGGGGACCAATTCCGTTGGTGACGGTGCACTATATAAGTGCCTTTAACATACCATAATATAACATTTACATTGTGAACACCTCATAAAAAGGATACTTTTCTTCTTGTTGAGGGCCACCTTCCAAGTGCCATGCTTCATCTGTGCCTCTTGTCCTGGACAAAAAGATACTTTTCACTCAACACCTTTCTATATCTCCTTCACCCCCTACCTGTTACTTACCTGCGTCTTCTTCTCCTCCCCTAGAAATCAATATGGGTCCTCCCCCAATGCTTTCAACTCTCCCAGTGCTTACCACCGACCCTTCCCTTCCACAATTACCTAACTCCTCAAGCGTTGCTCCTTCTTTTTACATTGCTACACTGCGCCAACCAATAATGCTGCACAAAATAATCTCATCTCTAAACCCATTAAAGAATTCAAAATCCATTAATAATATACAAAATGTGTTACCTTAATAAGTTGATTCCTTACTGGCTGGGCATTCCTATTTTGCACATTGTGTTTTCCTCTGTGGCTCCTCCTTCCTGGCCTTTATCCAATGTCCAGTTAAACAACATGTTTGCTTTACTCGATCTGTTATTATGCTCTTGTTGCAATAATATTGTCTGACCTGGTTGCCCCCTTTCCCTTTCAGCCCCAAAAAACATGACCGAAAAATCCCCATGGAACACTGATTTGGTCCCTTTTAGCAGTGCACTATGCCCTCTTTTCCCTTGCCTCCAACCTGGTTCCCTTTAATGTACAACTATCATGTCTGCTTGCTATCAGCTCGAAGCATAATTAATTTTGATGTCCAATCCTCCCCTTCTCTGGTTTTGTTTTTACTTAACATGCAAAAAGTAACACTCGTTCCCCTAGTATAAAGATGCACCCAAATGTCTAATGGGTCTGCCTACCCCTTCATCAAGAGCTGTCTCTATTCTCCACTTCACCCCGCTCAACCTTATCTTGTGTGAGTGAAGTCGCTCTACCCCCTCACCATTGCACCTCTGAAGCTTGCTTGTAGCGGTTTGTCAATTTTTCCCTCTCTGTGTGTGCCCTTCCTTTGAACAAAACTGCTGTTAGTACCAGTGGCGTAACACAAAATGTGGGGGCCCCCCTGCGAGCCATGCTGAGGGGGCCCCCCAACTCGGCAACAAATCACGGGTTGCGCCACACTCTGGGCCGGCCTAGACTGTCACGCTTGCACAATACCCATGAACGTGCTGCTGAAGGGGTATGCCGCACACTGCACTAGGAAAAAGATATAAATATGTGTTTTAATGCAATATACAGCACACTTTCTGAGATAAATTGGCTATAAAGCCAGAGTGTTTGCAATTGTTTTGTAAGGTAACACAATCCAATACATGCAAGTCACCAACAGTGCACAGGAACATTAATGCTTCCAACTGGCTGCACAATGTAGACCAGTGTAAACACGTAATAACATTATAGTACAGAATGCCAGGCCACATTTAGACATACCTAGACTGTTTTCAGCAAAATGCCAGTCAAAGCAATAACACTCATCAAGAAGAGAGCACACAATAAAGCATGTGTCTCCATGACCTCGAACAACACGGCCAAACTCTTTAAAATCTGCAAGGAACTGGTCAATCCTGTTGTGGTCTATACCTCTTCTGTTCCCTCCCATGCCCTCTGTACAGCTCTGGCCTCTCATTTCTCTGCTAAATCTCAGGACATCCTGTCCTCTATGTCCTCTTCCTCTCTCGGCCCATTTTGGCCATCTCTTCTCTCCTCCTCCTTTTTCCTCTTTCTCTCTGACAACACCTGACGAGGTTTCTAGACAAGTTCGATCTATGAAAGTGTCGTCCAAACAGGTGCTCCGCTGCTCCTCCAGAACCATCAAAGCCCATATTGACACCCTCGCTCCAGCCTTGGCCGATTTCTGTAATCACTCTTTCGCCACTGCAATGTTCCCCTCTCCCTTTGAGCACTCCCTTGTGCACCCACTCCTCAAGAAGCAGTCTGCTGATCCTACCTGCTGGAAAACTATCGCTCAATCTCCACCTTTCCTGAGCAAACTCTTGGAAAAGCTTGCCATCTCCCAGCTTACTCTCCACACTGAATCTGTTGGTTGTCTCCATGACCATCAGTCTGGCTTCAGAGCTGCCAGAGGCATGGAAACTGCTCTCCTTAACACCTGTGCTGCTCTCTAACCTTGATTCCAGCATTCCTTCTATTCTCATCCTTCATCTTTCCTCTGCTTTCGACAGGGTCAACATCGCCATCCTGATCAATCGACTCTGCGAGAACCTGGGCATCACAGATCAGACCCTAGAGTGACTGACCTACTTCCACTTGGACCGCCACTCCGCTCCCAGGTCGATCGTGGTCCCATTCTCTCGGCGACCTCTCTCTACCTGTGGCATTCCCCAGGGCTCTATCCTCTCACGCTGGTTTTTCAACCTCTACTTGGCCACTTTGGCCTCCCTGATCTCTACCTTATCCTCTAACTTTCAGTGTTGTGCGGATGACTCAGCTTTCCTTCAGGCTCCCCTCATCCTCCTCTCCTCTCTTGCTCATTCCTGACTGTCTATCCACGATTCAGGATTGGTGCGCCTCCAACAATCTCTGCCTTAATGCCAGTAAAACAGAGATCCTTCTCATTGGGACCCTTGCCACTGTGTTTCCTCTCTCACTATAGCAGACCACCTTGGGCCCTCTTCCTTTGCCTTCCTGCGAGGCAAAAAACCTTGGTGTCATCTTCAACGCCACACTCTCTTTCTCTCCTAACATCTCGGACATCACCAAGAAGTCCCACTACCAGCTGCTCCTCCTCAAAGGGACTCTTCCCTTTCTCACTCTCCACCAGAAGCTCACTGTCTCTAAACTGGACTACTGCAACAGCCACTTTCTCAATCTGTCTTCCTCTAGTCTCCTTCATCTGCAAATAATCCAGAACAGGACTGCAAGACTTAGCCTTGGCCTCAAGCCCTGGGATTGTATTTCTCCAGCCCTGAAATCTCTCCACTGGCTGCAAGGATCAAGTTCAAGAACCTTTGCATTGCCCACAAGGCTTTCTGGGGCCAGTGCCAACACTAAATCCAATGCTCTCTTCCAAAATACCTTCTTTCTCTAACCCTTCACTCAGCTACCTCCAACTCTCTAAGGCTTAGACATTTCTCCAGGCAGAGAGTGGGGGTAGACCTCTCTCCTCTGCTGGTGCCTCCAACTGGAATGGCCTCCCTGCCCCTCTCAAACTTGAGGCGGACAACCTGAAGTTTCGGAAGCAGCTAAAAGCTTTCCTCTTCTCTGCTGCTTTCGCTCTCTCTCCCCCCCTGCTGACCTACCTGACCTACATGTCTGCTGTACTGACTGGCTGCTTGGCTACCCTCAGAGTCTCTCTGAGTCCAGGCTCTTTCTTGATTGGTCACCCTTGCACTGCCTCCGGGCCTACCATGCACTTAGGGGCTGTAACTGTAACCCTGCAGTCCATTGTTCTCCTTGCACAACCAATAGCTGCTCTGCCCTGGCTGCACTTACTGAGAGCATTGCTGCCCTGTTTTCCCCTCCCCTCTCACTTGCACTTCCCTGCTCCCTTTTCCCTTGCACTTCTCGTTCTCACAATGACACAAGGCCTAGTGAGATCGTTTGTCTTGTCCTCCCTCTATCATCCCTCCCTTGTGTACACTTGTGTACAGGCGCATTATAAATGACTTGAATCACATCATATAATTTTATCACAGATGCCCAGAAAAATATACAATGCCGCAGTAAGAAATGGCTAGACTGGCAGCACCCAAATGCCAATCTAGCCAGGTAATTAAAGTTAGCAGGACTACTTTATCAGAAATGTCCAGTTAAAAGAAAGTCATACCAAACTGAGGAATGACTAGACTGGCTAAATCAAAATGCCTCTCTAGCCACTAATACCACATATCATGCCTGCTTAGCCTGGACATGGACAACCATTATGATTTATCACACAATCCTGCCCCCCCACACATCCACTCTCCCTCCCACCCACCACCCCAACCTCCACAATCAGCTCCTTGGCCCAGAATTACCTCTGCGTCCCTCTTCCTTGTCCCAGAGCTTTCGTATGAGGCTCCTTGCCTCATAGGTAAGTACTGGGATGAGGAACAGTGGGACTAGGAGTGATAAAGATTACAGGTAGCTAAATCAGGCATTACCTCCATGTACCTCTACCTCTTCCCAGTACTTTTGTATGAGGCAGAGTGCCTCAAACACACGTACTGCCTCGTATATAAGTACTGGGACGAGGAAGAATAGGGCTAGGAGTAAGCAAGGCATTAAACACAAGTAGTAGCGCAACACCATTGACAACAGCACTACCCCCCCTGACATTTTGGGCTATATTGACTCAACTTGGCTAACCTTTAGAGCAGTTGCCAGACCGAACAGGACACAGATTTTAAACGGCACCTGGTTTTTGCTGTTAACAAGAACCCAGCAATTACCAACGTAAAGCATTTCACTGTTAGTACCTGCATTCAAATTCCACATTGTTTAGGCGATTGAAATCGTGATGTGGGTTTAGTACTTGCATGCCAGGGGAGTGATTGGAAGGGTAGAGAGGGAACAGGAGACTTATAGGAGAGAGTTAACTGCTTGTAACATTGAATCTGCACTAGAATAGTCTCATTAAAATGCGTAAATAATTTGGATGCGCCCACACAAATAAGTTTCCCCCTCCCCACCGCATGTGAAGTTAGCGCCTCTCCCAACATTTGAAGGGTTAGCCCCCCCGAAATGAAGGTTTTCTTGTGCCCCTGTACACAAGCACACACACCATTCACCTTATACACACCCAGTCATCCACACATTTAAGTGTGCACCCTTTCACCATACACTCACACAGGTAGCCACCTATACATTTATGTGTGCACCCTTTCACCATGCAGGCACACCCCCACAGCCACCCATACATTTAAGTGTGCACCCTTTCACCATACACACACAGGCAGCCGGCTATACATTTCAGTGTGCACCCTTTCACCATAGACTCATACACGCACACCTCATGGAGTTGAGGGGGGCCCTATTACTTAAAAAAGAAATTGGGGCTCATTACGGGTCCAGCGGTAACCGTGCCGGTGCTACCGGCGGGTTGCCGCCAGACCCATAAAAAATTACTATGGCCTGACTTCCCGGTGCCACCGTGCTATTTCAAGTCCGGCGGCTGGGAAATCAGGTGCCGGTAATTTCGTTAAACCCCAGACTCCACGGGAATGGCGACACAGAAGCACCTGCACCATTGTTAACGGTGCCGGTGCTTCCGTGACAGGTCTGTCTACCGTGGCTGCTGTGCCTGGCAGGGTCAGACCTGTCGGGCACGGCAGCCCCACCAGGCAGACCTGTAATATGCTGGTCCGAAAACAACAGTGCCTGTAGGCTTACCAGCACCGTTGTTTCCGGACCGGCATGGTCAGAATGAGCCCCATTGTTTCTATTTTAAGTCACTATAACTTCATTAAGAAATTATTTCAGTTAAGGACCGAACCATAATCAAAATAATTTCTTTATGATGGCTGAGTGGCTTCAAAAACAAACAATTTCTTTTTGAAGGCATAGGGTTCCCCACCCCCCCACCCCATGACATGGAGGCCTCCAGCCTAGGGTCTTCCATGTCATGGGGTACGGGGGCCCTCAGACTTCAAAAAGAAAGTTTCTTTTTGTAGTCACTCTGCCTTCATAAAGAAATTATTTCTGTTACAGAAATGTTCTTTATGAATGCAGAGTGAATTTCAAAAGAAACTTTTTTTTTTTTAGAAATTATTTATTTATTTTTTTTTTTTACTGGGGCCCCCTCCCAGCCATGTGCTGGTGGGGCCCCCCACACCGCGGGCCCCCCCGCACCGCGGGGGCTGCGGGGGCCCCTGTTACGCCAGTGGTTAGTACCGTGACAATGGGCCTCATTCCGAGTACGGCGCTAACCAATGGCGCTATTAACGCCTTGGTTGACGCCGTACCCGGACCGGCAGCGCCTTGGTGGATGGCGGAATCACTGCCCCATTCCAAGGTTGGCGGGGCGGTAATTCCCCATTCACCAAGGTTCTTCCCCATTCCCAAATGAGCCCTCATAGGGCTCAATGGGAATGGGGAAGATGCAAATAACGGTGACCGTTCATTACGGTCACCGTTATTGGCTTGGAGGCCCCTTTGCGCCCTCGACTTTAACACCTGCTCAAAGCAGGCGTTAAGGGCGAGGGCGCAGAGTGAACTCGGAGTATGGCGGTAAGGGATTACCGCCACCGGTCTCGTTACCGGTGGCCGCTATCCCTTACCGCCATACTCGGAATGAGGCCCAATGTGCCCTTCATTTCTGCCAATGATATTTGCTGCAGGTGTTTCATGTCCAACCACCTCCCATTCTAATGTCGTGCCCTGGTGTCTTCTCTAGCTATAGAATACAACCATAAATGATGTAAACAAAATGGTCATGCTCCCCCAGAATGGGTCCCCTAGAATGGATCCCCCCTCAATGTGATACAACCCCTGTTCTATGTGTGTGTAGCTGCATTCCTTGGTGCCTACAATGGCCACATTTGTCTGCGATGCATGTATAACTCGCGGCGCATGCGCCTGACACTGTAATCTTGGGCCTACTGTTCATGTGGTTATGAACTGTACTGTGAAAAGTGTGTCCCCGCTCTCAAGTCTTACCAATTTCCCCTTGTCTTTTGTGGTGTTTTTTTCTCTTCTTCTTGCATGCTCAAAAAAGATGTCCTAATCTTACTATGTGCACAGCTGAACTATGCGTCTTTTATATCTGATGCTTCCTTCTTCCCTTAATTATATTTGTCTGTGTCCCCACAGCCCTATCTTGATCCTTAGAAAATTCCTGCCTCACTACGCGTGTGTGTGTGGAAACATTCCTTTGCCAGCTGATCGTCCTGAAATGCATTTGGAACTCCCAGCATTATTCCTCCCCAGCGTTCCTCCCTTTCACCTTGTGTGCCTGTCTTGTACACTTTAAAGTGTCCCACTCGTTCCTAATAAAAAAGCACTTGCAAGGGCTAAATAATATATACACAAAATATCCAGTGCAGTGTTTCTATGCAGTGCCTGAAATAAATGCTTAAGAAACCTCTGTCACAGTGTGATCCTTAAACCAAGAGAGCTGCTAAGGCAACCCAAATAGATTGTTTGTTAAACTGAAGGAGGTCATTGCACCCATGCACATCCATTTACATTATCCCCTAACACGCTCTCCTTTCACCCTTCCACATTAAAAAAAACCCAGTGTTAAATTCTACATTAATAACCTATTTTCCATAACATGTCCTGACACTTGTTCCACTGCCAATAACAACCAAAACCTGCTTTAGTCCTTGTATAAAAAATGTTGCTTCATTATGATATAGATAAAAAACGTACACATTGCCTTCCAACACCATACTTATTCACATACCTACCCACCCCTGTATAGATATCATTTGTAATCACACCCATTCCTATACAGTCCTAGATGCAAACAGAACTGATGTTCACCATTAAGTGGGGCAAAAATCACTGCGGAGAAGTAAATATTTAAACCTCTGACACAAAACGAATGCCTTGTCAATACGATTTGTAAGGCAGAGCTTTACAAATTCAACAACAGTTGCACTAATAAATTGTTAAAAAAAGAAAAACAAAAACATGATACATATGCTTGTGTTAAAATATATGTTATTCATTATCCCAATATAAATGTGCAATTTCGCGTGTTAAGCACCTCAAATTATGATTGCTCAAAATTATGAATTCCTTCCTTACTTAACTCACTTTACAGCCCACTTCTCTTTTGCTCCCCAAATCATATTTCGTAGGCCCACCACACTCTGTCACAGCCAGCCAAAACCCCACCTTTCCAAAGCTTCCCTTCTCTGCGCCTCTGCCATTTCTTCAGTTACCTCCCAATCCCTGTCAGCAAACCTTGTCGCTGTTACTTTGCACGTTACAATGCCTGAATTCCATGCACTTTTCCCTAATGCACAAAGTCGCATTGCCCTTATTCGTCAAGTGTATTGTAAATTGACATTCATAATTTCTTCCTATGTTGAAATTCCTACGTGCTTCGTGGGGTGCTGGCCCATCACACTTCAGTGGCCTACTATGAGGCTCAATACACTTTCTTTTTGCTTAATTTGATTTCATGTTGGCCAAAACATAGGTTTAAATAATCAGCTGCATGCACCATTGCCTTCCATGCTAAATAAAGTCAGCTTCGTCTACTTGGGTTTCCCCCTCCCCTTACTGCTGGTCACTTGCCAACGCCTGTTGGCAAGAGTATAATCTTCAAAACTCTTTAAAAAAGAAACTGTTCTACGTAGGATTTTTCCATCTTTTCACAGACAGTGCAAAGCTGAGCCTCTATTTAAACACAGAAAAACACATACCTTACCCAGGCAAGCTGCTGCCGGGAAAGAAGGAAAGAAAGAAAGAAAGAAAGAAAGAAAGAAAGAAAGAAAGAAAGAAAGAAAGAAAGAAAGAAAGAAAGAAAGAAAGAAAGAAGGAGAGAAAGAAAGAAAGAAAGAAAGAAAGAAAGAAAGAAAGAAAGAAAGAAAGAAAGAAAGAAAGAACAACACACACAATTACTATATCTTCTAAACACATACCACATAACACACAATTTTATGCATTCCTCCCCATACACATATTCAACTGCACTAAAACCACACACAGCACTGTTCAAATACATTCAACACACAAGCCACTGTTCAAATGAACTAAGCACACACAAGTCATCTTCACTTTAACCTACACAGTAGGCCAGTCCATCATTCTTCCACATGCTTCTCATGTCCACCCCCAATAATGTCACACTTTTTTATTATTGATTTTTCATGTTTTCATTCTTGTTTTTCTCATTTTGCAAATCTTGAAAACCTCAACATGTTGTCTACCAAGTTCGTGCTCCACTATGCATCACAATGCATTTCTCACTTGACATAAATGTTAAACCACTCCCTCCAAAATAACAACAAGCCCTCCAAGCTCTCCACCACTCTCTTTGTGTTCTCTGCACCAAAGGCCAATATACAATACTTCCAGGTGCTCCTCGAGCCAATTCAAGTGCCAATTCACTGAGATAGAATCTGCCACCTTGTAAGTCCTTTAAGTTCTATTCTGTTACCTCATATGTGACATCACAAACCATACAACAAGGCAAAAAAATAGTCAACAGCTTCCCCTTTAATACAAGTCTGCTTTAAACATTTCCCAAACACACTGACAAACCGAACATACATAAATATGTGGCCACCCTCCTGCTTAGTCAACAGGGAAAACCAATAATCCTCCTCCCTATCCAACAGGGAAAACCAATAATTCTCGTGGTACTCTTTTATCTACTGCGTCGCCTGCAGAGGTCTACCTCTGCGAGGCAATAACCAAGGTACTCACCTTCCATGATACAAGCTAGCTATTTCTGCCAACCCGACTCGCAGGTAACCATCATCCATGAAGCAAGCTACATTGCCTTTCTCACAGGAAATCCAATATTTACATACCTTTTCTCATCTGTACTCCTAAATCAATCATCTAAACTGACTGCCCAAACTGATCACCTAAAACCAAATGGTCCCTAACCAAAACAAAAATATAAGAACAACATTCCATATGAAACCAAAACCATAACACAAACATCCAGCGGAACCTGTCCATACCCTCCCCTGTTTACGAATCTATACTTACACATAGAGCCTCATTATGACCCAGGCGCTAAGTGTTTAACGGCACCGTAAAAGGCTGCGGCGCCGTTAAACACCTAGCGCCTAATTACGAGATCCCTTTGCGGGATCCGACCTTAATGGCTGGTTTTACCAGCCGTTAAAGTAGGGACCCGCAAAGGGACCTTGGTGCTAATTATGGTACCCCAATTTGCGGTACCGTAATTAGCGCCTTCCCCATTCCCATTGAGCCCTATGCGGCAAAAATGGGAATGGGCAAGGGCCATGGCGGCATGGGGAATTACCGTCCCACCAACCTCGGAATGGGGTGGTAATTCCCCATTCCGCCATGGCGGACTCCGGCATGGACCATGGTGCTAATAGCACCATGGTTTAGCCCCGGAGTCCTAATGAGGCCCATAATCTCCTGACAAAACAACGGACAAAAACATAACGATTCCCCCAGTTCCCTCCCTCTGTATTTGTCATGTCCCTGAACTCATATTTACACCAACTCCACAGCTCTGCTGCAGCTCTCAGACTCGCTGGTACTCCCACAGCCTGCCACCCCCACCTTCTGATCTCTAGAACAGGCAGGCCTGCAGGGGAGACGGCATTTTGCCAAAGGCACGAGAAGCTATCCCTCTGCTATCACTTGAAGCGGAATTAAAAATCAGAGGTTGGCTCGAGGGAAATCGCCCATGCCCAAGAAAAAGAGGAGTCCAAAAATTTGACAAATTGCTGCTTTATTAATCCAAGCAGGGATACGCGCACAGATTTCTACATCTTCCAAATGCCCTCTCATCTTATTACAGGCGGCCAGTGAGGTTTTAAACTACTTTGACCACTGTAAGGTAGGCATGGTATCACAAGTATGACACGGATACAAGAGAACAGTTTCAAAAACTCTATTGTTAAATGTTCGGATGAGTGGGAGAATTCCTATCTAGCCCTATAACTAACATGGAAGTGATCTCAACCATCAACATAAAGAAAACTGTCCTAGTCAGTCCTGGTCAAATAAGAATGGCCTATACTAAAAAAAATGAATGCATGTCCTTACTCTAATACAAAAAATGTGAAAAGGGGATGTGTAGTTCAAAAAGGGAAATCAGTGCTCCAATGAAATGTCAGGATGTCTGTGTTAGGCAAAGGTAACTTCTGCATGTTCACATCACTTGGTTTTGCTGGGTGGCTGGCTAATACTGTTCACAGGACTCGCACACTTCAAACCTCTTGGTACGATTCACAATGTTAGTTTTTCCTTGAAATAAATATTTCCATAACAGAATCTTTTCAGGCTTTCCTCGCCTTGATTTCAAAGACAAAGGGCCTCATTACGCGGTAGGTCGTAAGGGATTACCGGCACCAGTAAGGGCACCGGTGCCGGTAATCCCTTACCACCCTATTCCGAGGTCCCTTAGCGGGTCCCGTCCTTAACGCCTGGTTTTACCAGGCGTTAAGGACGGGACCCATTAAGGGACTTCACAGCTAATAATGGTACCGCAAATTGCGGTACCGTTATTAGCTCCATCCTCATTCCCATTGAGCCATATGAGGGCTCGAATGGGAATGGGGAATGGTTCCCGGAATGGGGACTTACTGGGTCCTCCAAGGTTGGAATGACCCGGTAAGTCCCTATTTCGGGAACCCGGACCCGGAATGCGGTAAGGAGGTAGCCGTGGTGCTAACAGCACCACGGCTACCTCCTACCACGTAATAAGGCCCACAGTTTCTTTGTAGGCTACTCTCATCTTGGTTCCAAGCAACAAAAAAGACTCATCACAATTCTGGCACATCCATATTTCAAACCAGACCTCTCAAGCTTCTCTTGGTGTAGGTCTGGGTTTCTCTATCTGGTCTTTCAAGTTCGTTACAACACAATTTCCCAAAAGGTCCTTCAGGTTTCCCTCACCTGAGTAGGACCCCTCCTTACTGTCATATTCTTAATTTCACTTCCTGATTGTTGTTTTGCTTCTCCGTCGAAGACTTTCGAGTGTGCAAGGATTTGATATGTACCTCAGCATGACCACTTCGACTCTCACACTTAACACAGTTTATACGTGCTCCCCAGGCACCATTACTATCTGGTAAATGTAGTTGTCTCATATAGGTGCTATCTCAAGAACTCTTGGTTCATCTTCCGCCGTCTTCGCACTTTCATAACCCAATATCCTCTTTCTGATACATGCACAATTCAACCTAGACTTCCACCATCGGGCTCGTACCTGTCTTTCTCAATTGGTTTTCCCTCTTCCGGGCTCAAACTCTTATAACAGGTCTCTTTTCACTGATACTTGACTGAAGTGTACTCACAAGTCTTCTTGTTCTTGAGCTCCTGTATAGACGAATTGAGGAACATCCCCCAAGGCGTCCAGAGGCCACAAAACTGGGCTCTGTACAACCCAGGGGGCCGCCCCCTGGGAAACCCTCTTGGGGAATAAAACCCAGATGGTAGATTGCAGAAGGCGTAGAAAGTTCCAGTAGAGATGCTTCAGGCGTAGTCCAATTAGCAGGAAGAAGAGCAGCAGTCAATAAATGCCTAGAGTCTGTAAACAATTAGGCGGAGCAACCCCAAGGAAACAGAAGGGTTGCAGATGGAAGGAGAATTCCCAGAACTGAATTCTCAGTGGTTCAAGCTGTTGGCAACGGAGCAAGGGAAAAAGGCAAACAGGACAGAAGGCGCCGATGAAGACAGTGGCAGTAAGGTGGGAGAACTGCAGAAGGTATGAGACAGCAGAGTGTCGTAAACAGAAGAGAGAAGAGTCGCAGAAGAATGGGGAAAAAAGGAGGAGTAAGGTAAGTAGTAGGTAGAAATGGCAAGCAATGAAAAATGCAAGCCGCGAAAGGACAGTGAAGGAAGGTGGACGGAGCTGGCAGAAGCGACATGATAAAAAGGCGATCCCAAAAAACGGCAAAGGGAGGAAAAGGCGAGCTGCAAGGGTACGGAGAAAGGAAGGAAAATAGAAGGGACAGACTAAAAAAAAGATCGCGAGCAAGAATCAGAAGCAAGGAAGAAATTAAGGGTAAGCAAAAGAGCAGGCGAAGGAACAGAATGAAAAACGAAAGTCGGGAAAGATCCGACGAGGAAAAACAAAGAAGAAGATTGAATTCCTAAACGGAACTGCAAAAGTGAAGGAGAGCATGAGCAATGCTAAAATGGGAAAGACGGAGTAGCAAAGCAATTACCTGTCTTTCCCAGTGGCATATGTAGAAGTGAAAGGAGTTGTGAATCTGACTCCTCCATCTTGGATGGAAGACTAGACTGGTAACAGTAGTTGATAGTGATAGAACTGAGTAGCGGCCATCTTGGATTCCCTTGTACATAACGAGGATGATGAATCTTCCGCTGTTTCCAGATGAATATGGGGACTCTTCTGACAGTATGCCCTCCCCGTGGGGTGGAAGGACCGGGTTTCCAGGGATAGAATCTGTGGAATTTACGCACCAATGTTGGTGCATGTACAGCAGAGGCAGGATCCCATGTCCGATCGGAGGGTCCATAACCTTTCCAATCCATGAGATACTGTAAAGATCCTCAGTGATATCTTGAGTCGGCAATGGCTGCCACTTCATATTCAGGACCGTTGGGAGTGTCCATAGGTGGGGGTGTAGCTGTCATTTGTCTTTGAAATCTGTCAGGTATGTGAGTCTTCAATCGTGATACATGAAATACATTATGGATTCGGAACCACAATGGAGGTAATTGTATTCGGTATGCCATGTCGCCGATAGCCTTGAGAACCTGAAAAGGACCAAAGTATTTGGGGGATAGTTTGGAGGGTATCAATCTCTTGGGAAGGTATTGTGAGGAGAGCCATACGAGATCTCCCTGATGATACGTAGGTTCTTGTGATAGTTTCTTGTCTGCTTGTATCTTGGTTCTTTGGCTGGTATCTTTCAGTGTCGTAAGGGCTAGTTTATGACTGGCTTGGATGTCAGAAACCAGCGCATCAACTGCAGGAGAACGCGTTGGTCTGGGTGATGCTGTAGGAAATACCTAAGGATGGAATCCCTAGGAACAGTAGAAGGGAGTCATCTTTATGGCTGAATGCAGAGAATTATTGTAGGCAAATTCAGCGTATGGGAGTAGGGTGCTCCAATTGTCTTGAGCTGCTGAAATAAAACACCTGATGTATTGTTCCAATGACTGATTGAGTCTTTCAGTCTGCCCATTCGATTGTGGATGATAACCTGAAGTAAGGTCTCATTGGATTCCTAAGGAATGACATAGATTCTTCCAAAAAGCAGAGATGTATTGTGGCCCTCTGTCAGAGAGAATACTTTTGGGTAACCCATGAAGACAAAAAATGGTTTGCAAGAAACAAGAGGCCATTTGAGCAGCAGTTGGAAGTTTCGTCATAGGAATAAAGAGGGCAATCTTTGTCAAAGAATCGATGGTTACCATGATAGTGGTGTTTAGATTTGAAGGAGGAAGTTCTACTATAAAATCAGTAGAAATCTTTTCCCAAGGTTAATTGGGTAATGTGGGTTGTACAAGCTTTCCAACAGGTAGCCTTCTTGGGTTCTTTTCCTGGAGACATACTGGACAGGACGAAACGTAGTCTTTTACATCCCCTAGTAGTAACGGCCACCAGAAATGACGACTGATCAACTCACGCGTGCTAGCTATACCTCGGTGACCAGCCAGTTTATGATCATGGCACATGTACAGAACCTGTTCTCTGAGAGAAGTAGAAGGTACATATAATTTTGTATTGTGATAATACAATCCTTGTTCTTCGTAGAGTTGATACTTTTGAATGTCTGTATCATCTGTTCTCTGCATTTGTCTCTTGACATCCTGGAGAAAGGTGAAGATAATGACAACAAAAGTGGCTTGTGGTAAGATTTTTTCTGATATTTGAACTTCTTCTTGTTGGAGACTGCGTGATAACGCATCGGCTAGGTGATCGTATGTTCCTGGAATATGAGTGAGAACAAAGTCGTAAGAGGAAAAGAAGTAAGCCCATCTGGCTTGACGACTGTTCTGACACTCAAAATTTTGTAGTACTTTCAAATTTCGGTGATCCGTTCTGATGGTGATAGGGTTTTTGGCTCTGATCAAAAGATGTCTCCACTCCTGACTGTCACAGGTTTCCCCTTTTCTCACCTGTTTTCTCTGTTTTGCAGAATCCTTTGTCGGGGTTTTCTTCCGAGCAGTTCGGGTCTTGTACAAGCCCACTCGGCCGTCTTCGGATTCCAGGATTCGTTCAGCTTCTTCATCCAGGATCTATGGAAACTCCAGGAAGCTTGGAATGGAGGCAGCACACGGAGGCGGTCTGCGCGGAACGCGGAAGAAACAGGATCAAGGAAGGTAGAAGGAAAGGAGAAGGAGGAAGGTCCGGGAACCAGGAAGCAACACAGTTCAGGAGAATGAACTACGGGGCACTTCAGGCCACAGCTATAGGTAGCGTTGAAACACATGGAACCGCAGGGGAGTGGCTAATTTATAGAACGTGCTGCATAGGACGTAAAGGTCTATAGACTGCGTTCCGTGTATACGGCCATGTTGGGTGTGCTACAGCGAGTAACCACTGATGTGCCAGGGGCCAGGAAGACCAGAAAGGGCGTGATCGACTGATCATGACAGCATGCCCCCTTCTAAAACCCGTTCCACCGGGTTTACCTGGATGAATTCGGTGGAATCTTCTGAGCAATCTGGGGGAGTTCAAATTTGAGACTGGTTCCCAGGTACATTCGCTGGGTGGATAACCTTTCCATTCCACCAGGTATTGAAGTTTGCCTCGTCTATATCGGGAATCACAAATACGAGAAACTTCATATTCCAGCTGGTCATTGACAAGCACAGGACTAAGTCTAAGAGTTGTCCGGGTAGTTTGGATGAAAGGCTTCAACAGGGATTTGTGAAAAACTGGATGTACCTTCTTACAGGAGTCTGGGAGTTGGTGTGGAAAGGCCACAGGATTGATGATCTCTTTTATAGAGAAGGGTTCATAATACCGGGGAGCCAACTTATTCGGTCTGAGATGTCGAGGTAGAAGTTTCGAGGATAGCCATACTTTATCCCCAATGGAGTATGAAGGCCCTGGTCTTCTCCTTGAATCTGCATAGTGTTTGGTTTGGATTTGCGCTCTTTCGAGATGTTCCTTGGCTTCTCTCTGAACATTTATGAGTGTTTCAATCAGGAATTGACAGTAGGAACAGGTGTAGGGTGTGGAAGAACAGAAGGTAAGACCGAAGGGTGAAATCCTTGGCTGCAGAAAAAAGGGCTGGTCTTAACAGCCGAATGGACCCAATTATTGTAAGCGAATTCGGCTACTGGTACTAAAAGTGACCAATCATCCTGGATTTTGGTAGAGAAACAACAAAGATATTGTTCAAGGGTTTGATTTACTCGTTCGGTGACACCATTGGTTTGGGGATGATATCCAGAGGAGAGAGCTCGTTGAATCCCTAGTATCCTGCAGAGGTGTTTCCAGAATTGAGATATATACTGGTGTCCTCTGTCCGATATGATCTTGGAAGGAAGTTGTTAGGCGATCCTCTGCACACCAGGCCACGACACATCAGAACACTGCTCACATTCCCCCAACATCTCCTCCCAAGCTTCGAGGCTCAAGTGATTCGGTGAAGCCACAGAACCGAAAGCTCCGTACCGTTGTACGGGCTCGATTGCAACCCTTTCTGCATTGGCAACTGCCTTGGAGAACGTATAGCAGAAAGGGCGGCCTTACGTCTCCACGCCGGTCACGTGATACGCTATGGCGTTCCCCATGTGATCTTGGTGGACGTCACATGATCCAGAGAAGTCACGTGACCCAGGGGCGATCAGTATAAAGGTCTGAGAGACAGAACGCTCATTGCTTCTCAGCTGGCTTCGGACACTGTTTGGCGTTACATCTTGCTCCTTGTTACCTTGATCACTGAACTCTATCTCGGACTCCCTTGGACACCCCTTGGTACTTTTGCTTGGAACTGTTTACCTGTTGCCGGATATTTGGACTGCACCTCGACTCGTCTTTGGATCATCCCTTGGTACCTTGCTGATCTTCTACGCCTTTTCCCTACTGGGGATTCAAGTCAAGCCCTGACTCCCACAGGTGGCTACCCTTCATCCACGCTAACCTGCGGTTCTACTATTCCAGGGACCGCCGCATCTAATGAGCCTCGAACCTCCCTACTAGGTTACCTGGGTCTCCCTTACACCAGATAGGTAAGACACTTTAGATTCTTTTGTTTACCTGCCTGTATTGTGATTGCCTGGTGCTTAACCTCCTTCCTTCTTGACAGCAGCATCGGTGTTCCAGAGGCTCCGTGGATCTGGGAAGACATCTCTCACCTGTGGCCTCAAGGGTCGCACAGCGGGTTTCTATTTCGTTCCCCTGTGCGTCACTTGGGGACGGAGGTCTCATCGGTCTACACGACACTCAAGTCAGAACAGACTGAGAAGCCGTATAGTCGTGTTAGACGATGCAGGGATCCACGGACGAACCCATAACTGCTTTAGTTCAGGCAATTACAATACTAAGGGCAGATATGGCCGCCGCGAACACAGTGATCCACCAAAGGCTGGATACCATACAGAGCGTTCAGCATCCCCTTCCTGCAGACCCAGAGTTTGGAGAGGGCAGCTCCTCCCCTACACCGCCAGTACCGACTCCAATAGTCCTCCCAACTCCTTCCCCCCTGGCTGCTCCTGAACGTTACCAGGGTGATCCCAAGACATTCAGAACCTTTGTTAACCAGTGCAAGTTACATTTCTTATGCAGGCCTTTGGCTTTTCCCACGTCCACTGCTAAGGCCGCCTTCGCCCTTTCCCATTTAGCTGGAACAGCTGCCGCTTGGGCTAATCCCCTGTTAGAAAACAATAGCCCGGTTCTTTATGACTTTGATTTGTTGGTCCTAGAAATGTCCCGAGTATTCGATACTCGGCACAAGGCACAGTCTAGGGATTTGGAGTTGTTGGAATTGACTCAGGGCAAAAGAACGCTGATAGATTACATCACCAGGTTTAATCAGCTAGTTGCGGAAACATCATGGCCAGAAAATAAGCGGGCGGTGGTCTTTTACAGGGGGTTGAGTAACACCATGAAAGACGCTTTAGCAGTAATCCCTTCTATGCCTACTCAGTACCAGGAATTGGTTGATCTCGTCCTGCAGGTAGATGCACGCCGAGCGGAGCTTAGAGCTGAATCGGGGGCCTCCTCCTCTCCTCCTCTTGTTAATACTCCCGTTTCCGTTACTGAAGAACCTATGCAAGTGGGAGGGGTACGCAGTCCTATTACAACATCTGAGAGGGAACGAAGAAGGGTTGATAATGCGTGCTTTTACTGTGGCACCACTGGACATTTCGTGAAAGAGTGTCCTCGACGTCCCAAGAAGAGTCAGGTTTTTCGGAGGGCTCGACCTTAGAACCGGAGACCAGGTCGAGTGTCCCATCTTCTTCTCCGGGAACCCCTCTTACCTTTGCTCGTGTTCAACCTATCTCCGTAAAGGCTACTCTATGTCCCTCTACTGGCCTTCTGCATGCAGTCAATATCATTATTGATTCTGGTGCCACTGGTAATTACATAGATATTGATTTGGCCCATTCCCTCAATCTACCTTTAGTGGTAAAAACACGACCGGAACCTGTCCAAGCCGTAGACGGCTCCGCATTGATTTCTGGTCCTGTTAGACATCAAACCGCACCCCTCTTGTTGAACATACAGGACATACACACAGAAACCTTGAGTTTTGATTTGATCACCGCACCTCAATTCGGTATCATACTAGGGATACCCTGGTTACGTGAACATAATCCATTGATCAATTGGCAAGCAGGCACTGTACTCTTTGAGTCCGATATTTGTCAGAATTATTGTCTCCCGATCCATCAAGCCCCTGACACACCCTCTCGGGTCTTGGGAGCCCTAGCACAACTCACACTGACGGTTGACGATCCAGAAGTCATACAGTCCCATACTGTTGGGGGGTTGGTGTCTGGGATCCCGCCAGAATATCTGGCTTTCGAATCAGTTTTCGATCGAGGCTCGTCTGAGGTACTTCCTCCACATAGACCTTATGACTGCCCAATCGAATTGCTTCCTGATTCCACCGTTCCTTCGGGCAGGATCTACTCTCTGTCTCCTTCGGAGGAACTGGTGTTAAAAGAATATGTACAGAATGCCCTGCGTTTAGGACACATCCGCCCCTCCACTTCACCAGCGGCAAGTCCTATCTTCTTTGTACCTAAGAAGGAGGGGGATTTACGTCCTTGTGTGGATTATCGGCGTCTTAACGCGATCACCAAGAAGGATAGATATCCCATCCCGTTAATCACTCCACTTTTAGATCATTTAACACATGCTACCGTTTTTACCAAACTTGATCTACGCGGCGCATACAATTTGGTATGCGTTCGCGAGGGAGACGAGTGGAAAACTGCTTTCTGTACACGTTACGGATTGTACGAATATCTTGTCATGCCCTTTGGCTTATGTAACGCCCCGGCCACGTTCCAACGGTTCATGAATGACATTTTCAGGGATATTCTGGATGTGTACATGGTTGTATATTTGGACGACATCCTGATCTTCTCTCGTGACCTGGATGATCATGTAAAACACGTCCGAGAAGTATTAACCCGTTTAAGCAAACATTCCTTATTTGCCAAACCTGAGAAATGTCAGTTCCATAAGACCTCTGTTGAGTTTTTGGGTTTCCACATCACCCCTGGGGCGGTATCCATGAACGAGTCTAAGGTCAAAGCAGTCTTAGATTGGCCAGTACCTCAAACACTCAAGTCCTTGCAGGCCTTTTTAGGATTCGCCAACTTCTATAGGCGTTTCATCTCTTCCTTTTCCACGATTGTAGCCCCACTCACGGCCCTGACTAGTCCTCGGGTGCCATATCAGTGGCAGAGAGAACAGCAGGAGGCTTTTGAGACTCTGAAAACCGCCTTTACTACCGCACCGGTACTCCAACATCCCAATCCGGATCTTCCGTTCATAGTCGAGGCAGATGCCTCTTCCTTTGCCCTCGGGGCGGTGCTGTCACAAACGTGTCCTAATACCGGCAAATTACATCCAGTGGCATTCCACTCCCGTAAGTTTTCCAGTACTGAGTCTCATTATACCGTTACGGAAAAAGAACTCTTGGCGGTCATGGACGCGTTCCGTGTTTGGCGTCATCATCTTCTGGGGGCTAAGTATCCTGTCACAGTATACTCCGATCATCGGAACCTACAGGATTTGGCCTCCCTGAAATGCATTAATAGCAGACAGGTCCGATGGCATCTTTTCTTTTCCTCCTTCGACTTCCGTATTATGCACCGTCCTGGAACGGCGCATGGGAAGGCGGATGCCTTGTCACGTTCCCCGGGGGGGGTCCAATTGCCTATTTTCCCCGACACTGTTCTCGAAAAGAGTCATGTGATTTGTCTCTGTACTCCCTCATTGTCACTGATAGACTCGGTTCGATCCTGGACTAGCGATCATTCTGACCAGTTACGAGAATGGGATCCGGTATATTCTGATGGTTTACCTTTCGTACATGAACGCCTGTTCCTTCCTACACCTGATACACGTAATCTTGCCCTTGAGTGGTCTCATGACGCCCCCTTTAATGCCCATCCCAGACAAGAGCGCACTTTAGACCTTCTCAAGCGTTGGTGTTGGTGGCCTTCTATGAAGCGCGATGTGGAGTGTTACGTCAGGTCTTGTGCGGTATGTGCTCAGGCTAAACATCAAAGGGGTCGACCGATTGGGTTGTTGCTTCCGCTTCCGGTACCTCCCAGGCCCTGGCATACATTGACGATGGATTTCGTTACCGATCTCCCCAAGTCGAAAGGCTTCGATACCATCTGGGTAGTGGTGGACACGTTCACAAAAATGGCCCGTTTTGTCCCTTGCAAAGGTGTCCCTTCGGCCCCTGTCTTGGCGGACTTGTTTTTTGAACATGTGTTTATGCTATTCGGCCTCCCTTCGGTCATTGTTTCCGATCGAGGTTCACAGTTCACCTCTCGGTTTTGGAGATCCTTGACGAAACTATTGGGCATTGATACGAGGTATTCTTCGGCCTATCATCCGGAGACCGATGGTCAGACCGAAAGGACGAATCAATCGATGGAACAGTACCTTCGTTGCCTCATATTGCAACACCAGTCCTCTTGGTTGGCCGTTTTGCGGCTTGCGGAGTTTGCGTATAACAATGCGGCTCATTCAGCTACTGGTTATTCTCCTTTTTACGCCCTCTATGGTCAACATCCCAAGGTTTTGCCGGTCCCTGATGCCTCTGGTTCTTCGAATCCTGCGGCCACGACATGTCTTAGGGATCTTTCTGCTATTCATGCGAGTACAGTGGTTCATCTCACTGAAGCAAAGGCCTCTATGAAGGCCCGTGTGGATGGCAAACGTCGTGCTGCTCCCCCTCTGGTGGTGGGTTCTAGGGTCTGGTTATCTTCCCGACATCTTCGCCTAGTGGGTTGCCGGAAATTGCTGCCTCGCTTTGTCGGGCCGTATGTGATCTCACAGGTTGTTAATCCGGTGGCTTTCCGTCTAGTCCTCCCCAGCTCTTGGCGTATCCATCCTGTGTTTCATGTCTCCCTCCTCAAACCCTGTCCTGACTCAGTCCGTCTTCGTACCCCTGTTGCGCCGGTGTCCTTGACCTCTCCTGATGTTTTTGAGGTATCGGCCATTTTGGGTTCTAGATGGTTTAGGGGTAGGCTCCAGTATCTGGTGGATTGGACGGGTTACGGCCCGGAGGAGCGTTCGTGGGTTTCCGCATCTGATGTGAACGCCCCGCGGTTGGTAGCCCGCTTCCATAGGGATCATCCGTCCTGCCCACGGGGTCGTGGGCCGTTGGGGGGGGGCTATGTTAGGCGATCCTCTGCACACCAGGCCACGACACATCAGAACACTGCTCACATTCCCCCAACATCTCCTCCCAAGCTTCGAGGCTCAAGTGATTCGGTGAAGCCACAGAACCGAAAGCTCCGTACCGTTGTACGGGCTCGATTGCAACCCTTTCTGCATTGGCAACTGCCTTGGAGAACGTATAGCAGAAAGGGCGGCCTTACGTCTCCACGCCGGTCACGTGATACGCTATGGCGTTCCCCATGTGATCTTGGTGGACGTCACATGATCCAGAGAAGTCACGTGACCCAGGGGCGATCAGTATAAAGGTCTGAGAGACAGAACGCTCATTGCTTCTCAGCTGGCTTCGGACACTGTTTGGCGTTACATCTTGCTCCTTGTTACCTTGATCACGGAACTCTATCTCGGACTCCCTTGGACACCCCTTGGTACTTTTGCTTGGAACTGTTTACCTGTTGCCGGATATTTGGACTGCACCTCGACTTGTCTTTGGATCATCCCTTGGTACCTTGCTGATCTTCTACGCCTTTTCCCTACTGGGGATTCAAGTCAAGCCCTGACTCCCACAGGTGGCTACCCTTCATCCACGCTAACCTGCGGTTCTACTATTCCAGGGACCGCCGCATCTAATGAGCCTCGAACCTCCCTACTAGGTTACCTGGGTCTCCCTTACACCAGATAGGTAAGACACTTTAGATTCTTTTGTTTACCTGCCTGTATTGTGATTGCCTGGTGCTTAACCTCCTTCCTTCTTGACAGCAGCATCGGTGTTCCAGAGGCTCCGTGGATCTGGGAAGACATCTCTCACCTGTGGCCTCAAGGGTCGCACAGCGGGTTTCTATTTCGTTCCCCTGTGCGTCACTTGGGGACGGAGGTCTCATCGGTCTACACGACACTCAAGTCAGAACAGAAGTCCATGCAGTCAGAAGACGTGTTCCAGGAAAATACCAGCAAGTTCTGAGGAGGATGGTAATTTATACAGAGGAGTAAAGTGAGCCATATGAGTGAATAGAACAATAGTGACCATGATAGTGGTATAACCTCTAGAAGGCGGCAATTCCACAATGAAGTCTGTAGCAATGATTTCCCAAGGTCTGGTTGGTGGTGTAGGCTCTAATAAGAGACCTGCTGGTTTCTGGTTATCATGTTTGTTCTGATTACAGACGGAGCAAGATTGAATATACAGTTGTACATCAGTCTTCATCTTGGGCCACCAAAATTGTCTTTGTATTAGACGAGGGTGTTGGAAATACCATGATGACCGGAATGAAGAGTATCATGGCAGAGATTTATTATTCTTTGTTGTAATTTTTGTGTAGGAATGGCCAGCTTGGTATCTTTGAACAAGTATCCGTCCTTGACTCTCAAGTTCCATTGATTCCTTTCCGAAATTCCTTTCAAAAGTTCCGAAGTCTGAGTTTGCATACAAATCTCTTCCAGGAGGTTGTTTGCTTGAGCTACGAATATGGTATGAGGAAACATCTTGGGATACGTCCGATCTTCCGGAGGTTCATAGTCTGGACGACGAGAAAGTGCATCAGCTATTACATTTTGGGTTCCAGGGACGTGGTGAATCTGAAACTGATATTGGGCAAAAAAGAAGGCCCACCGAGCTTGGCGACTATTCCTACATTCCAGGGCTTGCAACACTTGTAGGTTTCGATGATCCGTGCGGACATGGACCGGACATTTGGCTCCTAGAAGTAAATGATGCCATTCTGTGAAGGCTTGACGGATGGCTAGCAGCTCTTTCTCTAGGACGGAGTAATGGGTTTCACTAGGAGTTAATGTCCGAGAAAGGTAGGCGATGGGATGTTCCAAGCTATCCTCGAATTGCTGTTTTAGGACGGCTCCAATGGCGTAATTGGAGGCGTCTGTCTCCACTATGAATGGTCGATTAACATCAGGCTGAGCAAGAATGGGAGCTTGTGTAAATTCAGACTTTAACTGTTGGAAGGCTTTCTCTTGGGCCATGGTCCAATGGAAGGGGACATCTTTTTTCAATAAGGCAATTATTGGTTGGACAATCTCGGAAAAGGAAGGTATGAATTTCCTATAGAAATTAGCCAAGCCCAGGAAGGATTGTATCTGTTTCACCGAGGCGGGGCTAGGCCAGGATAAAATAGCCTTAACCTTGGATTCATCCATACCGATACCATCGGGAGTAAGGACAAACCCTAGGTAGTAAACAGTAGAAGTATGGAAGATGCATTTCTCGGGCTTCGCCAGGAGTTTATTTTCGCGTAAGCGTTGTAATACTGCTTTCACATGTTCTTCGTGCTTGAGAGGGTCCTTCAAAAATATTAGAATATCGTCCAGATAGACAATCACCAAAAGGAACAGCATGTCCGAGAACACACGATCCATGAAACGTTGGAACACCGTTGGGGCATTACCAAGTCCAAAGGTCATGACTAGGTATTCAAAATGCCCAAAGGGTGTTCTAAAGGCTGTCTTCCACTCGTCACCTGCCCTGATACGAATCAAATGATAGGCACCCCTGAGATCCAGCTTGGTGAACACAACTGCGCCTTTTACAGCTTCCAGGATGTCTGAGATCAAGGGCAACGGATAGCGGTCCTTGAGAGTACATTGATTTAGACCTCGATAATCTAGACATGGTCTGAGTTCTTTAGTGTCTTTTTTAGGAACGAAGAACAGGAAGGCCCCTGATGGAGATTTAGATGGTCGTATGGTGCCATTTGCAAGATTTGTATCCAGGTATTCACGAAGGGCTTTCTTTTCAGGTTCTGATAGGATGAAAATCCTTCCAAAAGGAATCACCGCGGAAGGTTCCATTTCAATAGCACAATCTTCAGGTCTGTGCAGAGGTAAGGCCTGAACAATGGCAGAGGAGAAAACATCGGAATATTCCTGGTAAGCCTCCGGAACCCAAATGATATTTGAGACTGAGATTGTGTTCTGATGAGTTGTAGGAAATCCCTCCGATGGTGTAGGATCAAGGTCTGGATGTAAGCAGTGGGACATCCAAAACTCAGAACCCAGGAACAAGGATCCCGCTGCCCAATTGATATAGGGGTTGTGTCTTTGAAGCCAGGGCATTCCCAAAACCATGGGGTAATGGGCTGACTTGATGATGTCAAATCTTATCCTTTCTCGATGTTGATTTATAGCAAGCTCGATCTCCTTGGTCTGCAGGGTTATAGGTCCAGAAGAAAGGGGTCTTCCATCAATTGCTTCTACAGGTTGCATGATAGTCCGGGATTCGTAAGGCATATGGTGTTTTAGGACCCATTCATGATCTATGAATACCCCCATAGCTCCACAGTCGACCAGTGCCTTGATGGGGTATATTTCTTTCTTGGATGTTGTCAAGAAGGCCTGTAAGATTACCAAGGAATTTTGTCCAGGAGAGTTCAAGGATGGAATAGAGGTGGAGCAGACATCTCTCTCCCGAACCTGCATTCCGTTTAGGATCGGGAGCTGGCGTTTCCCGAGCGCCGTGGGGGGGCAATCGGACATTCTCTTACTAAATGCTTGTCGGATGCACAATACATACATAATCCAGTATGAATCCTTCGCATCCTCTCTTGGGGGGTAATGGGTCCACGGAAGGCCCCTAATTGCATAGGTTCAGGCTCATTGCTTGGAGTAGAAATGCCTTCTGAGCTTGAAGGGGTTCCAATGGGGTTTTTCTAGAGTGGTAACTTGGTTTTCTTTTTTTCTGCCTTTCTCTCTTGAATGCGAAAGTCAATCTGTAGAGCGAGATCCACTAGGGCTTGAAAGGAACCCGGGCGTGCCACTCTGGCTAGTTCGTCCTTGATCTCTTCTTTTAGCCCTCTTCGAAATAAAGTAAAACAAGCTTCAGAGGACCAATCCGCTTCCTTAGCCAGCTGTTTGAAGCGTGTGACATACGAGAGCAAATCCTGGGTACCCTGATGAGAGTCGAGTAAACGTTCCTGGGCACTGTAAACTTGTTCCGGGCGTTCGAACATGGTCTTCAGGGCCTCTATAAAGCCGTCGTAGTCATCCAGGAGAGCATCACCAGAGTTAACCAATGGGGTTGCCCAGGTCAAGGCATTCCCGGAAAGATGCGAAATAATAAAGCCCACTTTAGCCCTGGGCGTAGAAAAATAATAAGGTTTAAATGTACAGTGCACCAAACAAGAATCTAGGAATCCACGAAGGCTCTTTGCTGAGCCGTTGTACTTGTCAACGACGCCGCCTAGGATTACACTCTCCTTCGTGGCGGAATCACGGGATAACACCAATTGTTTTAACGCAGCGTTTTCCGCCTTTAAGTTTCGTCAGCTCTTGCATGCCACGCATAAGATCCTGGACGGCCACTTCCATGTCTGTAGCAAGATCGATCAGGTGGCGTCTCAATCTGTCACAGGTTTCCCATTTTTCTCACCTGTTTTCTCTGTTTTGCGGAGTCCTTTGTCGGGGTTTTCTTCCGAGCAGTTCGGGTCTTGTACAAGCCCGCTCGGCTGTCTTCGGATTCCAGGATTCATTCAGCTTCTTCATCCGGGATCTATGGAAACTCCAGGAAGCTTGGAATGGAGGCAGCACGCGGAGGCGGTCTGCGCGGAACGCGAAAGAAACAGGATCAAGGAAGGTAGAAGGAAAGGAGAAGGAGGAAGGTCCGGGAAACAGGAAGCAACACAGTTCAGGAGAATGAACTATGGAGCACGTCAGGCCACAGCTATCAGTAGCGTTGAGACGCGCGGAACCGCAGGGGAGTGGCTAATTTATAGAACGTGCTGCATAGGATGTAAAGGTCGATAGACCGCGTTCCGTGTATACGGCCATGTTGGGTGTACTACAGCGAGTAACCCCCGATGTGCCAGGGACCAGGAAGACCAGTAAGGGCGTGATCGACGGATCATGACACTGACAGGCTTTCTTGATAGCTAACAATTCTTTCTTTAGAACTGGTTAGTTCTGTTGTGAAGGGGAAAGAGTCTTGGACATATAGGCAATCGGATGTTCAAAACCTGTTAAAGAAGCTTGTTTAAGTACTCCTCCAATAGCCGATTGAGAGGCATCTGTTTTTAATATAAATGGTTTTGTCTGATCTGGTAATCTTAATATGGGAGCAGTGGAGAAGGCTTTTTTGAGCGTTTCAAAGGCTTGTTGGGTGTCTGTAGACCAGATAAATCGTTTTCCTTTTTGTAACAAGGTGGTCAAAGGTTTGATGACTTTGGAAAAGTTTGGGATACATTTTCGATAAAAGTTTGAAAAACCCACAAATCGTTGTATGTCTTTTACCCCTTTTGGTGGTCTCCAATGTAGAATTGCTTAACCTTTTCTGGGGTCCATAGCTGCTCCTTCTGCAGAGAGGATGAATCCCAAATATGGGATACTGGTTTGATGAAAGGAGCACTTTTCTAATTTGGCAAATAGATGATGGATTCGAAGACGATGTAGGACTTCTGCTACATGTGTGATGTGTTCTTGCAGATCGTTGGAAAGAATAAGGATGTCGTCTAAATAGACGATTAAAGAGTGTAGTAGCAAATCTGAGAATATGTGATCCACGAATCTCTGAAATACCGCAGGAGCATTGGCCAGTCCGAAGGGCATCACACGATATTCGTAATGCCCAAAGGGCCTGCGAAAGGCGGTTTTCCATTCATCGCTGCTCTTAATTTGAACTAAATGATAGGCTCCTCTTAAGTTCAGTTTAGTACAAATGGATGCCCCTCTTACTGCTTCGTGGATGTCCTGGATAAGAGGTAAAAGGTATCTGTCTTTGTAGGTGACTTTGTTTAGACCCCTGTAATCTATACAGGGCCTGAGCTCTTTGCAGTCCTTTTTTGGTATAAAAAACAAGGATGCACCGGCTGGAGTTTTGGATTCAGTTATGAGCCCGTGATGCAAGTTGGTCTGTAGTGTCGTAATGCTTCTTTTTCTGGACCAGATAAGGTATACATCTGTCCAAAGGGAATCTGAGTATCCGGTAGCAGATCAATTGCGCAGTTATCCCTTCTGTGTGGAGGTAACTCCTTGAATTCTTCATTAGAAAACACTTTATGATACTCCTGATAGCATTCAGGTAATAGGTTTAGGTTCAAGACCGTATGTGAAGAAAGGGAAGAACTTTCATGATGTGTTGTAGTGTGTACTCCTGTTGTACCTTGCCGGAGACAGGAGGAAATACAGAATTCTGATCCCAAAAACAATGTTCCAGCCTTCTAATTGATATACGGATTATGTTTGGTAAGCCATGGAACCCCCAATATGATAGGGTAATGTGCTGCCTTTATTAGATCATTGTAGGCACCAAGGAATGCAGCTACACACACATAGAACAGGGGTTGTATCACATTGAGGGGTGGTAATTTCCCATTCCGCCATGGCGGACTCCGGCATGGACCACGGTGCTAATAGCACCATGGTTTAGCCCCGGAGTCCTAATGAGGCCCATAATCTCCTGACAAAACAACAGACAAAAACATAACGATTCCCCCAGTTCCCTCCCTCTGTATTTGTCATGTCCCTGAACTCATATTTACACCAACTCCACAGCTCTGCTGCAGCTCTCAGACTCGCTGGCACTCCCACAGCCTGCCACCCCCACCTTCTGATCTCTAGAACAGGCAGGCCTGCAGGGGAGACAGCATTTTGCCAAAGGCACAAGAAGCTATCCCTCTGCTATCACTTGAAGAGGAATTAAAAATCAGAGGTTGGCTCGAGGGAAATCGCCCATGCCCAAGAAAAAGAGGAGTCCAAAAATTTGACAAATTGCTGCTTTATTAATCCAAGCAGGGATACGCGCACAGATTTCTACATCTTCCAAATGCCCTCTCATCTTATTACAGGCGGCCAGTGAGGTTTTAAACTACTTTGACCACTGTAAGGTAGGCATGGTATCACAAGTATGACACGGATACAAGAGAACAGTTTCAAAAACTTTATTGTTAAATGTTCGGATGAGTGGGAGAACTCCTATCTACCCCTATAACTAACATGGAAGTGATCTCAACCATCAACATAAAGAAAACTGTCCTAGTCAGTCCTGGTCAAATAAGAATGGCCTATACTAAAAAAAATGAATGCATGTCCTTACTCTAATACAAAAAATGTGAAAAGGGGATGTGTAGTTCAAAAAGGGGAATCAGTGCTCAAATGAAATGTCAGGATGTCTGTGTAAGGCAAAGGTAACTTCTGCATGTTCACATCACTTGGTTTTGCTGGGTGGCTGGCTAATACTGTTCACAGGACTCGCACACTTCAAACCTCTTGGTACGATTCACAATGTTAGTTTTTCCTTGAAATAAATATTTCCATAACAGAATCTTTTCAGGCTTTCCTCGCCTTGATTTCAAAGACAAAGGGCCTCATTACGCGGTAGGTCGTAAGGGATTACCGGCACCAGTAAGGGCACCGGTGCCGGTAATCCCTTACCACCCTATTCCGAGGTCCCTTAGCGGGTCCCTTCCTTAACGCCTGGTTTTACCAGGCGTTAAGGACGGGACCCGTTAAGGGACTTCACAGCTAATAATGGTACCGCAAATTGCGGTACCGTTATTAGCTCCATCCTCATTCCCATTGAGCCATATGGGGGCTCGAATGGGAATGGGGAATGGTTCCCGGAATGGGGACTTACCGGGTCCTCCAAGGTTGGAATGACCCGGTAAGTCCCTATTTCGGGAACCCGTCCCGGAATGCGGTAAGGAGGTAGCCATGGTGCTAACAGCACCATGGCTACCTCCTACCACGTAATAAGGCCCACAGTTTCTTTGTAGGCTACTCTCATCTTGGTTCCAAGCAACAAAAAAGACTCATCACAATTCTGGCACATCAATATTTCAAACCAGACCTCTCAAGCTTCTCTTGGTGTAGGTCTGGGTTTCTCTATATGGTCTTTCAAGTTCGTTACAACACAATTTCCCAACAGGTCCCTCAGGTTTCCCTCACCTGAGTAGGACCCCTCCTTACTGTCATATTCTTAATTTCACTTCCTGATTGTTGTTTTGCTTCTCCGTTGAAGACTTTCGAGTGTGCAAGGATTTGATATGTACCTCAGCATGACCACTTCGACTCTCACACTTAACACAGTTTATACGTGCTCCCCAGGTACCATTACTATCTGGTAAATGTAGTTGTCTCATATATGTGCTATCTCAAGAACTCTTGGTTCATCTTCCGCCTTCTTCACACTTTGATAACCCAATATCCTCTTTCTGATATATGCACAATTCAACCTAGGCTTCCACCATCAGGCTCGAACCTGTCTTTCTCAATTGGTTTTCCCTCTTCCGGGCTGAAACTCTTATAACAGGTCTCTTTTCACTGATACTTGACTGAAGGGTACTCACAAGTCTTCTTGTTCTTGAGCTCCTGTATAGACGAATTGAGGAACATCCCCCAAGGCGTCCAGAGGCCACAAAACTGGGCTCTGTACAACCCAGGAGGCCGCCCCCTGGGAAACCCTCTTGGGGAATAAAACCCAGATGGCAGATTGCAGAAGGCGTAAAAAGTTCCAGCAGAGATGCTTCAGGAATAGTCCAATTAGCAGGAAGAAGAGCAGCAGTCAATAAATGCCTAGAGTCTGGAAACAATTAGGCGGAGCAACCCCCAGGAAACAGAAGGGTTGCAGATGGAAGGAGATTTCCCAGAACTGAATTCTCAGTGGTTCAAGCTGTTGGCAACGGAGCAAGGGAAAAAGGCAAACAGGACAGAAGGCGCCGATGAAGACAGTGGCAGTAAGGTGGGAGAACTGCAGAAGGTATGAGACAGCAGAGTGTCGTAAACAGAAGAGAGAAGAGTCGCAGAAGAATGGGGAAAGAAGGAGGAGTAAGGTAAGTAGTAGGTAGAAATGGCAAGCAATGAAAAATGCAAGCCGCGAAAGGACAGTGAAGGAAGGTGGACGGAGCTGGCAGAAGCGACATGATAAAAAGGCGATCCCAAAAAACGGCAAAGGGAGGAAAAGGCGAGCTGCAAGGGTACGGAGAAAGGAAGGAAAATAGAAGGGACAGACTAAAAAAAGATCGCGAGCAAGAATCAGAAGCAAGGAAGAAATTAAGGGTAAGCAAAAGAGCAGGCTAAGGAACAGAATGAAAAACAAAAGTCGGGAAAGATCCGACGAGGAAAAACAAAGAAGAAGATTGAATTCCTAAACAGAACTGCAAACGTGAAGGAGAGCATTAGCAATGCTAAAATGGGAAAGACGGAGTAGCAAAGCAATTACCTGTCTTTCCCCGTGGCATATGTAGAAGTGAAAGGAGTTGTGAATCTGACTCCTCCATCTTGGATGGAAGACTAGACTGGTAACAGTAGTTGATAGTGATAGAACTGAGTAGCGGCCATCTTGGATTCCCTTGTACATAACGAGGATGATGAATCTTCCGCTGTTTCCAGAAGAATATGGGGACTCTTCTGACAGTATGCCCTCCCCGTGGGGTGGAAGGACCGGGTTTCCAGGGAAAGAATCTATGGAATTTACGCACCAATGTTGGTGCATGTACAGCGGAGGCAGGATCCCATGTCCGATCGGAGGGTCCATAACCTTTCCAATCAATGAGATACTGTAAAGATCCTCAGTGATATCTTGAGTCGGCAATGGCTGCCACTTCATATTCAGGATCGTTGGGAGTGTCCATAGGTGGGGGTGTAGCTGTCATTTGTCTTTGAAATCTGTCAGGTATGTGAGTCTTCAATTGTGATACATGAAATACATTATGGATTCGGAACCATGATGGAGGTAATTGTATTCGGTATGCCATGTCGCCGATAGCCTTGAGAACCTGAAAAGGACCAAAGTATTTGGGGGATAGTTTGGAGGGTATCAATCTCTTGGGAAGGTATTGGGAGGAGAGCCATACGAGATCTCCCTGATGATACGTAGGTTCTTCTGATCGTTTCTTGTCTGCTTGTATCTTGGTTCTTTGGCTGGTATCTTTCAGTGTCGTAAGGGCTAGTTTATGACTGGCTTGGATGTCAGAAACCAGCGCATCAACTGCAGGAGAACGCGTTGGTCTGGGTGATGCTGTAGGAAATACCTAAGGATGGAATCCCTAGGAACAGTAGAAGGGAGTCATCTTTATGGCTGAATGCAGAGAATTATTGTAGGCAAATTCAGCGTATGGGAGTAGGGTGCTCCAATTGTCTTGAGCTGCTGAAATAAAACACCTGATTTATTGTTCCAATGACTGATTGAGTCTTTCAGTCTGCCCATTCGATTGTGGATGATAACCTGAAGTAAGGTCTTGTTGGATTCCTAAGGAATGACATAGATTCTTCCAAAACGCAGAGATGTATTGTGGCCCTCTGTCAGAGAGAATACTTTTGCGTAACCCATGAAGACGAAAAATGGTTTGCAAGAAACAAGAGGCCATTTGAGCAGCAGTTGGAAGTTTCGTCATAGGAATAAAGAGGGCAATCTTTGTCAAAGAATCGATGGTTACCATGATAGTGGTGTTTAGATTTGAAGGAGGAAGTTCTACTATAAAATTGGTAGAAATCTTTTCCCAAGGTTAATTGGGTAATGTGGGTTGTACAAGCTTTCCAACAGGTAGCCTTCTTGGGTTCTTTTCCTGGAGACATACTGGACAGGACGAAACATAGTCTTTTACATCCCCTAGTAGTAACGGCCACCAGAAATGACGACTGATCAACTCACGCGTGCTAGCTATACCTTGTTGACAAGCCAGTTTATGATCATGGCACATGTACAGAACCTGTTCTCTGAGAGAAGTAGAAGGTACATATAATTTTGTATTGTGATAATACAATCCTTGTTCTTCGTAGAGTTGATACTTTTGAATGTCTGTATCATCTGTCCTCTGCATTTGTCTCTTGACATCCTGGAGAAAGGTGAAGATAATGACAACAAAAGTGGCTTGTGGTAAGATTTTTTCTGATATTCGAACTTCTTCTTGTTGGAGACTACGTGATAACGCATCGGCTAGTTGATCGTATGTTCCTGGAATATGAGTGAGAACAAAGTCATAAGAGGAAAAGAAGTAAGCCCATCTGGCTTGACGACTGTTCTGACACTCAAAATTTTGTAGTACTTTCAAATTTCGGTGATCCGTTCTGATGGTGATAGGGTTTTTGGCTCTGATCAAAAGATGTCTCCACTCCTGACTGTCACAGGTTTCCCCTTTTCTCACCTGTTTTCTCTGTTTTGCGGAGTCCTCTGTCGGGGTTTTCTTCCGAGCAGTTCCGGTCTTGTACAAGCCCACTCGTCCATCTTCGGATTCCAGGATTCGTTCAGCTTCTTCATCCAGGATCTATGGAAACTCCAGGAAGCTTGGAATGGAGGCAGCACACGGAGGCGGTCTGCGCGGAACGCGGAAGAAACAGGATCAAGGAAGGTAGAAGGAAAGGAGAAGGAGGAAGGTCCGGGAACCAGGAAGCAACACAGTTCAGGAAAACGAACTACGGGGCACGTCAGGCCACAGCTATCGGTAGCGTTGAGACGCGCGTAACTGCAGGGGAGTGGCTAATTTATAGAACGTGCTGCATAGGACGTAAAGGTCTATAGACTGCGTTCCATGTATACGGCCATGTTGGGTGTGCTACAGCGAGTAACCCCCGATGTGCCAGGGGCCAGGAAGACCAGAAAGGGCGTGATCGACGGATCATGACAGCATGCCCCTGGATGAATTCAGTGGAATCTTCTGAGCAATCTGGGGGAGTTCAAATTTGAGACTGGTTCCCAGGTACATTCGCTGGGTGGATAACCTTTCCATTCCACCAGGTATTGAAGTTTGCCTCGTCTATATCGGGAATCACAAATACGAGAAACTTCATATTCCAGCTGGTCATTGACAAGCACAGGACTAGGTCTAAGAGTTTTCCGGGTAGTTTGGATGAAAGGCTTCAACAGGGATTTGTGAAAAACTGGATATATCTTCTTACAGGAGTCTGGGAGTTGGTGTGGAAAGGCCACAGGATTGATGATCTCTTTTATAGAGAAGGGTTCATAATACCGGGGAGCCAATTTATTCGGTCTGAGATGTCGGGGTAGAAGTTTCGAGGATAGCCATACTTTATCCCCAATGGAGTATGAAGGCCCTGGTCTTCTCCTTGAATCTGCATAGTGTTTGGTTTGGATTTGCGCTCTTTCGAGATGTTCCTTGGCTTCTCTCTGAACATTTATGAGTGTTTCAATCCAGGAATTGACAGTAGGAACAGGTGTAGGGTGTGGAAGAACAGAAGGTAAGACCGAAGGGTGAAATCCTTGGCTGCAGAAAAAAGGGCTGGTTTTAACAGCCGAATAGTCCCAATTATTGTAAGCGAATTCGGCTACTGGTACTAAAAGTGACCAATCATCCTGGACTTTGGTAGAGAAACAACGAAGATATTGTTCAAGGGTTTGATTGTCATGATCTCTGCTTCCAAAAGGTCAGGGTTTTCCCAACTCCCTTGGAAGCAGATTCATAACCCAGGTTCCGAGTGCCAACCAGTCCCAATTGGGACCTTTTGGACCCAGTCCTGGTGCCAGTGGCACCAGGCTCATAAATATGCCCAGTCCCAGCGCTGGAAGCGCCGGGCTCATAATGCTTGGGTGGACTTACCTGCAGCAGACCATGCTGCTTACTTGCCTGCCAGTTGAGCCTCTGATCCTCTTCTGTTTGGAACTACTTTTCCTGTTGGGTGGGGCAGGAGCCACTCCCTAGATTCAGAACACTGGAACTCTTCTGGAAAGCAGGAACTCTTTTCTTACCTAGGCGTGGCTGTGGAAGGAGACACCTAAGCACTACAGGAGGCTATTTAAACCACACCCGATGGATGAATCTTGCTTTGCGTTATTCTGCATCCTCTGCAGCAGAACGCTCATCGTGTCTTCTGCATCTGATCCTGGGCCTAAGGAAAAAGGCTTACCATCCTGAATCCAGTCTTCAGCAACACCTATAAAGACAAGAAAGAACAGGTTAGCATTACGGTCTTCAGTGACAGCTCTTCACTTACCTGGTCCATCGGCTGTCACCAACGCCTCGCGCTGCATTCCGGCATCTGAAAGACAAAGGCTTACCTACTCTTCGTGCGCTCCGGAGGTCTTCACACTGCATTCCGGCATCTGAAAGACAAAAGCTTACCAACTCTTCGCACGCTACGGAGGCCTTCGGCGCTGCATCCCGCATCTGAAAGACAAAACAAGGTGCGTTTAAAGCCATTGGGGAACTTTAATACTCACGTGCCATTACTCCTTTCCACATCTAACCCAGTGGGTATTCCGGCACCCTGCAGCCGCTCCGAACTTGTACCTGCAAAATAGAAAGACAGTTAGAGCGCATCGTGAAGCAGGCAACAAGCACTTACTTACGTGCTTCCAGGCGCTTCTATTCATCACATGGGCTCCATCTTCAACTCACTTCAGCCCGTCATCCGCCATCGCCGGAACCCTGCAAAACAAGAAACATCATTACTAAAGACTTTAAAGACATTAGAATTACTCGAAACTTACCGTTCGTGCAGTAAACGACGGACAGCAGTCCTCTGAAGTCAAGAGGCCTGCTCCCCTTATCCAGTGAAGAAACTGGTTACAGCACCCTGCCCCGAGGCAGATGGAGAGCACGGCGTTCACTTACCTAAGGTGAGAGCGTTAACCTTTGGGGTTCTACAGGAGAAGAGAAAGGGAAGAAGAGAGAGACATTCAATAACCCAGTTCCTTAATCCCATATTTTCTATCTGCAGACATCTTACCCTTTGAGTCAGACATACAGTGCACAGAGGTCCAGCCCAAAGAGCCAGCCGTGTGTTACACATCACCTTTGAAGATACGGTATACGCCCAGTCAAGACCGGCGCCTCTACGGGAATCAGGTGAGCGTTACATTGATTTACTCGTTCTGTGACACCATTGGTTTGGGGATGATATCCAGAGGAGAGAGCTCGTTGAATCCCTAGTATCCTGCAGAGGTGTCTCCAGAATTGAGATATATACTGGGGTCCTCTGTCCGATATGATCTTGGAAGGAAGTCCATGCAGTCGGAAGACGTGTTCCAGGAAAATACCAGCAAGTTCTGAGGAGGATGGTAATTTATACAGAGGAGTAAAGTGAGCCATATGAGTGAATAGAACAATGGTGACCATGATAGTGGTATAACCTCTAGAAAGCGGCAATTCCACAATGAAGTCTGTAGCAATGATTTCTCAAGGTCTGGTTGGTGGTGTAGGCTCTAATAAGAGACCTGCTGGTTTCTGGTTATCATGTTTGTTCTGATTACAGACGGAGCAAGATTGAATATACAGTTGTACATCAGTCTTCATCTTGGGCCACCAAAATTGTCTTTGTATTAGACGAGGGTGTTGGAAATACCATGATGACCGGAATGAAGAGTATCATGGCAGAGATTTATTATTCTTTGTTGTAATTTTTGTGTAGGAATGGCCAGCTTGGTATCTTTGAACAAGTATCCGTCCTTGACTCTCAAGTTCCATTGATTCCTTTCCGAAATTCCTTTCAAAAGTTCCGAAGTCTGAGTTTGCATACAAATCTCTTCCAGGAGGTTGTTTGCTTGAGCTACGAATATGGTATGAGGAAACATCTTGGGATACGTCCGATCTTCCGGAGGTTCATAGTCTGGACGACGAGAAAGTGCATCAGCTATTACATTTTGGGTTCCAGGGACGTGGTGAATCTGAAACTGATATTGGGCAAAAAAGAAGGCCCACCGAGCTTGGCGACTATTCCTACATTCCAGGGCTTGCAACACTTGTAGGTTTCGATGATCCGTGCGGACATGGACCGGACATTTGGCTCCTAGAAGTAAATGACGCCATTCTGTGAAGGCTTGACGGATGGCTAGCAGCTCTTTCTCTAGGACGGAGTAATGGGTTTCACTAGGAGTTAATGTCCGAGAAAGGTAGGCGATGGGATGTTCCAAGCTATCCTCGAATTGCTGTTTTAGGACGGCTCCAATGGCGTAATTGGAGGCGTCTGTCTCCACTATGAATGGTCGATTAATATCAGGCTGAGCAAGAATGGGAGCTTGTGTAAATTCAGACTTTAACTGTTGGAAGGCTTTCTCTTGGGCCATGGTCCAATGGAAGAGGACATCTTTTTTCAATAAGGCAATTATTGGTTGGACAATCTCGGAAAAGGAAGGTATGAATTTCCTATAGAAATTAGCCAAGCCCAGGAAGGATTGTATCTGTTTCACCGAGGCGGGGCTAGGCCAGGATAAAATAGCCTTAACCTTGGATTGATCCATACCGATACCATCGGGAGTAAGGACAAACCCTAGGTAGTAAACAGTAGAAGTATGGAAGATGCATTTCTCAGGCTTCGCCAGGAGTTTATTTTCGCGTAAGCGTTGTAATACTGCTTTCACATGTTCTTCGTGCTTGAGAGGGTCCTTCAAAAATATTAGAATATCGTCCAGATAGACAATCACAAAAAGGAACAGCATGTCCGAGAACACACGATCCATGAAACGTTGGAACACCGTTGGGGCATTAGCAAGTCCAAAGGACATGACTAAGTATTCAAAATGCCAAAGGGTGTTCTAAAGGCTGTCTTCCACTCGTCACCTACCCTGATACGAATCAAATGATAGGCACCCCTGAGATCCAGCTTGGTGAACACAACTGCGCCTCTTACGGCTTCCAGGATGTCTGAGATCAAGGGCAACGGATAGCGGTCCTTGAGAGTACATTGATTTAGACCTCGATAATCTAGACATGGTCTGAGTTCTTTAGTGTCTTTTTTAGGAACGAAGAACAGGAAGGCCCCTGATGGAGATTTAGATGGTCGTATGGTGCCATTTGCAAGATTTGTATCCAGGTATTCACGAAGGGCTTTCTTTTCAGGTTCTGATAGGATGAACATCCTTCCAAAAGGAATCACCGCGGAAGGTTCCATTTCAATAGCACAATCTTCAGGTCTGTGCAGAGGTAAGGCCTGAACAATGGCAGAGGAGAAAACATCGGAATATTCCTGGTAAGCCTCCGGAACCCAGATGATGTTTGAGGCTGAGATTGTGTTCTGATGAGTTGTAGGAAATCCCTCCGATGGTGTAGGATCAAGGTCTGGATGTAAGCAGTGGGACATACAAAACTCAGAACCCAGGAACAAGGATCCCGCTGCCCAATTGATATAGGGGTTGTGTCTTTGAAGCCAGGGCATTCCCAAAACCATGGGGTAATGGGCTGACTTGATGATGTCAAATCTTATCCTTTCTCGATGTTGATTTATAGCAAGCTCGATCTCCTTGGTCTGCAGGGTTATAGGTCCAGAAGAAAGGGGTCTTCCATCAATTGCTTCTACAGGTTGCATGATAGTCCGGGATTCGTAAGGCATATGGGGCCTCATTCCGAGTACGGCGCTAACCAATGGCGCTATTAACGCCTTGGTTGACGCCGTACCCGGACCGGCAGCGCCTTGGTGGATAGCGGAATTACCGCCCCATTCCAAGGGTGGTGGGGCGGTAATTCCCCAATCCCCATTTACCCTTCCCCATTCCCATTTTTGCCCCATAGGGCATAATGGGAGTGGGGAAGGCGTTAATTACGCCACCGTAAATTACGGTGGCGTAATTAACATCAAGGTCCCTTAGCGCCATGGTTTTTAACACCTGCTAAAAGCAGGTGTTAAAACCTCCGTGGCGCAAAGGGAACTCGGAGTATGGCGGTAAGGGATTACCGCCACCGCTCTCGTTAGCGGTGGCCGCTATCCCTTACCGCCATACTCGGAATGAGGCCCATGGTGTTTTAGGACCCATTCATGATCTATGAATACCCCCATAGCTCCACAGTCGACCAGTGCCTTGATTGGGTATATTTCTTTCTTGGATGTTGTCAAGAAGGCCTGTAAGATTACCAAGGAATTTTGTCCAGGAGAGTTCAAGGATGGAATAAAGGTGGAGCAGACATCTCTCTCCCGAACCTGCATTCCTTTTAGGATCGGGAGCTGGCGTTTCCCGAGCGCCGTGGGGGGGGGGCAATCGGACATTCTCTTACTAAATGTTTGTCGAATGCACAATACATACATAATCCAGTATGAATCCTTCGCATCCTCTCTTGGGGGGTAATGGGTCCACGGAAGGCCCCTAATTGCATAGGTTCAGGCTCATTGCTTGGAGTAGAAATGCCTTCTGAGCTCGAAGGGGTTCCAATGGGGTTTTCTAGAGTGGTAACTTGGTTTTCTTTTTTTCTGCCTTTCTCTCCTGAATGCGAAAGTCAATCTGTAGAGCGAGTTCCATTAGGGCTTGAAAGGAACCCAGGCGTGCCACTCTGGCTAGTTCGTCCTTGATCTCTTCGTTTAGCCCTCTTCGAAATAAAGTAAAACAAGCTTCAGAGGACCAATCCGCTTCCTTAGCCAGCTGTTTGAAGCGTGTGACATACGAGAGCAAATCCTGGGTACCCTGATGAAAGTCGAGTAAACGTTCCTGGGCACTGTAAATTTGTTCCGGGCGTTCGAACATGGTCTTCAGGGCCTCCATAAAGCCGTCGTAGTCATCCAGGAGAGCATCACCAGAGTTAACCAATGGGGTTGCCCAGGTCAAGGCATTCCCGGAAAGATGCGAAATAATAAAGCCCACTTTAGCCCTGGGCGTAGAAAAATAATAAGGTTTAAATGTAAAGTGGACCAAACAAGAATTTAGGAATCCACAGAGGCTCTTTGCTGAGCCGTTGTACTTGTCAACGACGCCGCCTAGGATTACACTCTCCTTCGTGGCGGAATCACGGGATAACACCAATTGTTTTAACGCAGCGTTTTCCGCCTTTAAGTTTTGCACTTCGGTCGTCAGCTCTTGCATGCCACGCATAAGATCCTGGACGGCCACTTGCAAGATCGATCAGGTGGCGTCTCAATCTGTCACAGGTTTCCCATTTTTCTCACCTGTTTTCTCTGTTTTGCGGAGTCCTTTGTCTGGGTTTTCTTCCGAGCAGTTCGGGTCTTGTACAAGCCCGCTCGGCTGTCTTCGGATTCCAGGATTCGTTCAGCTTCTTCGTCCGGGATCTATGGAAACTCCAGGAAGCCTGGAATGGAGACAGCACGCGGAGGCGGTCTGCGCGGAACGCGGAAGAAACAGGATCAAGGAAGGTAGAAGGAAAGGAGAAGGAGGAAGGTCCGGGAACCAGGAAGCAACACAGTTCAGGAGAACGAACTATGGAGCACGTCAGGCCACAGCTATCGGTAGCGTTGAGACGCGTGGAACCGCAGGGGAGTGGCTAATTTATAGAACGTGCTGCATAGGACGTAAAGTTCGATAGACGGCGTTCCGTGTATACGGCCATGTTGGGTGTACTACAGCGAGAAACCCCCGATGTGCCAGGGACCAGAAAGACCAGAAAGGGCGTGATCGACGGATCATGACACTGACAGGCTTTCTTGATAGCTAACAATTCTTTCTTTAGAACTGGTTAGTTCTGTTGTGAAGGGGAAAGAGTCTTGGACATATAGGCAATCGGATGTTCAAAACCTGTTAAAGAAGCTTGTTTAAGTACTCCTCCAATAGCCGATTGAGAGGCATCTGTTTTTAATATAAATGGTTTTGTCTGATCTGGTAATCTTAATATGGGAGCAGTGGAGAAAGCTTTTTTGAGCGTTTCAAAGGCTTGTTGGGTGTCTGTAGACCAGATAAATCGTTTTCCTTTTTGTAACAAGGTGGTCAAAGGTTTGATGACTTTAGAAAAGTTTGGGATACATTTTCGATAAAAGTTTGAAAAACCCACAAATCGTTGTATGTCTTTTACCCCTTTTGGTGGTCTCCAATGTAGAATTACTTAAACTTTTCTGGGGTCCATAGCTGCTCCTTCTGCAGAGAGGATGAATCCCAAATATGGGATACTGGTTTGATGAAAGGAGCACTTTTCTAATTTGGCAAATAGATGATGGATTCGAAGGCGATGTAGGACTTCTGCTACATGTGTGATGTGTTCTTGCAGATCTTTGGAAAGAATAAGGATGTCGTCTAAACAGACAATTAAAGAGTGTAGTAGCAAATCTGAGAATATGTGATCCACGAATCTCTGAAATACTGCAGGAGCATTGGCCAGTCCGAAGGGCATCACGCGATATTCGTAATGCCCAAAGGGCCTGCGAAAGGCGGTTTTCCATTCATCGCCGCTCTTAATTTGAACTAAATGATAGGCTCCTCTTAAGTTCAGTTTAGTACAAATGGATGCCCCTCTTACTGCTTCGTGGATGTCCTGGATAAGAGGTAAAGGGTATCTGTCTTTGTAGGTGACTTTGTTTAGACCCCTGTAATCTATACAGGGCCTGAGCTCTTTGCAGTCCTTTTTTGGTATAAAAAACAAGGATGCACTGGCTGGAGTTTTGGATTCAGTTATGAACCCGTGATGCAAGTTGGTCTGTAGTGTCGTAATGCTTCTTTTTCTGGACCAGATAAGGTATACATCTGTCCAAAGGGAATCTGAGTATCCGGTAGCAGATCAATTGCGCAGTTATCCCTTCTGTGTGGAGGTAACTCCTTGAATTCTTCATTAGAAAACACTTTATGATACTCCTGATAGCATTCAGGTAATAGGTTTAGGTTCAAGACCGTATGTGAAGAAAGGGAAGAACTTTCATGGTGTGTTGTAGTGTGTACTCCTGTTGTACCTTGCCGGAGACAGGAGGAAATACAGAATTCTGATCCCAAAAACAATGTTCCAGCCTTCTAATTGATATACAGATTATGTTTGGTAAGCCATGGAACCCCCAATATGATAGGGTAATGTGCTGCCTTTATTAGATCAAAGGTAATCTCTTCTTCATGAGTAGAGATCTTCACTGTAAGGACCGATGTGTTTTCCTTGATGGGTCCTGAAGTTAGTGGAGTTCCATCTATGCCTTCTACAGGTACTGCAGTAGCCTTGGTTATGCGAGGTATCTTGTTTTTAAGAGCCCATAAAGAGTCCAGCAGCACCACAATCCATAAGAGCAGAAATTCTTTCAGTAGTGGTGTCCTGAATTTGGAGAGTTATCGGTAGTATCACCATATGAGGTGAATTGGCAATGCAATCTAGGGAACTCTTAACAATGGACCCGTTCACAGTTTGTTATGCTCACCTGGTATGCACAGGGACGCCACCCAGCCGGGTTACTCGCTGTTATGCTTCTCAGCTTTGCCCTGATGTTGTCAGCGGGGAAGTTTCTCCCTAAAAATACAGGAGAACTGTGTTCAAGACTGACTGACTGGGGTAAGTATCCTCCCTCCACCCCCGTATGATTTCAGTCCCTCTGGCGCCCTCTCCTCACCTTGTGGTAGAATAAGGCGTGCTCTCCGTCCTGCCTTCTTTGCAAGGGCGCGTTGTCTTTCATGGGCGAGTGCGATCCAGTTACTTCACTGACGCCGGCCCGTTTGATATTGTTCAGGTAGGTCTTATTGCTGTTCTTTAGTTTTGTTGCTATCCTGCATGCCTTTCTTGGTTTAAAATGTCTCTTTTTTCTCCCTTAGGTATGCGGAGCTTCAGCGCGGCGAACTGGCTTGGTTGAGCCCCGCTGGTGAATGATGGCACATCAAGAGCGCTATGATGCGGTAAGTAAGCGCTATGCGCAGTGCTGCGAAGTCTTGCCTTTGCTAACCTGTGTTTTCCTTCCTTGTAGGTCGCGGTGTTCTTCAGCGCGAGTGGAAAGTCCGGAGTGGTGCCAGCCGAGAGGCAACCAGCCAGGTAAGCCTTTTGAGCAGTTCGTAATTTGTAAATGTCTCTACTGCTTTCTTTAATGTTGCCTCTATCTTCCTCTTTCAGGTCGTTCTGTAAAGGAGGCGTGCAGATTTGAGGAACCTGTTAACAGTAGCTGCGAGTGTTTAAAGATGAAGACTGCAGGTAAGATGCTGCTACTAATGATGTTCCTTTTGTCTCCTTGCAGGTTCTGCTTCTCCGATGTTTGAGGGAATAGCTGGACACGGTGAGCGTCACGTTGCAAGCTGCAAAGTAACGCGAAGTGTGTTGTCTTGCTCGGGTGTGGTTTAAATAGCCCCAACAAAATAGTCCAGGTAAAGTAGTCCCTAGGCTACCACACCCAAAACTTCTTAGGAACCAAGCTATGTGGATGCCTCCATGTTGGCTGACAATACAATAAAGTAGTTCCCAAGCACATTGTTTTTCATGGTGTATGAGCCTGGCGCCATAGGCGCCAGGACTGGCCCCATGAGCGCTTTTGAAGAGGATGCCAGGCTCTAGAGGCCCGAGTCCTGACTCCACCTGGCCAATGGGTTTGCCAGAGGGGGTTTTGGACGAGGGTCGTGACAGCACTCCTCCCTAAGGCCCCTCCCATGGTGTTCCTTCTGTCTGGCCCAGGTTTGGTTGGGAAGTTCCAATGGAATTTCCTGATTAGACGTGGTGCGTGGATATTCTCACTGGGCTCCCAGGATCTATCTTATGGTCCAAATCCTTTCCAATTGACGAGATAATATAGCTTGGTCCTAGAGTATTTAGAGTCCAAGATAGCTTTGACTTTGAATTCTAGTTCTCTGTCAACAAGTATGGGTTTAGGTGGTGTTCCAATCCATGTGCCGGGTTGCACTGGATTCAGGAGGGACACATGGAATACCGGGTGGATGTGTAGATTAGGTGGTAAATCCAGTTTCACGGCTGCTGGGTTGATAATTGCCTTAATGGTATAGGGTCCTAAGAATCTGGGATGAAAGGTCCGGGTTCCCTTGATGGGTACGAATTTAGCGGCTAACCAAACTTCGTCTCCTACTTGATAATCAGGGGCCTTTTTCCGGTGTTGGTCGGCGAATCTCTTTTGTTTGTTTTTTGGCATGAATAAGGTGTTCCTTTGCCCTTTTGAAAGCCTGAGTAATGGTTGTGTGTAGAGTCTTTACCAATGGCATTTCCAAGCTGGCTGGAAGGTCTAGTTCAGAGGTACGTGGATGTCTGCCATAAAGGGTATAGAACGGCGTTTGTCCCGTGCTTGAATGCAAAGAATTGTTATATGCATATTCGGCTATCCATAGTAGGTCTTTCCAATTCCTTTGTTCGTGGTGCAGCATGCACCGTAAATATTGCTCGAGTGTCTGATTGATTCTCTCGGTTTGGCCGTCCGTTTGGGGATGGTGACTGGTAGATAGCCGAACGTCGATCAGCGCCATTGCACAACATTTTTTCCAGAAGTCTGAAACAAACTGGCTGCCTCGATCAGAGACCAGAACCGAAGTGAAGCCATGTAGCTTAACCACACCCTACAGGAACACTTTTGCTAAAGTGGCTTCGTCTGGGAGGCCTTTGAGAGGAATAAAATGGGCCATCTTCGAGAATAAGTCCACAACTACAAGGATGGTGTTTAACCCTTGGCTTGGAGGTGGATCAGTGATGAAGTCAAGGGAAAGAGTGTGCCATGGAACTGGAGGAATGTCCAATGGTTGTAGGAGACCAGATGGTTTTTGTTTCTGTGATTTATTTTGTGCGCAGACACCGCATGACTGAATATACTGAATGATGTCCTTACGCCAGACACTACCCATGCACCACTTGTGTGGCTTGTAAGTTTTCCAAGAAAATGACTTCCTTTTTCATGCAAAACAAAAATTAGGACCTTCGCACTTTCATGACTTGCAAAAGCAAAAATGTAATTTATGCAATTCTATGTCCCTGTTAAAAGATGTACATAGGAAAAACCACTCTGGAAGTAAGCACCCGTATCAATGAGCATTGCTCAAAGATAAAAACTTGCAACCTAAATGCTCCCATGGTTATCCACTACGTAAAGATGGGTCACAAAGCGGAACAAATGGAATAGTTTTGTGTAGAAAAGGCCTCCAGCCACAATCCTACACAGCTTTTAAAAAATCTAGCCTATAAAGAAGAATTATGGATCTTTAATTTGAAGACATTGACTCAGGGGTTGAATACTCTGAAACCCTGGCATTTAGGCACTTAATATCCTCTATTGGAGAATCTTTGGGAGGGACTATATTGCACACATGCTGTATGTCCTCATTTGCCTATGTACATATACCTTTGGCTAGGACGCATTGAATCCATCTAGATTGGGTCAAGTGCTTGTTTATACATATATTTCGCTTTGACTAGGCCATACTTGGCTAGTTAACATTTTATGAACATACTCTATATATTTTTTAGAGATGTAGGGGAGAGAAAGGAGCACCCTATGTTGGCTTGCACTACTTACAATGTCACCCATTATGGCCGGTTTCATCCACTCCTAACATATGCGAATCGCGAGACAGTGTGTACCTGCAGCGGGACCCCATGTAAATGCCAAGGTGTGAGGTTAATCCACCTACTATTTTACTACTCGAAAAACCATCTTGTTGACCATGCCGGTTTTCAGAAATAGGCCAAGATGTTAAAACCAACTGACCTATAATTAGACTTTATGGTTTACAATCCTTTTGCACGGCTATACAAAACAGATCCCTTGAACAGGTTTCCATAATCGTACTGGTTCCATGGTAGCACGGTTTGTTTACCTTTTTGCAATGCCATGGCAGTTGCCCTACACGATTGGGTACAAGTTAATTGCACGCACAACCATGTTGCCTAATAGTCTGTGGACGTTATATGTACGTAGTGTAACACATTAATATATTTTTGTTAGCAAGTTTGTAAACTTGAGCTTGTTTCCATAACAACACGCCATGCGGATGTTTTAGATACGTCATGCAGCATGTCCACCTGATTGAACGTGTCAGTCACGTAAACCAACAATCATGTTCTCCAATAGCCGGAGACGTTTTTGTACGTTGCGCAGCATAATCACCTGAGTAGGGAGAGCGTGCTATTTATACGCACCATTAACTCCCTTGTTTAGATGTGCATGTCTGGTTCACAGAGATGGTCCGAAAAGTTTGAGTGTTTTGGTTTACCCGCGGACTCTTGACTCCATCGTATTAGCGGCCGTTAGTTCCAGGTAAATAGTGCTCTAAACAGCGATGGGGTATACAAATGTTTAAATGTTGTGATAGTTTGATTGAAATAAGGCCAATATAGTATAATGAAATTTTTGCTTACTTTAGACAATAACTATAACATTACTAATACCAGACTGTTTGGGATGTGTGACGTCCACCCTCTTTTTATATAATCCACGGTAGCTTTTTTACCTGAGGTGATTAGTTATGTCACAACGTTCCCCTTTCTCCAACTGTGTTTTTTTTTAAACGAAACATAACTATTCACTAGTTCCTCTGTTGTTTTTCCCTCCCTCTTTCGCCCCATAGACGTCAAAATTCAGGCACCTCAAGAGCCTTGGGCTTTGTTAAAAAGACATCCGTTGAGCCGCGCCATTAACACAACTTGCGCCTCCATCTTTACCTGGACTTCCTGGGTAAGATAATCATAAGCTCATTACCACTGACTTTCTTCTGTTAAAGTTCCGATAATGTGCAGCTTTATCTGCAATATATCCCTCGATTTGTTGGCACGGAGCTCCCGAGATCTTTTGCCATTTTATGCCTATATCTATTACAGATTGGAGCACCTAGTGGAGCCATCTTCCATGAAGGACCCCTCATCTCTTTACTGACAATTCTCATGACAGTACCTCCAGTCTTTAAACATATCGGATTGACTCGTGTTGGTTGTGCCAAGGTTAGTTTGTAGGTTTTCAAAGAGTTGTTTGACATCACTTCTTGGGTCCACTGCTTGCATGGGTTGTGCCCAAATTCCATCACATTTGGTCCATTTGTAGCCATGATCCACTCCTGCCTCGCCCAGGGACACTGATGTTCTATGGTAGCACTCTCTATATGACGCCCTTGGTTTACCCCAGATATATATATATTTGGAGTCACGAGCAGGATAACAGTAGATTATTCTACTTAAAATCTGAGCACTGTTAAGTAATGTATTTGCACTTCCCTTCCTTTTTCTTTCCATTGTTCCTTTATTGATATAGGGATTTTATGGTTTTATGTTTGTTTTGTTTTTAGAAAACTAATTGTAATCTCCTGATGAAGACGTAACACAAACAACGTTAATACGTCGAAACCGGTAGAGAACATCAGGATAAGGCCACCAGTGAAGATCTTCTATTTTTGGCCTATCCTAATTGTTGGCCACCTATAAAATTTATTGTGGCATGCACTTTGTTTTGCACAAAAAACTTTTTGTACAATAATTGAATTGTTGATGAACTGTGATATTTGTTATATGTTTTTATCTTGTACTTATTAATGTTTTGTATGAGTGGATTGATGTATGTTGTATGGATGTGGATGAATGCATGAATGATTTAACAGTATGATTTTTATGGAATCATGATGTTTTTAAATTTTCTCCTGCTGCTATGTTAAATAAATAATTGCTTGACTGCTGATTAAATTGTGATCAAACTCACATAGTAAGAAATGTATTAGGTATAATAAATCCCTTAATACACTATTTCCAAATTGTATCCTTTGGATTTTCTTTCTGAGACAAGTTGTTATGCTAATACCCCATTCCAGAGAGCGGGGTTCGCTGTGCCTTTCAGATACACACTTACGCCAGGTAGGCGACCAAAAGTTCTCTTTCACCTTAAGTAGGGTTTTGGCGATCCCAGGATGCCCTTCGATCAGTGAATCATGATAATTTGAAATAATATGCTGTTGTAATTCCTTCTTGGGTACATATAGGCGATCCCTAAAAAGGGTAGATGGTCCTTGATGGTATATTGTTCTCCTTGAGTTTAACATGCGAGGTAGGCATCAGGATTCATTGTCCGTTGGAATTCTTTTCGTAGTTCTGCCTGTGTTAAGGCTGTCGTGATACCCAAGAGTTTGTCTTCAGGTATAATAGGTACTGGGTCTGGAGTTGTATATACTATTTCATCTATGCCCATGTGAGATAAGGCATCCGCCTTTCCATTTCTGACTCCTGGTCGAAATGTGATTACATAATCATATTCGGCGAAGAAAAGGGCCCACCGTAATTTTCGCGAGGACTGGGTGTGAGGATGTGAGGCTGGAGCGGGACACACGGACAGGGAAGCCCGCTATGCCGCGGGTGGACACGAAGCTGGGGGCGGGCGCCGGGAAGGTCTCCCTGTTGACGGGAGAGCCGCGGGCGGACACGACGCTGGGGGCGGGCGCCGAGAAGGTCTCCCTGTTGACGGGAGAGCCTTCGCAACGCCCCGCGACAGTGTCGGCATTTCGGCCGCGGCGCCGCGGGTGCTCACAGCTGCAGCGCCGCGTGTACCCGCGAAGACCGGGTTCGCTGTCGCTGCGGCTGGGAGACCCGCGAACGGAGGACACTTCGGCGACCTCCGGCGGCGAGCGGGGGCGAGGCTCGGGAACAAGAGGGCCCGGCTTGTGCCGACCGCTCGGCGTCGGAGGTGCGCCAGACAGATGGGTAAGAACCCATAAAGGGGAAACAACCAGAACCCCCTCCTCACCTGATGCAGCACAAACAGCGAACAGCGGCATGGGGCCTCAGTCAGGACGGGCCTCCAGGAGGCAATCCTCGAGGCGGACACCATATTGGGGGGGCGGGGCCAACAAAGAGGGAGTGGCTGAAGGCAGGGAGGGGAAGCCAGAACTAGGCAGCCAGACCAAAGGAGGAGGTGGGGAGGAGGCAGCACTTTTTATAGAGGGTGGGTGTCTAGAGTCCCCACCAATCAAACAAGGGGGGAGGGAAGTTAGTCCCTATTGGTCCTTTTTCCCTCCAAACACTAGGTATAAAAGGGACTGGCCTAATGGTGTTTTTGTTGCTTTTTGCAGGGAGAAGGAGAGGAGAGTGAGAGCAACTGGTGGGCCTATCCGGGTCCGTGAGAGTAGGAGAAACTTAAAGACAAGAGGAATTACTGGGGCCTTTCCCTCACTGTGAAGTAACTGTGGGGTCAACCTGGAGTCCAACTACCATAAGACATTGTGTAATAAAGGTCTACCAATCTCCACTTGGGCTACTGTCCTGATTTCCACAAGTGGCGTAGTCGGCAGGATAGAGAGAACGCGATGGAGAAAATAATACAGACACTATCAGAAGGGCAACAACAGTTACAACAGCTCTTCCAATTGCAGGCCCAGCAGGCGGCCGCTGATCGCCAAGCCTTTCAGCAGGCAATACAATTGCAAGGTACCCTGCAGTCCACTTCTCAGGACAACCACCAAGAGACGATAAAACACCTGACGGATGCTGTCACCGGCACCCGAAACCAACCCATGGTCCCTTCCGCAGTGTTACAAAAGTTCAAGGAAGGCGAAGACCCGGCTTTCTTTTTCACCACCTTCGAAAGAATCGCCCGAAACGCTCAGTGGCCGGTGGACCGCTGGGGCCAGTATGTTGCTCCCCTTTTGTCCGGCATCATGCAAGGTGCCTACCAGGCCGTTAACCCAAACGGAACCACGCCTTACGCTGAAATCAAAAAGGCAGTATTGGACCGGTTGGGACTTGACGAAGAGGCCTACAGAATGAGGCTGCGTGACGCTAAACTCAAGCCGGGTGAGAACCCCCGACAACTCTTCTACCGGGTCAAAGATCTCACCGAGAAATGGTTACAAGTACCGGGAACAGGCCTCCAAGATGTCTTAGATAAAGTCACCCTGGAGCAGTTCATTGAGGCCCTACCCCCGCCGATGCAAAGATGGGTCCGACAGCATCACAGACCCACCTTGTCTGAGGCGGTGGACATAGCATCGGCCTACCAAAAGGCAGGGGGAGCGGGTAGATCCCTTGGAGTCGGATCTCCCATTCGCCATCCGATGCCACCGTTGGAACCCTTCCAAACCAAGAGCCTGCGAGGAGGGCTTCCCAGATGGAGAGCAACGGAAGGACGCCCTTCTGGATCCGAGGAGAAAAGGAACGGTCCCGACCCACGATCTATCCAGTTGTCCACGGGATATCGACAGCCGCAATGTTATGACTGTGGCGAGTGGGGCCATATAGCCCGGTTTTGTCCCCGGAAGAGAGGCACCGAGCCGATGGAGATCGGATACATGAGGACCGAGCAACGACCAAGATGCCAAGGTCTCTACGAGATGGACGTCCGGGTAGACGGGAACCAAACCAGGGCCCTACTCGACAGTGGAAGTCGACAGACGGCGGTACTACCAACCGTAAGTGATTCTCCTTACCTCGCCAATGTTAGTATCCCCATTCGATGCATACATGGGGATGTGAGGACCTACCCCATGAAATCCATAACAGTAGAAGTGGGCCCTAATATTACAGAGATGAAAGCTGCCGTCCTCCCCTCCTTACCCGCCCCAGTGGTGATTGGAACCGATCTACCCCAGTTCCACCAGACTATCAAAGCCCTAGACCAGGGATGGTGGGAAGAAGCACCCTTTGCCAGGGAGCCCATCCCCCCGAACACCCAGGGACGAGAGAGACCCACTATGAAAAGAAGGGAAGCTCGCCTTGCTCAGTGCGCATCCATGTATGCCACCCAACGGATAGCCTGGAACCCGGAGGACCATGAGGATTCCATCCGGGGAGAAACCCTGACGGACCCTACCTTAACATTGGCCCGCGAAAGGGCCGTCCCTAATGGGTACCCAGACCTGACCAAGGGAGCCGGTTTTACATCTAGACAAGGCCTACTCTATCGGGTTTACCAGGAAGAGGGAGGTGCACGGAGGGAACAACTACTCCTACCCAAAACACACAGAGGCATTGTCCTCCAGTTGGCACATAATCACCCTTGTGGTGGCCACATGGCCTCCCTAAAGACCCAGCAAAACATTCTAAAACGTTTCTATTGGCCGGGGGTCTATGGGGAGGTGGCTAAATTCTGTAAAGAATGCAAAGTCTGCCAGTTGACGAGTGGGGAAAAGCCAGCCAAGGCGCCTCTGCAGCGGATGCCTTTGATCACCATACCCTTTCAAAGAATAGGCATAGATCTGGTAGGCCCGCTAGAGCCAGTCAGTCGTGGATATCGATACCTGCTGGTCATTGTGGACTATGCCACCCGGTACCCCGAGGCCTTCCCCCTAAAGGGGACGTCGGCTAATCAGATATGTGACCAGCTCATCCCCTACTTCGCACGTGTGGGCCTACCCACCGAAATCCTCACCGATCAGGGTACGAACTTCATGTCAGCTGTCATGCGACAAGTCTGTGAAAGACTACAGATCAGAAGGCTGCGTACCTCAGTCTACCACCCCCAAACGGATGGGTTAGTGGAGAGGTACAACCAAACAATAAAGAAAATGATGAAGAGGGTAACAGGCCCAGAGGGAAAAGACTGGGATAGAGTCATACCCCTGATCCTAATGGTATTAAGGGACACCCCCCAGTCCTCAACAGGATTCTCCCCATTTGAACTGCTGTTTGGACGACAGCCCAGAACAATCCTAGATCTGGTTAAGGAGGATTGGGAAAACACTAAGGAAACATCCCTCACCGAGTACGCTGAGGACCTTAAGAACCACCTATCTACTTTAAGGGGACTGGCGGACTCCCATCTGAGTATAGCCCAAGACCGGCAGGAGAAGACATACAACAAGGGCTGTCGCCTAAGAAAGCTAGAACCAGGGGATAAGGTACTGGTATTACTACCCACCAGTACGAACAAAATGTTGGCTCAATGGAGAGGTCCCTATGTAGTGAAGGACGTGGTGGGACCAGTGAATTACCGGATACACCAACCTGACCGAAGCCCATCATATAAGGTTTACCATATAAACCTACTCAAGAAATGGACCGAGCCTACACCGGTCAATATTCTGGCCACCCAAGATACGGGGTTGTTACACACAACCAGCCAATTGGATGAGGTGCAATGGGGTGAAGCACTCACTGAACACATGAAGAACGTGATACGGGAGACACTCAACCCATACCGCAACATCTTTTCCCATTTACCTGGAAGGACCGACCTAATGGAGCATCGTATCGAAACCCTAAACGGACAGACAGTGCGGCTAAGACCCTACAGGATCCCGGAGGCCCGAAGGATGATCATTAAGAAAGAAATCGAAGAGATGATTAGGTTGGATATCATTGAACCCTCAACCAGTGCGTGGTGTTCTCCAATCGTACTCGTACCCAAACCGGACGGGGCCGTACGATTTTGTATGGATTTTAGACAACTCAACCAGATATCCCAATACGAAGCCTATCCCATGGCCAGGATGGATGAACTGCTGGAAAGGCTGGGTGCTGCCCGTTACCTCAGTACCTTAGACCTCACCAAGGGATACTGGCAGATCCCACTACGGGAATCTGACAAAGAAAAAACCGCATTTGCTACACCCCAGGGGCTTTTTCAGTATAAAGTGCTACCGTTCGGGTTGCATGGTGCTCCGGCCACCTTTCAGAGGCTGATGGACGTCCTCTTACAGCCCCACGACCGATACGCTGCGGCCTACCTGGACGACATTGTGATATACAGCGCTTCATGGAAGGACCATCTAATCCATCTACGCAAGGTGGTCGGCACCCTGGCCCAGGCCGGACTCCACATCAACCCAGTGAAATCGGTACTAGGGACCCAGGAAACCAAGTACCTCGGCCATATAGTCGGTGGCGGCGTGATTCGACCACAGATGTCCAAGATCGAGGCTATTCAAGGGATCCCTGTACCAACTAACAGAAAACAAATTAGGGCCTTCTTGGGGTTTATAGGGTACTATAGACGTTTCATTCCCGGTTTTTCTTCCCTGGCTGCGCCACTGACCGAGGCGTTGAAAAACGGGGGTTCCCCAGACCTATCAACCAATCACGCAGCCATACTGGCCGTTGAGGGGCTGAAGCACTGTATATCTTCCCACCCGGTGTTGGTATGCCCGGACTTCCGGAAGCATTTTTTCCTGCAGACGGATGCCTCTGGCATGGGGTTGGGGGCCGTCCTGACGCAGGAAGTGGATGGGTTCCTGCGACCGATATGTTTTATCAGTCGGAAACTCCTTCCGCATGAGTTGGCATATTCCACTATCGAAAAGGAGTGTCTCGCCATTAAATGGGCGGTGGATTCATTGCGATACTACCTACTGGGGAGGAAGTTTACGTTATATACCGATCATGCACCGCTACAGTGGTTGGCGAGACACAAGGACACCAACCACCGAGTTCTACGATGGTTCCTGTCCCTCCAGCCCTTCGACTTCGTTACCTTGCATAGACCGGCCAGCTTTCAGCTGGTGGCGGAATACTTGTCCAGAAGTCCGATCCGGCCCGACCGGCCTGGATCTGTGGTGGGGGTATGTGAGGATGTGAGGCTGGAGCGGGACACACGGACAGGGAAGCCCGCTATGCCGCGGGTGGACACGAAGCTGGGGGCGGGCGCCGGGAAGGTCTCCCTGTTGACGGGAGAGCCGCGGGCGGACACGACGCTGGGGGCGGGCGCCGAGAAGGTCTCCCTGTTGACGGGAGAGCCTTCGCAACGCCCCGCGACAGTGTCGGCATTTCGGCCGCGGCGCCGCGGGTGCTCACAGCTGCAGCGCCGCGTGTACCCGCGAAGACCGGGTTCGCTGTCGCTGCGGCTGGGAGACCCGCGAACGGAGGACACTTCGGCGACCTCCGGCGGCGAGCGGGGGCGAGGCTCGGGAACAAGAGGGCCCGGCTTGTGCCGACCGCTCGGCGTCGGAGGTGCGCCAGACAGATGGGTAAGAACCCATAAAGGGGAAACAACCAGAACCCCCTCCTCACCTGATGCAGCACAAACAGCGAACAGCGGCATGGGGCCTCAGTCAGGACGGGCCTCCAGGAGGCAATCCTCGAGGCGGACACCATATTGGGGGGGCGGGGCCAACAAAGAGGGAGTGGCTGAAGGCAGGGAGGGGAAGCCAGAACTAGGCAGCCAGACCAAAGGAGGAGGTGGGGAGGAGGCAGCACTTTTTATAGAGGGTGGGTGTCTAGAGTCCCCACCAATCAAACAAGGGGGGAGGGAAGTTAGTCCCTATTGGTCCTTTTTCCCTCCAAACACTAGGTATAAAAGGGACTGGCCTAATGGTGTTTTTGTTGCTTTTTGCAGGGAGAAGGAGAGGAGAGTGAGAGCAACTGGTGGGCCTATCCGGGTCCGTGAGAGTAGGAGAAACTTAAAGACAAGAGGAATTACTGGGGCCTTTCCCTCACTGTGAAGTAACTGTGGGGTCAACCTGGAGTCCAACTACCATAAGACATTGTGTAATAAAGGTCTACCAATCTCCACTTGGGCTACTGTCCTGATTTCCACACTGGGCCTTGGCTGTTTTGAGATATTGCAGGTTTCGGTGGTCTGTGATGACTGTAATGGTGTGTCTGGCCCCCAGAAGGTAGTGCCTCCAGGCTTTAAAGGCGAATTTGATAGCCAGGAGTTCCTTGTCCGTGATGGCATAATTAATCTCTGGAGGTGAGAACTTTTTCGACAAGAAGGCCACAGGATGTAGTTGGCCGGTTTCTGGGTCTCTCTGTGAAAGGACAGCCCCCATTGCGAGACTGGATGCATCAGTTTCAACGACATAAGGGAGGTCTGGATGAGGATGTTGCAGGATTGGAGCGGAGGTAAACCTTCGTTTAAGTTCCTGAAAGGCTTCTTCTGCTTCTTCGGTCCAAGCAAACTTTTTATTGTTTTTTCGTAATAGTACTGTGATTGGGTGCACAACCTGAGAGAAGTCTGGGATGAACCGGCGGTAGACGTTCGCAAAGCCCAGCATGCTTTGTACCCCTTTCAGAGACATCGGTGAAGGCCATTTCAGAATGGCCTTTACCTTGTGCACGTCCATTCTGATGCCTCCTGGAGTAAGGATAGAACCAAGAAATTCTACTTCGGTGACGTGAAAAAAGCATTTTTCAAGCTTTGCAAACAAGCGATGTTGACAGAGCTTGGTGAGGACTGAACAAATGTGCATGACATGATCTTGTTCCGAGGCTGAGTATACTAAGATGCCGTCTATGTACACTAAGGCGCACACATCAATTAATTCCCTTAAGACGTCATTCATGAAATATTGGAATGCTGCAGGAGCATTGCATAACCCGAAGGGCATGACTTGATATTCAAACAAGCCGTACTTAGTACGGAAGGCGGTTTTCCATTCATCTCCTTTTCTGACTCGGACCAGGTGGTACGCTACTCGAAGGTCCAATTTGGTATAAATCTGGGCATCTTTAACTTGGTCCAGCATCTCAGGGATAAGTGGCAAGGGGTAGCGGTTCTTCACGGTGATCTGGTTCAATGCGCAGTATTCAATACAGGTTCTCAAGTCTCCTTCCTTTTTCGGTACGAAGAACAAAGGGCTGGCTGCGGGGGACTTCGAAGGACAGATAAATCCGTTTGCAAGGTACTGGTCTAAATAGGATTTCAAATGAAGGTTTTGTGGTTCTGTTAGAGCGTAGATCCTGCCGCAAGGGATTTGTGCATCAGGAACAAGGTCGATCTGACAGTCATAGGGCCTGTGCAGCGGCAATGTATTGGCTTGGTCCTTTCGGAAAACATCCTGGAAATCATGGTAATCACTTGGCAAGGTATTAGTTGCTCCCAGGGTTGATCCTGTTGCTCCGGGAGTCATGGGGATACAGACGTCGGGTTTCTCCTCTTGGTAATAGCAGGAAGGGGCGCAGTCACCGGAGAAAGGTTAATTTTGGTGCCCGCCAGTCTATCAAAGGGTTGTGAGCAACCAACCATGGCATCCCTAGTATTAGCCTGAACTCAGGTGCCTTGATAAGATCGAATGAAATAGACTCCCGATGTCCGTCCTGGCACAGCAAGGTTACCCTGGCTGTGCACTGGGTTACTGGTCCATAAGCGATTTCTGTCCCATCCACGGTGGTTACCTTGTCCATAGTTTGCTTAGAACACAAAGGAAGCCCCATCTCTGCTGCCAGTTCCTTATCAATATAATTTACAACTGCTCCGCTATCGATGTATGCTTCAACAACATGCATTCTTGACGACAGTTGGTGGTTAATTAAGATCACTGGTATTGCAAAGTGCGAGGTCAGCAACTATTTCTTCTCACTTGACAAACTGACCTCTACGTTTGTCGAGCTTGGTAGTTTTCCGATTACTTAGCTTCATCCTTCTCTGTGGCCCTGACTGTTCTTCTTGGGGGTTTTACTGGACAGTCCTTCAGGAAATGTCCTGGTTTCCCACAATACAAACAAAGCTGTTGTTGACTTCTTTTGTCCCGCTCTTGTTTTGTTAATGGAGGCCGTATCCCTCCAATCTGCATGCGTTCTACAGCATTTTCAGGTACCCGGGGTGTGTTTTCCCTTGGTTGAACATACAAGGTCCGAGAGTCCGTCTTAGACCGGTCTGCCTTTCGGTCCTGCAACTGGTGGTCTAGCTGCACAACCAGATTTATGAATTCTGCACAGTCTCTGGGTGGATCAACCACCTCGGCTAAGACGTCCTTTAATTCGCCTCGTAAGCCTCGATGGAATAACGTGGTTCTTTTGTTTTCTGGCCACCTAGCTTCGGCAACCAGTCTGTTGAAGGTAGCAATGTACGTTAACAAGTCCTCATTCCCCTGTCGGAGGGACAAGAGTTCATTATCCACTGCTTGTTCCTGGGTATTGCGAGCAAAAAGTTTTTCCATTTCTCTCTGGAACCCCCCAAATTCATGTAATAGAGGATTGTCATAAGTTACCAACGGCACAGACCAATCTGCTGCACTACCACTCAGGTATGATAAGACAAAAGCTACCTGAGCTTGGTCGTTTGGAAATGCTCCAGGCCTACAAAGAAAATGAAGGCGGCACTGATTGATGAATGCCGCTTACTTCCGTGGGTCGCCTGAGAACCTGTCTGGTGGTGCCAGGGCACTGTTTCAGGTAACGTTATCTGTACCGGAGTGGGTGGTATGGCGGGGTTTTGCATAGTTGGATTGCTTCCAGGTAGAGGCGTTTGTCCTGCCTGTGATTGCAAGTATTGTCTGCTAATCTCTTCAGTGCATTCTTTGGTCATTATTAGGTCTCTCCGGAGGGCATTAGTCTCTTGTCGGGCAGAATGAACCTCAGCACGAAGCTCTTGTAGTAATTGGGCCAATTGGTCCATTTCTGATGTCTCCATGGCGCCCAGGTGAATTTGTTATGGTAGTCTTCGCATTCTGTTACGCTCACCTGGTATCCACAGGGACGCCACCCAGCCGGGTTACTCGCTGGTGCGCTTCTCAGCTTTGCCCTGATGTGGTCTGCGGGGAAGGTTCTGCCTGAAAATACAGGAGGACTATGTTCAAGACTGACCGACTGGGGTAAGTATCCTCCCTCCACCCCCGTATGATTTCAGTCCCTCTGGCGCCCTCTCCTCACCTTGTGGTAGAATTAGGCGTGCTCTCCGTCCTGCCTTCTTTGCAGGGGCGCGTTGTCTTTCATGGGCGAGTGCAGTCCAGTTACTTCACTGACGCCAGCCCGTTTGATATTGTTCAGGTAGGTCTTATTGCTGTTCTTTAGTTTTGTTGCTATCCTGCATGCCTTTCTTGGTTTAAAATGTCTCTTTTTTCTCCCTTAGGTATGCAGAGCTTCAGCCCGGCAAACTGGCTTGGTTGAGCCCCGCTGGTGAATGATGGCGCATCAAGAGCGCTATGATGCGGTAAGCGCTATGCGCAGCGCTGGGAAGTCTTGCCTTTTCTAACCTGTGTTTTCCTTCCTTGTAGGTCGCAGTGTTCTTCAGCGTGAGTGGAATGTCCGGAGTGGTGCCAGCCGAGAGGCGACCAGCCAGTTAAGCCTTTTGAGCAGTTCGTAATTTGTAAATGTCTCTACTGCTTTCTTTAATGTTGCCTCTATCTTCCTCTTTCAGGTCGTTCTGTGCGGGAGGCGTGCAGATTCGAGGAAGCTGTTCTCAGTAGCTGAGAGTGTTTAAAAATGAAGACTGCAGGTAAGATGCTGCTGCTGATGATGTTCCTTTTGTCTCCTTGCAGGTTCTGCTTCTCCGAGGTTCGAGGGAATAGCTGGACACGGTGAGCGTGACGTTGCAAGCTGCAAAGTAACGCGAAGCATGTTGTCTTGCTCGGGTTTGGTTTAAATAGCCCCAACAAAATAGTCCAGGTAAAGTAGTCCCTAGGCTACCACACCCAATACACTAGACAGCATAGCTTGGTTCGTAGGAACCAAGATATGTGGATACATCCATGTTGCCTGACAATACAATAAAGTAGTTCCCAAACACATTGTTTTTCATGGTGTATGAGCCTGGCGCCATAGGCGCCAGGACTGGCCCCATGAGGGCTTTTTAAGAGAATGCCAGGCTCTAGAGGCCCGAGCCTTATTCCACCTGGCCAATAGGTTTGCCAGAGGGAGTTTTGGGTGAGGGTCGTGACACAGTTCCCTTCATGAACGGGTAGAGGCGTTTCCCGAGAGTCGGGGAGGTACCAGATTACAGTCTTTTAGTACATGTTTGTCCGATCCACAATACATGCACAACCCCAAGGGGCATCTCCGATTGCTTTCTTCTGGGGTAAGGGGCCCTCTGGTTATTCCTACTTGCATAGGTTCGTCCTCAGTGGTTCGGGATGGCTTGACTCCTTCATTTTTTAAAGCCATCAGAGTTATCCTGGCATGTCCTTTCCTTTTTTCTAGATTTCTTTCTTGGATTCTGTAGTCCATTTGTAGGACAAGAGTAATCTTCTCAGCAAGATTGTGAGGACGGGGAACTCGAGATAGGTCGTCCTTCAGGTCCTCGTTCACATTCCTTCGAAATCTGGTAAGAAGAGCATCGTCCGACCAGGCCGTTTCTGTAGCCAATTGCTTAAATTGTGTGATGAAAGCCAATAGTTCCATGTTTCCTTGTTTTAAGTCAAGGATATTTTCTTGGCCTGTAATCACTAATTCTCTGCATCCAAACATAGCCTGTAAGCTATTTGTGAAGCCAGCGAATTAGTCCAAGAGTTGGTTATTCGTGGTTACTAGCAGGGTGGCCCACGCCAGTGCGCTCCCAGACAGTTAGAAATCATAAATCTAACCTTGGATCGGTCTGTAGGAAAGAAGGTTGGTTTTATGGTAAATTGCATGGTACAGGAGTCCAGGAATTCTTTTAGTCTTTTAGGATTACCTTCCTATTTCCCCATAGGTAAAGGTCCGGGAGGTAATTCCGTCCTGGGGGTAATCATTTGTCAGAGCATGGTATTTTCATTACGCAGTGTCTCTGTATTGAGGTTTTGGACTGCAGCCACGAGCTGTTGAATTTTGTGATCCATGCTAATCTCTCTTTTTTAGGCACTGTTATCTCTTATACCAGGTCTCATTTCACTGATTATCGACTGAAGGGTTCTCACAAGTGTTCTTGTTCTTGAGCTCCTTTATAGACAAATTGAGGAACGTCCCCCCAGTTGTCCAGAGGCCAGAAAACTGGGCTTTGTACAACCCAGAGGGCCGCCCCCTGGGAAACCCTCTTGGGGAATAAAACCCAGATGGTAGATTGCAGAAGGCGTAGAAAGTTCCAGTAGAGATGCTTCAGGCGTAGTCCAATTAGCAGGAAGAGGAGCAGCAGTCAATACATGCCTAGAGTCTGGAATCCAACAATTAGGCAGAGCAACCCCAAGGAAACAGAAGGGTTGCAGATGGAAGGAGAATTCCCAGAACTGAATTCTCAGTGGTTCAAGCAGTTGGCAACGGAGAAAGGAAAAAAGGCAAACAGGACAGAAGGTGCCGAGGAAGACAGTGGCAGTAAGATGAGAGAACTGCAGGAGGTATGAGACAGCAGAGTGTCGTAAACAGAAGAGAGAAGAGTCGCAGAAGAACGGGGAAAGAAGGAGGAGTAAGGTAAGTAGTAGGTAGAAATGGCGAGCAATGAGAAATGCAAGCCTCGAAAGGACAGTGAAGGAAGGCTGACGGAGCTGGCAGAAGTGATGTAATAAAAAGACGAGCCCAAAAAAAGGCAAAGGGAGGAAAAGGCGAGCCGCGAGGGTCTGGCGAAGGAAGGAAAATAGAAGGGACGGTCTAAACAAAAGATTGCGAACAAGAATCAGAAGCAAGGAAGAAATTAAGGGTAAACAAAAGAGCAGGCGAAGGAACAGAATGAAAAACGAAAGTCGGGAAAGATCTGACGAGGAAAAACAAAGAAGAACATTGAATTCCTAAACGGAACTGCAAACGCGAAGGAGAGCGGGAGCAATGCTAACACGGGAAAGACGGAGTAGCAACACAATTACCTGTCTTTCCCCGCGGCATATGTAGAAGTGAAGGGAGTTGTGAATCTGACTCCTCCATCTTGGATGGAAGACTAGACTGGTAACAGTAGTTGATAGTGATGGAACTGAGTAGCCGCCATCTTGGATTCCCTTGTACATAACGAGGATGATGAATCTTCCACTGTTTCCAGAAGAATCTGGGGGGGCTCTTCTGACACAAACCCTCTTTGACTACCCGTAACTTTTGTGCACTTAAAAAAAAGAATGTTCTCTGTCAGTTCACTACAACTCCCAGGATGCACTTCTTCCTTTGTCTTTTAACTTAAAACTTAGACTGTCCACTTCCAGATCCCTGCCCCTCTTCAGTCATACACATACCACTGGGTCCCTCACTATCTGGCTCTCCCAGGTAGCACAGTGCTGGCAGGTAGCCCCTCTGGATCTGTGGGCTGAGGTTAGGTTCCCACCACCTGCCCCTCAGGCACCCTGGGGTCGGCACTGGCCCCAAGCGAATGAGCAATTGTCCGGGCCTTGTCAGCAGGGTCCTGTCTGCCTGTTTGCACTAGCTCATCCGGGTCAAATTCATCCTCTCGTGGTCCCTCTTCATCCATTCTGCCTTTCTTGCTCCTTGGCTCTCGCCCTTCACTCAATGAGGAGGTCTGATAATCTGACGAGCTGTGCTCGTCTATCTTGCTACTGCTCCTGCAGTCTTCGTCAGATGTGTCATCTGAGCTGTAATCGTATTTGTCTCTGGACCTCGCTTTCCTCTTGCCACTATTACCTCTGTGTGGCAAACCCAGGGGGGGGGGGGGTCAGGATGCTATGTGCCCTGCGGGTCTTCTTTTTCCTTCCCCCTTAATCCCTGTGTGCTTTACTCAGATCTGACCTGTCCCAAGATAAAGCCACCAGGTCCTCCATTTTCCCCCTTTCCTCTCTCCTATTGGGCCTGTCGGCACTGGTCATTCTCTGTACCGGACTCATTCATAGGCCACTTACGTGGGGCCCCTCTGAGTACCCACTCATTATTGCGGTTGTACCGTGTATTTTATCTGTGCAGTTATGCTGGGATGCCCCTGTCAATATACTTTTCTTCGTAGCTAGGTGGGTCTCTTCACACTTTCTCAGTTTTAACCTGGGACTTTGCTATATATATATATATATATATATATATATATATATATATATATATATATATCCTCTACACTCAGGCTAACCTCGTCCTTCTGGCAGATATGGGACCTTAAATCAGTTTTTTTCCGTCAACTTACTGTTTGCAGCTGTGAAATCTGGGCTTGAAATGCTGCTTTCTGACCACTAGGTGGCGTCGGCAGGATTAACCTCCTGCCGTGGCTGACGGAGTTTGTGTATTGCTTGTTAACTTTTTATTTCAAAATATCCTCGGCGTGTATTTCTACTACCTAATCTCTTGTCACAGAAGTTTGCAATGGCGCCGGAACCTCTGGGGTCCCGTAGCGCCCGGCGTGAACTTCTGACAGTGCCTCCTTGCGAGGCTCCGGAATGCTGGAGCTTGAAGCACCATCGCGTTCCTCAGAACTAAATGCGGATAAGCTCCGCCAATTGTCTCCCTTGTTGTGCTTGGCCCTATGTAAATAAATCAATATCCTCATGCACACGTACTGAAACTAACTAAATCACATTCACGCAATAAATCAATAATCATAAAAGTACTTAGCTCAGCTGCTCGAGCATCAAAGAAAGAGGAAGAAGCACTGAAGTTGTTGGTGTTTATGAGGAAAGGTTTAATGTGATTGGACTAGAAAAGACGTGTTAAAAACAGGGTTATGAAAAACAAACTACAAGTTCACCTTGGTTAGTGGGAGTTGTAGTTCATTGTTTGTTGTTTAATAATGTTTTCTTGGTTGTTGCTGCTCGAGAAGTAAAGAGAAGAAGTGAGCATAATCAGATCCTCAAAGTCTTGACATAGAATTATGACTTTCGGGAAGAATATTTTAAAAATCTGAATTCACTGCTTACTATTGAAGATACATGAATTTGCATATCCATCACCAGTATGTATTGGCTTAACATGACTGTCTAAATTATTAGCACATATTGGAGGATAGCCTTTAGTTACATGCTGGTTGGGGTTATTCCCTATTCTTTATCACCTAGTACCCTATAGCTGATAGCACTTGTCACTTTAGCGAAACTCACTGGAACTCCCTTCCTCTTACTATCTGTTCTTCCCCCACCCTCACTTAATTCCGCACTTCCCTTAAATCTCTCCTTCTCCATTCTCCTCCCTGAAACCCCTTCCCCTTCTGCTTTCCCCCTCCTCACTCTTTTCCCCTGACTTTCTTCCCCCTCTCCCTCCCTCTTCCCCCTTCCACCCATCCCCTTCCACCCACCTTCTCCTCTCCTCCACTCCCCCCTATCCAGTCCCATCTCCCTTTCCTCCCTATCCCCTTCAGTTAATTGCTCTTCTCACTGTTTTATTGTTCGATTGATTCATATTGTAAATGCTTCAACTGTTATTTCATTTATGTTTTATGTATTATGTTGTTCCACTGTACAGCGCTTTGGCATAAGGTGCTTTATAAATAAATAAATACAAATACAAATAAATACAAATTACACTTCTCCTCATAAACACTGACAACTCCATTCTTCTTCCTCTTTCTGCCGCTGATCGAACTCTGAATAACTTGCGCCCCAACCGATAGATGACTTCTCTTATTCTTTACTTTGAACCTTTCTCACGATGCTGCTGTCTTATTCTCTGTTCCTGTCAAAAAATATAAACTCCATGAAATATCTCTTCCTGACCGGTTGGGCAATCGCATAATACCAACAGTACAATAGCATTTCCAAAATTAGAACTCTCTTTAGATAAATATCCTGATATCATTCATACATTACAGCGATTGAATTGGGTGGAATAATCTTTCTCCTCCCAGTCTTTAATAGAATCATGACTTACTGTAACAAATGTGTTGAAAATCTGTATTCTATGTCAAGACTCGGAGGCTCTGATTATGCTCGTTTAAAGCTTACTTACCACCAACAACGCTATCTGTTCTACTGGTCTAAAATAGAAATTCCTAAATGTTGATTCATTTGACCAGTCTGCCGACTTCAAGATATCCTCTAGGCGAGCTCCTAGCATAAAAGCGGATGACGCCATAGCACCTCCAATGTGCTCCAAATTGCTCTATGTCAATGACTGCTTCTGCCATGCACCATCTCACCCATCTAGCCATGGTGGCTGTAGCTACTGCTTTTAAGGGCTTCCTGATTGCTATCAACAGCTGAGATTCCCCTGTGGGTCTCATCCTATCTGCCTTGTTCTCATAAGCTTTCAGACACCTAACTGTCACACTCACCTCAGGAGCGATGGACGAGCCTCTCTTGACCCCGAGTCTTCACTTCCCCTGTTTCACCCGGAGGAATACCTTGATATTTAGTAGGGTGTGCACTCCATACTGCATTTGCAGGGGCGTGATTCACTCATGTGATTGGTGCCAATGTCTGTAGGCTGAGTTCAGATGCCAAATGCTGTTTCATGCCTTCACTGCGAAGCTGAGAGTTCAAGGCACCAGTTTCTTCACTGGCTAAAAGGTCCTTCCCACAAGTGAACGTTGCGCGGAGAATGTTGAGTGTCCAAAATTGTCCGTATTGTCTTTGTTTGCCGGTATTTTTGTGGGTGAGTAGCGCTGCGTGTAGAAGCTCGCTGCTGGTAGGTTTGCGCAGCGCCTACAATTCGAGCGCGCCTGGTAATGTCTCTCCCTTTTCCTTGCAAGAGAAATTATGTGGTATTAGCGCCTCGAGTCCGGGTTCAGCGCTACTGGAGACTTGGTGGTTAGGTAAGTTTGCACTGAGGCTTTTGGTAAGTATGCACTGCGTAGAGAGAGAGAGCGCAGTGAAATAAGAGTCCACGTTATTGGAGCGAGCGCAATGAATAATGTCTCTTCTTTCTTACAGGGGTTTGTGCGCTCGTGCAACTAACCTGGATTCCAGCATCGCGGGAAGATTCGGTGAGTATGCGCAGCGTTACTGATGTGCGCGTGTTAACGCTGTTCTTCTTTGTTCTTACAGGTGCCGGTGTAGAAGTCCCCTCTTGACTGGAGATAGCTGCGGCGTGGAGTAAGAATCAGGTAAGCTGAAGCTGAATGATCCGGCGCGGGTAAGCAGAAGTAGGATGATCTGGAGCAGGTAAGCAGAAGCAGGATGATCCGGAGCAGGTAAGCAAAAACAGGATGATCCGGAGCAGGTAAGCAGATGCTGGCTGATCCAGAGCCCGGCAAGTGTGTTGCTGAAACAGCTCACATTAAGAAACACGAAGCACTGGAAGAATCTTGGGTGTGGCTTTTATAGCCAGGCACACCCAAACACTAGAGAGCTCATGAGTTATCATGCACTTCCTGTTTGGCAACAGGAAGTGGTAACCAGGAAGTTACTACAAACACTAGGAAGGAATGAAAGGAGGGATTTGTTATGGGTTCTTTGTGTGCCTATGCCAGGCCTGCCAAGCCTCCACCCAGCTTGCCCCAACTACCTGCCTGATACCCACGACAGTCTTCCCCCTTAAGACCTCTTCAATGGTGGGTATGAGGGCTTTGGTTTCTCAGGATGGTTCCGATGGAATTTCCGCACCAATCGGGGGGCATGCCCGTGCATGCTGGGTTCCCATAATCTTTCCTGGGGTCCGTACCCCTTCCAGTCAATCAAATAATACAGGGTCTTTCGTACTTGTTTGGAATCTAATATGTTCTTTACTTCATATTCTGGGGCTTCTTCACCCACTTGTATGGGTGCGGGAGGTGTGGAAGTTCGGGTTCCTGGGTGCGCTGGTTTTAATAGTGACTTGTGAAATACGGGTTGTATATGCATATGTTGAGGTAACGCCGTATCATGGCTGCTGGATTAATTACTTTTTCTATTGTATACGGGCCAATGTATCTAGGCTGAAATTTATTGGGACCCTTTAAAACAATGTATCTAGTTGCCAGCCAGACCGAGTCTCCCACTTGATAATTTGGGGCTTTTCGTCGATTGCGATCAGTGTTTCTTTTCTGTGTTTCTTTGGCTTGCTGTAGGTTCCTGGTGGCTTCTCTGGCTGCTTTCATGATGATGGCATGTAGATTATTTACTGCGGGCATTTCAATCTTTTCTGGCGGATCGTAGACCGACGTTCTGGGATTTTGATCATATATAGTAAAGAAAGGTGTTGCTTGGGTTGATGAATGTGTTGAGTTGTTGTAGGCATACTCTGCCATCCATAGAATTTCTGTCCAGCTTTGGCTTGTTTGGTGTAATAGACAGCGCAAATACTGTTCCATGGTCTGGTTTGTGCGCTCGGTTTGGCCGTCCGTTTGAGAATGGTGACTAGAAGACAGACAGACTTCTACTCTTGCCAGGGCACAACATTTTTTCCAAAAACGAGATACAAATTGGCTGCCTCTGTCAGAAACGATTATGGTAGGGAATCCATGTAACTTAACGATTCGGTCTAGAAAAACCTGCGCCAAGGTCTGAGCTGAGGGAATACCTTTTAAAGCTATGAAATGGGCCATTTTGGAGAAGAGGTCCACTACTACGAGGATGGTATTATAACGTGAGTTAGGAGGTAGATCAGTGACGAAGTCCATTGATACTGTGTGCCAGGGCACTGGCGGAATGGTGATTGGCTGAAGGAGGCCAGCTGGTTTTTGCCTGGATGTTTTGTATTGTGCACACACCTCACAGGTACCTATGTAGGTGGCAATATCTTCTCGCCAAGTTGGCCACCAATAAGATTTGCTTACTTTCTTCATGGTTTTGCCTATACCTGGATGGGCTTCTAACAGCGAGTCATGGTAGTCTGATATGATTGCTTCTTGCAGATCCTTAGTTGGAATGTAGAGGCATTTTTGGTAGTATGGTAGTTTGTCTTGAATGGTGAATTGATCTCCCGTCGTGTCCCAAGCCAGTAGGTCTTCTTCAGACATATTTTCTTTTATTGTTTCCTGCAGAGTTTTTAACGGCGATGGGCCGATGCAGAGGCCGAGAATGCTATGGCTGGGTATGATCTCCACCGGGTTAGGGGCATTGTAGACTTCCTCTCCTGTGCCAATGCGGGATAACGCATTCGCTTTCCCGTTCTAAACTCTAGGGCGGTAGTGTCACAACCCAAATCCGAAAACCCCTCTGGCAAGCCCATGGGCCAGGAGAGGTCTTGGCTCGGGTCTCCAATAAGCCTTGGCATCCACTTCCTAGGCCCTCTTGGAGCCAGTCCTGGCGCCTATGGTGCCAGATTCATACACAGTGATGACATGTGCTTGGGAAACTACTTTATTTTGAAACTGCCAGCCAACATGGAGGCATCCACATAGCTTGGCTCCTTGGAACCAAGCTATGCGATATAGTGTTTTGGGTGTGGTAGCCTAGGGACTACTTTACCTGGACTACTTTCTTGAAACTATTTAAAACACACCTGACTTCACGCTTCGCGTTACTTTGCAATCTTGCAGCATGACGTTCACCGTGTCCAGCTATACCCGCAAACTGTCATGATGCCTACCGCCAAAGAGCCAGACCGGGCCCAGAAACCCCAGAGGCAGACATCATGTTCCCGAGGGAAGTCCCAGCGGCCCCAGGTACGGGCCCTTTGGACTCAGTCCTGGCGCCTTTGGCGCCAGGCTCATGTTGGACAACAGTCCAGGCGCCATAGGCGCCAGGCTCATAAAGGATGACTTTGTGTTAAGAAGTGCTTGGTGTGAACTTACCTGATGCAGACCGTGCTGCAACATCCAGGCCATCTAGAGGCCTGAATGGGACTATTTTACCTATGGGACTACTTTACCACACGGGTGTGACCGGAGGAAGAATACATACCTTAGAGGAAGAATACATACCTGGAACTACTTTGAAGGCTATTTAAGCCACGCCCAAGCAGCAACTCACGCTTCGCGTTGTTCTGCACCTAGCAGCTGGACGCTCACCGTGTCTGCTCCTGCATCCAGACTCCAGCCACGCCCGACAGCATCCTGGAACACCTGTAAAGGGAGAAGAGAGGAGAACAGGAGAAAGAAGAGACATTACCTGCTAAAGCCGCATTCCAGAGTCATCTCGCCGACGATCCTAACGGGAAGACATTCATTTTTAAAAGCACATCGCATAGCTCGCTGCAGCGCAGCATTCCACTCACCTTTACTAGGTGCCTTCTTGCCCATCAGCGACCATCTGGATCTTCCGCCGCATTTCAGCGCCTAAAGGAGAAAAAGACAAGAACAAAGGTGAGCTAGGGAAGAGAATAAGAAAGGCTTAATTTCCACCATAAGACTTACCTGTTGGGTCAATCCCTCTTCACTTCGGGTCGGCGCCGTTTCTTCGGCATTTCCGAACCCCGGCCCCTAAGGGGAAAAAGACATTAGCATTAGTGAGCGAATGCAAGGACATTAGCGGAACGCTCATCAAAGACTTACCTGATATTTATTGGGACATCTCTTCTCACTTTGGGTCGGCGCCGTATCTTCGGCATTTCCGAACCCCGGCCCCTAAGGGGAAAAAGACACAAGCATTAGTGCATTAATGCAAGAACACTAGAGGAACCACTCATCAAAAACTCACCAGAATTTTCCTTCGACAGTTCCATTCCTTAACTCGGAATCTTCATTCAGCACCTGAAATAGAGAAAACAGACAATGGCTATTTAATGCTTGAACTTGAAACAGAATTCTTACGATACCTTACCGGAAAAGTCAAGCGAACTTGAACTCTCACCAATCCGAGATCCAGTGAAGTAACTGGATAACAACGCGCCCCTGCATCAGAAGCAGGATGGAGAGCTCGTCCTTTCAGACCCTAAGGTGAGACTTCACGGGGAATCGCAGAAGGGTTTCGTGGAGGGTGAGAAGGGGAGTGGGAGGCCTACGCATTATCCCGCAGATTGTTAATACTCCCTTTTCACACACAGAAGGCTATTTCTATGAGCCAGACAAGCCAGATTTGGGGGGTCCGGTCCATTCCATCTTCCGAGTCCTGCGCATCACCCTAGAAGAGGCCACAGCAATCCAAACCAGGCCAGCGCCTCCGTGGGAGTCAGGTGAGCGTTACACGAACCTCCGAGAAACAGCACCTGTAAGGAGACAAAAGGAACATTGTTAGCATCAGCATCTTACCTGCAATTTTCATCTTTAGCTGCCCACAGCTCTGGCGAACAGCTTCCTAGGATCAGCGTGTCTCCCGGACCGACGGATCTGAAAAAAGGAAAGAAACAAGGTATTAGAGACATTACAACATAATGAACTGTGCCGAAAAGCTTACCTAGCAGGTCGCCCCTCGACCAGCATCGCCTCGGAATTCCACACCCTGGGTGAACTCCGTGATCTATGGGAAAAGAAAAGAAAACAGGTTAGCAAAGGCAAGGCATCACTGCGCTGCGCATAGCGCCTACTTACCGCATCATAGCACTCATTACACGCCATCATTTACCAGCGAGACCCAATTCAGCCAATGCACCACACTGGACTTACGCACATCTAAGGAAGAGAAAGAGACACAATTAAACCAAGAAAGGCATGCAGGAATAACAACAATATACAACAACAATAAGACCTACCTGAAAGACTTCAAACGGGCCGGCATCAGTGAAGTAACTAGATTGCATCCGCCCACAAAGGACAACGCGCCCCTGCCAAGAAGGCAGGATGGAGAGCACACCTGAATCAACAATAAGGTGAGGAGAGGCCCCAGAGGGGCTGAAGGCATACGGGGTGGTGGGAGGCTAATTACCCCAATTGGCCAGTCTTGAATATAGCCCACCTGTATTAGAGGCAGAACCTCCCCCACTGGACACATCTGGGAACCACAGAAAAGGATACCAGTGTCCATACGGCTGGGTGGCATCCCCGTGGATACCAGGTGAGCGTAACAGGTAGGTGATTACAAGGTCGTATTCCATTAAGGATAGGGCCAAACGGAGCTGCTTAGAAGACTGAGCTTTTGGTGAGCGTAAGTATTGCAAGTTTCGATGATCTGTTATTATTGTGATGGTGCGTTTTTCTCCTAGTAGCTAATGTCGCCATTCACACAGTGCGCTTTTGATTGCTAGGAGTTCTTTCTCGGAAATTGCATAGTTTAATTCTGCTGGGGAAAATTTCCTTGACCAAAAGGCAATGGGATGAAGGCATCCGGTTTCAGGATTTTGTTGAGACAATACACCCCCATGGCAATGCTTGAAGCATCCGTTTCCACAATGTATGGTAAATCGGGCTGTGGGTGTTGCGGAATTGGGGCTGAGGTGAATTTTTCCTTGAGAGTTCGGAAAGCTTCTTCCACCGCTGGTGTCCATTTGAACTTTTGGTGTTTGCGCAGCAAGGATGTTATTGGATGTACAATATGTGAGAATCCTGGTATGAAGCGTCAATAAAAGTTTGCAAACCCTAGGAAACTCTGTACTCCCTTTACAGATGTGGGTGAGGACCAAATGAGGATTGCCTCCACTTTTCTATTGACCATCCTGATCCCCTGTGGTGTCAGTCCATATCCCAGAAACTGCACCTCACTGACGTGGAAGGAGCATTTTTCTAGCTTTGCATACAGTTGGTTTTCAAGCAGTTTGCAGAGTACAGCTCGCACGTGGGTTACATGCTCTTGGGGAGTCGTGGAGTAGATCAGAATGTCATCAATGTAGACGACTGCGCAGACATCGAGGAGTTCCCGTAACACATCATTCAGAAAATGCTGGAACGCAGCCGGGGCATTGTAAAGCCCAAAGGGCATGACCTGGTATTCGTACAAGCCATAGCGTGTACGGAACGCAGTCTTCCACTCGTCCCCTTTCTTCATGCATACCAGGTGATATGCGCCACGTAAGTCTAGCTTGGTGAAAATATTCGCTTGTCTCACATGTTCTATGAGTACTGGTATCAGAGGTAACGGGTACTTATTTTTTATGGTGACTCAATTTAGGCCCCGGTAATCAATACACGTTCTTAAGTCCCCCTCTTTCTTCGGTACGAAGAAGAGTCGGGAGGCGGCTGGTGATTTAGATGGTCTAATGAAGCCATTGAACAGGTATTGATCCAAGTAGGTCCGTAGATGAGTGTTTTCTTCCTCGGTTAATGCATAAATGCGGCTGCACGGTACTTGTGCCCCTGGTTGCAGTTCGATCTGGCAGTCGTAAACTCAATGTGGTGGTAGTGTATTAGCTGCTCCTTCGCGAACACATCGTGAACCTCCTGGTATTCCTCTGGTAAAGTGCCCACCAAGCCTAAACCTGCTATCTTTTCCTGTGAAGCTAATAATGGGCTTCCTTTGATCCCTTTGATGCCGTAACAAGAGGTGTATTCCGTGGAAAAGAGTAAGGTTCGAGCACGCCAATCTATCTTTGGGTTGTGCGTCTCGAGCCACGGTATCCCAAGAATCAGCTGGAATTGGGGTGCAGCGATAAGGTCGAATCTAATACTTTCTCTGTGTCCTTCTTGGCAGATTAAGGTGATGGTGGAAGTACACTGTGTTACTGGTCCCGAAAGGAGTTGTGTGCCATCCACAGCTGTCACGCACGCTTTCTGTGGTGTCCTTACGGTGGAATGCTAATCCCAAGGTCTTTGCGCTGTTTATGTCCAGGTAGTTCCCAATAGCCCCACTGTCTATGAAAGCCTTGAGGGCATGCATTCAGGTGGGCTGTGAAGGGTCTACCAAAACCAAAGGAATACTGAAATGTGAGATCTGAGTGCTCTGTTCCTGGCTCGCCAGACCGACCTCTAAATCTTCCAGGCGTTGGAGTTTTCCGCTACCGCACCTGTGTCTTCGCCTGTGTTATCTAGTTCCCCCGTTGTCTTCCGTGGGGGTTTAATCATGCAGTTCCGGAGGAAGTGACCAGATTGGCCGCAATATAAGCAAGGTTTTTCCTGACGCCTCTGTTCTTTCTCCGCCTTGGTGAGTGGTTCCCTGAGAACACCCAAATGCATGGGCTCTGAGTGTATTTCTGAGGCCTGTCGATGGGACTCTTCCTTTGATCGGACATACACTGGTCTATGCTCTGATCTGGTTCGGTCGGCCTTGCGATTCTGTAACCGGTGATCTAGTTGCATAGTTAGGTCGATGTATTCACTGCAATCTTTGGGAGGATTAACTACTTGCGCCAAGACATCTTTTAATTCTCCTCTCAGTCCTCGATAAAATAACGTTATTCATTTCTCCTCTGGCCAACCTAATTCGGCTATTAAGCGATTGAATGTGGCGACATATGAGATAAGATCCTGACCACCCTGTCGCAGAGAGAGTAGCTCATCATCCAGGGCCTGACCTCGAGTCCGATGGGCAAATATTTTTTCCAGTTCACGCTGAAAACCTGGGTAATTTCTCAGTAAAGGGTCGTCCCTAAGCACTAACGGGCCAGACCAGTCTGCCACGTGCCCTCCTAAATAGGAGAGGACAAAAGATACTTTAGCTTAGTCATTCAGAAAGGTGTCTGGTTTGCATATGAAATGTAGCCGGCATTGATTCATGAAAGCTCCAAATTTCTTGCGATCCCCAGAGAAGCGTTCCGGGGGTACTAAAGGGATGTTGCCTGGAAGCAATACCTGAACGGGTGTGGCTACAGATGCCACAGTAGGCTTCCCTGTGGACCTCCACTTGGTAGCTTGGGTCTGTAGGAGCTGTCTTGCCAAATCATCTGTTTTGTCCCTGTTGACTACCAGTTCGCGCCTTAAGGCATTTGTCTCTGAGCGGGCTGCATGCACCTCGGCCCGTAGTTCACCTAACAATAGGGAAAGCTGGTCTACCTCGGAGGTTTACATCGCTCGAGCAGAGGTATTGAGGATGGCTTTGTGTTCTGTCACACTCACCTGTGTCTCTGCAGGAGCGATGGATGACCCCGGGTCTTCACTTCCCCTGTTTCACCCGGAGGAATACCTTGATCTTTAGTAGGGTGTGCACTCCATCCTGCATTTGCAGGGGCGCGATTCACTCATGTGCTTGGTGCCAATGTCTGTAGGCTGGGTTCAGATGCCAAACGCTGTTTTATGCCTTCACAGCGAGGCAGAGCATTCAAGGCGTCAGTTTCTACACTGGCTAGAAAGTCCTTCCAACAAGTGAATGTTGCGTGGAGAATGTTGAGTGTCCAAAATTGTCCATATTGTCTTTGTTTGCCAGTATTTTTGTGGGTGAGTAGCGCTGCATGTAGAAGCTAGCTGCTGGTAGGTTTGCGCAGCGCCTACAATTCGAGCGCACCTGGTAATGTCTCCCCCTTTCCCTTGCAGGAGAAATTATGTGGTTTTAACGCCTCGAGTCTGGGTTCAGCGCTACTGGAGACTTGGTGGTTAGGTAAGTTTGCTCTGAGGCTTTTGGTAAGTATGCACCGCGTAGAGAGAGAGAGAGCGCAGTGAAATAAGTGTCTGTGTTATTGGAGCGAGCGCAATGAATAATGTCTCTTCTTTCTTACAGGGGTTGTGCGCTCGTGCAACTAACCTGGATTCCAGCGTCGCAGGAAGATTCGGTGAGTATGCGCAGCGTTACTGATATGCGCGTGTTAACGCTGTTCTCCTTTGTTCTTACAGGTGCTGGTGTAGAAGTCCCCTCTTGACTGGAGATAGCTGCGGCGTGGAGTAAGAACCAGGTAAGCTGAAGCTGAATGATCCGGAGCGGGTAAGCAGAAGTAGGATGATGTCATGCCGTTGCAAAAAGGATTCCCTGGCATCTATGGAGCCGATGGCAGCTTCACCGCCATTAGAATGTTCCACTTCTGTTTGTCATTTCCTGTTGTTTCGTTCTAGTCTTTCTCTCCTCCTGGTTCCTTGCTTCTGTATTTAACCACGCCCCTTTTCTTTGGTCGGCGCGTTGCAACTTTCTTGCATAACGCTCCCTTATGCGGTCTGTGTTTACTTACTGGCTTTGCCTAGTTTCGTTGTTAACCGGTCCCCGGCCGGTGCCTCTTTCCTCCCCGTTACATTTTTTGCCATTATAGCCTTTGGCTCATATTTCCCTCCTTTCTAGCTTTTTGTTGCCTTCTCACTATCTTTCTCCTTTTGCCTACGTTTCCTACTAAGTTGTTCCTCTTTCTTACGGCTCCTCTGCCCCTCCCACTTCTACTCTCTGCATCTCGCTTTCGGCTGGCTCTCGGCTTTTCCGTCTCTTACCTATTTTCCTTTCTTTCTTTTTGTGTCCGTGTCCGCTGACTGCCTGAAGTCACCCTACTTACGTTCTTGGTTTCCTTGCCCACGGGTTCCATCCTGCCGGAATTCTACATAGACTGCCTTCAGCTCCCCGCATCACGTGACCAGAGGTCCTGTCACAAGTTCCATTACCTTCCTGGAGTAGAAACCTACCTGGAATTCAAACTTATCTGGAGTTACTGTACATCTACTCTGCAATCAAGACCCTACATTCGTGAGAGTTTTTTTTAAGCTTCTGCTTTTTTCTTCTCTGCTCGGTCTCTTCGGGAAGGGGCTGTTTGCTTTCCTGTTCTATCAGGGAGACAGGGTGGCTTCTAACCGCGGAAGGCCATTCGTCTTCACAAAAAAGAAGGCAATAAGGAGAAAGGGGCGAAGACGCAAGTCCTCATCAGAAGATTCAGGTGAAGAGGAATGGGTGCAGGAACAAAACAGTTCTGATTCTGAGAAGTCTTGTGATAAATTAGACAGTTATGACAGATGATCCGGAGCAGTTAAGCAGAAGGAGAATGATCCGGAGCAGGTAAGCAGAAACAGGATGATCCGGAGCAGGCAAGCAGATGCTGGCTGATCCAGAGCAGGGCAAGTGTGTTGCTGATACAGCTCACAGTAAGCAACATGAAGCACTGGAAGAATCTTGGGGGTGGCTTACATAGCCAACCACACCCAAACACTAGAGAGCTCATGAGTTATCATGCACTTCTTGTTTGGCAACAGGAAGAGGTAACCAGGAAGTTACTACAAACATTAGGAAGGACTGAAAGGAGGGATTTGTTATGGGTTCTTTGTGTGCCTATGCCAGGCCTGCCAAGCCTCCACCCAGCTTGCCCCAACTACCTGCCTGATACCCATGACCGTAACTGGGCATAATCTGGTCCTCTCAGGAAATGCCATGTATTCTACAGTCCTAATCCCCGTCCTTGTCCTCTTTCCAATGTAAAATATAACACCTGTAGGAGAAAACGACTTCCTGTCTGTCTCTAATGCCCTGACTTCTGACACCCTCTTACAAGAGATTAAACATAACAAAGTAGTTAATTTTGTCCAAAGTGCTTTCCTGGTTAGACCCTCATTGTCCGGCCAGGACTCGAACATCCTCAAGACCACACTCACGTCCCAGAGACGTGAATACCTAGGCTTCGGTGGTCTCATGCACCTGACACCTTTTAATAATCTGCATATTAATGGGTGTTCACCTACTGGTTTTCCTTCTATGCACTCGTGCCCCGCAGATATTGCTGACCTGTACGTGTTAATTGTTCTGTGTGCTTTGGCCTGTGCTGCCTGGCCTGCTAGGAAATTCACAACGTGAATCACATCAGTTCGTATGGGATTAACTTCCAATTATTCCATGTTCGCCATGCCACTCTGTAGGCCTTCCTGGTCCCCGGAGTCCAAGATTCTCTGATAAACTCTTGAGCTGTCCGCGAAAGACCTGGCTTGGCCCAGGCTTTCCTGAAATCTCCCATGCTATTAGGTTCAGGTTTCCTGATTGTACCAGCGGGTGCAGTTCTCCCGTTGGGCTCAAGACTATGGGCCTCATTACGAGTTGCCCGGTAAAAGCGGGTTCATTACCGGCATGCCGGAATAAGCGGGTCCGTGCAAGTATAAACCCGCTAACAGCGGGTGATTACGAGTGCGCAAGCACGCGTGTTCCCCCATGCCGGTAGTGGCAATACCCCCAATCCCCCCATTACCGCCATTGCGGGGCCCACCCATAGTGTTACCGCCTCATAACAACCCCTAAATACTGGCACGGTAATACCGGCACGGTATTACCGTGTTTGCAAAAAACGGACCCGGAAATTACGTCATCGTGCAGGAACAGGAAATGGGCCGGCGGCCATCTTTAAAAACACAATCCATTGCCATCTTCCACAACCACCAGTTCTTTCGTGTTGTTCTGTGGCAGAATAGAAGTAGGATGTCCAAGGCTACCAAGAAGGCGACCCAAAGGAAGAGAAAACAGCGCTTTTCAGATGCTGAACTAAGCATGCTTGCTGACACCCTGGACAAGCATGCGGAGACGATCAGGAGCACTGACATGAAGCATGCGGCCCAAACCAAAAATAAAAGAAGTCTGGCAGGAGGTCGCACAGAGGGTGTCGGCAGTGGGAACCACCCCAAGGAGTGTGCGTGACTGTAGGAAGCGGTGGGATGACCTCCGCCTCAGGGTGAGGAAGATCCTTGCGGCGAACAGGAGGTCCGCAATGGCGACAGGCGGGGGCCCACACTCCCCAGTGAAGTTGAAGAAATGAGAGGAGACCGCCAGTACCTTCACTGACCCTGAATCCATCGAGGGATTTGGAGACCAGGAGGCGGGCGCCGCATCATCCTCAGAAGAAGGTGAGTGACCCATCACATCCATGTAGGCTAAACCATGATGTGGCACAAGTGATGTGGAAGTGAGACTAGGCAAGGCAATGCATGTCCCAGGCCCATATCAACATATCCAATCAAGAATGTGTGGCACACCCTGCAACACACGCATGCTGAGTGCCAATCCCAATGCCAACACAAGTGCAACATGACCCAACCGTGCCCATGGAACTCACCACACAGACACCATACCAATGCCATGCCACCAAACATGCATTAATTGCCCACATGCCCCCTCAGAACACCAAATGCCACACCCCAGAAATAATTTGATGCATGAATGTATGAACATGTCGCAGCGCAATACATCATAGCTGACATGTAACACCATCACTGATGACCTGCATCTCTTCTATCCCCCAGGCACCGATGAGGAAGATGGAATGCAGGACAGGGGTGCAAGTTCATCCACTGCACGGCAAGGGACCAGGGCCACCGCCACCCCCCAGCCCAAGAAACTGCCCAGAGCAACAGGCAGTGTGCCACACCGGGCAGTAACCCTGCAGGAGACACCTGCAGCCACAGTACAGCAGCAGCCACCCACAACAGTGGGAGGTGTTTCCATTTCCACTCCGCCAGCCACTGCGGACGTTGTGGGTACAGAAGTGGAGAATGAGGGTGACATCATGTCTGGCACACCCACCCCAAACCCCATTACCAGCCTACCCCACCCTACAGAGGCCGAGAGCATGGACGATCCCTGCCTCCACGACTCGGACCTTGGAGACTCAGACATAGCCCTCTTTGAGGGCCCCACGCAGGTGCCATCCTCCACCCTGCCTACCACCACCCTGCCTACCACCACCCTGCCATTCACCACCTTGCCTACCACCACCATGCCCAGCAGTACTCCTGCAGCCAACGACTCCTTCGAGGCTCGCCTGTCAAGGGTTGAGGCCCGACAGGAGTCGATGCTTGAACTCATGAGGCAACAAATATCCAACGGGAATGACTCCATGAGGGCCATTGCCACAGCCATTGCAGCCAACACTGCTGCTGTTGAGGCATCGACACGTGCCATGAGGGAGTGTATGGGGGCACTTACACAGGCCCTGCTTGCGAATCCACCTCAAACGCAGTGCCCACACCCTGGGGCAGGCATGGGACTGATCATCGACACCTCCACTGCCACAACCCCTTCTACCTCGGCCCAATCGAGCCCCGTGCGGTTGACGCGGAGGAGTGCACAGCGCTTGACCATGGCACCCCCGGCTCCCAAAATTGCAAAGAAATAGAGTGGGCAGACAATGACATTTTGAAAATGTACGTTGGTGAAGGGACCAGTGTTTGTTGGACATATGGGGACATTTGGGGTTTGTAGGGTGGGTGAGGGAGTTTACTTGGGTATTTTTGGGGTTTGTAGGGTGGGTGAGGGAGTTTACTTGGGTATGTTGGGGGTTTGTAGGGTGGGTGAGGGTGTTCACTGGGGGTTGTGAGGGGATTTTGTTCACATTATCACGTGTCTGGAAAATACACCCGTTGGGCCTCATTACGACCCTGGCGGTAAGTACCGAACATTACCGCCATGGCGTAATCAACGTTTACGCCGTGGGTCCATGGCGTAAAGTGCGGCATATTCCGACCCATCGGGCACGTGCATTACGCCATGGCGTTAATGTAAAGTACG